>NC_139720.1:166674892-167307392 GCF_964211835.1 Anser anser
TCTGCAATGTGTAACTAACCTCCTATCCAAAATAAAACAAAACACAAACCAAAACCAAAACCACCCCCCTTAAAAAAAAGGGGGGGAGGGGCAGGGTGGAAGGGAGTATTTAGATTTAGATCTTCTATACCAAGAGCAGTGTTGTGCAGTTCTACTGATCTAGTTCACTGGGAACAATTAGTTAATTAGTTATCAGGCAGAGGGGCTGCTCTCTCCTTACAGATAAAGTTCATGCACATATCTGATCAACTGGGGAGACATCCTCAGTTCAAGTAGTGTAACACTTTTAGAGCCAATTTGAGTTGGGTCATGTGTGTGCAGTTCAAGACATTCATAAACAACCTGGAAAAGACAGCCAACAGTGTGACAGTGAAGACTATGGATGATATGAAGTCATTCCAGTAGCATAAAAAAAAAGCAAAGTGTAAAGAACCACAAAAGAACCTTAAGCGATTGAGCCGTGAAACAGCAGGTGTAATTCAGAGTAAATAACTGTGCAGTAATGCAGGAAAATCCAGGCTTGCCCGTACCTTGAATACTATGTACAGCTCCGATTACTTCATCAGAGGCTATTAGGAACTGTCAATGACTTGCCCTCTTTTTTCCCTTCCATCCATGTCTACATATGGACACCGCTAGGGCAACATACTGTGCTAGACATACTTTTTGCTTGAACCGTTTTATGCCTTACATGTATGTGGAGATTATTTTATGTCTGAGAACTACTGCTGACTGTTCTGAGAAGTGAGTGTTGTCAGCGAATTCCAGCTGAAAAAATGTACTTTGGCAAAGGTTTACCTGTTGTATACTCAACTCTGCACTTCCATGTGAGGATAGAGGGATGGAAGACCTGATTACAAAAAGATCTGAAACTCTATACATGTGAGTATGTTCTCCACATGTTCATCAAGTATGAAGAGTGATCAGTATGAACAACTTTCTATCCCACCTATACAGATATACAGTCAAATGCTTATGCATATAGAAGTAATGTTATATAACACAATAACTGCTCAGTACTGTGATCAGGGTTAAAATATGGCTCATATATCCCAATGTCTGGCCAAACCATGACAAGGACAGACATGGCTTATAATCATCTAATGTATTCTGACTGGGTTATAAAATGGCTTAAAGCTGTTACATGGACAGGTCTATTGGTATCATTCCCCCATGCCCAGTTTAAGCCTCCTATAGCTTTTCTGCCATGGCATACAATCCCAGCAGTACACCACCAATGCTAGAAAGCTCACAAACACATTTATTTGAATATTCAACTGTTAGTGGTTACAAATTCCATGAGAAGCTTATTATTTCCATTTTGTATCAGCAATATT
The DNA here is from genome assembly GCF_964211835.1 of Anser anser. NCBI lineage: Eukaryota > Metazoa > Chordata > Aves > Anseriformes > Anatidae > Anser > Anser anser. The sequence continues at coordinate 166,676,230 of NC_139720.1, forward strand.
TACTATGTGGGAAAGTACAAGTAATTCAAATGATGTATTTCTGCTGCTGAAAATAAATGTCATTTTCAGATCTCTTTGAAAATATCAGAGATTCTGGTAACATCAACAGTACCCTATTGTTGGTAACAGTTACAAGTAACACACATCCCATTCACTTGACTGCTTGAACACTAAGGGTTGTATTCTCTTTCGCATTCTGCTTTCCCTCTGCTCAGCTGCCAAAATGACAAAAGGAGGCCAGCTGAATACTATTGGCATTTTTATTTAGTATAAATCTAATGCCTTCATATGGTCTTAGGAAAACAGTAGTTCAGATATACCCAGCTGCTTCAGAGCAATTGAGCAGCATGAAGATATAAATTGGACTGAGAGATTAGCATCAGCTAATGCACATCAGCACTGTTTCCACACTGCTTCCAAGACATTAAATCAAATTGAACTGAAGACCTAGATACTTCTGACAACCTCTTCCTCAAATACTTTTCCTGGATTAGGGCTCACAAGCAGTTGGAGTAGTCAGTCTCTCCAATTACTGATATTTGGGGTGTCATCTAAGAAAAGCAGGTTCAAATTTAAGCTGGATCCTGTTCAAAAATATAAGTGATGAGTTCTGGTGGAAAATGATCCAACAGTCATTCAGCAGCTAGGAGAAAAGATTTTCTAAAATGGGACCTGTAAAAAGTATTTCAGAAACAAGGAGTGTACACAATACAATCATTGTGGCAGTAAATAAGAAATAACCTAGGTATATGTTAAAAAAAAAAAAAAAAGCCTATTGCCAACCAAAAGCAACATTCATAGTACAACAGATGTCAAAAATAAAGCATCTCATACAGAAGAAGAGTAGAAGAGATAAGTACAATTATCCCTGAGGCATCATTCACTATAGAACCACAGAATCATAGAATATCCCAAGCTGGAAGACTGACAAGGATCACCAAGTCCAACTCCTGGCTCCACACAAGACCACCTAAAATTAGACCATATGTCTGAGAGCATTGTCCAACTGCTCTGTCAGGCTTGGTGCCATGACCCTGGGAGCCTGTTTCCTAACACCCAGCCTGACCCTCCCCTGTCCCAGCTCCATGCCGTTCCCTCGGGTCCTGTCGCTGTCCCCAGAGAGCAGAGCTCAGCGCCTGCCCCTCCGCTCCCCTCGTGAGGGAGCTGCAGGCCGCCATGAGGCCTCCCCTCAGCCTGCTCTGCTCTGGGCTGGACAAACCGAGGGACCTCAGCTGTTCCTCATATGTCTTGCCCTCTAGTCTTTGTAGCCCTCCTTTGCACACTCTTTAATAGTTTTAGGTCTTTTTTATATTGTGGTGCCCAAAACCACACACAGTACTTGAGGTGAGGCCACACAGCACAGAGCAGGGCAGGACAATGACTTCCCTTGACCGGCTAGCAATGCTGTGCTTCATGCACCCCAGGGTACAGCTGGCCCTCCTGGCTGCCAGGGCACACTGCTGGCTCATATTCAAGTTGCTGTCAACCAGAACCCCCAGATCCCTTTCTGTGGGGCTGCTCTCCAGCCTCTCATCCCCCAGTCTGTACGTATAGCCAGGGTTGCTCCATCCCAGGTGCAGAATCTTGCACTTGCTCCTGTTAAACTTCATATTATTGGTGATTGTCCAGCCCTCTAATTTGTCAAGATCTTTCAGCAAGACCACTCTACCCTTGATTATTTAGTATAATCTGCAAATGTACTTAGTATGCATTCAAGACCTGCATCCAGATTGTTAATAAAAACATTGAAGACAAATGGGCTTGTAGGGAACTGGCCTATTTTAGAGAGTCTGAGACCCTGAGCAATGAATGTGTAGCTAATAAGAAAGGCTCAGCATTGGTTCATTCCTGTACTGGTGACTAACCCAGGGTAACACAGAGAACAGAGAGGAAGCCTTCTGAAGCATAAGATAGCAGTAATGACACATATGTCAGGAAAAGAGGACCAGGACCCAGGTCCTCGAGGAGTCTACAGATTGTAGATATTCTTAATTTCTCTCTTTAACCTTGAAACTTAACCTAAATGCATCCCAAGTCCCTGAGTAAATATTTTAATTTGACACTGAGAGTGACTTTCTGCAGCTGAGCTTAATCCCAAATTATATCCTTTCCCAAAATACATTAAGCAAAACTTTGCAAATGCATTGTTATTGCAGATAAGATGGTATGTGTGACAAACTCAGGCTTTTCTTTCTTGGTGCCTTAATTTGTGTGAAATAAAACTAGAACATATAGCCTGAACAAAAGGCTTCTCATATTGAACAATGTCTAGCTGAGACTCCATTTAAAGTCTGAGTGAATTCAATGGGGTAATCATGAAGTAAAGTACTATTCATATACAATATGTATGTGGGAAGCAGAAACATTCTTTTTACAGACCAAAAATCTCGTTAAAAAACCCTGCTGTATTTCTAAAGCAGAAGCAGATCAACATACCAGGCAGAATGTTCAAGTCTGAACTCAGAAGAGAAATCAGGAAAAAGAAGGAAAAACAACAGCAATGACCTCCCTCTAATACTTTAGGAAATGCTTGTTTGGAAGAGTTGCATGAGAACATACAGACAATGTTTTTGGTTTCTTATCAGGCTGGACCAAACACAAAACAGTGACCTCAAGGTTAAAAGCCTTACATGTCTTTTCCATGTTCTTAAACAATCCAGCAATCCTACCAATAAAATATCTTATTCAGGATTCCATACCACTGGATTACATATTGCTTCTAAAAACAACTTTCTAGATAACCAAACGACAGTTGTATGCCCTCAGAGAATATGAAGAAAAAAAAGCTGATGCTCAGCTGCTATAAAGTGCTTCCTCCAAGGTAGTGAAATGATGCCTGTGAAGAGCAGATATGGGTCTGGTATTTGGTGCTTAAGGGTTTACATGTTTTAAGGATGAATTACTTATTAGGTATACATATGAGAGTTGTTCCATAGTATCTATTCCTGAATGAGCTATGAACCTCTTAGATTGCCATGTCATTCAACTTTCCGGTATTTCAGATTTTACACTGGGAGATGGCAATAAAACTTGTCTTCACCATAGAAACATTGAAAGTTTCATCAGTGCTGAAGAAAATCTATTTCATAGATGTATTTCCTACAGTGCTATCTTATTTGGGGGGAGTAATACGCTTTCTGTTTTTGTATACTTTTACCACTGACTTTTGTCTTACATATGAAGCATGGAGGTGATTAAGTTACTTACCTGTAAGTGGAATACACCAAGATGTGTTGTTCATATGTTTCTTCTCACTGCAGGCACAAACCCATCAAATGCTTGAGTTCTGTTTTTCCCTCCAGCAGTCCCAGCCCTATTTCTGTGTCCTCTTTTGTGTCCCACACAGATGGTGTAGAGAGGTGAGCATTTTCTGCTCTCCAATTTCTTTGCAACCACGGGATCACAGAGTATGAAGGGCTCCAAGAAAGAAGACAAAAAAAGACAGTAATAAAATGTACATATGCACAGCATAAGGTCTCCACTTGCAAGTAAATTTCATCTCTGTGTGTATGTTCATTCTACTCTGGGTGACACCAGTACCTACAGGTATTTCTGACATCTCTGAGAGCAAGGAATTGCTCTGCCAAGAGTGTGTCTGGGTGTAATAGCAGAGCTTGGACAAAAAACAGCCTGGGAAGGTATAGCAGGAGTATGCAGGGTGACTTGGATAGGAGGAGGCCATGAACAACCCTGTGATAGTCACAGCCAGTTTTGGTCAGCTTGGCAACCAACCCAGCCTCTGCAGAGGCCTGTGGAGGAACCCACACCCACTCTGATCCTAACCTTCTGTGCTACCCATTGCCTCACATAAGGGACCTGAACTGATGCTGAGCCTAGGAAAAGGGGTGGAAAGGTGTTTTCTTAAGTGTTTGTTTAATTGTTTGTTTTCTTTGTTTCTCAGTTCCCAAACTGCTAATTAAAAGTTTATGTTCATTGACAATAAATTAAATTAAGTAAAATCCTAAGAGTCAAGGTTGTGTTGCCTGTGAAAGAATAGGAGATGTCTTTGGTTCTGGTTCTGGAAGGTTCTGGAAGGGAACAGAGTAGGTGACAGCGCCTCCACATGCCCTTTATGCCCTTAGTATTAGGAAGAAAAAGGTTCAGCTTCTGATCCTATTCATGATAACCACGTTGGTTTTTTTTCTGTAGGCCAGCAGAGGAGTGAAAACTTATCTTATCTGAACAATGTCTTTTTGCCTTCTTCCTTCAGCTCTCCACTTATATAGGAAACATACTTAGTTTCACTCTTTCTGGAAAGAAGATGGTGGAAAAGCTGTACAGAGAGACCTGACATTGTGGCATGACAAGGAAAATGTGTTGTCAACAGCACTCGTTTCTAGGAAGGTCTATATTCAGACAACTTCTTGTTGCAAAGCTGGCATTCCTGTCTCTGCATATAAGAACTCTCTGACAGTTCAGAAGTTTGACAGGAAAAGATGTTCTTCATTTCCACTTATGAACCACCTGAGGCTATTATAATTATTCCTGAGCAGAATACACACCAAATACTTATCCCCCCCACCCCCTTTATTTTTTCTAGAAGTCAGCACTTGTGTGAGAAAGAATGATGAAACAGACAAGAACACAAAAAAAATATATGGCACACAGCCTGAGTTAGGCATCCAAGCAGATTCTTTTGCACTTGTTTTGAATTTCTGTACCTCCAGCATTTCCACCCTGAAAGAAAGAGGGAGAGAGAGAGAGAAAGAGAAAGAAGAAAAAAGGGGAAAAAAAAAAAAAGGAGAGGTGTAGGAGAAACTTGGCCTGAGTCAGTTGGTGATACTTCATTAAAATCCTAATTGTCATCCAGACAAACAGTCTTTTCTCAGTGGATGTAATTTAGACAGACAGTGTAAGAAGTTATGTTACTGTTGTGCACAGAAACCCTCAGATCCAACTCAGTCTATTCCAAAAAGCTAGCTATTCCAAAAGACTCAGTTTCATTGTCTGAAACATGAAAAAGTACATCAGAGAATAAATACACTTCATAACAATGTTGACATTCCAGAAACAGACACTTTAAAAGGTTAAAAGATACACTGTCTTTTTATGACTCATTTCCATATAGACACACAAATAAGTCAGACCTTTTTTTATGTCAATTAGCTTGACAACTCAACTGAGTAAATAATAAAACACATCTTCATTGCATTACTTTTTGCATGCCTGAAGTTATCCTATAATAAAGTTGTTAATTAAAGCATATACTGCATTTGCAAATTGCAGTATTTCCAGTTTAGTGGATTTTTTGTTTCACTAATTTAGTTCTCTGTGTCTGGCTATAAACACTGCATATATTAATATTGGATATATATTTAGATCAAAATGCTGTTTAATTACCTAAAATGTTACTTTATTACAAGGAAAAGTAGTTCAATATATAGGAAAATGAATGTGCAAATACTACAACATTACAATGATGAATGAGTTGAGGGAATGGCATTAATATTACAGGGATACATTCCAAAATGAATGGACACTAGTTGAAAGAGCTTCATGTCATTAACTTTATTGGGAGCCATTCCAAAAGACTCAAGTTGAAAGAACTCATGTCATTAATATTATTGGGAGTCACTCCAAAAAAACAGTAGTTGAAAGAGCTTCTTGTAGGATGATTTATTTGTTGGTTTAAGCAGATAAGTTAACCCATTTGGTATTTGATGCTGAATTTTGACAGTAATTCACATTCATGAAGGGAGGTGGAATGTCCTGGACTAATATTCAGGCAAGTTTGAAGTTAGTAATTTGTAATCAGGAAATAGGTTTTCTGTTTTCTTCAAGACCCTTTAAACAAATCTTTGTTTTCTTTTTTTTTTTTCTTTTTTTTTTTTCTTTTTTTTTTTTCATGGCATAAACATAAACTTTTCATTTTCTGGCTCTTCACAACTCTGTCCTCTATTCCCTCTGTCTTGTATTTATCACTGCTGTGTGCTGTTACTACTACATTTTCGTCTGTCTGCCAGGACAGATGATGCCCCTGCAGACAAGTTCTCAACATTTTTCATTTATTGTCCAGTGCTTCTGCACTGACAGCAGCTTGAAATGTTCACTTGTGGTCTTCTTCCAAAAATATCTCTGCATGACAGTCTTACACAGGATGCGCTCTGAGCATTCGTCTGTGAATGAATTACTATGAAAATTTCCTCGGTCTTTTGCACAGTGAGGGAAATAGATAGCAACCATGGTTTTTATGCTGGATAATACTGTCATAGCTCTCTCCCATTTCCACATCTTTTTATATCCTTCTGTCAGCTCTTGTCATAGACCATTTGGGAATGGGATCTGTTTCCTGTATTTGCTTGAGAAGCACTCTGTATAAAGGAGTCCTGGCCATTGCAGAATTCCAAACAGTGTCTTATCTATATTGTTATGTTCCTATGTCCACATGTCATGCTCAGAACTCAGTTCTTTGATCTTCTTGGCTACACACATGTTATTTATCACCCAAGGTCCCATTGTGGGGTAGTGAGTGGTGTTGGAGGTTGGGGGGAGCCTAAATAGCAGCCTTAACAAAAATAAAAATAAAAATGCAATCATGAACTGGAAAACATTGCATGCCAAGGTTTCATTCCTAATACAAAAATAAATGCTGGCAGATCTGACTTCTTCAGCCCGCAGGCATCATGGCCTTGTGTGCCCTTCCTGATTCTCATGCTACAGACAAAAATGATATGTCTTAGCCTTGGCAACATGCTATAAAACATTCCTGTGCTAGATTGTGAGGCAGTTATCTCATTTGTGCCCGCAGCTGAATGAGTATGATGCTAAGCAGCATTTAAAGAAGTGTCAATTTGGGTTAAGAGGAGATCAACATTTATGGTTTCACCAGTTCAAAATCAGAAAAATAGCATCTGAGGCCAAAGAAAGACTCTGGACTTTGAGGGAAATTAGGAAGAATCTGGAATTTGAGGGAAGTTTCACTATTTCCAAAATATGCACAATAAGTTGGATGGAGAAGTAACCTTACGGTATGCTCCTCAATGCTCAGGCCAACCCTACACAGAAGTGCCAGAGTCCAAGAGATAGGTCTGTGTCTCAGAGTCTCCAGACACCCCAAGATCTAGCTGTGCAACATCTCACAGGATTAGCCTTCAGTGATGATAGCAACAGTGGTGAGGACCCCAGGAAGAACTGAACAGGCACATGATCATGGCATTCATGAATCTCCACAATGAGCAGCAAGGCTCTGCAGGATCAAGTAGTGATGCCTCCACCAATTCACACATTGTAGGTCCTGACACTGGGAAATCTGGTGGACTGTGTCCCTTTAGTATCTTACATGCACAGTGGGAAGATACACTTACTGGTTCAGAGGGGTCAAAACCACAGTAATGCAGCGGAATCACAAAATAGAATCATAGAATGGTTTGAGTTGGAAGGGACCTTAAAGCTCATCTAGTTTCAACCCCCTACCATGGACAGGGACTCCTCCCACCAGACCAGGTTGCTCAAAGCCCCATCCAACCTGGTCTTGAACACTTCCAGGGATGGGGCATCCACAGCTTCTCTGGGCAGTCTGTTTCAGTGCCTCAGCACCCTCTGAGTGAAAGAAGTTCTTCCTTACATTTAATCTAAACCTACTCTCTTTTAAAGTCATTATCACTTGTCTTATCACTATATACCCTCTCCTGCTTTTCTGTAGGCCCCTTTTAGGTACTGGAAGGCCGCTGTAAAATCTCTCAGAGCCTTATCTTCTCCAGGCTGAACAACCCCAACTCCCTTAGCCTGTCCTCATAGGAGAGGTGCTCCAACCCTTGATCATTCTCATAGCCCTCCTCTGGACTTGTTCTAATAGGTCCACATCCTTCCTGTGCTGGGGCCCTAGAGCTGAATGCAGGTGCTGTAGGTCTCCTTGTCACTGGTAAATAGTGAAACACCACTAGAACTGGCTCTGCACCCCTGTCAAATCAAGCTCCAGAGCTGAATGCAGTACTTCAGCTGGGGTCACATGAGAGCAGAGCAGAGCGGGAGAATCATCTCCCTCGACCTGCTGGCCACGCTGCTTTTGATGCAGCCCAGGATATGGTTGGCTTTCTGTGCTGCAAGCACACATTGCCAGCTCATGTTGAGCTTCTCATCATGCAACACCCCTAGGCCTTTCTCCTCAGAGCTGCCCTCAATCTGTTCTCCACCCAACCTGTATTTGTGTTTAGGATTGCCCCAGCCCAGATGCAGGACCTTGCACTCCTTCCCTTCCCTCTAGCATGTCAACCACACCACACAGCTTGGTGTCATTGGCAGACTTGCTGAGGGAGCACTCAATTTCAGTGTCCATATCACTGACAAAGACGTTAAACAATACCAGTCACAATACTTCCCCTGAGGAACATCAGTCATCACTGGTCACCACTTGGACATCGAACCATTGACCACAACTCTTTAAGTGTGACCACCCAGCCAATTCTGTACCCACTGAGTGGTCCATTTGTCAAAGCCATGTCTCTCCAATTAGAGACAAGGATGTCATGCGGGACAGTGTCAAAAGCTTTGCACAAGTCCAGGTAGATGACATCAGTTGCTCTTCCCCTATGCACAAAAGTTGCACGCCATCATGGAAGGCCACCAGATCTGTATACCATGATTTGCCTTTACTGAAGTCATATTGGCTGTTGCTGATCACCTTATTTTCCATGTGCCTTAGCATAGTTTCCAGGAAGATCTGCTCTGTGATCTTGCCAGGCACATAGGTGAGACTGACTGGCCTGTAGTTCCCCAGGTCTTCCTTTTTTCCACTTCTAAAAATGGCATTTATGTTTCCCAGCTTCCAGTCAGTGGGAACCTCACCAAACTGCTATGACTCCTCAGATATGATGGCTAGTGTCTTAGCAACTCAACTAATCCAAATTTTCCAGTCAACAAGGACTGTGGCTGTCTCCCTGACAAAGCAAGATAAAAGGTAATGTCCCAGTCAAAACAGCCTTATTTGATACCAGCATCCGAGAAGAGAAAGGTCCATCTTGCCTGGGTCTATCTTCCTATGCTAGACATCTTTGCTCCAGCACATGGGGTATGAACGAACCTGAAGTATTCTTCCCAGTCAAAGCCATACCACTGTCACTAACAACATCAGCAGCAACAACAATGGATAAATTATGCAGCAAGTCCGAGGAAGAGCTTAAGTGCCTGTCTCTGTCATACAGAGAACTGGAGATACTTAAAACTCAACTGGACAAGATTCTGAGCAACATGATGTCCATTGAGCCTGCTTTGAGCAGACAGTTGTACTGAAGTTTCTTGGAATTTAAATTACTCTATTGTACTGGGATTCTAGCTTATATTTATGTTAGCATATCATCACACAACTGTAGGGGAAAAAGATCACCTGACTTAAAAGACCAATGTGCAGTCCAAATGAATCACTGAAGGAAACTGATGGTGAAATGCAAACCTTGAAAGTTCTTCAAAGACTGAACATATGTTTCTTTTCTCTGTCTTTACTATGTATATGATCAATTGTATATATAAAGCAGACAGCATGGACTAACTTTCAGATTACTTTTTACGTGCAGTGCTCTTCCTTGTGGTAAATTATTCACTATGCAACAAGACACACTGTGATGAATAATATACATAGCATGCAACTACAACCTTTTAATGACCGTCTACGTCATGGACAAATTTTCAAAGATGTGACTATTTGTAGACTTAAACATGAACTCCTGTTCTGTAGTATGATTTTCAAGGCCAGAGTATATGTATTCAAGTAAGAGATGAGTTAATGATAGTCTTCAGTGTTACTTTGTGTATCAAAACACAAGAACCCATATCGAAGAAACAAATTACCAGTGTCCAATCCATGGCAAAGTACTGCTTCCCCGGTGGCATTACAGTCTCTGACTTTGTTCTTTCTCCCTCAAACTCCAATGTTGATATGCATATATTTGATATGCATATACTATGCAGACCAGTGAGAAGCTCACAGTATGCTATAAGAACCATTAAGAAATAAAAATTTACTTCAGTTATTGCTATTTTTTTATGCATCAGGTACAGGACAACACAATGAGCATTCATTGTGCTAGGCATTGACAGAATAAACATGCAACCAGCGAAAGGCTCAGGACCAAAGAAATCATAAAATATATACATAAGAAAGACAAAGTGTAGAGGAAAGGAAGAACATACAAACACAGCAAACAATGTAGCAAAATTAGCTTTGTTATTATTGGCTTTATTTTTTGCTTAAATCTTTTCTATGAAGTTCTGAGAGGAAAAAGGTAGGTGGGAAAAAAAATGGTGGGAATAAATCTGTGAGAGTAAATGGCAAATCAGTAGACATGACTGACTATAGAGTCAATACAGATGAAATAAGCTATTAAAATCATCACTGTTTTTATGTTTTCATCTTCCACCATTTCTGCAGAAGCTCTGCCAACTGTACTTGCTCAGGTCTGCTGCTTCTTTTGTAAGTTTTAAAACTTTCATGATAGATCACAGAATCACAGAATCGTCTAGGTTGGAAGAGACCTCCAAGATCAGCTAGTCCAACCTCTGCCCTAACACTAACAAGTCCTCCACTAAACCATATCACTAAGCTCAACATCCAAACGTCTCTTAAAGACCTCCAGGGATGGTGACTCAACCACTTCCCTGGGCAGTCCATTCCAATGCCTAACAACCCTTTCAGTAAAGAAGTTCCTCCTAATATCCAACCTAAACCTCCCCTGGCACAACTTTAGCCCATTCCCCCTTATCCTGTCACCAGGCACGTGGGAGAATAGACGAACCCCCACATCGCTACAGCCTCCTTTAAGGTACCTATAGAGAGCGATAAGGTCGCCCCTGAGCCTCCTCTTCTCCAGGCTGAACAACCCCAGCTCCCTCAGCTGCTCCTCGTAAGACTTGTTCTCCAGACCCGTCACCAGCCTCGTCACCCTTCTCTGGACTCTCTCGAGCACCTCGACGTCCTTCTTGTAGCAAGGGGCCCAAAACCGAACACAGTACTCGAGGTGCGGCCTCACCAGAGCTGAGTACAAGGGGACAATCACTTCCCTAGACCTGCTGGCCACACTGCTTCTTATACAAGCCAGGATGCTGTTGGCCTTCTTGGCCACCTGAGCACACTGCTGGCTCATATTCAGCCGACTATCAACCAGTACTCCCAGGTCCTTCTCTGCCAGGCAGCTTTCCAACCACTCATCTCCCAGCCTGTAGTTCTGCTTGGGGTTGTCACGCCCCAGGTGCAGGACCCGGCACTTGGCCTTGTTGAACTTCATACAGTTGACCTCAGCCCATCGGTCCAGCCTATCCAGATCCTCCTGCAGAGCCTTCCTTCCCTCGAGCAGATCGACACACGCACCTAACTTGGTGTCATCTGCAAACTTACTGAGGATGCACTCAATCCCCTCATCCAGATCATCGATAAAGATATTGAAGAGGACCGGCCCCAGTATCGAGCCCTGGGGGACACCACTAGTGACCGGCCTCCAACCAGATTTGACTCCATTCACCACAACTCTCTGGGTCCGGCTATCCAGCCAGTTTCTAACCCAGCGAAGCGTATGCCAGTCCAAGCCCCGAGCAGCCAGTTTCTTGAGGAGAATGTTGTGGGGAACTGTGTCAAAAGCCTTACTGAAGTCAAGGTAAACCACATCCACAGCCTTTCCCTCATCCACCAAGCGCGTCACTTGGTCATAGAAGGAGATCAGGTTCGTCAAGCAGGACCTGCCTTTCATAAACCCATGCTGGCTGGGCCTGATCGCCTGCTTGCCCTGTAAGTGCCGCATGATGACACTCAAGATAATCTGCTCCATGAGCTTCCCTGGCACTGAGGTCAAACTAACAGGCCTATAGTTCCCCAGGTCTACCCTCCGACCCTTCTTGTAGATGGGCGTAGATGAAGAAAGGCATTTAATTACTGTCCAAATTACCATCTGGATGGGCAGTGATGTACTTTAAGGTATCAGACATATCACAATGTGTTCAAAACACAGTGACTTCTGCTCAGCCCTCATTTTAATATAAACTGGGAATGCTGTGTCCCTTTGTCACCTCAGTCCAGTATGTCCTTCTAGCCCTTGTGATCTAGACATAGTGTTAGTGATTCCTAGTCCATACTTTTCATCTTTGAAAGTTATACATCTTTGCAAGGATACTCAAGCATCAATTGCCTATGCAGAGGATGAACAAAAATGATTAGTATTCGTTAAGGGTAAAAAAATGTATAAAATAACAGAAACAGTTTGTAGGGGGTTGTCCCTCCAGCCAGTTCAAGAGCGTCTTTCAAACCTCCATAGAATTTTGGCTTAAGGACAGAAGAAACATCATTCCTACACTCTTGCAGTACCTTTCACACACACACACAAAACAAACAAACAAACAAAAAAACACCATACAGGTCATGTAAGGATTGAAGAACCTAAGAAGAGAACCAGAAATGCTTTATATTGGCTCAGCTGAACAGAGATATTGAGGAAACTGTCAGGGTTTGCTGTATACGCCAACAGAACAAGCCAAGTCAAGCAAAAGACCTCCTATTGGTGGCACAGGAAGAAATTGTTCCCTTGGAGCAAAACAGGCTTAGATTTGTTTAGATTGGCCAAGAAAAAACATACTCTTCTCTGGACTCTTAGTTGCTCTTTCCTCTAATGGCATTACTAGAATATGTTACTAGTAAATAACTATTCTTGTTAATAATTTTGCAAGTGGGCCACAGTTTATTAAACAGCAGTATTTTGAGTTGTTTGGATATAAATAAGTTACTGCTAGTGTCCCTTATCTATAACTCAATAGTGACTGAAAAAAATTTACCACAATTAAAATAAAAACTAAATATGTGTCATCACTTGCAGATATTTGTTTCAGAAAACAGGGAGAACTACAATGCCTTTAATGATGATAGAAGCTGATGCCAGAGTTTTGTGAAAGTATGAATACAGCTATATGCAGTATGATCTGATGATCATGGACTTCTCAACAATTCCTTGACTTGAAGCGCTATGTCTGCACATGATATAGATCAATGATCAGAAAACAGAGATGGAAAAACAAGTCCCATATAAAGTGTCTCATGTCATGCATTCTAATCATATGATAATTGACCAAATTTCCCAAACTTCATGCTTTTTCTATTCATAAGGTAGCTAGACCCAACTCTGTAAACCTGAAAAGGACTCAGATATGTTTGTCCCACATTTCTGTGAAACTGACATCAGTGTACAAATGATATCTCCAATTTCAGGAGAGGAGAGAAGAGTCCCTCAGCTTGCCTTTTTTTTTTTTTTTTCAGGTGACAGTCTCGATTAGGCAATGGTTACAGTTTAGACAGCCAAATCCAAGATCTGTAATAGTATAAAACACAGGCAGTTACAATTTCCTATTCACACCTGTTTTATTATTTCAAGAGACCTACCAGTGAAATGCACCTCAGAGACAAGCTGAAAAATTATTAAGCTCAACACATGATTGCACATCAATTTACACAATATGTTGATTACAAATATTTTGAAGTAAGTTCCATACATGTTGTTTAAGGAGGCTGAGCAAAGGAGATCAACCTGCCCAAAATGGAAGCCCTCATGCATATGCCACCTTGATAGCACAGAGAGAAAAGAGGGGAAGCTGGGGGAGTGAAGCAGTGGATGTGCCTAAACGTATTTTACTTACATTTCATGTTGCATATTTATTTATAAAAATCATACAAATAGAAATAGCTATGTAACTGCAACCCTAGTAAAAGGCCTCCTAATCCAGTCTGGAGTCTGGAGAAGTCTGGAGTGTATAAAATGCAAGAAAAACACAAGTTGTTGAATCAATACACAAAGGAGGATTCTGAGCTCATACCACTTGCAGGCATCAATGACAGCTGCAAAGAATTGCAGTAATGTCCATCACCAGAGTGATAAATTACCCAGAGAAACCAGAAGAAGTCACCTAAACTGGGACAGAATAGAGGAGATAGCTCTGCTGGCTAGTTTGGATTGCTGCTCAGAAAGTTTTGCTTATTTCAGGCTATTAACTGTGTAGAGGTCCTGGTATATAGCTTTTAAGTAAGGCTGTCAGACTACAGCCTTACACCATAGTTTACTCCTCTGTGTGCAGTGTGCTGCACCTTGCACAGGACATACAGCAAAGTTACAAGGAGTGTTCTGCAAGTAGTTCTGCAGAAGCTGACACCAATACAAAAGTTCCTGAGACCAGCAAGGATGATGTAACAGGTCTTCAGAGGGGTCTTATGATTGCAGATTTCAAAATTGCCAGTCATCCTGCCCAGAGCTGGCTTGAAATGAGCCCATTGCATTCATCCTTCCAGGTGGCCTTTTTGGTTTGTTTATCCATACTCTTTGAGAGTAACTCTTCTGTCAAAACAAGGAAGTGCTTGAGTTGTCACCTCAATAACTATGCTATACTTACATTCTTTCACTTGAATGCAGATTTCAAAAATGCTCCAGGCACTACAGATCATCCAGGAGACTTCCTGCTTCTGACAGAGCACGTATCTGGACCAAAAGCTGCAAGAGGTATTACATTACATGAATAGCCAACTGTAAGTTTCTTTCCTGTGGTATTTTCTTATGGACACAGGAACAAGTCCAATTTTTTTTTTTTTAAAAAAAAACAACTCTACTTTGTTGGTCATACTTCTTACAGATGTTATTAATTACCCTCTGTGACAGAAAAATATTTTTCCTCATGCAAGTCTCTTACAAATATGATCTGAGGATTCTTTTAAATAACATTTTTATCCCGCCTTCAGGCATTACCTTTCTACAATGTTTTGGCAAGTATGAGGTGTACTGTCATGTCACAGAATACCATCTGACCAGCAGTAAAAATAAACTGATGTACAGAGTACCTTTGTCCTGCAGAGTTGCTTGAAGCACTACATGGTTTAATATAAACATCCTAAAATATATAAACATGTTCTGATTAAAACCTACCACTTAAAATTCAAACAAATGGGAACAAAGTGAGGATGAACCAAAGTCACTGTTGTTTAGGATTAACATATTCAATTTCATTTAAATGGCGCTACATCTGTTACTTTAATGCAAGCCCCAGGTCTGGCATCTGTACACAGTTTGGAAAAGATTTCTTATTAAATAATTCCACTGCTCTCAAATAAGACTAATTACTAAAACTCTCCTCCCTATGCCTGCTAATAGAAGAATCTGGCTTCCACAAATCAATTATGAAACTATTATCAGTCTTGTTTTCTGAAAAAGTTCTGTCAAATCATATCCTACTTTCCTGATGCTACTGACAATAATAATTAAATGTGGTTTGATTATAATGAAAGCTTAGAAATGCAGTTCATTTGCAGGCATTACATTTAGGCATCTACAGTCTGGTACTAGATCTACTCACAAACGAGTAATGAAAACTTAAGCATTTGGGACTCTATTCAGTTGCTTAAATACAGGTCTTGGTGCCACTTAGATGCTGCAGAGTATCATATTTGTCCACCTGATCTCTGTTAGAGAAGAGCACAGGCCTACCAAAAATCCTGAACTTTATTTACTGATTTCACGTGGACAATTCAAGACACCCTATGGCAACAGGCAACTATGTTCAGACAACTGAACTGGTTCCTACACGTCGACCTTAAGATGAGATGAACCATATCATGGAAGTGCCTGCTTCTGTCTACTGTGTTTAAAGTATATCTGGCTAGTTCAGGCATCAAAATTGAGCAGAAAAGTCTTGTAATGGGTAGGTGGTCTGCATAAGGGTAGTGGTGACTGAACAGCAACTCAAGGATGAACTTTTCCCATTTGAAAAATCCTAAAATGGAGGTAGGTAGTTCACAGAATCACAGAATCACAGAATCGAAGGGGTTGGAAGGGACCTCGAAAGATCATCGGGTCCAAGCCCCCTGCCAAAGCAGGCTCCTTAGAGCAGGCTGCCCAGGTAGGCATCCAGACGTGCCTTGAATATCTCCAGAGAGGGAGACTCCACAACCTCCCTGGGCAGCCTGTTCCAGTGCTCTGTCACCCTCACTGTGATAAAGTTCTTTCGCATGCTAGTGCAGAACTTCCTTTGCTCTATCTTGTGGCCATTGCCCCTTGTCCTATCCCCACAAACCACTGAAAAGAGGTTGGCCAAATCCCTCTGTCTCCCACACCTCAGGTATTTATACACATTGATAAGATCCCCTCTCAGTATTCTCTTCTCCAGGCTGAACAGACCCAGGTCTCACAGCCTTTTCTCATAGGGAAGATGCTCCAGGCCCCGTATCATCTTTGTGGCCCTCTGCTGGACTCTTTCCAGGAGTTCCCTGTCTTTTTTGTACTGGGGAGCCCAGAACTGGACACAATACTCCAGGTGAGGCCTGACCAGGGCAGAGTAGAGGGGGAGGATCACCTCCCTTGACCTGCTGGCCACACTCCTTTTAATGCACACCAGGATCCCATTGGCCCTCTTGCCCACGAGGGCACACTGCTGGCTCACGGTCAACCTGTCGTCCACCAGGACCCCCAGGTCCTTCTCCTCAGAGCTCCTCTCCAGCAGGTCGTCCCCCAGCCTGTACTGATACATCCGGTTGTTCCTTCCCAGGTGCAGGACTCTACACTTGCTTTTATTAAACCTCATTTGGTTTATTCCTGCCCATCTCTTCAGCCGGTCCAGGTCTCGCTGAATGGCGGCACAGCCTTCTGGTGTGTCAGCCACTCCTCCCAGCTTTGTGTCATCGGTGTACTTGCTGAGGGCAGACACTATTCCCTCATCAAGGCTGTCGATGAAGATGTTGAACAAGACCGGACCCAGCACCAACCCCTGGGGAACGCCGCTAGTCACAGGTCTCCAGCCGGACTCTGTGCCACCGATCACCACCCTCTGAGCTCGGCCAGTCATCCAGTTCTCAACCCACCTAACTGTCCATTCCTCTATCCCACACTTTCTCAGCTTTGCTATCAGGATATCATGGGAGACAGTATCAAAAGCCTTGCTAAAGTCAAGGTAGATGACATCCACTGATCTGCCCCCATCTACTCAGCTGGTGATGTCATCATAGAAGGCAACGTGGTTGGTCGAGCACGACTTCCCCTTGGTAAATCCATGCTGGCTACTCTTCATAACATTCTTCTCTTCCAATTGCTTGGAGATGACATCCAGAACGAGCTGTTCCAACACCTTTCCAGGGACAGAGTTGAGACTGACTGGCCTGTAGTTTCCCGGATCCTCCTTCTTGCCCTTCTTGAAGACCGGAGTGACATTGGCTATCCTCCAATCTTCAGGCACCTCTCCTGTTCTCCAGGACCTTTCAAAGACAATAGAGAGCGGTTTGGCGATCACCTCTGCCAACTCCCTTAGCACACGTGGATGCATCCCATCAGGACCCATGGATTTGTGTGCGTTGAGCCCACTCAGGCACTCCCCAACTACCCTTGGGTCAACCACGGGGGAGCCCTCCATTTCCCAGCCCCTTTCTCCCCCCACCAGGGTCGAGGAGTCCCCGGGGGGAGTCCTTGAAGCAAAGAAAGCATTCAGTATCTCCGCCTTCTCGGCATCTCCTGTTACCAGGACACCCCCCTCGTTCAGCAAGGGACCTACATTATCCCTAGTCTTCCTTTTACTGTTTACATACTTAAAAGATTTTAAGAAGGGTTTTTTTATCTCTTTTGCAAGCCTCATCTCTAGGTGGGCTTTAGCCTTCTTCGTCGCGTCCCTGCAGGCCCTGACAACACTTCTGTACTCCTCCCAAGAGGACAGGCCCTTTTTCCACATTTCATAGACCTTCCTCTTCCTTTTGATCTTATCGATGAACTCCTTGCTCATCCACGCAGGTTTCCTGCCCCCCTTCCCTGATTTCCTACTCTTAGGGAGGCACTGATCCTGAGCTTGGAAGAAGTGCTGTTTAAATGTAGCCCAGCTCTCACAAGCACTCTTGCCTTCTAGCAACCTAGCCCAGGATACTTCCAAGAAGGTCCCGGAAGAGGTCAAAGTTGGCTCTTCGAAAGTCCAGGGTAGCAATCCTACTTTTAGCCTTACTTCTTCCACCAAGTTCCATCTTGAACTCCACCATCTTGTGGTCGCTGCATCCCAAGCTGCCCCCAACCCTCACATCCCTAACAAACCCATCCCTGTTGGTAAGGACAAGGTCCAGAAACACCCCCAGCCTCGTCGGCTCCTCCACCACCTGCGTCAGAAAATTGTCTTCAATGCATTGTAGGAACCGTTTGGACTGCTCGTGCCTGGCCGAGTTGCTTACCCAACAGATGTCTGGGTAATTGAAGTCCCCCATGAGAACCAGCGCCCGTGATCGTGAGGCTACTACCAGCTGTTTGTAGAAGGCCTCGTCAACCACGTCCTCCTGATCTGGTGACCTGTAGTACACCCCCACAACAGTGTCTCCCATACCAGCCCGCCCCTTAATTCTCACCCACAAGCTCTCCACTTGTCCTTCACCCTCTCCCAGGTGGAGCTGGGTACACTCTAATTGCTCCCTCACATAAAGGGCAACCCCAATCTTTCACCCCAATCTTTGTGTGGATCTTTGTGTGACAGATATCTTGTCTTGAAGGTACATTGAGTGTATCTCCTTGAAGGGAAATCAAAGAAAGCACCAATGTCATTTCCTATCTATGACTACTGTCCTGGAGAGAGAGAACTGTTCATAACACTGAATTTACAGTTTCCAGCTACATTTCAGTGTTTCCATGTGTCATTGGCCATGGATTATATGCTCATACAAAAGCCCCCATATTGCTCTTTGCCCTTCATGTTTTCCTTGTCCTTACAAGATCACCTTTGCTGCTCCTCTCCAGATACAACTCAACCCTAAGGAACTCTTTCTTGGCCATGACAAGTGTGTTTCCAAATGACAAGTGCAGTTTCCAAACCTGAAGTATAACAATGAAGAACATGTATCTCAGAAGAGCTTTGGGCAATGAACACTAAAACACACTTAAAATAAAAACTCCAAAACCTTAGAAAAGCAAGAAACAACATCAGTCACAGGCAATTTCAAAATAGAAATGTAGCAAGAAACCCATGCAGCTATGTAAGGATCTTGTTGTTAACAAGATGGGTTTTGAGGTGCATAATTTTAGAAATGAGAGGTAACGAGAAGGGGAAAATCATATATGTTTTACCTACTGAAAGCAGCTGAAAGCTTCCTCGCTTTCATAGAAAAGCACCACAAAAACCAAGGTAAGAGGGTTGGAAAAATGTAGTTTTCACAGCAAAAATCATAGTTTGAAAAAAAAATCATAGCAAAAATCACTTTTTCATCTGATAATTAGCATCTCATGTTAATTGCCAGAAAGGATGATGTCGGACTTTCATATCTTGACACCTTTTTCAGATAAATGATTTTAAATTTGCTTTAACATAAGTGCCAAGGGTTTTCATTTTCTACGGTCAGTCTTCTCAAGAAGAGTTAAAATTCCAGCACTATTTTTTCTCTAAAAGTCATTCAGCCCTCATTCTCTCTTACCATACTGGAAAATCTATTGTTTTTCATTACCTCAAGTCAATCTAAGAGTCATACCTCTATCCTGTAGTTATTTTGTGATGAAGACTTTGTCTTGATTTTGCTCCTCTGCTTCCTAATCATGACTGTTTTCTTGGTCTTTTAATCAATGACACTTTTACCTCTAGCAACAGTATGGATTACTTACTTAGCATATTTTATAGTATAAACAAAGCAATTGCACCGTAGTCAGGCTGGGATAGCTAGCATGATTAATGTCAAACCTTGGAATTTCGAGGTAAGATCTTAATATATTTGTAAAATGCCATAGGTAAATAAATAAATAAATCACGTGTAATTTCCTAGGAATATCAATAACTTCAATGTAGATTTTTGACCTTTTTTATTGTCTGGCTCTCCCTCTTACAAATTCCAAAATAGATCATTCATATTTTTTGTGTACAAAATTCTGGTAAAAATGAAAACTCAACTTCCAGTAAACTTTTTGTAATAAAGCCAAAAGACAGAAAATCTGATTTCCTTCTCTGTTATCTATTAATAGATGTCTGCTTCTTGTACATAGCTGTTACTACGTAAAACCACTAAACTTGTATATTATATGTGTCCCATGTATATGTGTTTGGGAACGTAGGAAGAGTGAGTGTAAGTACAAGCAGTACACATATTTCCAGGACTCAGAAGTAAACAATTTTGCTAGCAGAAGCTATGGGAGAATGTACTCATGTAGTGGAGAGGATCAGCAATAAGTGATGACAAATTGATGGTTAAAAATAGGAATCATAATTTGGCAGAGAAATTGAGAACATGATTAAATTAAAGATCTGAGGACAAATGTCTTGCTGCTACTTAATTAGAATGATGGGTGCCTCCCCTTTTGTCCATCAGTGCCTTATTTCTGCACATATTCCAGTGGTTTCTTGATTAGCTACAGTCCATTGCATTTGCTTTCATCTGTCTAGAATAACTTAACAATTATGGTGTTTCAGAAATAAAATGTTTACTATACGAACAGTAAAAATATTATAATGTAAGTACATGTATAAAGAATACAGAGAAAGCTTATCTTCCAGTGTCAGTTAAGCCTTTCCAAAGTTGCCCATGGGCACATTTCAAGTGACATCAGATCACTTATTTTAAATTTATAAAACTGCTTTCCATGGTTGTCACCAGGAACACAAGCAGCATTTAGATGAAATGAACATTTTAACAAAAAAAACAATCTTTTAATTCAATTAGCATAAAAGCCATTGTTATACTGGCAGGAATATTGAGAGAATGGATAACAGCCTTTGCAACAGTCACAGAGAACCTAGGAAATTACAGGTACATGTTGTAAGACGGGGGGTGCTATTCCTCTCTCCCCAAAGTTTAATCTAGTTTCCTGGGTCTTCTCTGCTTTAGTGGAGAGAAAAACACAGACACCTCCACAGAGAAGCTGATCTGAGTAAAGATCTCAGTAAGAGACAAATTGCCCCAAAGAGAAACTTGTCTTTCCTCATTGACTATAGAGAAAACCCGTATGACTAGCTTAGCAAAGATACCTAATTTATGGATAACTAACATTAGATTAAATAAATCCTACCTTTAGAGATTATATTTTGGGAAGAAATAATATTTATGTTTCGGAAACATGGAAGAACGGATGACAGAGAAACATTGGCCCACTTGTAATGATACTGAAGGATGTGGGAAGGCAATGTACCCTAGCAGGAGTACCCTGTGCGTACGATATGGTTATTTCCTATCAGTTGCTCCACTTGTCAGGTTTCTCTCCGTTTAGATTAAGTAATCAAATACCCAAACTGTCTTTCTTGTTTTGTTAGCTGTTTGTAATGTTTTAGGCTTTTAGTAGGGCTGAAATGTGAATACATTAAAGCAGTGTAACAGCAGATATATACAGTAGGGCAAACATTACAAATCAAGGAGAATAGCCCCCTTTGTAATTGAACTATATCCCGTAAGCAAATTTCATTTTAGTGCAGCAAGGTATGCTGCTGGAGACACGTTCTTATACTGACTAGACAGTTTGTGTCATAGCATGGTTCAGACGTTACTGCTGGCAACTGCTAAAACTACTTGGCATGTCTAATGGCAAGCTGACTGTCTTCGAAGGTTAAACCATTGAGGCAGTGATTCATACGTGCTCTAGACAACTGAATGGGCTAAGAAGTGCAAATGTGCAAATAAAAACCTGCACCATATTTAAACTGAGAGCCTAATTCTGGCAGTGCTGGTGCAGTTTGCTCATTCTGAAGACTGTTTTACCGGTTACCCACAAAAAAAAAAAAAAAAAACAAAGAAACCCAAAACTTTCTCAAAGATGGAATGGTTTCCCCTTTATGTTTTAAATCTAAATTTAAATCTAAATTTGGCCAACTAACTTTGCTACCTTTTAAATTTGCTTTGTATAATTTATCTACTGTTTGCTATACGATATTTCAATAAAAACAAATATTACTAAAGAAACCTCAGAAGATGTGGACACAATTACAGTAAGTGCTGAGTTATCTTCACCAATGAATTCCCTATCTTCTTGCATCTGTCTTGTAAACTCTAGGCTACCCACATCGAATAGAACTTTGCAATATATATACACTGCAAAACACATTGCCTGTGTTAAACCAAAACCGGTCATTTATGGTACTACAGGCCTCATATTCTTTCCTGCTTCTATTGCAAGTGCAGGACCCAGATCAATCAGTGAGTTCTCTTAGCCCAAATTCCTGTGTCCAGGATAGGTACTGCAGTTCAAGCATTTTGACCAGTGTCCATTTGGAGTAGACAGTAGGCCATACAAAAGACACCCAAGGGCAGTCTTGTTAACTGCTTCACCTGCATCCAAACTTGAAAGAATTGAAGCTAAGTAATGCCATCTGCACTGCGCTTCAGTCAAGAATTTTGTCCTCCCTTACAGGATCCCTATTCAGCAAATCAGATGGCTGCATTTTGCTTTAACTGCATTTCACAGAGCATTTTAAGTTCACAGCACAACATTTAAAAAAAAATAAAAATAAAAAGGCATTCCTGTAACGATCATTATTCCAAACTTAAGCAAACTGTGAATCCCCATGAATACAGAGTATCTCCTGAGACCCAACAAAACCCTGATTAAGCCAATGTGAATAATAAATGACCATTTAATTTATAGAACTTTCGCTGACTAATAGGGTTGTCCAATAATCAACACATTCATACCTGAATTAAATATCTCAAACTACTACAGGTTTTCTAAACCTGAAAAATTTACTAATTCAGTAGTCAGTACAAATAAATGCTCATGAAGAAGAGATATAATTAGCAGCACCATGAACACAGGGACAATAAATGAGTTTTAGGGTAGTTTGAAACAGTTTGAAACAGGTTTTGCATTAAGTTATTTAAATGTTCAGGTGGGAAGCTGTGGAAAGAGGTGAGCTCGTCAGACAGTGGAACGGAACAGAAATGGAGTAAGAGATTGGGAAAGGGGAGCACAGATATGACACAGGCGCCTGTACTCCTTGCTGCACCATGATACAGCTCTTCTCCAGCTTTGGAAGAGCTGGAGAGATGTGGTACTACTCAGATGCCCCAAATCTAAGTCACCTGCACAACACAGTAGGAAAGAGAAGTAGGATTAAGAAAAAAAGTGGAGTACATAAGGCTCTCCCCCTTTCTGAGCAAATCCCTTTCTCATTGAAAGGGAAGAAAGTGCATGGAATGCACTAGCAAAGTGTTTTGTAGTAAAACAAAAATGTAAGAATGCAAGAGAACTTGCAACCCTAACAATCCTACAGTCACTGAAAAAAAATCGCTTGAGATAGCCTATAAATGAGAAAGACACAGATGAAATTAAAAAATGAATTTCCTTAAACACAGTGAAGAAAACACTCTCCAAAACAGTGAATGGACAGGAGGGCAGACAAACTTTTTTTAAAGATTAAAACCAAAACTAAACAAGTCATTTTTCCTGCAGTTGTGATCAAGAGCTCCTTAATGTGAAAATAAGGAATCACAGAATCATACACTACAGTGTGGTGTTCATTATTGACAAGTATACTTACATTCAATAAAAGATGCATTTACTTTGACTACTACTGCTCAGGACTGAATCTGCTTCATTACAGCGAATTGGATGTCATTTGGGTATATATTATTTTGGGAACAATATAGTTCATTCCAATCAGATGTTTGAGGAGCTACTCCCTTTCCTAAAGGAAATGTGATTTATTTCACTAAGTATGAAAGATCTGCAGACATACATTAAGTCAAATTTCACAATGTGCATAACCATGGGGGCCAGTGGAATACCACAATCCTACAAACCCTATAGCTTTTATTTTCCCTGTACTAGGTGTTTAGCTACCCAAAGAGGAAGGAGATAGGCATTTTAAGCATTAGGTGGTAAAATATCCTATTATTTCAGAATGAAACTTCCAAACTTGTGAGTGTTTACTCTCCCTCCCATCCTCTGAGCAAACAAAATGCAGTGCAGTTTACCAATGTCCTGGGGAGTGTGTGTCATACACAAAGCTTTAAAAGTTCCTGTTTATTCTGAGTGGACTTCTGAGATCATGGGATACAAGATCATAAAACTAGGTCTTTTTTGCCTTTATACTTTGCCAACAGCAGACTGCTTACTCTTCTATGGTAGTATACATGTATATATACCAGCTTTGAGATATTTGAAAGACACCACATTAAGTTACAGTGAAAATAATGAAGTTTGAAATTCATGCATAGCTTTTCTGACTGTAAATGATGACAGCCATCTATTTAAAGAGTAAGACTGTAAAGACCTCTTATGAGCAAATCAATTCTAATTAAAGCTTCCACAGACAGCTGTTTGTATTTTTAAAAACATAACAATTATCCTTTGCAGCACTAGCAGTCTTACTAGTACAAAAAGAAGACATAAAGCTTCACATTATTACTGAGTCATACATTAGTGTGACAACTCCTGTTTATCTTAACTTTCTGCAGCTTTAAACATGAAATCTAAGAGGGAGGAAGCAGGAAGACAATTTAGTGGTCAAGAATAGCTGGTGTGAAAGGAAGGGAGGGAGCTTTCCCCTTGAGCTGCGAAAAGATAACTTGCAAACTCTTGTTCTTTCTTTCAAAATGCACTTAAAATCAGGGATGGTGATTTACTAAATTCCCAAGTTCTGGTACTTAAATGAAATTAATTATGCTGATAAAATATTGTTCTCTTTTTTTTTTTTTTAATTAATCTGCTTTTGATCCTTTTGTTTTTTCTTAGAAACAGGTTCTGTAAAATGAACAGCAAGATTGTAAGTGATATGTGCATGCATTCAGAGTGCACAAATTTTATTTTGTGGTGTATTTTCTATAATGATTTCAAAAGCTAGATTCTATAGTTCACAATAGCACAAAAAGATTTTCAAAGTTCAAACCTCTTGGCATTCAAGTAAAAAGAATTTTGTTTCTAGTTCTGAGTCTTACAGTGGTTTTAGAAATTACCTTTGAAAAATACTTTTTTTTCAAAGGGTAAAATATAGGGGGAAGATATTCCAGTATTTTAGATAGCTATGCAAATGTCCCCATTTAGCTTTTTCATGTTAAGTAAGAGTAAGTAGGAACAAAATAGCCCCAGCTGTGCTGTACAGTACACGCACACGGCAATGCCTTTTCTCCCCATCATATAACTAGCAATATATACTGCACAAAGTGATTCTAGTGTGAGGAAAAATAAATAAATAAATAAATAAATATGGAGTTACTGTAGTCCTTCTCATCTTTGCTTGATTATAAGGACTTGGATTGCATAAATCTGCAATCTTGCCACCCAGAAGTAGAAAGAAAATTTAAAGCCATGTGCATTCATATACAAAGAAGTGACAGGAGCTGCCCATGGCATCTTTTTTCTCATTATTGTATTGAAATTACACACTGTTGTTGCATTTCCACTCCAAAATTCATTTCCATATCAAAATTCAGCCAGCAGGTGATTATGCAAACTGGTATTTGCAAAAGAAAATTTCAATCTGTAAGAAAAACAACCTGTAAGAAACGTGTTCTACAATTATTTTCAGTGCTGAAAAAGCTCTGAGCTAGTACAGCACACATACTAGAGAGAGATGAACATTTCTTGAGAATTGTTTTTTGATTTATGAAGGGGCCCACAGGTAGACACCATGTGATAGAAACCTCTGGTGTGAATGCAGCTTTTCCAGAAGGCAGAGCACTTGGCACATGCCTGAAAGTCATGAGGCTTGCATGAGACTTGGACACTGCCATCTATACCTCTGACCTCTTTTGTAAAATGGCAAGAACCACCACTGTTTGCTCTTAAATGTCTGCTACAAAGTTTAAGTAATCACTGTTAATAAAGCTCTCTGAGGCTCTCTCACAGCATAGGTATTTGGTTCTCTGGGACAGAAAAACACAGAAAACAGGAAATCTGAAGCCCTGACTCCATCTTAGAAAATAGAATTTCACATTAGTAAGAAACTCGGGATTACTAAGGAACTCAGAACAGCAGAGTTCCAGAGAAGTCTGGCGAACCAAGTGGATGCATCTCAGTGAAAGTTATGGCCCTCAGTTTTTAAATAGCATTTTAAAAACATTTGAGAACTGAAAATTAATTTATTAGCTCTTTGCTTTGGCCCAGATTCAGAACAGCCTGTGCAGGGAATGCAATTAAGTGCTTTTTAATTAAATATACATCGTACTTAATCTTAGGAACATATTTTCATGCTTTCCTGAATAGGAGCGATATCACTGTTGTTTAAGAGCTCTCTCTGTCAGATTCCACCACTCTCTCTGTCAGATTCCACCACCTTATTATTAAAAGAATCAGATAGGTAGGGCTGTTTCTGAGGCTTCAAAACAGAAATTCATGTCCCCTGTGTGCAGTGATCCAACATCTATCTAATGTTCATTTCACAGAGTACAGGCTCTCCAAACTATTTTTGCAACTGTATTTTCACAGCTTTCTTTTCCTTGGCATTTGGAGCCATTAAATAGCCTTGCTCATCTAGAGCAAAAGCAATACTGTTTCTGCCAATATCTAAGAATGAAAGCTGAAAGAGCATTCAAAATACATCTTGAATAAATGTTCAAAACCATATCCTTAGGGTAGTTTCCTGTGTTACTGGCAAACCTACTTTGCGTGCATCTGATAAAATTGTTTGAACTATGAAAGTTTAATATTGCAAAGAGTGTTTGATGATGCTTAAGACACGGCATATGACAAACTCAGGGCAATTCCTTGCGCTCCTCATTTATAATTTCTTGCCACTGAGAAAATCTTGTCAAACTTACCGAACTGGACATCCATTTTATTCGTCTTTCTGGTGCCTGGTATCTGCAGCTAATTTCCATACTTTTGACTCCTAGCTTTCTCGGTAAGTAGGAAAGAGACCAAGCTGGTTATGAAAGATACCTCAGATGCTGGAGGCTTTAAGATGGTGAACAATGTAGATAACTGTTTCCATCTATTGAGTTCTAATAGGAATTTCCAAGAAACTGAGGAATATTGCTCAGCATACCATTTTAAGGTAACATTCATTCCATATTCTTCTACTTGTGAAAGGTCTACTTTACAGAAACTGAGTTTCCTGATGTCCTAACAATGCCTGGTGCTGGTGAGGTCAGAACCATTGACAACAAAAATAAAATTTTTCTAGTTTCATTATTATTTTATCTGCTGAAATATTTAATTGCCATTTTGGCTGACACTCAGCTCTGTTCAAAGGAGAGAACTGGGATCGTGCTAGATGACAAGCCAGTGGTCAGCAAGAGCTCTATTACTTTAGGCTGATTTGGATCCAGAGGTGACACCATTTCACCAGGTAGTAAAATGCTCCCTGATTGCTTCCAGGACAAAGAAACCACAGACTTTTTTTTTTCTTTCTTTCTTTCCCTTTTTTTTTTTTCCTGGAAACTCTTCAAAACCAATACAAACTGAATGCCTCTGAAAACTGAGCACATCCTTTTTAAAGTCTTACTCTGTGAAAGTATTTCCAAAATATGTATAGATGAATATATTTGCCCTCGGCTATTACATTCCAGTTTTCATCTGAAAAGCAATAGAAAGCAACATGTTCATCTGTCATGTGGCCTTAAGTATAGCAAAAAAGCAAACAAACAAACAAACAAACACCGAAACAATTAATGTTAAGATTTAAGACTGCTAATTTTCACTTCCATGATCATCCCTCTTCTGGTCACATTTCGAAAGACTAATGATGACTCCTGTAAGCTATGTCCAGAGCAAAACTGGACGGAAACCATAGGTTCTGTCTGCTGATGTTAGTTATTAACATCTGCATAAACACTATGCTGAGTACATCTAACAGCTGCAGTTGCTTCCAGGAAAGTAGCAGTAAAAAGACTATTACAACAGCAGATTTTCAGATCCTCCTGCAGAACTTGATCCTCTCTGTGATAATATAGACAGCTTGCATCTACATCTTGTACACATCTCGTACCTGCATTTGTCATGACTGCTTTATTTGGTAAAGCAATTTTTCCAAGCTTATTTTTTAGACTTAGAACCATTAAAAGGAACTGTAAGCATTTTAACTGCATGGCAATCCTTATATTCAGTAGTTACTTGAGGCAAAATACCGAAGTAGTCCCAGGTGAAAACCAAACCAAACCAAAAAATAAAAAAAATAAAACACAAAACAAACCCGCCAACACAGTGTTTCCTTTCCCTTAACCACTAGTATTCAAAGTTATACTGAAACTTGTGCTTTCCCTCAGGCCCACAATTTCTGGTAATCTCTTCTGCTCAATTTGGGAGGAGAATTTGAGGGAAACTATTGGCAGTGGCACTCCTTTGGGTAAAAGCCAGGTGTACTGCTTCTTCAGGAAGCATTACAACCATCAACCACCAACAATATAAAGGGCTACTATCTTGGAGGCTATCTCTAAAGGCTGAGAGTTGTGCTCAGTTCTTACAGGGCATATTTTTTTCTGCTAGAAAAGAGAGGTGGGAAGTTCAATAAAGCAGTAGGCCCCCAAGTCATCCACAGTATTTCAATGTTAATTCACACCCTGGCTCCCTCTTGGACTGCTTCAGGTAACTCCTGAATTTTTTTTCCAGGGGGAATCCCTCAGCTGTGTAGCCAAGAGCCAGTTTGTGCCATCTGGCTTTGAGGTCACGAATTGGCTCATGGCCCCTTTTTAACTAGCAGCATAAACATAGCTTCAAATAACATATGTGGGTGTCAATCCTCATTAGGAGATTTGTGTTTCTGAATCCCAAGTGATCAGGGTCATCTCTGTCATAGTCTTAACGCAGTCACCTACAGCCTAGAAAAGGGAAGAATTTAATTAGCATTTTTATCAGCTACCCCTAATGAGAGCACTCCTCTGGGTTGTTTCTCTCTCCCTTAGCAATTAGGACACTTTCTTATTTTACTCAGAATTTTGGAGTACCTCCCATGGGGATGGGAACATCAAAGTTAGGCATCACTTTTCTGACCAGGGAGGCACCCACCTCCACTATTGGATCCACCTCTACACTCCTTCATGGATAGTTTTTCTTTTCTAGGTTTTCACCAAGCTTAGAATTACAATCTCTGCTCATGCAGTCTCTGATGATGCAAATTTAGACCAAACACGGAAGCTTTCTGGTTGAAACTGCTTAGAAGTGATTAACAGCCCAGGAAGGACAGGAGCTTACATAGACAGAAAAATCACGTCATGAGATTTTAAAACATAAAATAACAGCACTGTATTCCTATTCCTCTTCTGTTTTTCAAATCATGGTAGTTGCCATCAATTCTGCTCTTTCTTTTCCTTTTTAAGGGGGCTATGCCAGCTGAGGGCTGACCACAATTGTGTGGTCGCTGACTTTCACAGTCCTTGTTTTCAGAACTAATGCTTCAAGGTCAGTCTCTACTGTAAATCCTAAAAATGAGGATGCCAAAAAATTGCCAGAGATATTTCCCTTCCAAGTACATACAATCTAAAACCTGAACTGCTCTATTAAAGTACACACAGTTTATGTTATTTTTGCCTTACTTTTCAGACTCTAAACTGTTCAAGGCAGGGACTTATTCTTGACTCAATCTAATTTTACCTCCTTTTTAATGCCATGTGCATAGCAGCTGAGCAACAGAAGTGATTCTGCAGTAACAGTACAGAATATCAGAAAACAGTTTTGTTTACAGTCATTGGAGGACAATACACAAAAATACTCAGATCTTTGGTTTTTGATGGAAAATGCATGCATTACAAATATATGCCTTCAGAATATTTTGTGTCCTAGCCCAGATCCTCTGGCTCATTATTACACTTTTGAACCACTATAACATATAAACATATGTTATATAACATATAACATAACATAACACAACACAATATAATACAATGTAATATAATACAATACAAACGAATACAATACAATCTAATGATAAATAAAATGAACTCCAGTACTGTCAGTTTTCTCGCATCCTCTCTCCTCCACTAAATTTTGACAGCTGGATTAGCAGCTGGCACATGTTAGTGGACACTAAAGGACACTAATTTTTTTCTTATTCTAGACAAAATTTTTCCACTATCTGAATTCTAGTCATACCTATATCATCTCATCTTGGAACATCCCAGGAAAGTCCACTGACCTTTGGGATAAGAATCAGTGTGTATGAGATAAGGATGGTATATATAATATGGTTTACAGTGCTTTTAATGTCTCTGGAGATATTTTAGGGTAGCTCTGTTTACAGCTCAAAGAAAACAGTACAGGGCCAATATACTAGCTTACAGTTGTCACTTTTCTATTATATTTAAAATAACAAAATGAAAAAGTTAAGCCAGTATTTTGTAAAAAAAAAAATAACAAATTCCTATCCCATCCACATTGATTTTCACTGTTAAGGGAAAATTTTGTCTCTTCTCCTTATACAAAACTATTTTGGCAGCTACGAGGTTGCTACAGAACATCAAAAATCCATTTCTTCTCAGAAACATGCACTTAACCCAACAACATACAAACACGAAGGGCCTGGAAGGGGGAGAGAACAAAGAAAAGAGTTACTTTAAGCACCCTTTCTTGTGCTGGGACTTGAAGTCAGTGAGGAAAACGCAGACTATTGGGTGCAAATGACAGATCAGTACCTGCTAAGGAAGCCTCCTTGCCTTGAAACGAGTGTTCTTCCCATAAGTTGACTTTATTTCTGATTCTCCTTCTCCCCCTTCCTTCCACTTTCGATTAGCCTATTTTGTTGCATGACATGAAGACACAAAACCTTCATCAGTTTACAGAATAAAGAACAACACTTCACAAGCTGCACATAGTTATTTCCTTATAGTTACCTAAACTTGCTAGAGACCCTTTGCTCATTACCTAATTGCACGGTTAACATCAAATAATCCCATCTCCACAGTATCTATTCATACAGGAAACTGCTTTCCAATCTGAATTAGAAAGTTCTATTATTCCACTGCTTCTCTTCATTGCAAAATGGTTATCTGTGTTCATTAGCATCAGAAATTATTATCTGCTTCACTGTAGTTCCTGTAAGACCTAAACAACAACTCCATTATGCTTGGCTCTATGAGTACATGGCAAGTTTGTTAAAGCAAAGACTGTTTGGTTAAGCAAAGATGTTTGGTTAAGCAGGGAAAAGAACCCAAGTTTTCTGATCTCCACTTTACTATCCTGACTATTTACTCTTTTCTCAGAATCAGTTCTGCTATGTTCCACCAGCTGGAACAACTTTATTCATATGACAAGGTGCACAAACAGAGCTCAGGCAACACACTCGCTGAGACTGCCAGCTGCTTCAAACAAGGATTTTTGTTTTTATTGCATAAAGTCCAGCTTGCTTCCAGCCCACAGACACTACCATAATACAGACTCTTAATCCTGTTACACAACTGTGGGCATGTACAGTGGGTTTTCCAGTGGTACTGAGGTTTCTTACAAAAGGCATTCACTTCCACTGCTTTGTGATTTTGCAGCAGGCTACCACATGCCATGAAACAGTTTTTCCTGTATCTTTTTTTCTCCCAGAGGAAAAAAAAAAAAAAAAGTATTTCACAAGAAACTTATCTGTTTTGTGGAACTAAGGAAAAGTTTCAAAAAGGAGGGCAAAGCAGCAGTTTACTGCTTCACAAAGGATTAAAGGAATATACAGGAGATGTGCTTTATAAGTTCTCCTTAAGGAGATGGTCTGCTTTTACGTAAACTGCCTTTCATCTTATCATATATTGTTCACAGTGAGGATATAAAGTAGACAGGATATTGAGTGAGGCTACAAATGATGCAGAAGGAAACACAGCTCTTTACAGCAGTTTATGTTCTTAAACAGTGTTGAAATGTTTCGAGTTTTCCACATCTCTATTTCTTTCTTGGAAGTACACTTTTGCTTATATAAACCTGACAAGCACCTGTGATTTATATTTTGAAGCAATACATGAATTTATTGAGCAAACCATTGGTTTAGTCTATAAGGAGGCTGTTGGCCTACTCTTTGGGATACTGCTGAGACTTGTTGTGATGGAATCTTCCTTTTCGTAAACGTTCCTTGGGTGTCATTTTGTGCTGTATTATAGAGTTAACTGGGACTTTTATGAATACCTAGGTCTTTTTATTAATACTGGTGTTTACACTCAATTCTGTATAAAGCGATTGGGTTCTAGGGAAACCTATAATTCCAATTGTCTAGCATACCTTGTCAAATAAATGGCATTTTTCTCCCTGTTTACTTTGGAAAATATATCATCAACAATGCAAGAGAATATAAATCATTATTTTTAACAGAATGCCCCGTGCACTGAGTTTGGATTCCACAAAAATACACAATATCCCTGTTCAGAGAATGAATTTTATTCCAAATTATTTCTACTCAGTGCCATTGGATAAACTGCTTTCTGAAAGAGACTGTAAAGATGTGCACTGTAAAAACAGAATAACGAAACCTCAGTTTAAATGGGACTTAGTAAAAGAATATCAGGGAGATACAATTTGTCCAGTGTCTAATTTCAGAAGTGTTAACAGTTTTACAATTTGAGGAAGAAGTTGCAAGTACTCAGTACTTCAGAAAAACATGCCCATCTTGTCAGACAATTACATTTGACTCTTCATCAAAGAGCATCATTTAGTAGTTTGCTTACAAACTGTAGGCCTGATAACAAATCAGGCTAGCTGATTTGCTATCAGCTATCAGTTACCAGGCTGACAGCACTGAGCTAGGTAAGGCAGATGCACGGTCTCCTACCCAACCTCAGATCTCCATCTGCATGAGACTGTATCCAAAGTAATAAGATATCCTGAGACGCAAGATAAGCTCCACTAACACTCGGCGTAGCTTCTGGATCAGACTTCACTTACAGCAACCAGATCAGAGCATACCTCAAAGGATTCGAGCACATCTGCACCCACCCCAAGTAGCTGCATCTGTAAATTAAGTGGGATGGGGCCCATTTGAAACATCATTGTTATTTCACATCGATTGAAAAGAGGAGGTGCTGAAAGTGTTCCTTCTTTTACAGATGGAAGCAGGTTATATATTGTGAATTCTGATCCAGCTATCAATACAGCAACATCATTTTGTCTGATGTTTTCTCGTTCTGTCATATATACAAAAATCCTTCTTGTTCTATATGTATACATAATCAGAGTTGCATAATACATTCCAGTCAGTGACTGCCTAGAAAAACATGGATTAAATCAGAACACATTTTTATGATTTCTTTGGCTTAAAAACCCATTTTTTCTAAATTAATTTTCCTTCTGAATTCTTGAACATTAACTTCAATTATTGCTTTACATTTGCAGGAACTGAATGGAATATTGGCAGCATTATGAAAAAAATAATAATAATATATTATACTCTGATGCTAGAATTAGAATACCTCAGTTTAAGAAGTAGTATAAGCCTTCTAAACAGGTAACTGCTTAGAATCACTAATCTAAATTTGCTAAAATTTAATTCAGAACATTTTTATTGGCCCAGTGAAATTCATAATCAGAAAGTGCTCTTTAAGCACTTATCAAGGGTATCCAGAAAGGAAGCTATTATATCCTCCCATAGGGAGGGTTGAAAAGTAAATTGGTAGAAACATACTAGTATATTTTCTGTTGCAAAAAATGTTTCCAGATATTTCAGTTTAGGTGCATTGTAGCTGACACGCAGATTAAGTTTACTGCTGCTTCTGCTATTGGAAAGTTCAGTATTGGATACAGATAATATACCTTGCTTAGAAACATCTGCTTGCAGTCTGCAGAGTATGAAGGCTGGATGGACTTCCAGAGTTCAGTTCGTGAATATTGCTGCAGGCTTATTCCTGCTGTAGGTCTGGCCAAAAGGACAAAGGAATAATATTTTATTTTTCTAGGGGAATGAAACAAATCTGGGGGACAAGTAGTGAGTGAAGTGAACAGAAACAAAGAAATATTGTTTTTACTCTTTTAACTCAAAAAATGATCACAACAGAAAAATATAATACTAAATGCACAAGCACAGGGAAAGAGCTCTACATAGCAGATAGATTGTGTCTGACATGGCAAAATACTATTCTTTGGCTATGCTCACAGAACAAAACCAACATGTTTGAGTATCATCATCTGGTTAGACTCTGCTCCAGTACTTGGTCTCTTTTAAGCACTCCACCCTAACAAGCAGCTCTCTGGTACCTACACAGGGCTTAGTGGACTACAATAGCTCTGCATCTGGGTAACACGTGCAGCAGGCACTGTGCTCCTGGGAAGAAATGGGACTGCTGTCTTGGACAAATCCACTCCGTGCATAGGAGCCATAAGGTTTTTTTCTGCCCAGTCACAAGAGCAACCTATGTGTCTCAATCAGTCTCAACTGTCCAATCTGTCTGTGTTAAGAAGGATGCACAGAGTTGTGCATCTCCAAATAGCTAAAGGGAGTGATGGCAGGGACAGAGTTGCCTCCATTTTGTTTCTGTGATTTGCCACATTTCTCTTCACGTAAGAAAAAGTTTATGGTCTGTGAATATTATCTACTATCTGTCTACCTGTAGTTTCAATTCTGACAGCTACATCTGGGAGTTGTGCAGATTTCTTATGACTCTTAGATATCTGTAACTCTAAAAATCAAGATGAATTGTCAATACAAGAGATTGACATTTTGAATGTTCGGTAGGTCAAAAAATGAATCGTAGAACCATAGAATGGTTTGGATTGGAAGATCATCTTCTTCCAAGTCCCCTGTCCTGGGCAGAGACAACTCCCACCAGACCAGGTTGCTCAAGGCCCCATCCAACCTGGCCTTCAGCACTTCCAGGGATGGGGCATCCACAGCTTCTCTGGGCAACCTGTGCCTCACCACCCTCATAGTAAGAAAGTTCTTCCTTACATATAAACTAAACCTACCCTCTTTTATTTTAAAGTCATTATCCCTTGTCCTATCACTACATACCCTCGTAAAAAGTCCCTTTCCTGCTTTTTTGTAGGCCCCCTTTAGGTACTGGAAGGCCGCTATAAGGTCTCCCAGAGCCTTCTCTTCTCCAGGCTGAACAGCTTCAACTCTCTCAGCCTGTCTTCATAGGTGAGGTTCTCCAGCCCTCTGAGCATCTTCGTGGCCCTCCTCTGGGCCTGCTCCAATAGGTCCATGTCCTTCTTGTGCTGGGGGTCCCAGAGCTGAACACAGGTGGGTTCTCACAAGAAATGCCTTATATCTCTATAGCAAGTATGAAGTTCAAAAATCATTCGTTGTCCAAACTTCTTGACATGGTTCTGAGAGCCAAGTCTATACTTCTATCAATTTTCCATATGAACCAGCGAAAGACAAGAAAAACAGTTGTTTTTATATGTACGTATTTATGCCTGCCATCACTTTATACTCTGCTCAAGGGAATGAATGAAGTAAGAAATGTGTTCAGCACTATAAAAAAAAATATAAGTAAGAATGCATTATTCTCCCCTCCAAATATAGGTTCATATGTTCTTTGTCACTGAACCTATAATCTCAAAAAAAAATAAAAAAATTTAAAGTGTCTTCTCAACTATCTGCTCTATTTATTTTCATAAACATCATCATACTAGTGCAGTTTTGTTCACTAAGGAATAAAAGCTGCTAAAGTCAGGGTCACATTCAAAAAGGCAAAACCGAGCACTATAATGGTCACATTGCAAGATGAGATGGCCACTAGCATGTACATGTACATGAATGGCTGAGGACAGACTTTCCCCAGTAATGCCAGCAAGACTTGAATATGACCCAGAAACCATATAGTAGTTTTCAGACAATGCTATGCTCAGAGTACCCTGTCCCACCTCTCAACATGCTCAGATTATTAAAACCTGCCATGTAACACAGAGCATGTGCTAAGAAACTTGCATTTATAGTCTCAAGTGGATTAGGGTGTCCCATGAGCTAGTCATATTCAAAAGATGGCTGGGATCTGCAAAAATGTATCATAAAGACATTTGAAACAGGTACAGAGCTACTGTTCACAAAATGGCAGCTACAACAGGTTTCATACAAGACGTCTAGACTTCTGACCTTCCTCCTCTCTCTGTTCCTCTTGTGAGCTCAAGATGCCTAAAACACACTGCTGCAATGAGTGTGGCACAGGTGTGTGAACTGCTTGGTATTGCCAAGCCTTCAGCAGTGCAGTCATGAATACACCCACCGACAGCAGCCCAGCTGCCATGAAGATTATGCCAAAGTCAGCATTCAGGTACCAAAGGACTCCCAAAAATACTTTTTTTTTTTGGTTTGTGGGCAAGAGTTTTGTAAATGCCAAAAATCACCTAATGTTTGGTTTGCATAGAAAAGGAATTAGGTTCCAGTTTCAAGAATAAACCTATCTAATCTCTCCTTTCATTCCTTCCATGAGACTCTTTGTAAAAATTGTTGTTGTGGTGCACATGTTGAAAGATCATCTCATGACTCTTTAGGTCAAAGCCAACCTGTTGAATTGCATTTGGAACTAATGGGCAGTCAGATCAGACAGTAGAGGTGTGATCCGTCTGGGGGACCTCCAGCTCTTGCATTACCACTTTTTTGGACCTATTAGCGTGCTAACATCTCTTCATGCTTTAAATATCCACTGTCATTAATTCAGATCAAGTATAACTGCTTACCTTACAAGGTAACAGCTGCAAGTCTCAACAAAGAGATGGAAGATGCACTAAGGGCCTGTTCCCAGGGCTGGGGAGGAAGCAGCAGTTGGATCTGCAGGTGGATGGACGGTCAGGAACCGCGCCATTCAAAAGAGCACACACAACCACTATCAGAAGCTACAAGGCGGGAATCTGGGGAGAGGAAGAGTTAGAAGGGTAGATGAAGGGGAAAAGATGTCTGAGCAGATGGGCTGCAGGGGTTATTGCAAATAAAATGCGACTCTGGCTGGGAACAAGAAAATTAAACCAGATCAGCCAGAACATGTTTTTCACCAGAACGGTGACAGGGGAAGTCATCCGATCTTACTCATTTCCTTTTTTTATCCAGAATTTCCAGAATTTCCTAATTGATAAGTCATGCTTGAGGATTAAACACAACAAATGTGTTTTTAAGTGATAGTGTGTCTTATTCCCTAGCTCTTTTTATTAATGAAACTTTACCCATCATTCACAGTTGTGATTTAACCTGGCATGCAGCGAAGCACCACATAACCGTTTGCTCACTCCTCACCTGCGCCTCCTGCCCCTCTCCCAAATAGGGGAGAGAATCAGGAAAAAAAAAATTAAAAAAAAGTAAAGCTCATGAGTTGAGATAAAGACAGTTTAATAGGATAGAAAAGGCAGGGAAAACAATGATAATAATTATGATAAAAAATTATTTATACCAAACAAATGATGCAAAATGCAATTTCTTACCACCCACCGACTGATGTTCAGCTAGACCCCAAGCAATGCCCCCCTCCTCCCCCTGCTAACCCCCCTCCCAGTTTTATTGATAAGCATGCCACCATGTGGTATGGGACATCTCTTTGGCCAGCCTGGGCCAGCTGTCCTGGTTCTATCCCCTCCCATCTCCTGGTGCACCCCCAGCCTGCCCGCTGGCAGGGCAGTGTGAGAAGCTGGAAAGTCCTTGGCTCTGTGCAAGCACTGCTCTGCAACAACTAAAACATCAGCATGTTATCAGCATTGTTCTCATCCTAAATCCAAAACACAGCACCACACCAGCTACTAGGAAGAAAATTAACACTATCGCAGCTGAACCCATGACAATAATGAATGTCTAACTAGTATTTTCCATATGAAAATGCTAATTGTTAGTATTTGTGCTAGCATAAAGGCAATGTAATAGAGGGCCATGAGATCATACTGGGCTTCATGCTATACAAACACAAAAGGAAAATACAGTTTGGGTATAGCAAAAACATGAATCAAAAAAAAAATAAAAATAATGAGGCAGCATTAGTAAATGGGCTCAAGAGCAGTCAGAAGACACATTTTAACTGTTGTCCTGTTTTTAGTGGTATTGTACCAAAGAAAAGCCTTTAAGGAAGGTCTTGAAGGTGAACAAAAACCAGGATCCCTTATGTTACGGGAGCTATGAGGTGCTTTGCAACAGATACAATATAGTCTGGCATCATGGATGTAGATATGGGAATCCACTTCAATACTGAATGAAAAACTGTTAGTGGGATGGGATAGTGTCAGTTGCTTTGAAAATGAGTACAACTTGCTTATAACTGAACTGTTTTCCACAGGAAGACAGAAATCAGTAGCAATACACAAAAAGTGGTAGTCACATGATCAAAGAAAGAAGATAGGAAAATGATACAGTTTTAGTTTAGATAGATCTCACATGCTGAAGAATTTACTAGTTAAGGTCAAATAAAAAGATGACTTCAGGTGAGGAGATCATGGATGAATGCATCTAAGAATGGAAAAGGAAATTTGCATCTTCAATTTGTCATGCAAGGCATGCAAGACTTAGAATTAACTAGAATGTTAGGTTGTAAGAAAGTCAGACTGCCCAGGTTATGGGGCTGAATCACTGGAAAGTTTGAGGTTTTATCCTGGGACTGAAAGTGGAGGGGGAAAAAAAGCTTATAGAATAAGGTTGAGTTATGTTTCAGCCATCAGCTCGAGAGCTGAGGCCAAGACTAGTTAGGACAGTAGGAGGTAGGTTTGGGTTATTTCTGAGTCATTTCTCGGACTCGGCAACAAAGAGACAGAAGTGTAATATGCTTCCATGGACCAAAAGAGAGGAGAAGAACCAAAGGGGGCCACAGGGATAGTCCTCAAGTGTTCCCTTAAATTCAGAAATGAAAATAACTTTGGTTACTCGTGAAAAATAGCAGTTTAATTCTCTGTTTTAAAGAAATCTGCATGATCTTGCTGTGTTTCACATTGCCCTGGAGATTTGCCTCACATGAAATTGAGACTGACAGAAGTGGTTTTGTTTTGATGCATATTCCATATAGTTTGTTCCCAGGGAGACTGTGGTGAAGTATGCAACACTTTGGGCACTGTTCAGTAGTATTTGGTTAGTTGATGATAATCTCAGGGGAGACAGCAAGCTCCCTCAGCTAGACGGAAACAGCAGCAATACCACAGTCTGTGGTTGAAATGAGAGTGATTCCGATGATTCTTTCAGCACAGAAAAGAGATCAAGCTGCTCACACCTCTGGTTTCCTTCTAAAGTCTGGTAGTAACCATCTAATGTGACAGATACTTAACAAAAATACTTAAAACAGCAAAGCTATCCAGTTACCAAATCCTGACCTGATGAAAGAACATATTGCAGGGGACCAGAACAATTGAAAAGGGAAAGATAACTGCATTGTTTCTCGCTTATAACAGTTTATAAGAGTTCAATGTATCAAAAATGACTGTTTCTCCAATTCACGACACATTTTGTGTTGTGAAATTAAAGAATGCAAATCGCAGTTTGGCACCTTTCTTTAACATGCTGTCTTCTTACATAAACAACACTGGAAAGAAACATATGCAGAATTCAAAGCAAGAGCCTGGAAAACAGAACAGCTTTAGCTACTAAAAAGAAAACATTTTCAAAGTATATACTGCCCTCCTGTGTACAATTCAAGTATTGCCGCCAAAAAAGCAAGACCTTACCTCAAAACTTCGAGTAATGTGGGGCTGTGATAACGTATTTAATGGAGAAGTATGGATAAAATCCCAGCACAAGGGAACATAGTGAAGAGACAACTCAGACCAGGGCCAGACCAGATCATTGTAACTGGTCTCCGGACAGTTTCATCAGTTTCAAAGCATCATCTTTTATGAAAAAGACCATGCCGGTTCCCTATCACCAGAAGTCACAAGAGTTTATTCATTTCAGAACTGCACAGGTGCAAATGCACAGAACAAACTGTGTTTTAAAATAATATGCACTCTGATAAGCTGAGAGGCACAGCGTGGTGATAGGGTCAGTTTAGATGGGCTAGCTCTGCTTAAGCACTGCTTGTGCCAGACAAAAATTGTGAACTGAAAGAATTTGTCTGCATTTACTGTAGGTTAAAACCATAGAATCACAGAATGGTTTGGGTTGGAAGGGACCTTAAAGGTCACCTAGTTCCAACCCCCTGCTATGGGCAGGGACACCTCCCACCAGACCAGGTTGCTCAAAGCCCCATCCAGCCTGGCCATGAACACTTCCAGGGATGGGGCATCCACAACTTCTCTGGGCAACCTGTTCCAGTGCCTCGCCACTCTCTGAGTAAAGAATGTCTTCCATATATCTAGTCTAAATCTTCCCTCTTTTAAATTAAAACCTTTACCCTTTGTCCTGACAGTACAATCCCTGACAAAGAGTAGGTACTAGAAGGCCACTATGAGGTCTCCCTGGAGCCTTCACTTCTCCAGGCTGAAAATCCCCAGCTCTCTCACCCTGTCTTCATAGGAGAGATGCTCCAGCCCTCTGAGCATTTTTGTGGCCCTCCTCTGGACCTGCCCCAATTTCCTTCTTGTGCTGGGGGCCCCAGGGCTAAATGCAGGTTCTGTAGTTCTCCTTGTCCCAGGCAAATAGTAAAGCAACACCAGAGCTGACTCTACATCCCTGCCACAATCAGTCTGGAAGCAAAATAAACTGTTCAAGATAACTAAGATTGTTCAAGAAATGATTGATTTATGTAAGCAACAGTAATTTCTTCCAATAAAAGTTTCTTATGAACAAGATGAGTTCCATGTGTATGTACTGAAATACTTACTTGTGCAGAGACAATTTCAAGAATATTTTTTGATAACGTCCTCAATGATTCTACATTTTTTGTTTGCTTTTTTTTTTTAAACTGGATTAAAAGGACTAAAGTGTGAAAAATTAATTTTTAATCTCTTTTAAATAGTACTAAGCTGTACAGAGGTACTACTGCACTTATATACAATCACATATCACCGTAATATAGGTTTTACTTACCACTAAATTCTTACCTTTTGTTTTTCATTTTAGTTTGCGCTTTTAATAAAAACAGGTCCCCAAGCAAATTCAGAGATAAATCCATGGCAAAAGAAAGGCTTGGTACATTGCAAGTCACATTTGCACTTGCAGAATCTGAATATTAAATTGCAAAACAAAACAACAACAACAAAAAAAAAACCACATAATTGATTGATTTAAAAACAATGTTTACCTGTCTTCCATGCAAATTATGGCTTCATAACTTGATTAAGAATTAAGATGAACTTACTAATTGCAAAAATGCAGCATAATATAAACGTTAAGTAACAGGAACCCCAGCAGTTAAGTAGATGTCAATTTACTAAATTCTGACAATGTTTACATTGCACACTCAAGAACAGCATTATTGCTGAAATAGATTCTTTATTTCTGAAACATTCCAAAACAGCAGTATACACAGTTGTAATCAAATATTAGGTCATATGCCATTATAAGAAAGCATTGATTAGTGCAATTGGAATTTGTAAAAGATCTATCAAAAAGATTTATTCGCATTAAAACTCATTTTTCATAAGCAACTGTTAATAAAACATTACAATTTTATTCTTTGTAATAAAGTATTGAAAACCAAACATAGTTGTAGAGATCATTGTATCTTGGTAAGTGCAACGTGACTTATGCTGCCATTTTAAATACAAAACACTATGACAATAAATTAACAATTGAACAAACAGTGAAAGACCAACAAAACCATGCTGACCCTGCTGGATGGCAGTTTTGAGTGAATGCTACTTTTTTTGTGCTTCTGCAACATAAATATACTGCTTTGTATTGCCAATGGTACAATTTTGTAAGATATGTTCCTAGCGCTAAAAAAGTACATTACCCCAAAAATATTATTTATGGCACAGAAAAGGTAGATTATCTCTCTGTTGTTCAAGATTCAGGCAAGTTTAAATGAAGTCAAGTATATAAAAAAAATGTACTGGAAACACTAAAAAAAATTAAACACACATTAAGTCCCCTCCAAATTCAAAATAAATGCATGATGCCTTTACAAGGAATAAATTATTTTAGAATTTCAGTATGGCAAAGCTGCTGCAAAAGCATTAGCTCCAAGTTCTTTCAGAGGAAATATTCTGGTACTTTGCACATATATACTTTCTTCACTTCTGTGTGATAATACTGCTACTGTTAGTCTGATAACAATGCAGCTGTTCAGGTAACTGATATAAGTGCAATATTTGATAAGATGTTCATTTTTTTAAAAATGGCATTGCATTATGGATGTTTACATATTAAAATCCCAGGGGAAATAATACTGCATGACCCTCCTTTCCCAAGTCATTGTTACCCAGCCAGCTGGGTAATGAAATCCACGTTACTTATTTTCCACTGTTCATGGGCATCTTTCATCAATAGCAGCCATCTCTCCAGTTTCCTTCCCGCATCGTGCTCAGCGATGAAAGTGGCTTAGGAGGCTGAAGAAAACTGTATGAAACAAATCACAGAAAAAGACAAAGGAAGTCGTATTTCATGTGAAAGATCAAGGTAGCAAATGCCATTCACATCTGTAGTGATATTGGCTTTGTAGCTTGCTTGGAGACTTCACTCTAGCATATTCCTGGCTACATGTTAATGCAAATATAAAGACCTATGGTGAAATTAAGACATCGAATGAGATCCCATTAGTGTCACTGGATAACGGATTGCAAAAAGGAATTTAGTGAATAATCCTAGTGATACATGAGACCCCTCAAAATGGGAAGATTTAGTTCTTCAGGTTAAAGGCTCTGAAAAATATAAATATAAACCTATTTTGTCACTATGGACAACGCACATTCCAACAGAGACAGACAGCAAAGATGTAATGGGAAATACTATCCAAAAAGCTGTCGTGCTCAGCATGCTCTCAAAAACAAACAAACAAACAAAAACAGCATTTATAGAAACACTATGCAGGCACTAAGGAATTTAGGCATCTTATCAGTTGAAGAACTGTATCAAGTCCTGCTCCAGCTCCTCTTATCCAAGACACATGATTACACGTTTCCATCATACAGCCAAAGTCAGAGAGCTGCCAGTTCCTACACCACTACCCATGCAGAGAGCTCGCGGTCCTCCAGCCCCACACCCTCACACCTGGGCTGTATCTCTCATTAATGAACAGGGA
Source organism: Anser anser (assembly GCF_964211835.1). Lineage (NCBI taxonomy): Eukaryota > Metazoa > Chordata > Aves > Anseriformes > Anatidae > Anser > Anser anser. The sequence goes on from NC_139720.1 coordinate 166,719,017, forward strand.
TTTATTAAAAAAATCTTTGCTGACCATCTTCCAAAACTGCCAGGTTTTTACTAATGAAGTAACTGTTTTAAATAATATTAAATAAGCAAACAAACAAAACAAAAAAACAAACAACTATTTGATTTGGCCTAAATGTCAAACCACCGGTGACAAGACAAACATATTTTAGTTACACCACAGTTTGCTGAAAATAAACTGTCCCAATTCTGTGAAATTGTTTCTTATAAAACCAGGTCTTAGGCCTTGTTCTCTCACTTCTCTACTTTTCCTTTAATGGTAACTGCTGTAACTTACTGATGCCTCCTCTCCCTTCCAAACACCCTTGCATGGAAAAAAGCAGATGTATGTTGTAAGAGAGTCAGTAAGCCAAGAGCAGTCATCAGAGCAGCGCCTCACATCTCTGCTACAACTGATTTTCTTAGTGGACAAAAAATTACACTTAAGTAAAAAAGATGGGTAAACTTAGGCTCAGCCAAGATGTTTTTGTGCGTCTCCACTTTGTTGCAGTATTCCTTATCTTTGCTATAAATCCAGTTTATTATAAATCTAGGCATAAAATATGACCAGCCTCTGCCTTGTTCTACAACTGCTGCTTTCATTTCTTTTTTTTTTTTTAGGAAGAAAAAAAAAAACAAACAAACATATTTAACAAGGTAAAGAGAAGGTTCAAGAGAAAACAGAGAGGACAAAAGTAATGAAGAATTAGCTAAGACGAAAATAAGCATAAGAATACTGCTGCTTATCCAGAGCTGAACTCCTGCTTAACAGGAAAACACACCAACATTGAAAACTGCTTCAAAATAAGCACAAGCTGTCAGTATGATGCTACATCTTTTGAGATAACAAAGTTTTGGAGGGTATGGAGACTCTTTCAACTTACCTATCATCAGCTGGACTGCAGTCAGCCTGCTCCAGCACAAGGCAGCAGGAACAACCAAGCCTCCCACCTTCACTCCATGGCTGCATTTAGGTTGCTGCCATGCCTTTGCAGGCTGCATGGGATGACCTAAATCCACACCTGCTGACTTGACATCCTGGTTTAGCTGAGACCTGCCTCATCACTGGGGACTCATCTGGTGACGGGGACTGTTGGCTGACCCTCGTCACTGCCGTGGCTCTGCTCTTCTTTTTTGGGTACTGTGGGGCAGCTTGGCTGTTCCACATGGCTCCCGGCTCACCTTGCCCCTGCCACTGTGCTCCTGGGTGAAGATGGAAAGTGGAGGACTGGCAGGTAGGGGAAGCAGTTTAGGAAGGTGGGTCTGCAAGAAGTCCAGAGCACGGAGTTGGAGAGGGCTGGTGGTTAGGGGGATCCATTTAACAGAAAAAAAAAAAATGTTGCCTCACTTATAAAGCTAAACATAGGTGGAATGTACTCATTACAATTTCTTTACACTGCTTTGGGATGCATGAATCGCTGATGATAAGGAGAAAAGCAGGTAGTATTTAGCCAAGTTGGTTATTTTGTCTACAATAATTTTATTTTACAAATTGTCAAAAGCACTCCCTCATGTGTTTGGTTCTGTGCAGTAAATACTGAAGTTCACAAACTTTAGGGCTTATGTAAAGTGTCTAACAATCTATTTTAAGTATGTACAATACCAGTAACTTGGTTACATAATGGTCTGGCCATGGGTAATAAAGACAGTTTTGCTCTGAATGTGCACTTCGTCCTGAACACCTGATTTATTACTATATATATATATTCTACTTTCAATGAAGTTACAACTAAAACCATTTAAAGTTTCCGTATACTAATAGAAGCTAGACTCTTGAACTGGTAATCAGAAATACCATTCCTTAGAAATGACCACAGTGACAAAATCAACACTGAGAAAATCTGCCTCTCGTGGTTGACTTCCTTCCAAGAAAATTTTGTATGCACTGAAGCCACTTTTATTTTCCAAATGAATAAATAAAATGAAACTAGGGTCTTAAAGAACTGTTGGCTGACCTCCAATCTGTCTGTGCTTTTAGAGTCCTATAAACTTGTCATTCACACAGTGTAAACACAATCTATCTTCCAGGATCATTGGTCTGGTTCTACAGCAACATATGATGCTGCTAAGGTACATTTAAAGGTGAGAAGATGGGACCCCAGACTTTCTGGACTATAAATAGCTTTTGAATTAGATAAATTTGAATGAGCTTCTAATAGAAAAAAAAAAAAGTGTGTTGAGACTACAGTGTTTCACCCTCCCACTGAAACCTCTTAATTTTTTTATTTTTTTTTAAGGTTGTGTCTTGTAGGAAGAATAAAAAAATAGCAAGAGACTGGTCTTTGTGGCCCAGAAAGTCTTTGTTTCTCACATGTTGCTATGAAAGATTTAAGAGCTCTGCAGAAGAACATGAAGTTGAGGGAAAGAGAGAGAGAGAGAGAGAGAGAGAGAGAGAGAGAGAGAGAAAGAAAGAAAGAAAGAAAGAAAGACCTCTACTATGAAGAACTCTAACAGAGAGAGATCCAGCAGAGAGCGAAGAAGGTTATAATAGAAATTTCATGGTACAGTCTCCATCAAAGAAGAAACCTGACAGCTTTTTATCAAAGTTTCACTGCAGTTGGTCAAAATCTGTTGTCAGTCACATCAGTGTAATCCCTTCGTAACTCAACCAAAGAGAGAATGTGAGCAATTGAACTTATTCCGGATCTAGCAAGTACCTAGTGAAAAGCATAAAAATGGTGAAAGCTAAACACTGACGGTTCATCCAACAGAAAACCAGGTGGTCAAGCAGCGGGCGTTCACAACAGGAGGGATGCATGTGATGGGAAGAAATAGTGGGAAGAGTTGACAGAAGTTGATAAGAGTTTCTTTTTGAGAAACTTCAACACCTATTAATCATAGAATGTATGACACATAGAACTAAGAGTTTAACTCCCGGATGTTATAAGGTGATTAAAACATAGTTCTTTCTTCAGGCTTATTTTAGTGCTTACCCTAAAAAAAAATATTTGGAGACAATTCTCTTGCAAAACGCAAAAATTCATTTGTTTAGCAGTATAGCTTGCCTACTGTTTCCCAGCTGGAATTGACAAGATGCTGGTTCATCCCAAGAGGAAGACATCCAAAATATCTCCTTCATCATAATTCTGTAACATCACAAGTTGTATTTTTACAGTCTGTTGCTTTTTACAGCAACAGGCATGCAAATCTTTCTCATGCTCATCCTCAGAGCTTGAAATAGCAGTTGGCACAAGTCTGGAAGATGGTGAGTCAGATATACTAATGCTACGAGATATCCATTTGTTTTGATTTCTTACTGGTGGGTGGCATTACATTCTTATTTTCATGTAATTACACTCTATCTGTAATGCAGTTTATTAGAAATTACCAGCAGGCATTGTCCATCGCTATTTGTGAAGTTAAATCTTCACTCATTCACTGACTCAGCACTAGGAGCTAGAAATACTTCTCCTTTATAGCCCAGATTCATACTCCAGAGGAAAACAAACAAATAAACAAAACACAATCCATGCTAAGGCCAGCTACACAGGAACAATGGCCTGTTTAACTCTTACCTTCGAACTGGCTGTGCAATTTTACTTCTGGGTATGCCACTCCCATTGATGGCCAATGAGGGTCTTGGAAGAGCACTGCGCCCCACAGTCCCTTGACTAGCAGTCTTGTTTGGCATTGGGATCCCAGTGTTAGAATATAGCTGTAAATTGTTGGACACTGGAATACTACTGCCTTGTACAGTTGGGCTTACATAGGCAGTAGCTTTGAGAGGCTGCCTGACAGACACTGGAAAATGTCCCACACTGTGAACTCTGTGCTGAAGCTGTCCTGGCGATGGAACTGTTAGGAGAGGTAGAAAGGAATTAACAAGGTCAGTACCCAACAAATGAGGCCAGGTAATAATGCTCATCTCTATACAAATCTAACTACAAATAAACACATCATTATGCAATTATCTTGCTAATTATAAACTACTGAAGAACCCCCTGGATCCAACACTGTATCCTGCACCGAACTAAAATACCCTGTTCCATCCCCACACCAAACAAAAATCCCACCCCCTATTTATCATTCTTTCTTCCCTCAAAGAGGTTTCATTTTTCATTAAAAGCACACTAATTCCACCTATGCAATTAGAGCTTTAAAACTGCTGAAGCTCTGAGTTAATTACTTTTAGATCATTTAGATTTTTTTAAGATTGCTTGTAACCGTATCTTGTTTAATGCATGTTGCATTAAAGCATTACAAAACATCACAAAAGTCTAAGCTTTATTTATAAAAACAATCAAAAGGCTATAAAAAGGTCCCAAACATAACAGCATATTCCAAAGCTGATGCTATGTAAACTATCATTTTAAATCAATGCTACCCATTCCACAAGCTTTATATATAGATTCTCTACACAATTCTGCCCTCTGGTGTACATCAGACATGCATCTATTTCAGAGTCCACATATCAAAAGCAAACTGTAAAAAGCCTAAAGGACATAAACCGACTACCGCACACAGGCCAATCCTTTTTCAACTCTTTGAAAAAGGACATCCTAACTACATTTAAAGATACGGTTGAAGAAACAGATATATGAATCAATTAAACAAGAATGGCAATATATTGCTATGGAACCCTCATCATAACACAGCTCCTTAAAAAACCCAATGCTGGCACTTTTTTTTTTTATATTTTTCAAAAAAGTTATTTCAGAAGAGTTACATTTTACACACACATTTACATACATAAACACACAGATAAACATGTATTTTTAAAGTAGTAAGTAAAATTAAACTCTCAGCACACTACCATGCAAGTTCCATGTAGGACCCTGAACAACTATTTCCAATCTCCTATTAGAAAAGGACAAAAATAAGACAAACTAAATCCAGCACTAAGGTGTACTATCAAGAAAAGATTCAATTTAATCTTTTTGAAGACATTTGAAAATTCTGCTCAGATTTGAAGGAAAATACACAGAAGAACAGGTTTTGCCAACGTATCCCTTCAAAACCTCATAGGAAATGGGAGGCAAAAGTTCAGTTCCTTCTCCTCCCTGTGTCAAATGAAATCCACTTTTTCCATTCCCCATCAGAGTATCTCAACAATCATGCTAGAAAAGAATGTCTTGCTGACATTCTACATTCATAATTCCACATCCAATACATCAATACTGCACCCCTGCCATCTGGAAGTCAACTAAATTAAACTTATTAGAGACATTTTAATTCACCCACTCAACAAGTATGATATACTTGAGGATATAATCCTGCAGTTACCACATCTGCACGGAACAGTGGCTCAAATTCAACAGGAGAGAGGTCATGTGTTTTGAGATGGTATTTATACTGTGTACTGTAAAATACAGCACTGTGTAAATTACCAAGAAAAGCAATGTTTTAAATTCTAGTATCAAAGCTGAAAAACTAAGCTTATATGAATTAATTGCATTATTGGTTCTTCTATATTACTACTACTACTAATTATTATTATTGTAATTTTAGTTGAAAGGTTGACAAAAAAATGAGTGGGCAAAGAAAATAAAGGTGGTGATGACATTCAATACTGCAAGATTGGCTAGAAGTTGCCTTCCAAACTAGCAGCTTTAAAATCCTGAGCTATATTAAATCCAGTGTAAAAGGAACACAGCCTGCTTTTAATTTTTCATAAAGTAGGGACATATACTTTACCACTCTATTGATCCCTTGCACACTGCCAAAGAACACAGGTACTTACTACACGACTGCATCCTTGAAATCCCATTACTCGCTCCATGTAGATTGGAATCAAAGCTCTGACTGTTCCTCACAGTGACTGGAGAACTAGCAAAGCCAGCAGCATTGTTAATGGTGGGAGTACTTGGCATCCGAGCTAGGTTCGGCATGCTTCTTCGGAGTTTATCTGAAGCAAAAAAGCACAACATCCATAGTCATGTCAGAATTTGCAACAAATACAAGGAGCCTCTGAAAAAAAATCTGTAAAAATTCAAAATTAAAACTGAATTCCTTCAAGACAAAGAAAGGTTTTGCTCCATAGGAAGAATAGGAATACATAATTGACAGCCTACCGATTGAACCCTTCTGATTATTGTAATACCACAATTATTCACAAGTCATTTATAAAACATCGATAAGCAATGCATTTTAAGGATAACAAAGATCTAAACACTACAGTGTAATAATAAGGATGATTTTCATGTAAACGTGTAAAATAGGTCAGATGAATCATGCCCTAAATGTGCCTATTTCTTTGCAGTGAATACAAAGGCTTCAGTGACAGTCAGAATATCTACATTGTGGATGTCTAAAGACAGGTGAGATGAATCCATCATAAGTGACTAAGTCTTGTTTTCAGGTGCCAATGAGATGCTAAAAAAAATCTATTCAGTACCTAACCTTATTAGCATGTTAGGTTTCTGCAGGAGGCCATGCACAAAACCTGCTAAGTCGTGATGCTGTCAGTTGCTTGGAGACCTGGGTTGACATCAGGATTTTCAAATCTGGTGGGTCTCCCTCCTATCCCACTTGTGGTGTCTGATTTGGTGGGCATTTTCAGAGCAGGCCTGTAGGATAAGGTCCTGCATAAAAAGAAAGCTGGAAATGAGATATCTGGGGCCAGGCTCAACAGCTAACTTAAGTGGCTAAGAGACTGGAATTCTGAATTGCCTCCTGTGATGTGACAGACTTCAGTAAAGCACCAGTGCGTGGAAATAACAGATCATTCATTAAGTCCTGTTTGGCAATAAGACTAATATTGGCCTCAAATTTTGTGATGCTGCTGACATGGCTACGTTTCCTGTGGTACTGTTCTCAGTGCAGTCCACCAGCTCATGTCCCTGCAGTAGGTTCCAAAGCATGGTACAGATCTGTCTCCAGTTCTTACACCGCAACAGAAAGCAAGGGTGCGCTTTTCCTGTAAAATGCATCTGTGACTTCTCTCTTCAATTGCAAACAGGGCATTTTGAGATTACAGTTCTGGATTTATGCACAGGAATAACACATCACACATGGCTTGGAACTGCTGTTTTGGGTTGACCTCTTAACCCACACAGGGCAAGTTCAACTCACAGAAACAACAGATTGACTTAGGAGTCTCTGTTAATCAGTTCACATAAATATATAACCTATTTAGCACTATCATGAGCTCCTCTAATCCTTAAAGCTGATAACAATTGACGCGTAATAAGAAGTGACAGTATAGTTCTATCTATACAATGTATTAGCAGTCACTAACAGTAACTTAAGTACATATGATGCCTATGTACCTCCAGTGAACTGTCACATCACAAGGCTACAACTGTAGCTGTTCTTATGACTGGTCCTCATGATAAGAACTGGTACAGGATTCTACAAATATTCAAAACATCTTTGCATTTCAAAGGTCCAGCATTTCTAATATCCTCATATCCCAACTCCCATTTAGTAGTGCCTACCTGCCCTTGTTGGTCTTCCCTTCCATACCAACTAAGGTTGACTTGCATAGGTGGTCTAACATAGAAAACCATTGCTATCTAGGAAATAGTTTACATAGCCCTATTCATATTATTGAAGTCAAACAGTAAGTGCGGGAGGTAAGTCAGGGAGGTGTTCAGTGCAAGAAAAGGGAAGTTTTGAGTTCCCAGAAACTAGAGCATAGCTAAATCCTAATAAATCTTTCCCAATATGAAATAGAATTGGAAGAACCTCTCTAAAGGGTAACTCTTCATCAAAGAGTTAGAGGTGTTATGCTTCTGTGGCTCATCACTGACACTGGCAAACTGAAACTCTCAGTGGTATAGCAACAAACATTAGCAAAGGGATTACTATTGTGATTCAGGTAAGTATTCATATAACTGGTATAGTAAAAACACAACTGTTATCAGGCTTCCAAAACTGTCCTGGGGATGTGAACAATGGCATCCACATAGCTACTGTGTGCTCCTATTTCTGAAATATTCATGATTTTGCAAACTGGAAAGGGAACTTCCCAGAGCTGCAGAAATTTCATGAACATAAGATGTCTGTAACTACTGTTTATTTTGAAGACCAGGCCAACCCTTTAAGCTCCTAGGCCATGAAATCCTAGGCTAAAATTACAGCACTTGGCAAAAAATCATTTGAGCAGTAGGATGGTGGTAGGGTAGATTGCACTGCATAAAATAGATTTTTGTCTAATACTATCCACGTATCACACAGTATAAGCCAAATTCCTTGGAATCTACATGCTTTTCCACTCTGGGACTGCATCAGCCACAATAGGAATAATCTGTGCCTAGAACTGTCCAGTGGATGCAGCTACAGTAGCAGGAAAAAAAAATGTATAGAAGTAGCTTGGATTTCCTCTGTGTCAAGGGTGGCCATTTCTTTTGCCTTCTGTTCATGAGTCCTTTGTTGTTCCACCAGTCTGCTCTGCTGATGATTCAGTCCTCGGGCAGCAAATTCCTGCTGCACCTGCAAATTTTCATCCATCAAACATCTGCATTACTTCTTTGATGGTTCCTTTTGTCTGCTGAGATAAATGGCCCTGAAAAGCAATGAAAATAGCAGGTCAGTGTTATGTTTAAGGAAAACCCAGAAATGCTCATCTCAATAGTATTCTGCAGCTTTCATTTCCTTGGATGATGCATTCTCTTTCATCTCTTTCTTGAAGTTTGTTCTGCCACCTGTTCCCCTCCTAAGAACAGTGGAGAGTCTTACAGATGTTTTCAGTGAAAAACTGTCTTCTGTGAGCGTGGTATACAGAAGTAGACAATGGAAGTTATGTGATTTTAATATTATTTCAGGCCACAGATACATGACTAGATATGAACTTGCTGGAAATCTATGAGAAGAAAACAAAAATATTTCGCTAAGCCACATTCCCTTTTTAGAGCCCTTTGCTCTTCTAAGACTGAAGAGAAAATTGACAGAGAGAAGGAGAGAAGCAGTAGAGCTGCGATCAGTTCATTCTGTTAGGGACATGTGGCTTCTAACACCAGTGAGGAATTCCACAGCACCTGCGCCTTCCACAGTATCAACAGCTATTGTGATCCACTACTGAGTCTCATCTAAAATTTGGGCTGAGATAAATATGATATTTAAGTAGGATGTAGCCATATAAGGCAACACAGATGTACCTTTGCCTTTCCCCGCCTTCTTTGAGATGTATTAGCATGACCTACAGACACTGCGTTACTGAAATTTTTGAAACGTGAAGTACAAAATGCAACGATAGGTCATGCAACAGAAGTAATCATCAGTTTCTGGTTATTACCACCTTCTCAGAGTAGTTCATGCGTATACACACGTGCTTGTCACTTCATGAGTATTCTTTAGGTTGCATGCATTGCCCACGTTTCTCATATCTGCAGCAGAATGATCCACAAAAAATCTCCTATTGCATGTTTACACATCCTCCTCCATGTCGCATCCATGCTGAACTGCACGTTGCCTACAGCACAGGAAAAACTAGGAATTATGAAACAGAGGTCCTCTGCCCTCACCTGAAAGTGTCCATGAAAAGACCACCCCATAGCATAGATCATAGTTACTACAGCAAAGAAACTGGTCAAAAAGCAGGCAAAAATGTCCCTTGTAAAATAGTCTATGAAATTACAGTAAAGACAGCAGTTTGCCTCTTACCCAATTGCTTCAGTTCTGATTTTTCCAAGAACTTCCTCCCCAAATGCCATTTCTTCTCTGAAATCAGCCAGGGATCTGCAATCCAACATCTTTCTGGCAGGACTCCACAACAGGCAGCACCTGCCTGTTGTCTTCTGGTTCCAGCTCTGTTGGTGGCCTCCCACGTTTCACCATTTCTCTCCTTCCTCTGTCCAAATACTATCACCAGCTGAAGATTAACATCCATGCTGCATGCAGTCAGGCTTTGTACTTGGAGCAAAGCTGCACCACAAGAGGTAAGATCTTCGTGGGCTGCCAGACTGGGAGTTCTGATCTTTGGGTTTCCTATTTTTCCTTGAAAAATATTATCTTCTCTCTGCCAAAACAGCTTCATCCTCTGTGCTTCATCCACTAAAGCACTTCTAGAAGCCCATGATTATGAATAAATGTCTCTAAATTATGATCCCCTCAGATCTCACAGAAGTGGCCCAGAGTCTGAGGGAACAGTTTTGAGAACAGATATTTCCTAGAATACTAGGAAAGATAAAAATGTTGTCTATGCAACAGGTCCTTATGCCATGTCAGACTGAAATATCCAAATGGTATATATAAACCTGTCAGTGATTTCTAGAATTGGAGAAAGGTGTTAGCAGACAGCAAGAAAACAAAACCTAAAATGAACTATGGGAATACCTATTGGAGGACTACAAATGGACGGCCAGCAGCTTGCAGATTGATTAGTCTGTATCCACTCTGTAAAACTGGCAGGTTATCAGCATAAGTGTTATGAAAGAAGGATCATTTGTCATATATTTAATAGGACTAACTAGCCCAGATTTAAAAACACCAAACTGAGGTTAATTTGGACATTTAATGACTAATGACAGGAACAAGACTAAGCGCAAGGAGAGGTTATGTTGGATCTATAGTGAAGTGTCTTAAAATATATTTATTCATTCATTGTTTTTTTTATTTAGGTGTTGTCGACATTTTATTTGAACAGATTTACATGCCTGACCAAAAGTGCACTATAGTTAAGGAATGTGATACAATGAATCATAATTATTTTGTCTCAGAGAAATCAATATCATTGTTTAAGCTACATTAGCAGTTTCTTTCACATATTTAAATCCTTCACATAAACCCTGCAAATTCAACCCCACTTTATCTGTACCAAATGCACAAAGAAGTTAAGGAGAAAAAAAAAAAAAATAAAAAATATGTGGTTATCTATTATTAAATATAATGCTCTATATTATTTAGATATTCAGAGTTTGTTCTGAAATCCTTAAAAAAAAAAAAAAAGTACTCAATTACAACTTCACCTTAAGGGATATATACTGTTAATTTCTCTTCCTCATCTTCAAAGACCTGAGTTAGTATATGCATTACATTTGTTATGCTTATAACATTTATAAATGATGCTTGTAACATCCTAAATACACCAGGGTCTAGTTAAAGATCTGTGGAAACATCAGTGGTGTAAAAACACAAATACAGATTGAAAATTAAAAATAAGTTTTTCAGTTAAGCAAGAGACACCATTCTTCATTATTGACAATATTTACATTTTGCTACGTTGAACACTTCGATTTTATTCAGATTTATTACTTCACTTCATGCTGGCATGTGTCTCCCTCCATAGATCCCTAAAGCATATTAAAGATTTTTCCATTATCCTTCCATGACTTCTTTCCACTGTTCATTATTCTCAGTAAAACTTCACGGATGACTGAGAAAGTTTTTTTTTTTTCTCCTTTTCTTTAATAGTCTGCTAAAATTTCTTACTGATTTCCCTCTTCCTTATGGAACTTAGAGAGAGGCTAAGAGCAGAAAAACATCCAGTAAATCAGTAAGAACAGGCCTTTTCTCACCCCTTCAAACACACAAATCAAGGCCAGTCTATACTGAACTGGTATCTAAACACAGACCTACTTACTGACCCTAAAATGCTGCTATTGTACAGAAAGAAAGAGAGAGAAAGGAAGGAAGGAAGGAAGGAAGGAAGAGAGAGAGAGAGGAAGGAAGGAAGGAAGGAAGGGAGAGAGAGAGGAAGGAAGGAAGGAAGGAAGGAAGGAAGGAAGGAAGGAAGAGAGATGAAGGAAGGAAGGAAGAGAGATGAAGGAAGGAAGGAAGAGAGATGAAGGAAGGAAGGAAGAGAGATGAAGGAAGGAAGGAAGAGAGATGAAGGAAGGAAGGAAGGAAGGAAGGAAGGAAGGAAGGAAGGAAGGAAGGAAGGAAGGAAGGAAGGAAGGAAGGAAGGAAGGAAGGAAGGAAGGAAGGAAGAGAGAGAGGAAGGAAGGAAGGAAGAGAGAGAGGAAGGAAGGAAGGAAGAGAGAGAGGAAGAAAGGAAGGAAGAGAGAGAGGAAGAAAGGAAGGAAGGAAGGAAGAGAGAGGAAGGAAGGAAGGAAGGAAGGAAGGAAGAGAGAGGAAGGAAGGAAGGAAGGAAGGAAGGAAGGAAGGAAGGAAGGAAGGAAGGAAGGAAGGAAGGAAGGAAGGAAGGAAGGAAGGAAGGAAGGAAGGAAGGAAGGAAGGAAGGAAGGAAGGAAGGAAGGAAGGAAGGAAGGAAGGAAGGGAGAGAGAAAGGCAGGCAGGAAGGAAGGAAAAGAGAGGAAGGAAGGAAGGAAGGAAGAGAGAGGAAGGAAGGCAGGAAGGCATGCACTTTCAAGATGAGGCAAGGGTTTTGCAACACTTGATGTTCATAAAGTTTTGTTTGAGAAAAAATGTATTCCCCAGAAGTGTAAGCAATAAAATAACTCATAACTAACAACTTCTGAAAAGAGAAAGCAATATTTTTAAAATGAATGGTATTGGTGACCTGTTTATGAAGGTATCAGCCAGGCTACAATGTTAAAAAACAACATGAGACATTAATGGAAAATGCAAATTAAAATTAACCAAGAAGCACACACTGCTGCTACTCGGTGAAGGATGTATTTTTCATCTGGTCCTTCTTAGTGCATTACAATAAATGTCTTCTTTAGCTGGAATAATTTTGTCTAAAGTACAGAGTTTCCAATTTTCAGATATTATACCAATGGGCACTTTAAAATGAACATGAAAAACAGAGTACCAGGACAAAATTTTATCAGTAAGTTTATCTAAAGATCTGGAAAATGGGCTTGAACACTAGAAGACCAGTTTCTTTTTCAGTATCTCGTCTACCCTGGATTTTCACTGCTCAGGATGTTTTCACAGTACTATCGCTCCATTACTTCTGATCTCAGAAAATCAGAAATAATAAAAGGCATAAATATTAACATCTATTAAAAAGAATAAAGAGATGAAACAGAAATAAAAAATAATAATTTAAATAAAGTTAAAATGAAAGCGATTACTCGTGTGCCACAGTTACAAAAAAAAAAAAACAAAACAAAACAAAACTGATTTAAGGAGAGGGTATAATTTAACAAACAAACAAACAAACAAAAGCTTTTCTATTAGTGGATCCTTGGCTGAACTGGAAATAAAACCTACTAGAAAACAAACATAGCCTATACACCCTGCAGGCAACGGCTACAAAATGTTGTTTTAGAGGTAACATTGGGTATGTCTCCAGCTTGTGCTACAGATGGTCCTAAATACTTTAAACACATATTAACATATTTAGATTTGCAGACACCTGCCACTTTATGTTAGTATTTACCAGGCAGCGTACAGGACAGGTCCCATTCATTCAGACACTTCGCTAGTGGGATAAGTGGAGAAGAAGAACTTGGGCCTGAGAGAAAGGGCTAGATGGTATGGCATTTTTAAATAGATGTATGACAATTTAAAGCATGGCAGAGTGTTAAAATTACAGCAATGGGCAGCACTTTGCTAAAATACACTGGCAAGAACAATGACAGCTGGAAAACATCTGTGAGCATACTTTCACCCCAAGTACATGATGACCAGGGGCCACACACGAGACTGACAATCTCTCTGTTGTCTAAAATGCCATCCTGTGAATGGAAAATAAGCAGGTCATTGGCTCTAGTGGACCTCCACACAGAAACGTAACGCCTTTTGAGAGATCCTGTTTTGTCTAAGGCATCTGAACAGCACTGACAGATGTCTCTGGTGAAGTCAAGCAGGTGCACCAGAGCACCTCATACAGCAGCAATTGCTTATATGTGGGCAGCTGAACTAGGCACTGCATTCACATGTGGGCACCTACATCCCAGCATCTAACATAGGTGTCTCCATCAGCAAGGCAGATCCCATCCAATACATGTGTATGGACACACAAAATGCATCCTAGGAATAAAACATTCTTTACTCATCCCTTAAAAAGTCCAAAAGCATTTAGAGCAATGAATCAGAAGTCTTATCTGCTCAGACCTTTGCAAGCCCAGTTAAGGGAAATGGCAAGGAGAAGCAGCCACCTCAGTCCCCAGAAGGCACACATGTCTGCATCTGCACAGTCACCTTGACTGCCAGCCTCTGTTTGCTGACAGCTCATTCCCCTTGCCCTTTCCTTCAGGCCAGCATTAAGCTCCTCTCAGCCTTGTCAAAACAACTCTGTTATGGGGGTGACAGCTAGGGGACTGTCTTCCCAGCCATTGGGAACCTGGCTATGGCATTTGAGTGCTTGCTGGGACATTCAGTCTAGGTAAACATTTTATCTTTTCCATTTGTTTTCTTGAAGGCACTTCTTAATCCAGTTTCATACGAAGAAATATATTAAAACTACTCAACATATACACAAGAGTATACTCTTAAAAAAGTATTGAAATTTTCCAAGTTTATCACATCTTCAGCATATTTTTTACAATACAGGTAGTACGGGTCTAAAGTTAGAATAAGTATCTCAACTAGCATACCATACCAAACAAACTTCACTAAGGGCAGGTAGAACAGTACCTCCGATACTGTTTGTTCTTAAAGGCAAAAAAATTGTACTCCAGCTAAACACACAGACAATTCTGGGGGAGGCGGTGCCAAAGCTAAACACTTTTTTTTCTTCCCAGACTGAGAGCCAAAAATCAACATTTATTTGCAAATTACTCTTCATTTATGGAGAATTCTGTGAATGACCAGATGAACCAGTGCCCAGACTGTTGACTCCATATACAAGAACACAACTGATCTCTTTGGAGGAAGAGAGAGAAGTACTGTTGTAATGGCAGTATTATAGCACAGCATGGTGAAAGCGCAATTTGGATTAATTATCCATGATACTTTCCACATATATTGAAAGAAGGGACTTAACAGTTTAGCCTCTCCTATCACACACTCTTTCTCATCTGCCTTGGTGAAGTGTAACAGTGTGAAACATTGTCCATCATATTGAGCTTCAGACAAATTCTTATTTTGCAGTCTATCTCAATTTCAACCTGTAAGAGTTCTTGAAAGACATTGTTGCCAAGATGATGAGAAGTGTGAATGAGAAGATACTGTCATAACACTACTCAGACATCTTTAATACAGAAAAAAATAAAAAATAAAATTACTCCTTGTCTGCCAATAAAACACAGCCAAAGTAAAACATTTCTCATGATTAGCATTTTCTATTTCTGTTGATCACTGCTGCATGAGTCATAGGGTGAAGGTGCAGAAGATAAAGAGATAATTCTCCTCTAAAGATAGTGGTACTGTCTATTATAGGATTGTCTGTCATGCCAGCAAACAAGTAACTGGAGCCATACATGTTGATTTCCTAAACAACACCAACCAGATGATCCATCACCCCAAGGTTTTTGAGAAAAAAGGCAACCAGGTGATAAAATTGGTGGCCTTTTACATTTACATATTTTCTAGTTAATAGTAAGAATTTTGTTATTTATAGTGTGCTGCAAATATTTTCTGGGATTTCCATGTAGGAATCCAATGCCTAAGTTCTACTGACATGAACATGAAAAAATCATTGAAAAAGGCTTTGGGAACCATACAGAAAGATTGCAGCACAACATCCTGCCCACATTCCTGAATCAAAAATGTCCCATAGCCTTCCTTTCTCTCTCCCAAACAGATTTTCTGCGAGCAGTTCACCGCTATTCCATTCTTGTACCCCACTGTTGAGAAAAATAACATTGGAATGAATGTGGTATATATGCTGTACCGACAAAAGCCCACATCGTTGTACTCTGCATTAACCTTAGCCTTCTTTATATGCTGCCACTTGTCGATTATACTTTCATGCTGTGTCTTACTTTCAACGCCAGTGCTCTTGGCACCAACCTGTCATGCCTGATTTGTCAGGAAAGTAACATGCATACCTGTAGCACTCTATAAATAGGAACTGTTTCGAACAACACATTTATTTTCTTGCCCAAGGGTGAGCTGTAACCTGTAATGTTACAAACAAGACCTTGACTGAAAACTGACGGTCTTAAATTAGCTTGGGGACTGAAGCAACAGTAAAGTAAGACACAACAGAAGGAAGAAAATTATCATCATAATAAGGAACGAAAAGGAAGGTAACAGCAACAATGGAAGGAAACAATTCTTGAATAAGTACTGAGAGAAAAAAAAAATCAGAGACTCTGAAACACATCTCAGATGCAGTGCAAAAAGCAGTAAGGGCTCAGGGTAGTTTGGGAGTGACATTATCTACTACTGCTTCAACAAACTGTCCTACCAGACTTGGAACAGGAGCAGAGCATTCACCCTTGTCACAAGCACTCATCATGCATTCACAGCAAAGGTACATTAATGGAAAAGTTAGGAAGTAAAAAAGAGAATGTAGTTAGGAATTAAATGTCTTGTAAATATTTTGTATTTTGATGGATCTGTGAAAGCCATACATAGGCCAAGCACAAAAACCTGATCAGCTTTTCCAGCCAACCAGCAGATGCCTGGAAGATGCTCTTTTTCCTTTTTCTTCTTTCTCCACTTGTGCTTGTACAATTTTACACAGAACATATTATCGCTACTAAAGTAATTACTTTCATGACTGAGTCACAGATTAGATTTGGTAGCAAATTACCTAACAATAACACTCCTCTAATAACAAAAAGTCACAATCATTTGCACAGGTTTAAAGTGGTTGTTGCAATTAATGGACTGATCTAGCGGTCATATACTAAGCACTTTACACTTGGTGTTCGCAACTTGATCCTTAAAACTGGCAGTTTGAACAGAGAGGCACAAGGAAAAGACTTTCTCAGAAAAGCATGCAACCCACCTCCATTAATCCTATTTGGTTGCTGCTCTGGTGTTTGGGCTTGAGGAGAATAGTAGGGCTGCTGATAAGTACTTGAAGGGAAGTGCTGGGAAGTTGGGCTTCTCCTGCAGTCCCGAATACTGGAGAAAGTCTGTGAATGTGGGATTCCTCTCTGGAAGGGGGAGCAGCGGGTGAGGCGTGGTTGTGGAGGCGGGAGGTGGTCAAACTCTTCCTCGTCCTCAAGGCTATAGCGATCATATTCCTGGTCACTGCATGTCCCCTTCTTTCCTGAGTGCAGTGATACACTCGAACTGTGTCTTGACACTGATGCTGAAGTTGAAGCATAATCTTGTCTAAGGCCTGTAAATTCCAAGAAAAGGATGACTTGGTTTCTGCTAAGGGATCAGCTCTTAACATACACTTCAATCCTGCAGACTCGGCAAGTAAGCAGACATAATTTTACAGCAAGAACTGGATTGGCAATGTGACCAGGCTGAAGATCTGCTGTAGGATTCATCAGATCTAACTTTCAGTATTTCCCTTTCAGGTATCTGAGCCTGAATTACTTCCCTTGAGATTTCTTTTTAATATGTTTTTTAAAAAAGAAAAAAAAATGCAGTCATCTCCAAAACGCGTGAGTCACCTTAGATGCTTCTCTTAAAATAACATGAACTGCCCTCAGGTGGTGCCTATTTATTTCTCTACCAGTGAGAAGACTACATGTGTATTAAGCATTTAACTTCTAAGCACCCTAAATCAGAGAAGTCAACATTCACACAATTAGTTTTCCAAATCACTATTATGCTTTTATATTCCTGCAATAAAAATGCTAGCAATGACATTTCCTTAACATATAAGCCATGAAAATATTCCAGCTCTCCAACCTCTCTGAACCAGAGTGAATTCCTGCTACCACCCAATTTCACGTAAAAGGGTTGGAGGTAGGTAGCACTGTCGTATTTTAGACACATGCATTTTACCACATTCTTCTAAAAATGTCAGTTGTTGAAAACTATCCAATTATTAGCACTGCCCCAGAAGAGCAAGTTTGCTCCAGGTCAAGTGAGGGGGAAGCATCCACAGCCCTCCCACATACCCTTTTTCTTGACTGCACAGCAGCTAGCCCTGGAAGGCATCACCTTTCCAGCAGCTGAGTAATTCTGTGAATAGCTGGGAATAACAACTTCCTTAAATTTATAAAAAACTCTCAGCCTTAACAGATGTCTTTGTTGCCATAATGGAAATTACTTAATATGCTTGTTTTTCCCTCCTGAGTGGGAGTTTCTATTCATGTATGTGAAGGTGCATGCATGTTTACATGCACATATAATACTACCACTTTCTGTGGGATTAAGTGGACAACGACCGTCATTCAAAGATTGTGTACAAATTGCTATGACAAGAATGAGATACAACAGCTACGCTGGAAATAGATTAGAAGAAAAGCAGTATTTTTTTCCAGTTTACCAATGACCTGATTTCTTAGAGAGCTAAGTACCTGAAGTCTTTTCTAAACTTAACTCTGAAGGAGGAAAGCACAGATGTCATATAAGTACCACATTCCTTCATATCTTTGATAATCATAAAAATATATATTTTTAAAATTCTTATCACTTGCACATAATATCAGAAATTTTCCAAGCTGTGACAATACATATTCACTAGTTGAGAATTCAGCTCCCTTGGAAAGTTTCATACTTGCTGAATTTCTCTGCTGAATGTAACTAGTGCTACCAGACTTACAGCAAGTTCAATTGCTGACAGGTCTGGTTGGTCCGGCCACATTGGATCTCTTATTTTCTTGCTCACATTTTATCTCCATTTCATGTAGTCAGGTATTATTTTGCACTGTCCTTCAGTCATCATCTCTGAACTTCCTTTGTTTTTAATAACATAATTTCCTCTTTTATGTCTTACTTGGCACTAATAGAAAGTAAGAAAGATACTATCTGTTCTCTGAATGAATTCTAAGTCAAATAGTCTTTAATAAAATAAAGTTATATTCCATAAATTATTATCAAGCCAGAATATAATGCCAAAAAAGCCCTTGGGCTCAGATTTGTGCATAATCACAAGTCTTACACCAAGATGTCAAATTCCTATACCTCAAAATTAAGAATTTAACATATCAAAATTAATTTGAGAATTAATAAAAAGAAAGTAGGGGAAAAAAACAAACAAAAAAACCCACATGAGTACTGCTTATATTTTTCCTTTCTCATGACATGTATGCATGAAAAAAATGCTTTAGCATCTCCTCATACAAAATAACTTGAATGGTACGGTAAAACATTGTAAAACGGCTAAATAAAAATGTGCTCAAGGGGTATGGAGCTACCAGTTGGGATTCAGCAATACATAAGAATCATGTTTTGAAATATCCAGTACCCTTAGCCTGAACCCAACAATGTTGACACCTTGTGCTTGCAGGTAAAGAGTTAGCCCACCTGCCACTGAAGAGGTGACACCTTTTAAGAAAGGTCCAGTTGACTGAGACTAGGCAGGAGCAGTTCTGAGTGCCGTGGGTAATCTTCCTCAGATTATTCTGAAAAACAATTACGAAAAAAGCCACCTACTCTCTTCCTGTAGACGAGCCATGATCTGAACATCAGTGAGGTCCTGCAGTTTGTATCCCATGGAGATGGAGTCATCCTCCAGCTCTGAGGTGCTCAGCTCACTGTCTATTGATGACTGTGGGCTCAAAGGGGAACTTCTAGAAATGTAACCTATGTAAAAAGAACACATAGTCTTTAGTTTCTGAATACGTCTGGCCATTTTTCATTCATGACTAACTTTCCTTTATATTACAGTAGCTGAAAATATTGTATATATATAACAGATGAAAACCTTCAGAACTATAGTGCAACCCACGAACAATTTGCAAAGGGACTTGGTATTCATAAGTATAGTAACAGATCATGAATTCCTCTGCTTGTTCCCAAAATAGTCTTACAGAGCCCAGACAATGAATAATTTACTGAGTTCAGTTCTGATAGCTCAGACTAGTTAGTGTACTCTAAAACTACCTGCATTCGAATCCTTACAAGACTCTGGTTCTCCCTGTTTTGTTCTGAAAACTGAGTGCATATGTGCCTCCAACTTCTGCTCAGTACTCAGATTCCATATTCTAGCAATTTACCTAAATTGTACTGTTTTTCTTTAAATTGTTTATTATCATCAGAGAAATAAATTATTATAAAAATTAAGACTGAACTAGGCATTATGCAACAACAGAGAAAACAATGCCTTCTTCCCAGAGCTAACTTTCAGAGAGGGCTCTGGATTCTATTTCTTCCTACATAGTTGTAAAAAGTATAAACTAAATTGTACTTAGTTGAATGAGCTAGTTTTTGCCCAACTTTAGAGAGAAATTTTGCAAATAAAAAAGCAGTTTACTTCTTAATATCCTTTAGACCACCAGAGACTCACTGCCTACAGGATGATAACCACTGTGATGAAGGCTCTTAAGCTGTGCTTATATCACAGATATGTTTGTGTCCTCTAGCTCAGCATCCATCTAAAATTCATCATAAAATCAGCTGTTCCCTAACAGGATCTCCAGCAGAAAAGCACATGCAGGGGGTTACTTTGCTTTGGAAGGATTGTAAGGGGTAAATATATTTGTTTGCCTTTTCAAATTTGCAAGTTATAATGGTTCTCTAGGTTTTGCAGAGGTAGTAGCAGCTGTACACTTTTGGAGCAGCAGCTGGAAACTAGACATGAGAGACAGAACTAGATGCTTTTGTTTAGGAAATAAACGGCATCCCACTGAATAGGGGAGCTTAGACATCTACACACCTACACGAGGCATTTAGAGTCTGGGGCTGTATCTCACCTGCTGCACCCATAATCCTTAACAGGGCTTTGTGCACAGATTTCACACGTGGTAAAGAAAATTGCACACAGAGCAGCGTGGCACAGATGCTAACTTCCTCAGACCGTACCTGCTACTGCCAGCAATAAAATGTTAATGCCTCTTCCCCAGGGGATTATTTTCTCCATTGCCATTTCAGCTTAAGAGAAACCATAGATATAAACTGACTCCCGATACCTGTACTGAAGAAGGAAAAATACAACTCTTCACGATTCACTGAAAGTGTTTTTTTTTCCTAAAATTCCTGTGTCCCCTTAAAATTTGTGGCAAAAGTAAAATAAATATTGGAATGGTGCCTGATTGAAAACAGCTATCTTTCTGCTGGCTATTTTTATAACAGGTAAATTCTCCATGGAACTTCATTATACAGCTGCACAAGTGTTTCTATAGACATAAAGAAGGGGCACGGTGGAGTAGGAGGGAAGAAAGGGCAAAGCAGGGAACTGTTTAAACTGATGCTGTTTTAAACATATGCTCAGGTTAACCATTATTGAGAGCTAGGCTGTTTATTAGCATTGCCTTCCTGTAACATGCTGTGGAACACAGAAAATAACCTACATTGCTAGCTAAATGCAAAATTTTAGGTCATTTTAATAAAAGAATCCCTCTGAGATGAGAGTCTATACACAATCATCTGAAAGGTGCATTGTTCTTAAATGCTAGCAAGATTAGATTTGATTAAGCAATTTTGTAAGCCCCATAAATTGACAAAAATTTAAGCATTACCTGTCCGTTCAGGTGTTAGTATTGCTTTACTGGAGGTTTTAGAGAAGCTGGGACTATTAAAGCCATTGGTATATGGGGTGAGTCTTGCAACGGGACTATAAGGAAAAGCCAAGGAGACAGGTGTAGAGAAGAGGTTCCGCCATCGGCTAGCTGTTACAAATGTGAGGGAGGAGGGGAAAAAAAAGAAAGAAAAAAAAAAAGATTTATAGTTATAAATAGAATAGTGCTATTAGAGAGAAAATCATCTAACCATAATCTCTTCATTATACGTTGTTTACTCATGGCAAATGGGAAATAATGGTTCAAGTTTAGCAGCAAAACAGAAGACCAGCAGAGCCTTCTACACGTAAGACTTTATTCCACTGAGTTTTCTAGTAAGTATGTGTTGTTTGCTATTTTCTATGTATGCACCATTTTGGCATATATTTATCACATATATCATTGTGTGTCAAGGCAAAGTAACAGAGGAAGCAAAACCCATTACAGTTAATAGAGAAACAAATTAAATTTGTAGTGCTCTTCAAGGAATCGTTCGTGGCAATCAATCATCACACAATTGAATTACAATTATCAGCTATGAGAGTTCAGAGACAAAGCAGTAAAATACACCCAACCATCAAGTGCTAAAAACAACCATAATCCCATAGCAGGCTTTTAAGCTACCATGACATATTCTCACTTCTCTTTTTACAGCATTAAGTTTGTGGCTACAAAAGCATGAAATTTTTTCACTATTTTTGAAGACCAACCAAATAATAGAACAGAGCACATCTTTTTCTATGGATGGCTTACAACAAGGTTGTAAGGCACACGGTCTGTTCAGTAATGTCACAAAGAGCTTAGAGTGGGCAAAAATGCTAAAAGTTTATTTAATTTATATTTTCTTAGTTCACCTAGTAAAATAGGAATACATCTATAGTTTGGTTTGCCTATTTTTAGCATGTGTTAAAAAATTTAAAATAAAGAATATTCATGCAGTCTTTGGGAAATAAATACTAGATATAAAAGTTGCTGCAAGTAAAAGGAAAAGGTATACTTTTAAAAATGTAATTTCAGGGAACACATTCAGATGCAAGCAGTTTGTGCATAAGAAAACCAAAAGATCACATATTTATTTGTGATAGATTCTGTTTTGCCCTGAGAGATGCTGTTTACAGTGACACAAGGAAGGGAGATAGGGATATACTTATATCTAGCTTAGAAATCAATGGGATAACTTTGACACTTAGCAGGAGTACTTTGCTGTGACAAGTGTTGCAAACCAGTTTCAAAACCAAAAGTCCTCAAAAGCTGTGTCTAACACACTGGAGTTTATATCACAAATCTACTCTATTATATGGACTTGTTCATACGGTTGTTCTATGTGCTCACAGATATTCAAAGAAAGTTCAAGCATTCCATGTTTTAAAACCTCTCTGTCACCAAAATGATTTAGCAGGGCATACAAACTTTATTCTTCCTTCTTGATAACGTCAACATAGTGGCCATGGGGACAGAAAGGAAGTGCATTATGTTGGCGGGCTGTCAATCTCATTGCTGCAACCTTTTGGAGTAATCAATTAGCTATCATTCCAAAATATAGTGTTTCCCCCATTCCTTTTGCTTTGTCCCACTCAAAGAGTTTGTCCCTCTCTTGGGTTTGCAAGGACAAATCAGCCTTTTGTACTCTTCCCACCAGTGCTACTAAGCTTATAGTGAAGGAAACTGCTTGTTTCCAACCCTAGCCTGCAGTAGAAGGGAGGCATCTGCAATCCTTAGTGTCTGAAGGATGGAAGTAAGATATAAAAATGCAAATTGTGATTTTTTCTGTCACCTCACCACAGAATTATTACAATTCCCTCATTTTTCATGATTCTAGTTCCTTAAAAAAGCTTAAAAAAAAACCCCTACAGTTCATAACTAGGAGCAACATCAGCACCACTTCTAGAAAATTGCCCAGTGCCTAGCAACACGACAACTGCTTCCACACAGAGCTATTTGTCCTTAACATTTATTGAAGTGATCAGTTTAAAAGTCAAGTATGCAATGACCACAGATGACCACAACTCTACAAACTAGTGCATAATACAATGGCTAGGGATCAGATTAACTCAAAAGTAGTCAGAAACTACACTGATTCGCAGCATTCACTTGAAGAAACATGCATGATATAATAGATTTAAATATCAAATCCACAGTTAATATCTGTCACTTCCACTAGAAGTCATCAGTGAGGAGCAAAGGACGACAGTTCCTTACAATTCTACTTTTCTGCCTGCCACAAGATCTGGTTTTGTCACAGTCTGATCATTTGCCAGGCCAATTAGCTGCCAGCATGTTCTCACCCACAGATGTGGTCAACCATACAGCACAAATAAACATCATTCATTACTCTGTACAATCACTACTGTGAGCTGGCCCATGAAGCACAAAACAACAGTTATCGTGACTGTGAAAGCAAGAACTCACAGTAAGAATATAATCAGTATTTATGGCAAAACAGATTCCAAATTACTCTTTCAAATAGTATGTGTTCTCAAGGGAAGAGGGAGAAGGATGCCAACAAACTCTAGAGAAATACCGTTCTAATGTCCCCAGTTCTATGGCTTTCGGTCACCATGTATCATATATAGCCTGAGAGTGTTTAAACTTCACCTAAGGACTGACATTGTTTATACATACAATTAGTTTCATTATTTAGGATCAAATATAGAAAAACATTTTCATTAGGTTTCAAATGGAAATATCAAAATGAAGTACATACTGAGTACTTCAACAGTATTAACAAAGACAGCAAATCAGACTTACATAAGTCTTGTGCTATGCCAAAAATATAAAAAGGTATGTAGGAAAGGAATGATACATACATCTAGGCAAATATATAAATTAATGTAAAATTTGTAAAATCACGGAATACTGAAATGGATAGTCATTTTAGGACAGTTATTTTACTCCAAACTGATTCTGAGACTGCCCTGATTAGCACAGTAAAACACCATTACTCATGCAAAGATTTGCACTTCCTTAACTGTTCACAGCAGACTCTTTCCAGAGACTGAGACAATGTTGTGATGACCCTTATTTTAAATTTAAAAGTCCATCTGTTAGACTCCAGTTTTTATAATATTTGTAGTTTTTCTTAAAGCCCCAACTCTGGTTGTCCAGAGATGAATTAAGAAACTCACCTACCCTTCAAAAACAAGGTAGTTTCTAACCTTTGCATTTGAATAGGAACTTGAATAATCCCTCTCTGAGTGCCTTATACTGAAGACACACTAAAGGAAGAAAAAGTGTCAGCCATGGAAAGGAAAGCAGGCATATCTAAAGAACCATCAAGAGAAAAGAAGACAAAAAAATCCATTTGATTTACTCATGGCAAAGTGTTAAATGCATTAACAATTTGACTTCTTGAAGCATGAAGCTGTTGGCATTTTACATCAACAAATGGAATTAATATTCTTTAATATAAAAATACAAATTATCCTAGTCTTTAAAGTAAACAGTTAGAATGGAAGTGCCCCATGATTTTCTTGGATTTGATCAATTCTTAATAACTAGATTGCTGATAACATAATGCGTTATATATACTATATCTACTACATCTACTATAATATTTTTAAAAAAGACTTCTCAAAATGTTTACATAATCAAACCAAACGTTTCCTTTAAAAGTTAAATCAGCAACAAGGGGGATTTTTCATAACTTTAAAATGTTTACTATGCAACTAAAATTTTAAAAATTAATTAATTAAGATCTCATTTTTATAACTTTTCTGGAGATATTAAAAGCTACAGTAGACTAGAGTAATAACTCAGAGCAACTATATACACAGAAATATTCACCATATTGATTGTTGTTAATAATCAACATTTGATAAGAACTGATGGAAAAATTTATGTGAAAATCTCAGTGAGAAAACATATATATGGAATTTCATGGCTCAAAAGTAATGGAACACACTGCAAAATCAGAGCATGCTGTACCATACCTAAAACAATTCCTTTATTAGAAGCAATTCCTAATTTAAGCTACATAAGGTACTCTATCTCTAATCACACACACAAAAATCTGGTCTTGAAAGCAAAGCCAAAACTTACTATTAAAATTAATGGGATCATTCATAAGCTGGGACACAAGGTAAAAATGGCATTGACCCTCATCATGTTTTGATTTTGTGGAGTTACACTGAAGCAAAACAGAGACAGGTCAAGCGCTGGTGCTGTATGTAAAACACTGTACTACCTAAGGATAACAGCTTCCAAGAAACCAAAAGAAGTACATGCATATTTTAAACACCGTCCATTTTCATAACTCCACTATGAAACTCAGTTTGACAGAATTCTGTAACATGGCAACTTACCTTCTCTCTAACAACACACATGAAAAATGTTTCTTTGCTATATAAACAGAAAACAATAAAGTCATAAACAACTGTATAATATTACTGAGTAAACAAATTATATTTGAGTTGCAATCTAGGCTGTTCATCCACTCAATTAGCTTAAGTTTTATATAAGCCTTCCGGCCAGAGACAAAAATACCTTTTGAATTCAAAGCTAAAAAATAAACTGAATTGCATATATACATTTATTTGAACACAGGTACTGACTACATGGCTTCAACAAAATCTCTCCATTGAGAGAGCCAAAAAATTGGAGGAGTATTTACAATACTGTCAATCCAGTAAGTTCAAACCTGCAGGTCAGGATAAATCTAGGGTCTTGTGCTGTGCCCTGTGCCCCTGCACCGTCACCATGTCCTGCCTGCATACCAGTCAACAGCCCTTTCTTGCTGACGTACTTTCTTTTGAGAAGGAAACCCAAACTACTTCTATGGTACATTCTGCATATGGTCAGTTGCACAGCATCTACGCTTAAAAGAAAAATGTCTTTCTCATGAGTAAAATGCACAACCCTGCATGGGAAATACAGGTATTTAGTTAATCACTGGGGAAAATCAAGAGTGCTAGAAGGGAATTCAAAATCCACTCCTTACTGTAGTCTAAACCACCTAAGAGGCATCATCCAACTGAGACATATCTAAAAACTCCCTCCCAAAGATATGTTTTTAAACCTTAGTTTTAGATTCCTGTAAAATGGTGATTCAGAGTCTGCGAACTCCTCCTGAGGGTATACGTATGCCTGGGAACAGGTAAGTGGCTAATGTGTTTGAAAACACAGACAGAGTAAGGAGATGTAAGTTCCCACTACTTGCTGAATATTGCAATTTTGAGGACATTTGCTTAAGAAGTGGGAAATGTGGGCTCCTACTACTCACTGTGTAGATCTACTCAGGTTCTTGGAAAACCCAGAGCTCCTATATAACAGTTTTAAACACTCCCAGGTGGACAAGAGGTGCTATACACCCAGCTGCATCCAATGCTATGCTGCCACTGTGCAGGGATGGATCTCCAGGTACCTAAGTTTCAAAGCAAAGCCCAAGCAGATCTTGTCTCTCAACTACCTCAGTAGCTCTCCAGCAGAAGGAGCTTAGAAGTATGCTCAATCCTTAGGCCTGCATCACTTAGCCACTCAGTTATTGGTAGAAACTTTGCCATCAGCACAGATTCACATTTCATATGTTTAATGCACATTTTCACTCACATTGAATCTGTCATTGTCCAAAACTATTTCCCTGCACTGCCATGCCCAGCTCACAAAATGCTCTTGGGGCTTGTTTGCTGTTTTTGTCCCTTGATATCTTGTTCAAGAGAGGCAAGCTACCTCATTTTCCCCAGATGCTATGATGACAAAGATAAACTCTGTAACTGTAGATCGCACAAGTCCATAAACAAGGGTCTCCAAAATAAAACTTTGTGTATGCATTTATCCTTAAACCTTAAACCTCCATAACCAGACTGCAATGGTTGAATAAATAAATGCCAATATTTTCCTTCAGTTTTGTTTGTTTTTCTATGCTAAATCATATGACTTCCTGAACTCTTAATGTAGGTTAGCTAGTGAGAAATTACATGTCAATTAAATGTTTTGGTTTGATTGCTTTTTGCAAGAATGCAATTCTGCTACAAAATTTTACGTTTTCACAGTGTTTTTGGTAGTCAACATATAGGATTGCCACGTAAAATAAATAAATAAATCAAAAAGAGAGATTAAATACTCTTTTTACACAAAGAGCAATCCAAATCAACTTCAAATGCCGTGTCAAATGTCTGAAGAAGACAACTGCCACTATGGCTAGACCACACAGTGATACATTAGGAGGAGCTCAGAGAATTAATAAAGATTGCCCACTTTCCTCTAAGCCTAGGAAAACTGACAAATAATGTTAGTTTTAAGTGTATGTGAGACCTGAAAAAGCTTGTTTCCCAATTCATTCAAATAAAGCAAGTCTTTTTTGAAAAATAATGTAAAAGGATTAAATAGTAGTGTAGTATGAGAAAGCAGTTCTGTTGGTTTGTATTGGTTTACTACTGTCTAAATATATCAAACCACAGCAATTCATATACCTCAAGATCTGCCCCCCACAAAGATAGCATAGGCCTCTTTTAAAAGTACAATCAGAAAGCGTATCTAAATAGCAGTATTTTCTAGAACTTTCACCTAGTACAGCAAAGCAATGTAATCAACAGCATGTGTTTGGCACGCTGCAACTGGTGAACAAAATATAAATCTAAGACTCGGGAATGCTATACTTTGTTAGACATATTCCAGTTGTGCCAATTATTACCTACCAGTATGGGCAGATAAGTTTTCTCTATTTTTCAAGACAGATGAGCTACTCTATTTCAAAGTAACTTAATGAAAGGCTGATCTGAAAATTGTCTTTGGACACATTATATACCGGAAAAATGACTACGTTACATTCCAACTGCAGTGCACTGAATTGCAGAGAGTCTCTAACCACCGCTCCCCAACTCAACTTGTTCATAAAAATGATTTTTTTGAAAGTATTCAAAAGACTAGAAAGAAAATGGAATTGAGAGGTATGAGTTACACGCCTCCTACAAAAAATCAGAATACCTTCCCTTGTGAAAACTATGTGCTTTGGATGGTTAGTTGTTTGCTGTTGTTGTTGTTGTATGTTTGTTTGTTTTTCTTTTAGTTTGCCTCTTCTTCTTAGGTGAACTTTTAACCACCCAGTTATATAAACAGTCAAGTACAGATGCTTCATGAAAAATGTAATTGTCTCAGCATTTATTTTCTTTCTGGGCACACAACACTCCCTGCATGCACAGGTCCAAAAACAAATTTTCAAGGAAGGGGTAACAGACAAATTTGGCTTCCAAGTTTCCCTTTTTTGAGAAATTGGCCAAATATGGTGTTGAAATACTAGACCTAAGGCATGACCTAGGGCCCAAATATCTGTTCTCTCCCCAGCTCCCATATTCAGCAAGTGCCGTTTTATATAAACTGCTAGTCTGATGCATTTTCCTTCTGTTTAGTGGATTCTTAATCAGAATCATAAGTATACAAGCTCTCACATTTCAACTAATTTGAAACAAGATTACCTAAGCAGAAGACTAATTCTCATGAGAATTACTACATAAGGTAACCTGGAACAAATCTATAGCCCCAATCTCTTCTGCCAAACTATAATAATCTCATTCATTAAGAAGGGTGTTTACCTCACTTAATGTTAAGAGTCTTCAAACAAGGAACTAGGAGCTTCCAAAATAAGGAATTCTTACTAAAGGACACTGTGAATGCTAAAAATTTATATGGGGAGACCACACAAATTCACTCAGGAGGAATCCACCAAAGGTTAAATGATTACATCTAAATAAGAAATTACATCTGGTTCAGTCAGTCTCTGTACTGGAAATACATTTGTGAGTGTCAGGGAAAGCATGTATGCTCTTTCACCTTGTTCTTACTCTCTTCTATTTATCTATTTATGGCACTTTAGGGCACAGGAACCTGTGTCATAGAGACACAATAAAGACGCTCTTATGTATAGACATTTATGGCTGACCTCGTCACCACAGGACAGAATATACCCAAAAGAGAAAAAGCAGGGCATGATTCACCTTCTCTCCGCTTTAAGAGGACAAGAGCTGTGCCTGTTTGTCTCCACTGACTACAAAGGGAGCCCAGTGTAACTGGCTCAGATACAGATCTCTGCATATATTCAAAAGAAACTAACTCTGACAACATTCATTACAGGGAACAATAAACAGAGCTTAGAAGCAGATTTCAGAGACTGCCTTCAGTTTTCCCTTTTTCAAAGCAAATGAAAAAGACAAGTCCTCTGTAGCGCTAAAGCACAGCAATGCTTGCAATCATCCAACCTAAACAGTTTTCACAATTCAATTAAATTTGTTGCACATCTTTCTTGGCAGCTTGAAGGGGAAGCCTTGCTACCTTCCTACAGGATGATGCTTTACCCCAGCCCTCCCCATGCCATCTTCTCAGCTGTACTGGTACACTGTACCAGCAATTAAAACTGTCCTTGCAAGACTTCATGCTCAATCAGACCAATTAATTCATCTTTACTAAAATGAAATTTTTGTAATTATATTTTTTTTTTAATAAAGAAGAGTTCTTTGTTCCAGTTTACCAGGAAGATGCTGGCAAGTTGTCAGGGCATTCAAGAGAGAGATGGAGAAGCAGAAAAGAGCAGCAGGAATGTGGGGCTGGTGAAGTTACCATTGCCTCCAAAAGAAATGCTTGTCAGAGCCTCTATGAAGTGCCAAAAGGAAGGTGAGATGAACTCAATGTCTTACAATAATTACTTACTTACACATATAGCACAGAGCAGAGTAACATCATTGGCAATTTCATCATATTTTGATTTTAACAATTAGCATCCAAAAAATGTCATGTAATCATCTCAGCTAGCAGATTTGAAAGGGAAGCAGTTCCTGCAGGCAAGACTGAAGTTAGAATAGGATGTGTATGCCTGCTGAAGAGAAAGTGGGTTATATTTCCATATAAAAAGATTAGAGGAAGACACAACCATAGCAACATAAATTGTCTTATTCCACATGTAGTGGATCGACGAGAGACTTGCCGGTTTGTCTACATCACAGAGCAGAGCGTCAGAGAGCCCAGAACATGAGGAGACTGGTACATCTATCTACCTAGAGAAAGGTAAGACCATGACAAAAAACTAACACCAGTTCCACAATCAGCACAGCTTCACTAGCAACTAACAGCATCCAAACTGGCCAGCATAACTAATCTGGTCTCACATAGTTCAAATAACCTTGCAGAAAGCTCCACACAATACCAATTTATGACTGGTGTCTTCATTCCTCTAGCCTGAAACAGGTGTCCTCACAGGGGCATTCCCATTCAGTCTACAGAATGGAAAAGCATCAGATTTAAGCAGAGCAGTGTCAGAAGATATGGCACACATATCATTTTAACATTCTGAGCAGAATGATCAGTGTAAATCACATTTTTCTCCCTATCCATTTAACACTGCCTGATAATCCAAAGGGAAAATGCTTTGGTTGGCACAATTTGTGAAATAATTTACATATTCCTTTCTAAACCACAGGTCTGTCACTGATTACTCTAACATGACCATTCTGAAAAAGACATATTCTGTAACATCACCATCAACAAAATCAGAAATCTCATGCTTATTGCATAAGCATTGTGAAGGTGATCTCAGCTTTTTTTTTTTCCTTTGGATTCATTAGGTTTGGTAACAGCTTTGTCTATATTTCAGTTACAGTGTGATACAGCAAAATCTCACAGAATACTATGGGAAACATATCTGCAATCACTCAGTGCAGGTTTACGTGTTCCATTTGCCACAGTTCTCCACAAATAACAAAAACAACTAAGTCTTGAAATGAAAACTGTCTTTTAGTTTTTTTTCTTTAAATGCTGGCTTTCAGGTCTGAAGTGTCTCCCAGGTCTGAGAAATAGCCCGGCTGGGTCTCAGCACATCTCTTCACTAACCTGCTGCTTGCCAACCCTGGAAATCTATGTATGCCATATAACTCATACCACTCCCACGCAGTGGACATTTGCTCTGCAGAGCAGCACAACATCCTCTCTGAGGTCTGAAGGAATCATGGGAATGTCTGCAGATAAACAAGCATCCAGGATTATGCAGCTGCAGGAGTCATCTCCACAGCCTAGATAATTCAACACTTGCAGCATCCTCATCAGAGATACTTTACCAGGATGTAGCTCTCATGCAGTAGGGTTAGTAACTACCAGTTTGAGATGACTGCAGCACTATCACCACAGTTCTGTGGAGCACAGCATTATCAAAAATAGATGAAGAACTTAAATCTGTTTTCTCTGACTCAGAACTTCCACACCGTGATTGTCCCTTGGAGAGGTGCTTTTGACTGTAAAGGTATCAACAATGTGGGTTTGTGGAAGGGGAAGGAGATGCTATCTAAGCAACCTAACATGAAAATAGACTGTTGTAGGGTTTGTCTTTTGCATGTTGTTCCTGTGCAAAGCTTATATAGTATTCACCAGAATAAATACAATTAATATTTCCTATTTCTACATAAAATGTATCAAGTTATGTAACCAAGTTTCAGGTACACTGTAAAGAAGCCAAAAAAGTTTAAAGTCTAAAGCCAGGACCATAATCTAACAAAGTCATTAAAAATAAATAAATAAATAAATTTAAAAAAATTAAAATAATAATAATTTTTAAAAAAAGCTAATTAAGCTGCCTTAACCAGAAGAGGAGATGGAAATTCCTTGTGCCCCATAAGAAACTCCTACTATCCCAGTACCAGATCTCAAGGACAGATCATTCAATTTTGAGACAGAAAGTAGTTACCAGGATTGCTATTTAGAGAGACTATGCAATTCACTCTGCAGAAAGGAGGTGGGAAGCAATACCTCTACAAACCTTCCAAGGCACATCCTCTTGAGTATGCTGAATTCAACACCCTCACTAGCCAAGATTCTGGATCAACGAAGAGGAAAACTTTGTATTATCTATAAGCATAATAATGCACGTTAGGGCGGGGGGGGGGGGAAGGGGTGGTGGTGTTGCTAACAGTATTGGCCCATGATTAAAAAAACTGTGCACTTAAGTAAGCACTTCATCATCCTAAAAAATATCTGGTGATAAAGTCAACTTAGGAGAAACCTGACCTGTCATTCCTTTGGACATGGTTACCTATTGTTCAAAAGCAGGCTTTCAAGCTGCTAATCCACCTGGTACATACATTGGGTATGAGACTTCTGTTATAGGTTGTCATGTTCCCCAGTCACACAGCTGTGTCCCTTGGGACTACCTGGATGGGGGGAGTTTGCCTCAGTATCCAAGGGGAAGGAGCAGCTGTATCACATCCCCTATTCACATGGGTGTCGCATCCACCCATGTACAAGACATGGAGATGCAGTGAAAATCTTTTTCAGCTACAGTAAAAGCTACTGACAGCTGGCAAATGTAAAATCATTTTTGGACAATTCTCTGTCAGATTACTCCTTAAGCTACAAGTTATGAGAATGACACTTTCCATGGGCATCTTTCTTGCAGCTCAAAGACAGTTGCTTCCCAGAACCAGTCTACTCCATATATCCACTCAATTCTTTACTTAATAAAGACCAAGCAGACCACTGGTGAAAGAGTATTTTGGCAATACAGTATTGAGGGACTTCTAAATGACTCATACCATTGAGAAAATTTGTTCTTTATGTCCACACTCTACAAGCATGCCATGAACTAAAGAAGTTATAAGAATAAAATGAATTTTTTCCAGAACAACTATATGAGTATACCAGAGGCTCCTTCCAAGGCAGGTCACGGATTCACATTCTTTTCACATTCTTGACAAACGAAACTATGTTACATTCAGGTCTCCAGTGCAGACCTGACCTTCCTGACTGGCACAACTGCAAGAACACCATGCCTAGCTCTGTAATGTGTATCAGAAGAACCCCACGGTGTCTAGTCAAGTTTTGCAAAGTCCTCCTCAAGCAAAATCTCTGATTACAGGCAAACTCCAGAGTTTTAAGCAGTTTGTATTAATCACTGCCAGCTAACTCAAGAGCATTAATTTACTGTATTTTCAGTGACATTAGAAAGAGTAAATCCTGAATCTTAGTTCATCAAATTTTAGGCCATAAAGAATAAAGTTTTCAAACTCCTTTCAAAGTTATTTGATATTCATCTCATTAGCAACCAAAATACTTTAAGGACCTAACATAAAGATATTGCAATGACACCAAAGTCAGTTAAAGGCTTTTCATGATTTTAGTAGTTTTTAGATTAACAGTCTGATTTTCTACTACTAGAAGTTTTCTTCTACTTCTATCTAGGATATGAGATATAATTACAAAAGCTTATCATAACACCAATTTTTTGTACTATTTACTTTTTTACTTCCCTTCCTGCCTTAAGATTAGGGAAACATTATTAATGTCTCAGGTTAATTTTACAGTGGTGGAAGGTCTGCTTTCCATGGATCAATTCCAGTTTACCACAACATACATAAACACTGTGAATTCATTTTATTTGATAGCTGAAAATTCTTACAAAAGCAATGGTATGGAAGCCAATCTGAATTTTAGCCACATAGGAGAGGAGAAGTGGAGAACAACATTTTGAAAAACGCAGTGTGCCCTTCATCTTTAATAAATTCTGTTGTCAGTATTCAGCTCAACTAATTTTCAAAGTTCATATTCGACCCCCGTCTTACCGAAACAGCTGTGCTCCTCTCTGTCCCTTCCAGCCGCTTGAGAAAGACAGCATGAGATGAATCTTACTCTGGGGACATCTGTTTTTCAGCAGACACCTCGGTCCCTGACTAGAGATTTCAAGCCTGACATTTAAGAAGGTTTAAGTAAAGAAATTTGAACCTTATCTTGAAAGCACTTTAAAGCATGTTTAACACAGAGAAATACAGACATATATGGTAGCTAGAGATGTGAAAATTGAAATACTAGGAATATCATGACATGTATTTAAATTGGATCCAAGGGACCATGTATATATATCCATGTATATCATCCATGCAACATTGCACTGCCATGTGTGGATTTACTGAAGCTAGACAGGTTGTATATATTAGCAGGAGCAAGTCTTATGGTATACTTATGTTTTGATAAAACAACAAGGAGCAGTGAGATCTGTGTGCTCCATATATATGTTTACCCTTCAAGGCAACCAAGAACATCAGAGGCTTTCATCTTGTCAGCAATCTGCTTTCTACATAGCAAAAAATTATAGGTGCCATCTATATTCTTAAATCCAGTCTGAGAAGGAGGCCTGTTTTCAAAACCAGCAAACCTGGTAGGGCTTTTTTGTGCAGAAATAAGTCTCTCTAATCTCTAGCAACTGTACATTAGACGGGTCCAGTTTACTCAGCCAGAAGCAGTTTAAAATGTGCAACGATAGTACTCTTTTAGAAATGTTGTTTTCAACCCCCAAGAGAACAACAGCTGCTTTGTGATCTCTTGAGTCTTTGTGTCTTTGTACTGGTAGGTCTACAATTGTCAGTGCAATCATGTTTCTCTTCCTGTGAATTCAGTACAGAAGTCGTTGCAACCACAGCAGCCACACAAAATTTTGCTGGACAGGCTCCCTTTCTGCAGCTTGAGTCTCAGGTGCTGAATAAAGGAATGGAGGAGACAGTAATGAAAGAGCCATTCCAACAACAACAAGAAAATCACATCAATTGAAACTCTTCACAAATATGTAAGAATTACGGCGAACTGTATAAACAAACAAACAAACACAAAGAGCTTTCATGCTCTTCTGTTGAAGCTCTCCTATTCCTTTAGTCTATTCATTGGACTAGAGGAAAAGCAAAAAAGACTATGACTGAGCAGTTAGCATACTACTCCAGAGAAGGTGCCTAGGGTTCCTCTCTACTGATGAGAGAATTTCATTTCCACCTGCCACACAGGATATAAGACAGTTCCAAGCAGACGTATACTATACTGTTAAGCAGACACACTAACAACAATTAAAATCCAAGTCAAACAGTTGGAATTTTTTTTTCTCAGAAGAACAGCTTGCTGCATGAAAAATATAGCTAATTTGAATTTCCTGAATTTAAAATGTTGGTAGCATGTGTAATTCTTTTTCTTTTGTACACTGACTCTTTCCTTTACTTTCAAATGGAGCCCACCATCTCCAATGGAGGTAAGGATAACAGGTAATGAACCTGTTCTGTAAACAACAGACTCATAGAAGGACAATTTCACATCCTTCTCTTAACAGTGTAAGATAATAATTACATACAAGATGGAATCTAAATATATGTGTCCATCCAGATACAACTTTCTTCATCATACCACAACATGAAAAAGATCAAATAATTCAAGCATTAACCCTAGCTATGTTTTTTCTAACACTACGGGTTAGTCACAAATCTCGCCTACATCCAAGAAACACCCTTAAATGCAACATTACAGTTTCCCCTACAAATGCATCTACCTGCTGCCTTTATTTACATTTTAAAACTCTGGCAGAAGGGTTTCGCAAGGTAGCCTCTCTAGCTACATTTCTGAATCTGACACTGTCTTCTAAGATGTCACACTTCTCTTTCTTTGCACAAGTATAGCCACTGCCTATACCACATCAGAGTAGAAAAGCTAAAAGTTAGGCTCAAATCAAGGTTAAAAGCAGTACTACCCTCCAATAGGCCTTTGGATACAGACAAAATTGGCTTTTGGATACATACAGCAAGTGTCACAGTGACAAGCTTATGAGAAAGTGTTAACCCTTTTACTCAAAGCAGAAAAAAGATATAAAATCCTTCAAAAAATAAAATATATTGTAAAATATGGCTTTCATCCAAACAGGTCAAAAAACACTTAATGCTTGGATTAAGAAAATTCTGATACAGGTTTAAGTGACTGATAAATGTAACAGGAAAGTATTAGGAATATACATCCTACTATAGAATTAAGGTTCAACACCAACCCAGCATCACAGTAAAAAGCACTAACAAGATAGCTACTTCTAGAAAAATGAGTAAAATGACATACAGATATTTGATATAGATACCATTGTCATCATTATTATTGTCTGTGGGGTCAGGACTTCTGTAATGACAATTTTTAGAGAGACTACTCTCTTCAGACTCCCAAGAGAAAGACTGTCTACTCCTGGCACTAACTCAGAGCACGTTGCTAAATTTAGGCTCTTCTAGAGAGATTTCAGACACCTCTCCAGAGACACCCTAAGCAAATTTTGCCTTGTCAGTACTTCCTGTAGGTACCTACACTGCAGTGAGAACTGAACAGACGTTTAACAAAGAGGCAATCCTTGCTTCTTGCAAACAAGCAACACAAGTATAAGCTGACAGAAAGGAGAGAGGAGTGTAACACTATCAACAAAGAGTACAGTGCAACAGAGAAAGCATGAGAATAGCACAAAACACAATAGTCAAAGGACACGAGTTACAGAAACACCATCAACACAATTATTACACTTCTGCAACACCTTTCTTCCCAAGCCTTACTCTGTGGGATAAAAGGCACTCTACAGTATCTTTTTAAGCATTTCCACCCCCAGAACTAGTCAGGTCCACAATAAACAGAAATGAGCTTAGACAGCAAAGTTTAAGATGCTTTTCCAGCTATTCACTAAAAAAAACATTTATTTCATCAAAGTAATAATTTCAAACTTATCAGCACCCACATATACCAAAAATAACAATATCGTTTTCTTGGAATAAGTCCAACACAAGCACATATGTGCCTCCTCACAAACAGACTTTTTTTTAATATTTATAAATAAAGATTAATTTGTAATTACAGTGAAGTATTTCAAACCCACTATTTCAATGTAAGTTAAGAAACAATTGTGAAACACTTTTAATGCTGAATACACTACAATACATGAAGCAGAAATGACAAAAAGAAACTTGATGACATCATGGAGAAACAATGACTCCCTCCATCACTTTATCCTGTCATATTTAGTGCTTGCCTATAAATCACTCTCTCCCCTGCTTTTTCTATGTGTTAGGATGGAGGAATAAAGAGCACTAAGAAGGTTTGGTAGTGTTTT
Source organism: Anser anser (assembly GCF_964211835.1). Lineage (NCBI taxonomy): Eukaryota > Metazoa > Chordata > Aves > Anseriformes > Anatidae > Anser > Anser anser. Next base: position 166,756,114 of record NC_139720.1, read on the forward strand.
GCTTGAGAGATGTGGTGGTGCCTAGTGACAGGACAAGAGGCAATGAGCACAAACTGAAACACAGGAGATGTTGTTTGAACACCAGGAAACACTTTTTGACTGTGAGGATAACTGAGCACTAGTACAGGTTGCCCAGAGAAGTTGTGGAGCCTCCCTCCTTGGAGATCTTCAAAAGCTGTCTGGACATGGTCCTGGGCAGCCTGCTCTGGGTGTCCCTGCCTGAGCAGGATGTTGGGCCAGATGGGCTCCAGAGGTCCTTTCCAACCTCAACCATTCAGTGATTATATGAATTCTAGGGAGAAAGGACCTAAAAGCATTAGGATGTTGAACCCAGTCCTCTCAATTTTCAGACAACAACAGAACAGACAATTAAGCTGATATTACCCATACATTAGGGGCCACAAAACCTTTTCCTGCTCCCTTAAACTTAAAACATATTATGAAGCAATAAACATAACTAGAACTCTGTGTGGAGCCAAATTGCCAAACACCTTTAAAATATAAAGTCAGATTAAAATTCTTAAGACAGCACTCAATACTTCCCTTTTACTAAGGCCGTATACTATGGTAGTACCCAGAGTCCAGTGAAACCGGTATTACATTATACAAGCTACTCCTGAAGGATATAATACATTACAGCCCCTGTCCCTAACAGCTGACAGTCTGAACACCACTTTTGTTTCTGACACAAATCTTTACATGGCTCTGAAATGACTTTAAGAAAAGTGACAGACAGTTAATCATATCATAGGATCATAGAATCACAGAATGGCTTGTGTTGGAAGGGACCTCAAAGATCATCTAGTTCTAAACCCCCTGCTGTGGGCAGGCATGCCACCCACTAGATCAAGTTGCCCAGGCCTTGTCCAACCTGGTCTTGAACTCCAGGGATGGGGCATCCACAGCTTCTCGGGGCAACCTGTTCCCATGCCTCACCGCCCTTACAGTGAAGAATTTCCTCCTAAACTCTAATCTACATGATGACCTAGAAAATGGTACTAGAAATACCAAATATTGGTGCAGATGTAGCAAAACACAGACCGATGTGCGAAATGTAACTAGGCATAAGTTGCTTCCTTGGCATGAAGGCAATGGTTAAAAAAAAAAAAAAAAGGGGGGGGGGCTGGCCATATGCAAACAAGCTGCTGCTCAGCACACCAGTCTAAGTCCTGCACCTGATTACCACAACATCTTTCTACTTCTTATTGAACTCTTCTCTTTTTCTATGCAAAGGGTTTTCTCTGTGCCAGGTGTGAGTGTGTGCATGTGTATGAGAAAGAGAAAAATTCCAGCAAGCTTCGAATCACACTAGCCAGTGGGCAGGACAGGAGGTCTGGCAACCAGCCACTGAAGAAGTATGAGCTTGATCCTGCAGGCATTTTGGCTCTAGGCCAGCCAACAGAAAGATCCAAAGGTCAATTTGAGATGCAAGCAAAAATCAAATCAGACTAGCCAGTGCATAGGACTGGAAGTCTGAGGACTGAATACTGGAGGGACAACTACAAGCCAATTATCAGAGAGTGAGGGCCTAGGGTCATCATTGGAGGGACCACACAGGCTTGACAATGTTCAGCAATCATCTGTACTTCCATTCTTCTGCATTCCAGAAAAAAACTACCCATAAACAATGTTATCATATAGACTTCTCAAGGTGAGTATGATACTGGCTCAGATAGCTAGATAGTCTTGTTTTACATACTTTACACTGTAGAAGTTGTAATGATTGTTCAAATTCATCAGTGAAGGTGATCCAGTACCACTTACGAGTTGTTTTTTTTTTCTTTAATTATTATTGTGGTAACCAAATAAGCAAATAAATAAATGGTGTCTAAGCTTTCAGCTGAACATCCCTTTAAATCAATCAATAATCCTTATCATATTTCTGTAACATCTGTCAAATACTTCAATAACAAAATAAAATATTCAAGAACATGTGGTAGTACATTTTTGGCATATTTTCTTATGATTCTTTAAAATTAGTATAAATGTAATTGTTAAATTACTGTAAATGCTTTTCAAAACAAGAATAATCCAGGATTCAATTTTTTTTTTCTGATAAAAAGAATTTTTTTGTCTTGCAGACAGACTTACAGTACTTTTCTCCCTCAGTCTTCTCAAAAGTGTGAAGCTTTTAATTAAGTATTCAATTACAGTGTTTGATCAAGCCACTTTCAAAGACTAAGAATGGCTTAGTGACCCCTCCCTCTTGCCTCAAAATGAATATTCCACAATAAAACCTATTCTGTAATTATTCATTTTAAAAACAAATCCCACTCTAGAAGTAAATTAAATAAAATGTTATTTTAGAGGAAGTTAATGAGAGAAAATCATATAAAACACTCAGGAATATAATTTTTATAAAATCCTATGTCTCCAGCATTCTAACAACCCGTCTTGAAAAATTAAAAAGATCAAACAAATCTAGTGGGGTTCTGCAGGGCTCCATTTTAGGCCAGTTCTGTTCAATCTTTTCATAAATGACTTGGATGCAAGACTCCATGGATCCCTTCCAACTCAGGATATTCTATGATTCTATGATCTGTGAATGCCCATGCCTCACTAATATTCAGATCAAAGCGTACTGACTACATTCCATTGTTTGTGTCAGAAAGTTTTACTGTATTACAAGAACATTTGCACAAAGCCCAATTAAAAACTAATTACTGGTCTGCATGTTGTAATTCCATAAAATGTGAAGACAGATATACTGGATGTGGAACACTTGGAAAAGAAAGTGCAGACAATCAACTTCTTTCTAATATATTAAAATATGAGTTTAGCTGCCGAGAACAAAGACTATATGTCATATTTACAAGCCTGTGGACTATATCCTAGAAGTAAAACAGCTCTCAGAAGATAGTTAGATGTCATGGCACAGAAGAATCTGAACAAAAGATGCAATGCTACAGACAAGAAACAAAGTGCTCCCTGAAAGTCGAAAAAAAAAAAAGAAATAATATCTTAATAAAGAAGCAGTGCTACCTCTATCTACCACATGGGGGAGGCTCATCTACATCCTGAAATGTTATTTCCAGTTCTGTTCTGTAGATATCAAAAATTGGCAGTGAAAGATAATGAGAATTAAAGATAAAAGCTATAAGGATCATTTGGGGACTAACAGTGAGCAAGACACATAGGCTATCAGGAGCAAAAAATTATACGACAGCTTCCAGAACAGTCTAGTTTTGAAAATATTCTCTTTCCCATTGAAAAATTATCCTCAGAGGATGAATCACTAAGTGTATCCGTGCCCATTAATAAAACCTAGTTTTGTTTTTACATTCTATCTGGGAAAGCAGTTTTTTACCTTGGAAACAAGAACACTGATTAGTAATCCACTAGATAACAATAATAGTGCCTGTATTTTTAGGATAATTGTCAGGGATGATGCTACTACTATTGTTTTTAGATTTATGCTACCTTACAGCATTCAAAAATGGGACAGATATCTTCTCTACGGAGGTAATACCTAACATGACTTCTCTACAAACCTTTAAATTATGGACTTCAGATTGCAAATTCTGCACTTTCTCATAATTATAATGACAACTAGAACTCAGTTCTAAGAAAGTATTTAATTATGAGTCACATAACAGTCAATTCCCAAATATGAAAATAAATTCTTAAGTAGCATGCTTATTATAATTTAATAAAAAGATGTCATATCTAAGAGCCATATTAAAAAGACAAGGGATATCTGTGCAGTGAATGAAGTGAAGTGTCTTCTATGAATTTGTTGTCATAAGAACTTTTAACCAAACACTTCTATCTTCAAGTGCAGAGTAGAAATGTTCCAGTGCAAAAGAGAAATATTCTATTTGAAATGCAAGCACACGCTTCCAAGTAGAATATCAAAAATGAATTTTTTGCAATTGAAATATACAAACCATCTTCAGGAGCTGTGTTAGAAAATCCAGTGACAGCAGCACTTGCAAAATCTCTAAGAACTGCTTGGAATTATGCAGGTGTTACAAGGGGTTATTTCAAATAAATGAAATCTAACAGGAAATAATTCTTACAAATGTATATGTGTGCTCTGAGCACTAAACTTTTATTGTGGGGAAAGACAGCTATACATCTTTTCCTGGTCAATGTCGTATCTCCCAAAAAGTACTCAGATGCTGACAGGAATTACAGATACCCAGCACCTTTTGTTATAAGAATCGCATACAGAGAGAAACTGAATCAGTCTTGCCAGTTCTTTCATTCCTTCTAGAGCATTAGAAATTGTATTATTTATGATGGAAACAACAATCCTATCGTTTGCAAGCTTCAGGACATTATCATTTGCTACCCCAAAACCATTTTATGTAAAATTTTAATCTCCATTACATGTGAAAAATAAGGACAAGAAAGCTGTATTAGATCTTCTTAATCCAGTCCTGAATGCCATAACATACATGTGTGATGCATCAACGCACACCAAATAAACAATAAAACCTTGCAGTTCAAAACCACCACTGGATTCAGCTCAAGGATACACAATATAAGCTTTCTTCCATTTATAGTATCTCCTGTTTGCTTCTGCTGTTAACAGACCACAGTGTAAAAGTTCCTTATGACTGCAATTTTCAGTAGCTATGAAATGTATTTTATATCTTAAAGATGTCAAATTAAATGACTTCAAGATGAGCCCTTGGGAAGGGGAAAGAGAATTAGGTGAACAGGACAGAACATGGACCAGTTCTGTGTAAGCACAAAGTTTCTCATCCAGGTGAAACATTCTCTCTGGGGCCCTATCAGCTAAGATTTTTTTTACAGGTAAAGAGAATATAGTTCTGCTGAATTACATATTCCCCCACCTCCACTCCACCCCATTTTTCTTTCATGTTTGTTATTTGTTTGGACATCAAACTTAATTGACGTGACATTGGGATCCAGCACAATAAAGGCTAAAATTTCACTGATGAGATTCTTGGGTTTTGTGAAATCATAAACAATGGGAGAACTGACAGTGGATCTGTTTTACAGCATACCATATCCATGGACAACATTATGGCATCCATCTTGAAGTATGTTATTTACTTTATTAAACGAAGAATAGCTTAACCTTAAGACTATAAATTAATGCAGCCAATTGCAATACCTACAGACTTCTGTTGCCTACTCTTTTGAAACATCTGAAGAAGCATTTCTGAATGAAAATTCATCTAAGACAAACTCTGAATCTAACCAGTATTTCATATTCTCCAAGGAAGAACAGTTTTCTGTCTGGCAGGCTGAACTGGATGAGATATGGTTTGAAGCTCTGCATAAAAGCTGAGCTCCTACTGACTGACTCCTTGCTAAGCCTCTTAACTCCTCAGTTTATCCGTCTGGCTGCTCCACAGCAGTTTATAGAAGCAAAGCTACATAGTGTAGTTTCAGCCAGGGTGTAAATCAACATCATTTCATTGATTTCAGAGGAGTTATACCAACCTGCAGCATCTACGAAGTTTACATACCACATCTCTCTTCTCACTGGACTTAACACTGACATCTCCTAACATCTCCAAGTATTACAAAGAAAATACAGAAGCTCCACCACAGCTTTAAGACTATTATGTGATCCTGTTGATGTGAATGAATCTCAGGAAATAAGATAAAAAGCAATACTAAAAACTAAGGGACAGGGAATTGATTTTGCACAGAGAGCTGCAGTAAACAAAACAAACCAGAAAAGTTTCAAAGAAAAGATGAATGAAGAAGGCTAAAAAGAAAGAAGTGATCCAGGTCAGGCCGTAAAGAAAAAAATAAAATAAAATAACAATACCTCATCACAAATTGCTCATGGAAAACAGGAAAAATTCCAAGCAAAGATCTTAACATATGAGGTTACATTTAACTTTCATCCTCCTTAGAGCTAGCACACTCAGTCCACAGAAGTAGGGCTTGTAATAAGCCTAGTTCATTATAAACCAGATATAAGCTTTAATTACTTATTGGTAGACCGGAGGAATGATGAGAAGCTTGTCACAGTGCTTCACAGAAGAACCACCTGCAGGATACTACCACTGTGCTCATGCCCCTAAAGATTTATTCCAAGATGAAATCTTATTTCCACCATGAAACACATAAAACACTTTTTTTTCCACTAGAAAAGAAACAGGCTGGTAAGCACAGCAAGGTGAAAAGTAAACTAGCATGATTCAAGTGAGTCTTGAGCCTGAAAAATCAAGTAGTTATTATTTTATCACCTAGGATTGCTTTGACATAAGTCTCTCACAAGACCTTTAGGCTTGTTATGAGATATCCTAATTTGGGATAGTTCACAAAGCAAATTAATATTTATATGAAGATCAGAATGTAATGCAATAAGGAAAACTTACATGAGCAGGAATAAATGAGCACAGATTTACAAGTTGCAAGTAGAGAACATGAATTAGTTAAAACCCAGAAAAACAGCCTCATAAAATTTTACTTTTTTGGTTCACAGCTCTCTGCGTGTAGCCATTCAGATATGCTGACCTTGCAGACAAAAATCAATTTTCACTGCTTTTTATTTCTATGTGCACTATAGTGCTTAAAGAGCTATGAGAATCTAAACTGAATTAATTTTTTGCTGATGCATCATGGACAAAATTACTAATCGAATTCTACCTATAAAACATCTCGGGAAGCACAGACTAGTACATTATAAATGTTTTTTCACTACATGTTTGATATTTCTCACATACATCAGTGTTACTATTGACTGTGCCAAACAGAAGAAGCATGACTAGATTTCAAAATCCCTCTAAAATACCCTTTCAGGGCATATAGCTAAAGGGAGAAAACACTGTTCAACTCACAAGTATAAAGTTTGAAACTTTAGTACCAGAAAATAAAAATGCCATTCTTATTGAGTCACTTGTTAAAAATAGAATAAAATTACATGTACATATTTATACATGTATGCTTACTGACTGAGTGGACAGCAAAATAAAAGAACAGGAAGGTCAGATTGCAGAAGGTTTGTTGTACTTTAAAATTGAATTAATAGATTCTTATAACAATCTCATATTTGGTTTCAAAACCGGAAAAGAAATAAATAATGTGAAACCAACTTCTACAATGTTACAGTAAGAAAGATGATGTTTTCTTAACCCACACTATTTATAAAGGTACAAGCAATAATAACTGAACTATTAGAATCATAGAATCACAAAATGGCTTGGGTTAGAAGGGACCTTAAAGCTCACCTGGCTACAACCCCCTGCCATGGGCAGGGTCACCTTCCACCAGACCAGGTTGCCCAAAGCCCCATCCAGCCTGGCCTTGAACACTTCCAGGGATGCGGTATCCACAGCTTCTCTGGGCAACCTGTTCCAGTGCCTCACCACTCTCATACTAAAAAATGTCTTCTTAATATCTAACTTAAATCTGTCCTTTTTTAGTTTAAAACCATTACTCCTTGTCCTATCACTACACTACCTGACAAAGAGTCCCTCTCCTGCTCTCAGTTTAATATTAATTCAATACTAGTTAAAACAATTTTACCATCGAATTGCTGCAGTAGAAACATGAGTCCATTCCCTCCTTGAACATACTGCTCCCATAATGGGTTTTACACAAGGCATATAATTTCTGAGAAACTTTCTGCAAAGTCCAGGAAATTCATGATGCCACAACAATGACTAAAACATAACAGATCCAAGTGACCCATGGTCAATATGTCTATGGGACAAATGTCACTCACTGTGACTTCTACATAGAAATTATACTGATAACCATAGAGTGATTTAAATTCCAAACAATAAAATTGCCTTTCTAATGCCTTTATTGTCTATTAAATTTAAATACCTTGAAAGGGAAAAACAGGTTATGCATTCCTCTGTATTGTTTCTACCTTCACAGTATGGATTTGATTCAGTTGTCTGTACTTAGATGCACAGGCCTGTATCAAGATGCCCTTGGGAGGCCAAAGGAGCAGCAGAAAAGGCACAGAACCTATGGAAAGTCTGTATCCTTCCTGAGTCATCCAGAGGCAACTGAGGGCATCTTGAATGGTGCTAAATGCCTACAGGAGGCAATCTGAAAGTAGACTCTACACTGGGATTCAGCTCCAGACTGGGACACCCCACACAACAAAAATGTATCTTCAAGTGGGTGCCAAGCACCCGTTATCATCAATGGACTCATGAGCGCCACTGCTTTCATCCTCAGGCCAACACCTACACCTTATCCCTTGAGCAGCTCCCCAGCTTCTTCTGACTCTGGACAAGACTTGCACTGATTGCAAGCACGGGCATCCAGTTCACACTGCAAACACATGATCTCAGTGGTCTGAATCAGGAGCCAAATTCCACCCTAAAGTTAGGTGGGATGATTACCAACATGTGGACCTCAGTTTCACCTACCTAACTATAGGCAAATGAGCTCAACTGCATATTGCTAGGACAGTAAGCGTTGTGGGGTCTTTCATAGTCAAAGCAAAGAGGCAGATACCTTCAGAGACTGATTCAGTTAAATGCCTGTTTTTGGATAAGACTAACCACAACTTCCTTTATCCTCCAAAGCATAAAGGTACCTGCTCAACCTCTTTTAACACGGGCTGTAGCTGACTTATACAACCATGTACTCATATTGCCATTGGCTTTATTTCCTTCTCCTGTCATCTTCCTATATTTTCATTTGTATTTTCTTTTCTAGTGACTTATAAACCTTAAGATAATTCCTATCTTAATCACTTTCTTCAACAACACTTATTACAAGGTTAAGAGAACTCTAGATGATAAAAGAGTAAAAATAATGGTGGCTGATACTTATTTAGAACAAAATTCAGTACACTGAGATACAACTAAGTTCACTGGCACTGAACAGCAATCTGATTTATCCCAATACTCAAGTCTACCAAGAGCTCAACAAAGCAGTGCAAGCAATCAAGTTATAGATTCCCTTTGTCTGTCCTATATTTAACAAAGTCCTGATAATTTTATTAGATGTGGATAAAAATGCACTTAAAAATTTATTACATCTTGATAATTTTGGTTTTGCATAAAACCAAAAGCACTGTTTTTCAAATCCCAATGCCAGACCAATAGTAAAGTTAGCATCAAATTTTTCTTGCAAAGAGGTCCAACAATTCCCATTTTAAGAAATATATGAAAAATATCAAATATAAAAAGTGGGAGTTATGCAGCAGAAGAAAAGAATAAGAAAGAGAATACTTTTAAACCTACATCACCAGAAAAAAAATAATAATAAATTAACAATTGTTAGCATCCATGGAGTGGAGGAATACTTGTGTACACAGGAAAAACTGCATGTCGGCCACTTCTGGAGCTTGCCGAACACTGAACACTAGTCAAATGCTAGGCCAAAAATGTCAACTTACTAGCAGAGAAATTCAAAGAATAAGATTACCTTGTTCCAATCTAAAGCATAGGGAACGTTTTGCAGCCTCTATCTCAGGACTTGGATGATCCAGAACACGTCTGCACCACTGCAGAGGACTCAGTGATTTCTCTTGAAGGGTAAGAGTCTTGGTAGGCAAGACATACAACCTTAACCAAAATACACACAAATGTCAGCAAGATATGCAATACTTGAAAGTTTACTTTTGTATTCTCAGTTTCCTGCTCTCTAATAATTTATAACACTGCAAATCTGTAATGCACTAATAACAAAACACATTTCAAAATAAAACTTTAAACTCGTTTTCTTGCATCCTCAGAAAACTAGGTGACAAAATAAAAACTCTACAGGTCCAAAATTTCAAATCTAGGTTCTATTAGACTTCTTCTAAAAATCTTGCAACACATTATTACCACCGTCAGAATTTCAGCACAGCCCAAAGTTCAAATGCATTAGGTGCTCTTACACACCAAAGAAGCTACCATTTTTTCCTTCTATATTTATCTTTACTGGAGATTAGATAATTTCAGCATTTGATTTTACATTCGAATCACAATTTCATTGTTACCCACTTCACACTTTTACCTACAATTTAATCAACTTGTCAGGATGCTGATTATAATGTAATTTTTATACACACTATCTTCTCCTACTTGTACAGCAGTCAATTTTTTTAAAATTAGAAAACATCCATTGAGAAACAATGAAAACCTCATTTTGATATTCAATTCCTGTAGGGAAAAAACAAACAAACAACAACAAAAAAAACTATGCAAGAACTAGTACATATGTGTTATTCTCAGACTACAACAGGCAACTAATCAGATGGTCAAGCACATTAGGAAGCCAGGTATCAAAGCAGATTGCACGGGTAAATTCTTGAAGCTGGGATCTGTGCTGCTGCTGCTGTCTTCGTAGATTAGTGCGTCAGCTCACCTGGGAGAACACAAATCTCCCAGGATGTAAACTATTATTAGCCACCAAAGACGGCTTTCAACTCCTTGGCCTTACCACTTCTGATCAATGTGACTGCAGACAGTCTTAGATTTTTGGCACCAAAACACTCCACAGACTGCAAAGGAATTTGGCATCCAAACAGGGGTGAAAAAGGCAAGACAACAACAACAACAACAAAGGGATTGGGCTCGCTCGGTGCCCACTTTCAGGCTTTCACCTTTAGGGTTTTGGTTCAACAGCTATCCAACCCTGAGCGTAACTCTTCTCCCACGTCTGCTCAGTGTCTTTTTTCTGTGAAGTGAATCAGCACTCCCTGTCCAGCTCACAATGAATAAATCTCTCTGCAATCAGTATCTCCCTTGGCAATCTCAGCAGAGTTCAACTGCTGAATTTCTCCGAGGAGAGGACTCATTTCCCCTTGCTTCCTTGCAGTGCTTGGCTACACATTAAAAAAATTATCCTGAAAAAAGAAAAAAAAAAAAAGACCAAAAAAAAAGCTTTGAGCTCTCCTCCTAACTTGAGGAAGTGTTTCAAAAGCTAAACATCTGACTGATGAATTCTCAATGATCAGACATGTAAAAAGCTGAAAATCAAAAAGAAGTTTTGACTTGTCTGCAATGATGCTAGTCCTAGTTTTTGTAACTGCAGTTAAAAAAACACAGAGGTCTAAAATTAGTAAATCAACAACTAGGATACACAGTGGTCTCTGGCTTTCCAGATATCAGTTTGCTTTGAAGATTTATATTACAAGAAACCCCAAACAGCTGACATCACACAGCTGACCATTAATGGACAATGATGGAGATTCAGCCTTGAACAAAAAAATGCTGAGCAGCTAAAACAACTCACTCTTAGCAGAATAAGTAAGTTATCTAATTCTTCCCACAGACACATACAACCATGACATGTTGATAACTTTCGACCTCAAGGAAGCATTTAGGATTGCTTCCAGGGTGCAAATCAAATAGGACCTTGATCAAGATCATCACTATGTTGAGGCACATCAAATAATGCTGACTTTGTACAGCCCTGAAACTTAAATAAGTGGGAACAACATTTTGTTTAACAGGACTGGGTCACACAAATTTGACATTCTACAGCACTCAGTGTGAAGGAAAGTTTAATCATTCCTGCTCATTTGTCACAAGCGATGGGTTACAGGACTGAGGTGAGCATTCAGATACTCAGATTCAAGGCAGGTCCAAAAATCCCAAACAGCCCTGCACAACCGATAGTGCACACAATGAAGCAGCACTGAGAGATTTCTATTCAATTTTTGGATGACTCTTAATTGGAAAAAGTAATTTTCAAAAACTGAGGCACAGCATTATTTCATACTGTGAAGTACACATAACCAACATTCAAGAAATATTTATGGTGTTTGGAGTAATTATTAAATCCTTTCTCTGCTACCAAAATAAGGATGTTTATATGCATCTCAGATGCATTACACTGTATTTTATTCTAAGCTGACATAAACTTCCGCTCTATTTAAATACTGTAACCATTCTAAAAGCTATCTTGAAGCGTTGATAGACACTTAAAACAGGTATTTAAATATGGATAATACACATTTTATTACTGACACTTTAACACAATCGGGCATCAATTATGCTTAACATGGTTACGTAGCATGATTTCCATAGTAATTCTGCAGGATGTGGATAGCTACTAAGATGTCTGCATGCTTTGCTGAGGCGAGTTTTGAGGCGCCAGACTTTTAAACGCATTGATATCTTTAGTCTGTAATGACCCCTTCCGCTTGTTTTCAATGAATCATTCCTCTAGGTCGGAGTGTCTGAGAGCGTTTGGACAATCAGACACATGGTCTGATTTTTTGGGTGGTCCTTTAGGGACGCAGGAGTTGGACTCGATGATCCCTGCGAGTCCCTTCCAACCCGGATATTGTATGAATTTATGAAATCTATGAAATTTTATTTTCGGCTTTGTTATTTGCCGTTCGTTTCTGCATCGTTCTAGGCACTAACGCACTAGCACACCGCCATGTGTCCTGCAGCAACACGAGACGCACAAACAAGCCCTTAGATCGATGCCTAAAAGACAAAAGCCCTCCCGGCTCCCTGAAGATCCGCGACAATCGGGCCGGGGCTGCAGGACGGGGAGGCAGCGCTGCCCTGATAACGGACGTCCCGATTTTCATTCCTTATGTAAACCGGAGCCCGAAACCGGGCTGAGACCCAAAACCAGGCGATCCCCGCATCCGCAGGGGTTAAAGATGCGCAGACCCGGGTGGCAGCGACCCCTCCGTGCCGCCCCGCACCCGCTGCCCCCCACCCGTGCCGGGAGCACCACCGGCCGTGCCCGGAGGGTGGGCACAGAGCCGTGCCGAGCCGTGCCGAGCCGTGCCGTGCCGCGGGGCGAGCCGCACGTACCACGTATCCTCGTCCTGCCCGCAGCATCCATCCTCCAGCTCCAGCACCGCCACCTCGTCCAGCACCGTGGCAGCCCCCGGGGCGCCTACTTCTTGCCCCCCGCCGCCGGGAGAGGGCTTGAAATAGGCGAGGGGCTCCTGCACAGCAGCGGGGGGCGCCGGGCTGGGCACGCAGGGCGGCACGGGGGGGCTGGAGGGGCGCAGCCCCCCGGGGGCCAGCAGCAGGTGCGGGCCGGGGGTGGCGGCGGCGGCGGCGGCGGCTCGGCTGCGGAGCTGCTCGTTTTGCTTCTCCAGCTTCCTCACCAGCTCCTGCAGCTTCTTCACCTCCAGCTCGGCGCTGACGGCCGGGCCGGAGCCGCTCCCCTTCACCTCCGCCATCATCGCCGGCTTCAGCAAGGCGGCCTCCATCCTCCCTACCTGCTCCGCCAAGCCGCCGGGGGGCAGCGCCCGGCACCGCGGCTGGGGTCGGGGCTCCGGGGGGCTCCGGGGGGGCTCCGGGAGCACCGGGAGCACCGCGCCCGGGGCCCTGCGCTGCGCTGTGCGCGGCGAGCGGGATGCGGGTGGGGTCCCCTCCCCTCCCTTCTTTCTCCTCCCCTCCTTCTCCCCTCCCCTCCTTCTCCTCCCCTCCCTTCTTCCCCTCCCCTCCCACGGGTGGGGTCCCCTCCCCCGAGTGGGGTCCCCTCCCACCCCGGCAGCCGCCCGGCGATGGAACAAAGAGGAGCCCGGAACCCCGCTCTCCTCCCCGGCTCGGGTCCGGCCCAAGGGTGCTGCCCCCTCCCCGTGAATCCGGTGGTGGCGGGGCTGTCACTGTGCGGCCTGAAGCGGGGCGGGAATGGGGGTCACAGCCAGGGGTCGTGTCGGGCCCCCGATGCAGCCAAAAATGCCAGCTGGTGGCTTCGAGACGTGCTGAATGCGGGTTATGGGTTCGGGAGATGCACTGCTGATGAAACAAGAAGACCGGACAATGCATACTAAAAAACTATATGGGGAAATTGGTGATGGGTAGGAGAACCCCTGGGATGAAAAACAAACAAACAAACAAAAAAACATGTTGAAAGGATTCCCTTTAACATAGTCCGCATAAGCAGCTCAATCTGCTATCTTTTATTGTACTTCAGCTGAAAGAAACCTCCCTTTGCATCCCGTCTGATTCAGTGTCACGCAGCTCAGCCATTACACACCCAGGTCTGGCCCTCGTTGGGTTGATTTACACTTACAGGGGACAGCCTCCTGGGTTTCTTACAGCTCCGACACGAAATACAGACCAAAACTCCAGGAAACACGTGGATTGCCAGGCCAGCCACCACTGACAGATGTCTGGATCAGTTCATTGCCACCCAACTGCTCAGCACCAGCCTTGGACAGAGTAGCAGCAACAGCAGCCAGCACTGCTGTCAGTGTCCCTACCCTATCTCAGGTTTGGTGTATAAGGAGGGACAGGCTTTGCTTTGATTCTCTGTCCAAGTCATAAGTAAACTTGGAAATCATCCAGCCTGTCCAAGTTTCCCCTCTTTTGTTTATGCTCTTTGAAAAAGCATCCTTTTTCTACACATGGATGGGAAAATGCCACTATTATTCGGTAATCTCTTAAGCACTCTTACAATGTAAGTAATAACAGCTAGTACTACGAGAATGGCTGGAAAGGAAGCCAGAGCAGGGAACAAAGCACTGACTTCAAGATAATACAACTTTTAACACTGAAGAGAATACATATAGCCCCCAGTGAAACAGACTGCAATCAGACAGCGCTTAATCCAAAATTTTCATTTGGTCTCGTCTGTCCATTTGGAAGAGAGAAGTAGAAAAATGTTGAGAATGTAAAAAACTCCTGGCCCCAATTCTGCCACGCATCATCAGAGTGAGTAACCTAATCCAGTTTCCACTACTACAGATAGCCATAATCTTTATTCCCCTAAGGAAAAGAAGAATTGAGCTTCTACATGTTTAGCCCCAGGCAACAGGCATATCTCTCAGGTCGTTATCGCTAATAATGGTACTAGTGCTAGTTCTTGGAAATACATATGCTAATCCATTAAGATTGTAAAGTGATAATTAGCAGCGTATACCATATAGAGTTTATTGGACATCGGTAATATACAACAAGAAAAAAGCCAAGTTTCTGGTAATGTCAGTGCCTGTGATACAATCAGGCAGAGGAAATACTCAAAAGAAATTCAAAATGGAGGAGGTTTTTTTTCTCTTTTAGCTGGACAAAGTTAGACCAACAAAACCCAGGAAACAGGTATCCTTTTACCTATATGGTGTTTTTTCATGTTGTTAGCACAGGCTTAGCCTCAAGGAGAATATTAATTATGGATCTGGAAACAGTATTTTGATCACTTTGCCAGCTAGGTTTGCACTGAAGAGCATAAAACCAATGTCCCAGGCATACTAGCAGTCACATTGTCCTCTTAACTGCCAGAGCAGGAACATGGCGGTGTGGTCAGGGCCCTTCATTGACAACAAGTCTAATGCACGCACCAGTTTGGAGGCAAATCAGGACACAAATCTGGAGACGAGCTACAGTATGTAGCACCACGGCACAGGACTTTAAGAGTCACCATGGAAATGCTTGTCCTCAGTTATGAGTAAAAGTAGTTGCAGATCTTCAGCTACCTTCTTCTGTTTGTGCTGCCTACACAAATGTCGCATGCAGATGCTTCTTCAGGCAGACTTCCAGAGGAGAAAGAGCTTAGGACCGAGCATAGCGCCTTAGCATGGGTACAAGAACTTTTTCAGGGAGTTCAGCCAAATTGATCACAGGTGGGATTAGGTTCACTACATCTCGTCCCCCAGAAAACAGGCCAGGAGGCTGGCTCTTCTTTGAGTAGGACTGCTTTGAACCTAATCTCCATCTGGCAAAAGAGCTTAAACTTGTGCACTCTTCAATTGCTGTGCTAATAATCTACATGAGACACTCTGTGTTTTGTCTTGTTTTGTTTTGTTTTCCATGTATTTCATGGATGGCTGGATTTACTAAAGAGTAAAAATCTATTTCACTGTGCTGCTTTTGTTGCTGTATTTCAAACGTATGTAGAATTTCACTAGCACATCTTCACCCAAGGGTGCTCAAAAACACACTGTCTCACGGTCTTCATGTTGGCTTACTAGTCTTCTGCAAAGATGGTTTGAACATCATTAAAATATTTTTACCTAACTGTTTAAAAAAATACATATATATTGACAGTATTTGTCATTACTAAAAAAAATGTTAACGAGCTCCATTCAGTGTCCCAACACTAGCTGACGAGTTAGTGAACCCATAAGCTCTTTACAAAGCATAATAAAGCCTTTATGGTTCCATCCCTTTTTATAAAGTTATCGATAAAATGTGTTTTAACACCACGCCCAAACATCTGAGCATGCCCATGAAACCTGTCATTCCTGAACCTGAGAAACTGGGGTGGCAGAGAAGGGGCTGATTTTGACTACTTACATGGCCTGCTATAGCAGAAATTTCTGAATTGGTGTAGTTGCTGATAGACTCCCAATGTAGAGAACAAAGAAGCAGGAAGTCTACAAATCCCATCTGCTCTTCTCTGATAATAAGCCTGTTGCTTTATTCTATAATAGCTGCAGGCTGGACCTGCCTTTCAGGCAAGCCAGTAAAGAATTAATTGCAGTAATCCAGTCTGGGCTATACAAAAGACGTGTTACAATAAGGTCAGAGCACGGATGGTAACCTCCAAGTCTGGTGAGATTTTTAAAGTGCAGTTCCAGTCCGAAAAAACGATTATGAAAGTAGCTTTATAAAAACAGAGCCACTAAAGTACCAGCAGAAGTCTAACCCAGTAACAAAGACTGATAACAACTCCTTAGGGAAAAACGTATCAGAAACAAGAAAAATAGTGAGGGATTCTCTCCAGCTTTTAGTAGTTGGTGGACTGGGACATCTGGATCGTTTATTTTTTTATAGCCACCAATGTGTAATAATATTACATTTGTTGAACCCCATTTTCAAACAATTTATGCATTAGGACTCCACAACACCCTGTGGCAATTAGCACTGCAATTTAATTATGCATTGTAAGAAAAGCCACTTCCTATTATCTGCTTTAAATCTGCTGCCTTTTAATTTAATTGGGTGTCCCTTAGTTCTGTTTTTCTAAGACGGAATGATTAATCGTTCTCTATTCAGCTTCTCTTTTGTCATTCATGACTTATAAAACTCAGTTACTTCTCTTCCAAGCTGACAAGCCCTAATTTATATCGCCTTGCCCCCACAGAAGCTAGGCTGAACTTTCTATTGTTTCCTGTCTCCCCCCATAATAAAAAACTGAATTTTCCAGCCCATTATTTCTTTTTGATTAACATTCCTTGTTTTCTTATATCATGACAGCTTAGGGAACAACTATGAAAATTTGCTTGTAAATCCCAATATATTCACTTAAAGAACCTGGCTTAACCGAAAACATATTGATGCCTTCAGATACATTCATGTATTCATAAGCATACCTTGCCTTGAAAAAGCTACACAGAATCTCCTCCTATGTACTATACATATCCAGATGCCTGTGTATTCCATTATTTATTAAAACTTGTACAAATTGGCTTGATAGAAAAGTCAGATTAACTGCAATGTAGCTCCCCAGAGCAGCTTTCATATTTATTCATGTCTGATGTCACAGCTGATGCTTCCAATTCATTTGACACCAGGCATGCTTTGAGTGATAGGTTAAATGCCCGTGAGAAGTTCAACAATGGGACATCTGAGCCGCTGGAGAATTTTTGCATGGGTACTGTCTGGTCCTAGGTATTTGTTATAGCTAGACTTACAGATTTGTTCTAAAGTACTTGAGTAGATAAACATTTTCCTGGAGTTACAGTGTGGAACCTTCTTTTTCAATGTCTCTTGAGAACATTTTGCCTTCTTAGTTCTTACTTTCCATCTCCTGCTAATTGACTTTATTATTTTTATAGAATTTCCTTTTTTAAACTACTATAATTCTTTCTGGCCTTTTCCTTATTAAATTAATATTAAATTTAAAGTACATTGCAGTCACTATTAGCATGAATTTTCTATAGAATAAAGTTCAAAGTTGCATCATTTTCTGTGAGCCCCAGTTTCTCCAGGAAACCAGTATTTATTATACCTAAAATATTGCCTGTGCAATAAACTTCCCTTCCCTTCCCTTCCCTTCCCTTCCCTTCCCTTCCCTTCCCTTCCCTTCCCTTCCCTTCCCTTCCCTTCCCTTCCCTTCCCTTCCCTTCCCTTCCCTTCCCTTCCCTTCCCTTCCCTTCCCTTCCCTTCCCTTCCCTTCCCTTCCCTTCCCTTCCCTTCCCTTCCCTTCCCTTCCCTTCCCTTCCCTTCCCTTCCCTTCCCTTCCCTTCCCTTCCCTTCATAAAGCATCAGCCTGAATCAGGATAGCGTGTTTCTCTCTTATGAGTTTTCACCAAGAATGACAGAAATACAGCTCACAGCTTGTAGATTAGCCCCAGCAGGCAGCTGAGCGCCACACAGCCACTGTCTCACTCTCCCCAGATGGGATGAGGGAGAGAGTCAGAAAGGTGAAAGTGTGAGAACTCATCAGTTGAGATAAAGACAGTTTACTGGGTAAAGCAAAAGCTGTGCACGCAAGCAAAGCAGAACACGGAATTCATTAGCTACTTTCCATCAGCAGGCCAATTCCAGGAGAGCAGGGCTCAGCATGCGTAATGGTTTCTTGGGAAGATAAACGCCATCATGTCCCCTCCTTCTTCCTCTACCCTACATCCCTGATGTTGTATGGCATGAGACATCCCTTTGGCCAGCCTGGGCCAGCTGTCCTGGCTGTGTCCTCTCCCAGCTCCTGGTGCACCCCCAGCCTCCCTGCTAGCTGGGCAGTGTGAGAAGCTGGAAAGCCCTTGGCTCTGTGAAAGCACTGCTCTGCAACAACTAAACCATCAGTGTGTTATCAGCATAGTTCTTACCCTAAATCCAAAACAAAGCATCATACGAAGCCCCTGTGAAGAAAATTAACCCTATCCCATACAAAACCATAACACTCCAAATTGCTAAAATCCACAGCTCACATTTTGCCTGACTTCAGCTTGATTTGTCTTCAGGGAAAAGTGGCTGTTAACAGAGGAAAAACGCTTTACTTCATGATGACGTGAATATACTGAGAGTGTTCAACTAATTCTGGTCATTAGTTTTCTCTCTTTTTTTTTAATTTTTTTGTTTTCTGTCATCTTTAATTCTATCTACAGTTATTTGGAGAAGCAGATTCAAGAAATTCAGCAGCTTTGCAATAAAGTGGGAAAAAATTACCATCCACGTTAGGAACCTCATCATAATGATAACTAAGTAATTTTTACAATTTGTAAAATTTTAATAAGTATAGGCCAGCAGACTGAATGCTTTATGATATTGTAAAGTGATTTAGAAGTTACCACGTTAAAAAAATTAACAACAATATGCTCAGCACTGGTCATGTGATATATCTAGGAAAAAAATAAGTATCACACAAAAAAAAAAAAAACCACAACAGTCCAGCACTAAATATGTTTGTTGAGAAGGCAAATCTGAGTGCACTGATAACAGAGTTGAATTAATGTCTAAAGAGCATGGAAAGTTTGCAGTTGCTTGGAAGGTTTTACTTGTGTCACAGTGTGCGTGTATTTAACTCTTAGAGAGGGGAATGGTTTCATAGAGTAAGTATCTGAACTTTCATCCAAATTCACTTTGTTCAAGCAAAAATCTTTGCTGAACATCCAGAAATACCTGTGTTACTTTTTGTGATTTCTTTAATTCCCATCATATAGGATCAGTAAAAAATAAAAAAAAAAAGAAAGAAAAAAAAAAAAGAAAAAAAAAGCCCTCATGTTCAAAAACCTGTTCTTGCACTATCTTGAGAACCTTCCTGCAACAAATCATTTTCCAGCTTTAAAAACATTAGCCATTCCTCCTAGGTCTCGGTAGTGATGTATCAGTCTTTCTGGCTATGATGGTTTCACACTGATGGACAGTTCAGCACGACCATGTTGCTCTCTCACAGCCCCTCCTCAAAAAGACAGGTGGAGAAAATATGGTGAAAAAAGCTCATGGATTGAGTAAGGACAGGGAGATCAGTCACTAGTTACCCTGATGGGCAAAACAAACTCAGCATAAGGGAGATTAATGTAATTTATTGCCTCATGATAACATACTAGAATGGTGAGAAACTAAAAGCAAACTAGAAACACCTTATCCGCATCCACTCTCTTATACCTACTCCCCTCGAGCAGTGCAGGGGAACAGGGTATGGGGGCTGCGGTCAGTCCCTAAACGCTTCATCTCCGCCGCTCCTTCTCGGTCCCTCTCTGCCCCTGCTCCCCGTGGGGTCCCTCCCACGGGATGCCGTCCTTCCCGAACTGATCCTGCGGGGGCTGCCCACAGGCAGCAGCTCTTCAAGAACTGTTCCCACACGGCTCCGTACCACGGGGTCCATCCCCCAGGAGCAAACTGCTCCAGCACGGGTCCCCCACGGGCGGCAGCTCCCCCCAGACCCCCTGCTCCTGCGTGGGCTCCTCTCCACGGGCTGCAGCTCCGGCCCGGGGCCTGCTCCTGCGGGGGCTCTCCATGGGCCGCAGCCTCCTCCAGGCCACATCCACCTGCTCCACCGGGGGCTCCTCCACGGGCTGCAGCGTGGAGATCTGCTCCGTGTGGGAACCATGGGCTGCAGGGGGACAGCCTGCTCCACCAGGGGCCTCTCCACAGGCCGCAGGGGAACTTCTACTCTAGTGCCTGGAGCACCTCCTGCCCTCCTGCACTGACTTTGGGGTCTGCAGGGCTGGTTCTCACTCCTCACTCTCCCAGCTGCTATTGTGCAGCAGGTTTTTCCCCCTTTAAATCTGTTCTCCCAGACGCCCAACGAGTGTCGCTCGCTGGCTTGGCTCTGGCGAGCTGCAGGTCCCTTTTGGAGCTGGCTCTGATCTGACATGGGGTAGCTACTGGGCTCTGCTCACAGACGCCACCCGTTCAACCTGCCCCACTTGCCCTACAAACCTTGCCGCATAAGCCCAATACACTGACTCTGTGTCATTTTGGTCCATTCAGCAGGTGTACAGTCAGTGTCAGACACACCTCCAAGGCTGAAGGAGAACCACCTTGTAATCAGACTTTTCTGAGACAATCTGGAAATAAAAGAAATATTGTGGCAAAAGCATTTTGTAAGTGCTCTCACTGGATTTATGAAGGGCATATGAATTGTGGTTCAGAGCATATCCTTCTCAGCTAGATTTTTTCCTTGTGTTTGTTCAGATTTCTTCATAAGAAGCAAAGTTCCTCCTAGCCTTGCTTCACTGTTTCATTTGTGTTCCTACTGAGGAGATCTGATTCTACTTTGAAGGCTCAATTAAAAAAAAAAAAAAAAAAAAAAAAAAAGAGAGAGTTCTCAAAGCATGTGCTCTCCTCTGTCTGAGTGTATGGGATGTCTCATACTACAGTGGAAGAGGCAGAAAAAATAATATTCTTTCTTGTTTTCTTCCCCAAGCTGTCCACAGATGTCAGAACTAACACGCTTGCTCCCACAGAGGATTTTGTCTTGTGAAGACTGGTACTTTACTTCAAAAAGCTTTACTGTTACTTTTACTTATCTGATACTTTGGTAAACAGATAAAAGCAGTTTTCAAATGTATTATCAATAATATGTTTTTGTAGACTTTCCAAATAGTAGTTAGTATTTTAAATTATTGGCTGTCAGAGTTCTGCAAGTTTGGTTAGCTGGTACCACATTCTTAATTCCAGTATTTGAATTAAAGACAGGGTTTTTGTAATTCAAATTTCCATATGTGAAAACTTCCTAGAGGAACTAGAAGATGTGAAGATAAAGCAACGTTTTCTAGAATATTCATCTTGCAGTCAAGTTTTACTATTGATTTCAATGGCACCATTATTTATGGCAACACTATTACTTTTTAAATTCTTATCCCTGGTTTTAAAATCACAGATTCTGCTTGTCCTTAACTGGCTTCTTTGCATAATGCTTTCATCTCCTTAATCTTTTCTCCCTCTTCTGCTTCTTTTGGCTATTTTGACATGTGAATACTAGTACTAATTGTTTTCCTCCGTTAGAAAAAACATCTTGAAAGCCAGAAAAATATTGAATTTTCTTTTCAGAAATGATTGTTTTCTTTTTCTTTTCTTTTTTTTTTTTTTTCAGATGAGGTAGTTTTAGAATGTTGGCTGCCGTTGTTTTGACCACAATAGCTGTCTGAGCTTCCTAAACAGATGTCTGATGATTGTACAGCAATGCCAATACTCAGACAAGTGCTTTTGGCACGATTATTCTCAGATATTGAATCTAACAGGACAAAACCAAGCAGTTTTAAGTCTTGGCACAGCCTATGAGTCTGTAGCTGTCAATTTATAACTGACACAGTTATAAAAACTCCACACAAATAGCAAATCTATAAGTAGCTTGCTTGCAAAGGGAGGTGAAATCAGTTTTTCTTGAGCCACATACACAGGTGCAGCAGTACCACCCAGAGGCCACTGCTGTGCTGGGCACTGCACAGACAGAGGGAATTTAGTCCCTGACCAGCAGAATTCAGAGACTAAAAAGGCAAATAAAATGCCGAGGCTCAAAAGAGATCATCATCTGAAGACATTTCTAGTACTATCAAATGAAACCCCCAAACTCCCACTCCCTTGCTATTGTGCTCTGACCAAATCTGAGCACAGGTAACTCCTCTAATACTGCTAGAATTGAACATGGCATTAACAGAGATTAATAGAGAATCATTAAGACTGCTTTTAATTATGAATTAGACCAATCTGATGGCATGGAGAAATTGATAAAATCATAGAATCATATCGTAGAATGGTTTGGGCTGGAAGGGACCTTAAAGATCATTTAGCTCCAACCCCCCTGCCATGGGCAGGGACACCTCCCACCAGACCAGGTTGCTCAAAGCCCCATCCAACCTGGCCTTGAACACTTCCAGGGTTGGGGCATCCACAGCTTCTCTGGGCAACCTGGTCCAGTGCCTCAGCACCCTCATAGTAAATAATTTCCTCCTTATATCTAATCTAAATCTACCCTCTTTTAGTTTAAAGACATTCTCCCTTATCCTATAACTATACTCCCTGAAAAATTGTCAGTTCCAGGATGTGGTCTTTGCTCCTGGGACTGTTCCCATACTTTCTATTCCATAGTAATTCCTGAAGGGTTAATAGGTGCACAGATAGTGAATGAGCAGGCAGTGCAACTATCCTGTGGTCTGTGGGCTATAAGAATCCACCCTGCACAGATTGGAGCATGTTATATTTCACACAACAGACCCTTAAACGACTTGGTTAAAACATAGGTAACACTGGGGGAGAAATTGAACTTGGCCCTCCCACTTTCTGGGTCAGTAAGCTTTTCAAAGAGGAGAGCAACACCATCTCCATGACTTTAAAAGATGACATTTTTGAGGGGGTCTGATCTTCGCAGCACATGCCTAATGTGCTTTGAGAATATCTGTAGATTCTTCTCCCTGAAATGCACAGAATGTTTCTAAGTCACAATTTTACTGATGTGGGAGATAAGAACTGAATTGCTCAGACAAGGCAAAGAGCAAAACATCTTGATGCCTTTCAAATTAAAGAAGGAAATATCTAATTACCTTAAGATGTCAAGGATATTCATCAGTTAAGCAGTTACACAGAGCATTTTTGGTCATCAATTTCAGACTTTGGCACATCAAACCTGCCTAAGTATTAAGTGTCTTTATCCACTGTCTTTATGGAATGAAGTGTGTCTCTGGTGTTATGCTGCTGTGAAGAAAAACAAGGTTTTTTGGTACAGCAGAAAAGAAGACTACATTTCTCCCTTGTAGTCTGATACTGACGACTGGAAGCTAAAACTGTCTCCTGGTGTAACAGAGTAGTTACAACGAGCAGCACTTATGATCAAAAAGCAAAAACAACGATGAAAGAGGATACTTTTTATCCTAAATAATAGGATTATGTTAAAATATCAAGGGGGGAAGAGGGGGGGCATAGTTCTGACCTATACACGTTCTGAGGAAATAAACTGAACACATGAAACTATCCCAGCACAACATGCATCTCCACACCAAGAAGAAACATATTGAGTTGACCTACTAAATAAAAGCAAAGATCCTCTGCTGTTGACCAGGTTTTTACAAGCTAATGAGGTTTTCCAAAGTAAGAGAGCCCATGTCTTGTCAAACTCATGGAGATGCTTATTACAAGAGGAAACAGATTGGAGGACAATACTAACATTTGTCACTTTGCTTCAAGCACCACTAGGGAGGGGATGCTCAGAGTGTTCTGTAAGAACCTATAAGGGATACAACAGAATACATTACTACTGTGAACCTGTACTTGTGACATTCCTTGTTCATGTAAATATCAGTAGTTTTGATACCAACTACATGTTTAAATGCATCAATATGTATCATATGCATTATTTCACTCCTTTTCTCCTATTGCTTGATTTTCCCCCTGTAGAGCTATGCCTAATCTTTGTAAAATAAAGTATCCATTACACATTGAGAAAATGTGCCTGATGAATCACAAAACCCCACGTAATTTAGTATATTATCTCTCAATACAGCTTTTCAGTCTAATTTAATGCATTATTGAAGATAACGCGTTCATTAAAACAGCTGCCAGCAAACTATTCGTTTGGATTGTTTCATGGAAGCATTAGTCAAAGAGAAATAAAACACCACATGCTAATGATATGCAAAAAGGACAAAAAACAATTAAGTTTTGATACATTGGTATTGAGATGTTAATATGATTTTTTTTTTTAACGAGTACTGCTATCCAGGCTTTTATATAGTAAATATAAAGCGACACATAACCGGTGTTTCTTTTCAGGAAACTTACAACATACAATAAAAAATAACAAAAGAACCAAAAAAAAAAAAAAGGCAAAATTACCAGGGCTGTTCAGCAAGGATGAATTAATGAGTGCAGAATTATTATTTATTGTTTCTGTATTGCTACTTCCCTGTCAGTGAGCATTTAAGTAGCAGATATTTGGATCCACAGTTTTCTCTTGGTCTCCAATGAAGACAACTAAACTCTCACATCCCCTCAAACTCTGTCCTGGATTCTAATGTACTGGCTTAGATTAATATCCAACATCTTCTGTTGCAACTCAGCCTTAGCAATAACAGTTGGTCTCCGAACAGGACTAAATTTGTGACCCAATATTAAAACATTTCTACTGATTTTCTCCACCTGTTGTGCAAGTCTCATTACCCTGTTGAAGCACTGGGTAATACTGAGAGTAGTTTGACTACAGTATGTCATCAGCAGTAAGCACACACAAGAAAAAACATTGATAATAATAGATTTAATAAAGGTACTGCCATTAATTCATAAGAATTTTTCATAAAAATAACAAAACAAATTATCTACTGTTTCATGTCTCTTCATATAACAGTACAAACGTGCTTTAAGCCAGGCAAGACAGATTGTATCATTATTCAGCTGAGGGTCCGATGGTTTAAATTACACGTAAATCCATAGCTCCTGTCTCCACTAGTGTAGGTAAAGGTGAAGAGAGGAAGTTTGGCTGCAATGATTTTTCAACACTAGCGTTAATCTATGGCTTTGACACTTTTTGACCTTCTAAGCTCTACTGAGGTTCAGCAGCCTCCAAAAGCACTCTAACGCTACCATGTTCATGTCTAAGAAATCCTTTTCATCTGAGAGGTAAGGAAGGAAAAGCATTTTTGAATAACCATGATCTAAATCTTCTCAAGGTGGAGACTAGTAGTCAACACCTTTGTTTCTCCAGTAAACCACTGAAATAATTACTATTTTAGGCAAATAATGAAGATAACAAATTAGTGTTGCAGAAACATATTATAAAAAAGAACGAACTCTTCTTTCAGTTTCTATACCTCAACAGATATACATTGTAAAAAAAGAAAAAAAAAAAGAAAAAAGAAAAAAAGATGTTTTCACTGTAGGCTCAAGAGAAGCAGGTCATCTGGCCTAATGGAGATGTCTAAAATTTGAACTATTCACTCCAGGTTCCTTTGGAAATAATGGAATGTAAAACATATGTTCAGAGTATGGGTAACCTCATCAAAATAGGTGTTTGCAGTCTGACCAACTGAATCACTTCCTAAAAATATCTACTTCTCTCTAATGACTATAAAGACAGAATAGATTAAGTAACTTAAATGTAGATGTCCACACTGTAGGGGTTTAAACTTAGGAGAGATTAATCCATCCCAGGTGTTCAGATAGGCAGCTTAAAATAGTAGAAAAGATAAATACAACATAATATCACACTAAGCATGCATTTCTTGATTTCATGGCAACTATTAGTGTGCACATAAAAAAGGAAAAAAAAAAAAAAACACAACAAAAATGTAATACAATAGTTACCAAGCTTAAAAACACGGAGTTTGATACTACTAATTTAACCCTCCTAATAATTTTTGTCTAGCATCCCTCTGCAGTTTATAAAGAGAGATCTATTTTCCAAAGATTACTTGGAAAATCAGTAATCTTAAAATTATCATCTAGGTTACTTGGGAAGAATCTTACTCTGGAGATTGATATCTGTCCTCAAAGGATGGAGAAAAACCCACCTCACTTAATATGAAACCAGTAGCTTAAAATGGATAGTTGATTTTCAAATGGCTAATCTTAAAGGAGATTAATCCCATTCATACTACATACAGATAACAGTTCCTCATTTCTGAGGAGATGTGGTTTCAGTAGAGAATACAACATCCTTCAGAATGGGTGTGTAGGTTCTGCAGTTCAAAACTTTTCAATAAATTATCATTAGTTTTCCATACAGTTTAGCAATTTCACAGATCTAATGAATATACTGAACGATATCTTCTTTCATTTTCAGGAACGTGTGTATGAAAAGGCATCTAAATTCTCCTGGAATTAATTCTTTTGGGAACAATGCAGTAGGACTGCATTTAAAGTACTTATTTCTAGAAATTAAAATTGATAATTTTCCACAGTGGTTTGAAGTAGCAGGCCAATACACTTAACTAAACAGTAGTGGAACTTCTTTGTCTTGTTTTCTTTATGTTAAAATTAGTAGATCCATTTTTCTGCAAGAGAGAAGAGATTGATCAGAGATGCCAAGCCCATAAACATTCTCTAAATGTCACTGAACTTTAAGACAATGAATTGTTTTTTAGAAAATCTGCTGGAGTCTGTCTCTCACATCTTGTCATTTGCTGAAATAGGATATATAAGTTTATAACACTTAATATGCATACTTTGGTATTTCTTTATACAGTTTTGTAACTGTCACAATGCCTTATTTTTTTAATCTGATTAACTGTAGAACTCATTCTTCTCATCCAATTTTGCAATGGTTAATAACATTATGTTTTTTAACAACACACAATGATTGATATAATTACAGTTTACATGATTTTCTCTCAAAAGAAGTACAGAGGTGAACACCAGTTTATCATAACATTTCATTTAGGTTTCCATTTGTCTTTATTTGGTATAGAGGTACTGACATAGTATTATAAATTAATAATTGCCATGAACAAGGAAGACTTAAAATCTAGCAACTTTTAGAGGAGTAGAGGAGTTAAAACAAAAGCTTCTTTCTTCACCATGTTGCATGTTTGTTTACTCCCTATCTTCCTCACATGGGAAAGAATGGCACTCACAGTCTAATATTTTCATTATGCTTTAACAGATTTTGTAACTGCTTTTTTTTTTTTTTTGTCACAATGACTACATTAGGTGAAAATACCTCAGAACCCTGGCTTGTTCATTTCAGAATAACAACCTGATTCTTGGATACTCTTGAAATATACTTGTGACTTTCAGAGCAAGATTTATTTGCCTTACTGTAGTTGTCTCCATGGACTGCACAGGGAGCTGAAGACATCTCACTCACAGGTACAGAATAATTATTGTTTCTAGAACCTGGGCTTGTATATAATCATAAGCAACTCAGTCTTACTGAATTAAATACTTTGAAAATACTTGTGTACACAGATATAAGTGAAAGCAATAGCTGCATTGTAATATCTTGAAGTTATTTGAATGAAGTTCTTTATGCTTTTTTCCTTATGTTCAATATAATATATCTGGCATCTTACCTTTAACTTTGGAATAGCAAGGCTCACAATGCACAGTTTGTCTGTAAATCCAAATGCTGTCTCCTGCTTTCAAATCTTCCAGTGGTCTTTTGCATACTTCACACTTCAATGCACAAGTAAAAGTAAAAAGAAAAATTAAAATAAACCCCTTCACTATTCATTCCCAGCATGCTGTCTTTCAGGAAGTAAACATACCCAGACAAGAATAGGGGTTATGAGAACTGCAATATTGTCAAATCTGTACTTTGAAAAAGTAGGTTTCATGAACACTAAACTAGACATCTAGTTAGATATCTGTCTCAACTGGTTCCCTATGTTCTATTTACCAAATCCTTCTCTCCCCCAGACATTTCCAGAGGGTAATTTCTCTGTTAGCTTAGAAATTTATTCTAAAATAAGATGATTCACCCTTTCAAGGTCTTTTTTTTTTTTTTTTCATTGAGTAAAGGAAGCACAATCAGACTTAAACATCCAACTCAGAGTAGATCTCAAGGAAATCTTATTTCAAACTGTTTTATAATAATTTATCTTAACCATAAAATATGTTACCCATTACCGTAGATTCCAAAGACCACTTCAATAAATTTATGGAAAAGCTAAATTTTGAGATACAGAAGTATTTCCCCTTTTTCACATATGAAACTCAACAGATAAACACAGATGCTAACTTGCCAAGTTCACAAGGAAATCTTACACTGTATCAAGTAGCAAAGGAATTCTATCTACAGAATAGAATTTTGACCACTGGAGCAGTTGTGTGGTGTTTTTTTTTTTTCCTGACTGAATGAGTGAAGGACAAATTCTAGTTTGTTTGGATATTTTATTCACTGATAAATGGAAATGAGCATTGCTTTTACAGCTCAGTTCAGTAAACAAATATTCACCCATCCCAGAAGGGTTGTATGTTTTTCCATAATTTTCACAATGGCTGTCTATTCAGATAAATTTCAACTGAGAATCTTTATTAAAATAAAAAATTAAGTCTTATCCATAACCTTCCTTTGCAGCTAAAAGAGTAAAGAAATTGTTTAATGTCAACATTATGGATGTAAATACAATGTGAATCAGATCCAGGATCCAGACAACATGCAATTGCTGTACTTTTCCTATACTCATCAGGGCTAGCATGAAATTGAAATGTAATACTCAGTTTGACTGATGTGTTAGAGCACTAGAGATCACTCTTCTTTTTCTTTTTAAATCTTTTTTTTTTTTCAGTATTACAGAATTATGTTTTATTATGCCTTTTCTAAATAATCTGCTAGTATTAAGGTACTGCAAAAAACTCTGCTTTCTCTTCTCCTTTTATGTTTTCTTTCATAAATCGCCAAAATGGATGATAGGAATATTTTCAGAGCTTTGATAACCAAGATCAACTAGCAGTTTTATAGAGAAAAACACCCTAGAACTTACATTATTTGCTCACCAAACTTTTGCCATATACCTTTACAAAGAAACAAAGACCTTGTAAAGTTCTTTCAACCACAAATCTCTAATGGATATAGTATTCATAAGATGCTAAATGAATATTAATAATGAGGTATTGCACTACTTAGCTAAGTACATAACTGTAAGCAGGAACCACAGACCTACATTAGTTGTTTAATTTTCTGTCAATGCTTTCGTAAGCATGTGGTTACACAAAACTTAAGCTGAATTTTGCTGGCCAGACACATTGCCATTTGGGAATAGGTAGCAAAAAGAATACCATCTAAGAAATAATCTGAAATATTTAAACAATAGCTCAGCCAATACCAACAGAAGATGTTAACACTCCTAACTGCATAAAAAAGCCCGTTCCTCTTTATGTGGGTTCATCCATCTAAAAAGAATGGAAGCAAACCTGAGTCTGTATTTACTTATTAGAACAGGTTTGAGCTAGACATGAGCCAGCAGTGTGTGCTTGCAGCCAGGAAGGCCAACTGCATCCTGGGTTGCATCAACAGAGAAGTGGCCAGCAGGTCTAAAAAGGTGAACATCCCCCTCTCACAAGGCCCCACTTGGAGTGCTGCATCCAGGTCTAGGGCCCCCAGCACAAGAAGGATGTAGACCTGTTAGATTGGGTCCAAAGGAGGGATACAAAGATGCTTAGAAGGCTGGAGCACCTCTCCTATGAAGAAAGGCTGAGAGAGCTGGGAATGTGTGTGGTGAGGCACTGGAACAGGTTGCCCAAAGAACCTGTGGATGCCCTATCCCTGGAGGTGTTCAAGGCCATGCAAGATTGGGCAGAAAATTAGCTATGCTAATGAGGTGATTTCCCTGAGTTTTCTTTGTTACGGTAACAAACTGCACATGGAGATGCAAGCAGAACCAAGATTATTTTATCCTACAACAGAAACTATCCATAGCAACACAATTTTAACTAATACATTGATCCCAATGGGTAAAATGATTTCACCTCTGCTACTTATGCTAAATTCTTCTTACTAATGCCTTTGAGTATGGCTTTCCCACAAACCATGACTTTAGAAGGCACTCAATCAAGTAAATCCACACGACTTCATAGAAAATTAGAAAAAAAAATACAGTAAGATGAAACAGTAAGGAGGATAGAATTCACTATATCAGACTGGAAGCATATATAACTGAAGGCTTATAAACGTGTATGACATTCTGGTTATGTCCTGTTGCAACCTTTATCCTTGTGGTTGCAAGAGAAAGAAAGGAGAGGCAGAGAGAGAGAGAGAGAAAAGGACTGGGGAGGGAAGAGAGAGACTAGAGACTAGTATTTCCTAGATTAATCTCCTCCTCCAGTGTGCAAGCCTTCCTCTTCTTCCAGGTGGAGAAGGCCTAAGAAATCTGTAATATAATGTAGGTATTACATTTAAGTTTTATTTCTTAGTAGCAGGTGAAATCTTCTTACCTTGAAGCAAGTCGAATGACAGCAAATTTGCAAGGCATCTAAGATCATTTTGGCATCTATGCCCAAGGGCTTCCTGCAGTATGTACATATATCTTTTCCAATTATACTCCTGTGGATATAATATAAAATCAGCTGTCAGAAAAAGAACTACCACTGAAATCTCAAGGATAAAATTGATAAACCTAGTGCATTATGTGGGAAAGACATTAGTATACTGTACAATGGCCATAAATGGAAAAGAGTCACGTGTATTTCCTCCATTCTAGTTGACGTGTAATATACATGCTCCTGTGATGGGCAAATTGATGAACATAATTGCCAAATAGCAACAATACCTTGAGAGAAAGAATCATTTTCTTTGGTGAACAGAATGATTTCAAACAGTGAGACCATACTCAAGAGAGTACAAAGAGAGCCTGTACTAAACTGCTGAATGTCTAGGAGCATGTATGTTAAATGGGGATAAAGTGGAGGGTAATAATTAGAATATTTTAATTGCAAAAGTAAATTGGTAGTTGAATTTAAATTGCTATCATTCAGTCAGTCTGGTGTAGAATTTTCCTCTATGCTGCAGAGGTGCCTGGAAACGTTTTTTATTTATTGTACTGCAGACAGAAATCCTACTTTCAAGGCAGCTATAGAGAACATATGCATAAAACAGCCCAGCTGGTATTCATAAGAACGATACTATTTTAATATATTTTTTTTCTCAGTTCTTTTTGCATCCTCATATGACATCAATCTATACTTTCTCTAGATTGGTGTTGGTGCTGTTTTTGCACTATAAAATTAACTGGTCTTGCTCCTTTACAGTCCATGATAAACCGTTGTACTCATTTCTTAATCATTCCCAGAGTTCCTTATACTTACATTGGCAAGGATACAAGTTTTTATGTTTCTGTATGTTTCCAAGCAATGGGAATGTCCAAATTATCTGAACTGAAAATAGTGAACATATTTAATGTTTTTTCCCCAAGAGATAAGATATTACTGATTTGAGCAAATATGTTTCTATACTTGGGAATGTATTAACCGCTGTGAAAACACTAAGTTTTTAACAGCATTATCATGTGAACCTATTCCCCCACATCTGGGCTTAAACTTGGTCACCACAAACAATATTTTATTTTCATAATGGAAGGAAATTTTGCGGAGTAAGAAGGTATAAAAGACAGAGACCTACATAATCACAAAGCCAACTCTACCACTTAAGGCACTGGCTATTGTTTTAGATATTTTAAATGTCAGCTCTGAGAAGCCTAACATAATATTAGGCTGCCAAATTGTGGTAATGATTTGATGGCAAGATCCCACTGAAAGGGAGCTCTGTATGAAAAGCTGCCTGACTAGCCTAATGATGACTTCCACTGCTCTCTTTTGTCTGAACACCTGAAAGCTTATGTAAAATGTCTGTGCCCTTTGATACCATATAACATTATTAATGTGTACTTACCGATCAGAAGTAGAGTAAACTGTTTTGATAGTATTTCCAGTTATATTTTCTTCATAGGCACGATGTGATTTGCTGTGAAGTAGTGAGTACATAACAATTACTAAATAGTACTTTTGTTTTTAAAGGCTTCACTACACTGATAGTATGAAAATTAAACATGTAACATGCTTGTAAAAAAAAAATCACACTTAGTCATTTCTTTCCTTCTTTATTTATTTTCCCAACCATCGCGAAATACATATCAAATTTTAAAAATGTAAGTTAGACATGAATTGTCCTTAGACTGCATTCTGTTGTACGATTCCTCAGTATTTCAAAAATGAAATCCACAAGCCCACTAAGTGAAATCTACACTATGGTATCTACACAGGCTTTGCCTGTGCTCACATCCCAGCCTAAATGATACATATCAGGAAATGGTGGCATGCCGTGTTTTTTCATTTTTTTTCTTTTGCTAGTCCCCAAAGAGCTGTGAAACAGTCAAACAAAATTACAGTATGTCCCTAGAAGTAAAATGAGGGTCTTTAAAATATAGGCTGTTCAATGTGTTATTTGCGTCCCCTACAATAACTGTATTGTTCCTTATATACAGATTAGGATGGAATACACTGAATTTAGCTACCATTTAATTCTTCCTTTTTTAACAGCCCCAGTTCTAGTTACTGAACTGTCAGTTTTGTTTGGCATGGAAGGGATGAGCAAGTATGTGACAGCTGAAGAAGCCATCTTGTCATACATGTTTTGAGCACTTCTGAACTGATTTAATTATCCTATTCCTCCAGAAATCCATAAAGTATACAGCAATTATTATGTTTCATTTTATGCTAGTTTAATATTCAGCAATGTTGGGATTTTTTTTAATAACTGTATATTTGCAGAACATATCTATTTTCAGGGAAAACAAAACAGACCAAAAACACGGATATGTAAGGTGTTACAAAACCCAGATATACTTTTCTACTTATTTGTCTTTTGTAATGTATATTTGTCATATTTGATTACTATGCCACACCATAAATGCATTACAATTGCATATGTAGTGAGAAATTTAGATGATGTTTTATTTATATTTTATAGAACATAAAAATATTCTTGTTATCCAATAATAATGTAGCAAACCTGGATTTGTTCATCATACAGAAAGCATCTCCTCAGATGAACATCCAATGATTTCCCCTTACCAAGAGACCTGGTGTTTAGTCAGTTCTACTAAATACCCCTATAACACATTTTTTTTCACTCAGATTTGCAATATGTGTGTTTCTAGGGACAGAGTCCACATAAAGCAAGAGTACTGCAGGAGTAAAAAGGTTTCAAAAATAGTTTGTACCTAGTTAAAAAGTCAGAAATGCAGGTCACAGCTTCAGTGATTGGGGTAAGAGAGGTACATGGGTTCATATTCATCCCATATAGCTTTAGGAACTTCACAAGGCACCGGAAGAACATAATGCTTTCCGTATAGCCTCAAAAAGAAATAAGTCCTCCTACTCCACAGTGAAACTCGCATCCAAGTAACATGCTGGAAATGACTTTGCTCTATTGATTATATAAGAATGCTGGCTTAACTGCTCTCCCAGATTTCATGCCTCAGCTACATCTCTAGAGCTACACAGGGTATGTCTGGTCCTGCCCACCCTGTGCACTACAGATATGCTTTGTGGGCTTCTATTCATGGGATTCTGGAAGCAGAATTTGGAAGGGGATTGGGCATGATCCTGGAGACCACTGTGAGATTTCCCTGAAATTTCTTTCATAAAGATGGTTTCTCTCTCTCTCTCTCTCTCTTTTTTTTTTTTTTTTTTTTTTTTTTTTTTTTTAAGAAATGGCACTTTAGATGTTATGGTTCTCAATTCATTGTCCACAGTACCTGATCTTTCTTTCACTGTTGCTGGGGTAGCTTTTTTCTGGGAGATTATTTGGAGCTCTTGGACGATTTTCATATGCTTTCTTAGTTATCCTAAAAGAAAAAAAAAAAGTGATGAGAAAACAAAGATTTTAAAAGTCCTTTTCAGCTACACAGTTTTTAGTTACACTTACATCCATAAAAGTAGAAGCTTGTGCTAATAACAGCAGGTATAAGAAATTTATCTTTTTCTTACTGTTGTTAAATTGTTGCTTGTGAAAAGTAACAGAATCAGACCTATAATTTTAAGCCTTCCAGTTAATGTTGGGAGATAAATTCATATCAGAAACTTCACCTAACTTAAATTGAACCCTATTTTCCTTGAAATCCACACTGATGTTTTCAACTGTATGGTAATGTTTCAATGGTTGATAACATTCTGTGTGTTCTTAGCCATATTCTGTAATGTTTTATTTTTACTGTATTTTAGTTCCAACTCAGTAATGGGCATTTTTTTCTCCACTATATATACTACAGTGATGTTTTTATTTGAAATGAACAGCTAAACAGATACATAAACTCTTATTTGTACAAGCAGGGTTATGATACAAGCAGAAGAAACCTTGTCTCCTGCAGTTTTTCATGCCATAAACATGATATGCAACTAAATATAAGAATAAACTTTGTCAGACAAATTATAGGATATAAGTAATAAGTGCTAATAATTTTCTTGATTTTACCAAGCAGCTCAGACAAAGGCTGCTCTTGTTTGGTTCTGCCAAAGGCTATATTCTGAAACAACTTGATGATTATAAACCTTAACTCTGAGTGTTTGGTCTGCAGCTTGATTTATTTCAGTGAGCTTGCCAAGGTCTGAAGCTTTGCTAAATGAACCTCACTTAGTGCTGGTCACTGTTTTATATGCATAGCATGCTGCATGAAGCAGCACCCTCTATTGTGCTTTAGTCCTAATCTGGCAGGCTTCTTTTCAGAACTAAAAGAGAAACTCATTCACTGTACACTTTCAGTAAATGTTTCTCTGGTCAGACTATCAAGAGGGACTGCTAGGGTAAAAATTCTTATATTAAAAAAAAAAAAAAGTACTTGTGTAGCTGTTTTTCTTCATCGTTTAGATATACAAATAAATGGAAGACTCAAATACCATATTACTGATACCTGAAAACATAATACTAGCTTCACATTAATTGACAAGCCAGTAGTATTTTTTTTAAAACTATGAATGCTTTTACTTATGTTTCTTTGAGAAGTTAATGGCTGAGGTCACAAAACACCTAGATAAGTACAAAAATACTTATGTGGATCTTCATTTTCCTTCACTACAAGAGATTATAGGTTTGAGTTATTCTTTATCGTTATCAGAACACGCGCAGTTATATTGCTATACTTGGTTAATCAGGCACATTTTAGAAATAATACAGATATCTTACTCAAGTTATGCAAATTCTTCTGGTTTGTATGAGAATTAGCATTTTCAGGTACCACACTAAACAACTACAACTCTTGATATTAGGTCTTAAAAATTTAGAGAGAATTGTGAATTGAGTCTCACCCCTTGTTGCTTTGGTCATCAGCAGACTTTACTACAGTGTGATCACCAAGGTCCTCATCCCTGTGGAAGTTAGAAACACCTCAGAATTAATCAAATTATTTGATTCAACTTAAATACATTAAATGAGTTGAATCATTTACGTTAAAGAAAAATATAGTATACATTTAACAAAGAAGATTTCTCACTACACTCTGTATCAAAATTGTTTCACATCACAAGTTTTTAGTTATGAATTGTTATCAGTTCAAACCTCAGTATTTTTCAAGTTTCTCTCCAGCATATCACTACAAAAGTATGACTAGCTACTCAAAAATGCTAAGTTAAATCCTGTATAGGATTGTATAATTCAGGTTGGATGGGACCTTGGGAAGTCTCTAAACCTCTTGCTAAAAGCAGGGGTAGCACTGAGGTCTGACCAGATTGATCAGGACTTTTTCCAGTTGACCCCTGAAAATCCCCAAGGATGGAGATAGCACAGCCTCTCTGGGCACCCTCTTCCACTGCTGGACTGCCTGCCTTATATCCAGTCTGAATCACTTGTGTAGCATTTCATGACCATTGCATCTCATCTTGCCATGCTAGAGCTGAAGAGTCTGACTACACTTTGTAAATGGACTATGGCTATATCACTTTAACTTGATAACATAATTTCATTTAGGACAGCCACCAGTACTGTGAGCTATAGAAATGCTGCAAAACTGTTATCTGCTTTGTTGATATATCCAGCACAGATTCCTCTTACTGTTATTTAGGTCCATATATGTTCTCTAGGACTATATGACCACATCTATACTAGTAACTCACTGGCTGCGAAAAAACTGATTTGATAATAACATTTCTATTAAATGGTCTATAACTTAAAAAAAAAGATGGTCACACACTGACTGTTAAGAGCTACAATAATATAAAAACTATCTAAGTTTCCTCCACATTGAATTATTTATCTTTACTATCCTATATTTAATAGGGAAATTGTAAAAGTTAGATTAAATCAAAGTATTAATTTACTCCCCTAATGATCTTTATAGAACAGAACCTATTAATACCATTATGTAACCAAACACATTTTACAAGAGTGTAAGGGAAAGATGACAGTCTTGCCTCCTATTTTTCTGAGAAGCAGCATTTATTTCAGTAAAATCCTCAAGGTCCTTTCCTCTGAAACAACAAACAAATACAGCTGTTACAACATTCCCTCAAGCTGGGAAAAGGTAAAGTGTAATAAAATAAAGGAATATATTTATACACAAATTTAAAAGGATAAAATTAAATTGTTGGCTACATTTATGTTCAGAATTTGCAGACACTTAAGTTCTTGACTATAATAAGAAAATATGTTAACAATTTTCCACTGGCAAGGTAAAGGTCTGTAAAATTAAATAAAAAATATTATCTAGTACAGACAAGAAAATGCAGAAGGTTTTGTTTAAACATATCAGTGCAATAGTTAAAAACTCTTCTTTGCCAGTGGAAATAGTAAAGGAGAAACATGAACCGTCCAAAGAATTCAGTATTAAATTACAGACTCCAATTCAAACATCCTAATCCCAATAAAGGTGTTATTTAGACTAAAAAAAAAAAAATACTTCTAAAGACAACACCTAAAAATATGTCCAAATATCTACATAATTTTTGCTTCTGGAATGACAAGAAGTTATCTGTGTGTGTCATCACAGTTAACAATGAAGGCATTGATTATGTCTGTCCTTGTACTGAAAATGTAAGTATCCAGAGACTCACAAACTTCACATATAAGAAAAGATTTTTTTCTTGTTTTAATTTCAGAAGTATGATGAAACTATATGTAAGATTTGCCTCTGGATTTTTTTTTAAACTGACTTTAAACTGTTTTTTTAAAAGCTTTGTTACAGCCTGTTGGGGCAACACTTATCATCCATGATTTCTACAATAATTTGCTCAATGCCCCTTCCCTAACTATATTAAAATGTTTCTGTAATAGTTTTATGAGAAAGAATGTAAGGCAAGTATGGAAGCTTGCCGTAGATATCACTTGTTCAGCTGACAGTGCACGTCATTTAATTCATCTGTATTTTTATATTCATGTTAATATAATTCTGTATAAGGAATTCTACTTATTATAATATCTAGGAACATTTTACAGATTTGCAACATTACCTTTCCTGACATTCTTATCATTGCAAACTACTCGCTGCCTTAGAAAATCAAGGCCTGAGAACTTTGAAGACTTACTCTTTGTCACTTGTGAAAGACCTTGAATTCACTTTGATGAGGTCATCAAGATCTTGTTTCCTTTACAGACAGAACAAAAAACTGATCAAATCACAATTAGTATAGCTGGCTAGAAATTAGCCAATTTAAAATTACTTAAACAGAAATGATAATTCACACATTCTTTATGAAAGTTGAAATTAAACTGATAAGAAGTTCAAAGTACACATCACTTTAGTAATTCAATGATATTCACAGAATCAGCCATATGCACATAAGCACACACTCTTGCTACAAGCACCAAATTAGGTTTCGGAAACAAGTTATGCCTTATACTTGTCTCAAAAAAAAATAATTCCTGCTGAGCATGTCATGGGCAACTTCAAAGACTGCCAGTTCTCTAACATGCTATGATATAAGTATCTTTACCAGAATCCTAAATCAGCCAAATATTCCTGATATATGTTTGAACAATGTCTTATCTAAAATGTAATTGTGGACTAATTCTTTGTGTCTAAGTCAGTCAAAAAGTCATTTAGTCTATTTTGTAGGCTGTCTGGACCTACTCCTTCCCAATTAAATTCTCCTTTCTCACAAGAAATTGCAAGTTTAAACTGAGGGACACTGAGCACTAGTTACATCCACTGATTACTGAACTCTCATAAAAGAGATAGAAATTGATTTATTATTATTATCTGATTTAAGGGGAAAAAATTGTTCTCAAATTAGAGCCTGTTGGTTAATTATTTTTCTCTTTTTCAATATAATAACATTAAACATATATACAATAAAGTAATGTAACTATTAGAAATGTAATGCAATGTCTTTTATACTTTTTTTAATTGAACATTTTATAGTATCAAAGCCAAACATAGGGTGATGCTTGAATGCCTTTATTTCCTTTTAGAGCATTTAAATGGTGTCAATATATTTCTGTAAAACACCTCATTTCCATGAAAATGCATTTTTCAACTGAAAACCACTCTA
Organism: Anser anser; assembly: GCF_964211835.1. Taxonomy (NCBI): domain Eukaryota; kingdom Metazoa; phylum Chordata; class Aves; order Anseriformes; family Anatidae; genus Anser; species Anser anser. Next base: position 166,794,711 of record NC_139720.1, read on the forward strand.
CTGAAAAAGTTTCAGCAATTTTACCTATGAAATTACCATCTAGTAACCTTAACTTGCAACAAAATTAAATAATTGTCTGGAAAAAAAATAACAAAAAAATATGCAAATTTGTCTTAAGAAGAAGGCAATAGGAAAAGAACAATGTTTGTGATTGTATGGCAGTGTTCCCCTATAGGGCCTGATTTATAACTTTGTAGTTGACAATGTTCCATATGTCTCGTTACCGACATTTCATTCTGAACAGTTCTGTCATGAAACAGCATCTTAGTGAAAGATAAAGACAGACGTTTCAAATTTCTTCTTGATCATGTTGGTCAGCTTTGGGGTTCAATTTGATGAGATTATCAGGATATCTGTTTCTTTATGAATGAAACAGAACCAGCTCAATGCACAGAGAGTCTACTGCCAATTAGTTAGAATTCCATACCAGTCATGAATAAATAACCTATATATTACATAGTTTTGCAAATTCTCTTTATCACAGATTTGATGTTTTTCAGAGTTTTTCTCCAGAACATGGAGTCATGAAGTTATGCAAGAACCTCATCTTTCCTTGATGAATTGGAAAACATATTGTTTCCTCAGTGGAAAAGTGGAGGTGGCAATAGTAAGATGAGTAGTTAAGTCATAAATAAGGCCTCAGACAGTTACTTTACTCACTTGCATTTTTACAATTTTTATTAAGCATGCAGCTGTGTATGTATCTGGCTTGAGTAAAATATACATTATTACTTGTCTCCTGAATCCTCTATGCCATTATGTTCTTGCAAGTGTTTAAAATATAAATCTCAAGTCTTCTATAAAGTCTACTGAAGCTTTGTGGATGCAGCTATGTCAATTATCATCTTTATGTGCCTTGCAGCCCTTAAGTATTTATTAGCTTTAGGGTTGTGTATTCACCAAAAACACAGAAAGCAGTAGATTTGACACTCCTGTTCATTCAGCAGACAGTTATGGCTTTATATGCAGTTTACTCAACAGGGTTGTCAGTAGCTTTTCTGCTTACTTCTGATGACTCATAGCATGAAGCAACAGAAAGGCTATGACAGTATCAAATCTGTGCCCTAGAGCACCCTGCTTCTGTGATTGATTTTCAAAGGAATACAGGCATTTGGGGAACCAAATTCCAATGGGCTTTTTTAAGACTTAGCTCAGTAAATAGATACACTTTACATTTTTACTCAAGTTATATATATATAAAATATTGTATTCACTTTTTTACAATTTTCAGTTTAGTATTTTTTAATATCTCCTGGGTATTGTTCTTTTAGAATCAGATAAATTAATTGAAGACACCTTCCTATAAAAAATCAAATAGTATGCAGACAAAATTTTGGGCCCCTTACTACAAGAAGGACATCAAGGTGCTGGAGCATGTCCAAAGAAGGGTAACAAATCTTGTGAAGAGTAGAAATCAAGTCTTACGAGGAGTGGCTGAGGGAGTTGAGATTGTTTAGCTTGGAGAAAAGAAGGCTCAGAGGAGACCTTATTGTACAATTACCTTAAAGGAGGTTGTAGTGAGGTGGAAGTTGGGCTCTTCTCCCAAGCACCAAGTGGATGAGGGGAAATGGCCTCAAGTTGTGCGAGGGGAGGTTTAGGTTTGATATTAAGAGAAAAATTCTGTACTGTAACGGTTGTGTGGCACTGAAATAGGCTGACCAGGGAAGTGGTTGAGTCACAGTCCCTGGAGGTCCTCAAGAAACGTGCAGAGGTAAAACTTAGTAGCATGGTTTAGTGGTAGACTTGTCAGTTACTAGGTTAAAGGTTGGACTAGATGATCTTAGAGGTCTTTTCCAACCTGAATGATTCTATGATTCTCTGAAAATGAGTTCCTACTCCAAGGCCCAAATACAAGAACTTTTTGTATTAATCTTTGAGAGAAGTATTAAAATGTCTTAATGGTCTTGTATCAAAACCTGCATACTGTAATTAATGAAACTGATTATAGAAACTGATTGTAGAAAAACTGATTGTAGAAAACTGGCAAGTTATATCACTTACATTCTTGTTCTTCTTGTAGTTAACATTTTTCTGTCAACAGTGAAGGCAGAAACTACCTCAAGATCAGCAGGAAATATTCTTGTCATAAGCCCAATCTTTTAAAAAAATTTATATGTACTTTAATATTTCTATAGGTACCTTAAAGGAGGCTGTAGAGAGGTGGGGGTTGGTTTATTCTCCCACGTGCCCGGTGATAGGACGAGGGGGAATGGGCTAAAGTTGCGCCAGGGGAGGTTTAGGTTGGATATTGGGAAGAACTTCTTTACTGAAAGGGTTGTTAGGCATTGGAATAGGCTGCCCAGGGAGGTGGTTGAGTCACCATCCCTGGAGGTCTTTAAAAGACATTTAGATGTAGAGCTTAGTGATATGATTTAGTGGAGGACTTGTTAGTGTTAGGTCAGAGGTTGGACTAGGTGATCTTGGAGGTCTCTTCCAACCTAGATGATTCTGTGATTCTGTGATTAACTCTCTTTCTGGGTAACTTCAGATTTGCTTTACCTTAAATTGCTCTGTTCACTTTTTACAGAGTTTTCAAACAACAACAACAATAAAAGTTATCTGAAACAGTTCACCCTTTACATACTGCTTCTTTGTAAATCACAACAAAAATAGATTCACGTGCTTGCAATAATTTAAGAATCATTACTTTATAAATGTGTTTCCTGGCCCGTATTAATCCTGGCGCAATGTGAGGGATAGATGAGATAGTCCTATTCTGTAGACTTCAAACCATCATGACTATGCAGCCAGCAGCATTTTTTAATTCCTCATACATTATTTTCAATACTTGGAGTATTAGAATGCACTAACTGGCACGCAAGGGGGATTTTACTTGCTGTCCGAAGGGATTGTAACAAAAGTAATAAAAGTCTAGGCTGCATGTGCACACCCTGACAACAAGCAGCCTGATTTATAGAATACTAACCCTGAGGAGGCCTGGTAAGTGAACAGAAGTAATTGCAGTTGCAGCTTTCAGCACAAAAGTACATGCTGACTGACCTGTTCAGCTATGCTTTATGGTTCCTGAGGAAGAGAACTCCTTCTGTAAAACATAACCCTTAGAAGATATTAATTTATTGCACCGGTAAGAGTTCTCTAACTTTCAGCTTCGTGCAACAGCTGCTTGGCATGACTGTGGCACACAATCAGGGCTGACATCTCGCAAGTTCTTTGACTTAAGGTAGCTGGTTAGTGCAAAGGAGACGTCACAGGGTATACAACTTCAGACAACTGGTTCAAGCATAGCGCAGGTTAGCAACTGAAGTTAATGTTTGACAGCTATTCTTTATAAAAGGATAAAACATAAAATAGGGCTAATTGCAGGAATTAGTGGGTAAATCTGAATTTATCTGATTAGATATAGGGCATACTTTCCAGGATTTTTTAAATCTCCCTAGCTGTCCTTAGCAAAACGACATTTACTTTAGCAATAGTACACATGGGATATCAGTGCTGAGAGAACCACATAACCAAGTGTCACATTTATTAACAATTCTGAAAGAGATGTCAAGTATTAATGTGGGGAAGAGACTAACCTATAAGGTCATATATTAAAGAAGCCCCTTTAATACCAGAAAAATGCAGTGAAATGCCACTGTGGAGAATTCTTTCCAGTTCAGGTATAACTGTCATTTGAAAAAAATAAACTACGTCAGTGTCCAAGGCTGGCTGAATTGAATTCATACTTCTTAAGTTTGTCAACAGTTTTTTAGGATATAGATGATGATGGAAAACAACAGCATAAAACTTCTGGGATTACACACAGCAATTTAGACAAACTTGGGGAAATATCTTTCAAATATGGTAGGTGGCTTTTAACAGATACTGACATTTTTCAAAGGTCCTTCTGAAGGATGCCACCCCCGAACACAGTATTTTCAGACAACCATTACACCACTACAAACATTCTGCCTGGGGTGAGTATTTTTAGAAATGGATGAGAAGGAGGCAGGACAGACAGCCTGCCAGGAGGAGAATATATTCTTTGTTCATAAATTCAAGAAGATGAAATATTTTAATACAACCTCAGAACATGACTGGAATTTTTTAGGAATACCCAACTCAGGATAACAAATATATGTTTTTGTATTCTGCATTAAAAAAAAAAAGACTTGGAACAGCAGTACAGAGGGTTTTCTTGTCATATTTTATACAAAAGGATTTGTTAAATCAAGTATTGACAAAATTAATACACGTATTATAAAATAAAAATGTTAAGCCTTAAATTAAGACCTAGCTGTGCTTGTAATCTTCACAGAAGTATGGAGCACATTTCTATTGGTTCATTTACTTTTCACTTTGTAAGTAACCATATTCAGAGGGAAAAAAAAGTAAAAAAAAAAAAGTAAAAAAAAGTAAAAAAAAAAAAGTATTTTCTGCTTTTAACTTTCCCTTGCAGAAAAATGCTTAAAATACCACTATGAATCTACACGAAAGCCCTATTTTGAAGGTCAGAAAAACCTATGTGCAACTGGGCCACTGTTGGCCTCATGCTGCTGCCTTTTATTTTGCCTCTAGCACCTTGTGTAAAATAGGATTAGAAATTTGACAACTAATGAAGAGTCCAGCAGAATAAAAGGCTGGCAAAGATAAGTAAAGTAGGTTTAAAAAAAGCTGTCAAGGCAGGCTGCATGCAAAAATTATGGCTTACTTTAACCAGACACTCCTATTCTGCCATATCTTGAACCTCTGTGCTTCTCAGACACAAACAAAAAGGGAAATTATTCAGGGATTGTGTAACAAGCTCTCAGAAAATTAGCTAATTTTCAAAAGCTTAATATCTGTGACCATGAATCAGTATTAGCAAAAGTTTCTTCATTTAAACAAAAATTCTCCTTTTGGCTATCTCATTTTACTCATGTCTTTCTTGATTTAATGCATAAAAGACCTATAGACATATTCTGTAAGTAAACTTTTAAAGGTATCAAAATTAATGTATGATGTAACCACCAAGTATGATTTGTTTCCTTTTACGCTCTATATTAAAAACTCGGAGAAATTGAGTTGTCTATATTTTGCTATAACTTTCACTCTGCATTTGAGTTCTAACTCAGTTCACTTGAGATAAAGCTCTAATATTTTCCAGTCCTTCTGTTCTGTCAGATATGTTTGTGAGTCTCACTTATTTCAGTGGATAATGGTTTTGTAATTCTGGTTTATCTGGTGACAAGTCAGATCACCATCAAAAAGGAAAAGGCAAGTGAATCCCATCCTGACATTCAAGCACAGCTAATACTTTATTGGTCTTGAAAACATTCAGATAAAGTTCCAAATGTCGTAGAAAAAGGAAATGTATGAATCATTGCCTAAAAAAAAAGCTTTAGCAATGTCACCTATTGTTTTTTGAAAGCAATGAAAACCTTTGTAACACTTGTATTTGCAAATCTGGAAGGCAATGGAGAAAAACATAATCCAAAAATAGATCTTAAGATTTTGATCACATTATTCTGACTGTTCTTATGCTAAGGCCAAACTGAAGTTGATCCTGGACACACGTGGGAAAGAGAGTGAGAAAAGAAATTTTAAACACACCCTGGCCGTATTCTTGAACTACGCATCCTCTGAGTATAAGGCAGGAAAATATGTGACAAGTCCCTACTCATTCAGTGGATGCATACTTAGCCTGTAAGTCTTGCTGAGCCCATTTCTAGGTCTAGATGTTCCCTAATTCCTGAAAGATTTATTGCCTTATTACTTATAATTTCATCATTCCTTTTTGCTGATACACAAACAATTCACATAAAGACTCCAGTATTGTAGGTGGAGTTTCATGGATGAGAAAACAGGAGCACACGAATTTCACAAGACTTGCTGCAATGTCTGTAATTGGTGGGACACTTAGTGTCAAATCTCAGGATACTCAATGAAGTTTTACATCTACTCACTCTATCATCACCAACTGCCTCAATAATCAAGATGCATATATTGAAGAAGTCATACACAAGATTTTTAATAGACCTCCATTTCTTTTCTGATTACAAGCCATGAGCAGGCTTATAAAAACTACTGAGGTGACGCCCTTTTTCTAAGAAGATAATGTCGCTGACAGAAGAGTTACATAGAATTTGCATTTGAGTTCATGGCAGCTACATTGCATGACTTCCTATAAACTCATGGGAATTCAAAATTCTCTTAGCACCATCATTATTGCTATCATGCTCAGCTAAATGTTAGGTATGATGGAGAAAACAGCTGCCCGAGGACCTTAACTGAACACCATGCTGACTGTTGTCTCTTTTGGTCAATTGAGGCCAAGAGGCCGTGGTGAGCTATACTGAGCAAGAAGTCCCTTGGTCTGGGTATTGATCATGATTCCTAAAATCTGCTGATAACCATCAAGCAGCCTCCATCTCTATATTCAGCATTGACTTTTCTAAATATGACACCAAACAAGTTTCATTTCTTGTTCTTTCTTCAGTGATCTTTCCCAGCTGACCTCCTACAAAGCATCTGATCTACAGCTGTTCCCTCTGCCATGACTGAATATGTAAAGGCCGCACTAATGAAATCTGGCTAAAACCTTAAGGGCATTTCTGCCCTTACCTAGTAATGTCAGCACAGAAGAAGACAGTTTAAGGTTACAGAAACAAATCGCTGCTAAGTGAGCCTTCCAAATCTGAACTAAGAGTTAGTCTAGAATATATTAAGTATGTCAGGCACCTTGCTGAATAAAGCTTAACATCATGGGCCTGTCTGAATTTTCATCTGCCATCTATGGCTGCTTTACTGTCTCTATATCACACTTAGTCATGTATAAATGAGAAAGAATAAAGAAGTTCTTTGAGAAGACAGTGGCATTTATTCTGAGGCAGGATGCATTTCCTTCTACACCACTATGCTCACTAATCAGTGCCAGGAGCCCTCATTCAGACCAAAGGCTGAGGAACTGAAGAGCTCTACAGTCAACTGTGAAAGCTAATTTAAACTGTGCCAAAACCAGTGTAATGCCTACCCCTGAGGTTTTCAGTGTTAAATAAAGAGGAAGAAGCTGTTGATCGGGATCTTTTGTAGAAGGTAGACTGGGAAAGATCACTGAAGAAAGGACAACAACTTATTCAGTTTTGCTTGGAGAATACGTATGACCCTGCAAACACTGCATTAACTTTTCAGTCAGGAATAAAGGGCTTGGGTCTCAGCACATAAGCTTTGCAACAGCAAATCATTTATATCAACATGCAGAAAAGCTGTAAAGAAAATCAGCACTCCATTCAAAGCCAAATCTGTCAGAATGGGGAGGCAGAAGGTCCCTGTCACTGGAAAGTAAATTAAGGTTTTTGCCTTTTACTGAAATGCAAAAATGTATCATCAAAAATAACTGTATTAACTTTTACTATCAAAAACAGTTTTGAAAGTTTTAAGCCACTTCTCCTAACCATAAGAAATAAATTGTCATTGTAGCCAAAGCCAGATCTGGCTGTAGTCATTACTATTGAATTATGGGTATGCTTATGTGACTCCTGTTTTAGTACCTTTGTTTCCAACATTTTTTGAGTGACACAAATGTCTTTCAGATCATTTTATAGGTCTGCTGAAGCATTATATAGTCTCCAAAAAGTGTTTAAAAAAAAAAAAAAAAGAAAGAAAGAAAGAGAGAAAGAAAAAAAAGACCAAGAGACCTTATTTGAGGACAACCTATTATATTCTGAAAAATACACAATAATTATTAGACAGGGTTATCTTTGCTTCTACTGGCTTCTTGCCTACTTATGTATGTTAACTAGATGTATACCGTTAGACGCCCTAAAAATGGTGAGATACCTATTCTATTCTGTTAACTGTATCCAAAAGGTGGAGGTCCATTTGTTAATTATACCTCCATGCATTCTATATATGTTATTGTTTTAAGACAGATACTACATCTAACTGTTCTATTTGAAAACAATGCAGAAATTGTTTTCTACTTTAATAGAAGCAGGCTCAGGCCTTGCATGGAACAGTACCCACAGAAGCTTAATTCTTAGCCAGAAGAGATATAGTATCTGACATCCTTTTCAGGTAAGTCCCTTTCAAAAGTTTTTCTTTGTATCACTGACTAGTTTGACAGAAAACCAATTACCATTTCCTATTTATTTTATACTGAAATTAATCCATTATGCCTTTAACATCTGCATCAGAATCCTTGACAAAAGACAAATAATCATTTAAGTATAACTTTAAAATGCATGACCTGAAAATCTTTCCATCCTAAGTAAAAATATACTAAATTAAAGGAAGCAAGATTACTTTTAATAAATTTCACTGTTACTACAAATATTTTTCATGTAACTGTTTACTTCCCCTGTGTGGCACAATCATTTTTGCCAAAAGCACAGTATTTATAATGGCATCTTTAATAGAAGAAAAGCACTTCTGCTGACAGCTGCTTAATGCATATTTGGTTAGCATAAATTTAGCAAAATTTGTAGTTTTGTGAAATTGACACATGAGTAGCAGATGGTTGACATCTGAAACACCAGCCAAATCTAAAGGAATTATAACAAGAGTAGAGAGGGCGGAATTTTGCCCACCAAGATTACAGGCTACTTATAGTTTACATACTGACACAAATAGCTGTAGCGCAAGGTTACCATAGTAACTTGTAGACCAAATATTCCTCCAGCTCTCCACCAATGGAGGGAAAGCAATACAAAGCTCGATATGGTAATGAGAGCCACCGGGGGATGATGAATGTCGACTGATTGAGAGTGGGGATTAAGTAAGACTTTAACACGCTTTTAGAAGTGAATGGCTGTGACTTCCCCAGTTAATACGGTGGCATACTTAATTCTCTAAGATTTCCCACAGTTGTTGACAGGAAAATCTTTCACTGAAGCATTGCTTTTTTCCTAGGGATTACACTGTCACATGTCTTTTGCATGTTATTCTTACCTAGTTTGTCTTGTTTTTACATACTGAGGGGAGGGGATGTGATTCGAAATAATATAGACTGTGACTTCAGACCTCAGAAAACTATACACTGTGAATCACATGAAATCCAACTAGCTAATCTAAACTCATTTTAGTACCTGCACAGCTTAGCATTACCAGTTAACAACTGCAAATATGAGCTACCGTAATTATTGATGCATATCTGGAAATCTAATTCTAATTAATTCACTTTTTGATTGCATGTTCAGGCACTTTATTATGGTTGAAGACAATTTTTTTAAGTCAAAATATCTCAGTTCACGAGCTTTTTTTCATCATATTTTCTCCCCTTGTTCTTTTGAGGAGGGGGAGTGAGAGAACAGCATGGTGAAGCCTAGTTGCCCATCAGTCTAAAACCACCACAGATGGGTATTGCTGATTGTTTTGAAAAATATGCCATCTCCATTAGTAGAGAACCTTACAGTTTATTGGAATTTCAGTAAAAAAGACGTTTCTGTCTTTTCCACCAATAGTTTTCAAGATATTCTGTACACAGTTACATTTATAAGATACATTACTACATATGCCATCTAACATACCACAAGAAAAAATGCATCTGCTTAAACATACTTGTTTGTCACACTAAATGGTATATGTTATTTTTTACTATTTAAAATTTTAACACCAGAGTACATAAATTTGGACTTATGTACATAACTGTGTGAAGATACTACCGCTCCCACAATTTACTGAAGCCCCAAAAAATATACTATATAATCCATATTACTGCAATTCATCTGCTTCTATTCTTTTGCAGCAACTGTCTATATACTACTCTTTATGATGCAGGCTAGACACAATGAAAGAATAAAAACCGAAAACATCTGAGGTAAGTTAGCAAGGTGGACCTCAAAGTTCATACTTCTAGGGCATTTGTTAGGAATAGAGGAATGCTGCATTTATCACACTGCATGTCTAAAAAAAGCTATCAAATATGAAAATAAAAAAATGAAGTACTTAAAATCACATTTATCACACACTATAACATTGTTTTGACTATGTCTGCTATTTACCTTGCTGTAACTTTATCTTCCACATCAGTCTTTGATTCTTGAGGGGTCACTTGTTCTGATGAAAAAGCAGCACTACAATACAAATTGTGAAAAGAAACAATGCATCAGATATTTGGAAACACATTATACCATTTATATGGGCTATCATTGTAGATGTATATTTTTAACAAACATAACCACAGTGAGTTTGGATTTTTTGAGATTTTTTTCTATTATATTCTTTATACATATTTATACATACAAAAATGAATATGCCAAGACTAGCTGTTTTACTAGTATGGATGTAGTAATAAAGTGGAGTCTTTTTACTGTTCCACAATTATTTTAGTAATAAAGGAATTTTTAATTACTTTTCAACCCCATACTAAACAAATTTTATTTATCTAGTAAAGGCTGAAGTTTTACTTAGTAAAGTACTAAATTTAAAAAAATAAAAATAAAAATAAGTAAATATTTACATTTTCCTATTTTTATTTATTTGTGTCAGATTGGTCTGACAGGACCAGTTAGATTGGTCACTACTGGAATACTACGAAATGATAATAAAGTAAGAAGGTGGCCGATACAATTGAAAATAAGAGTCCATGCTTCTTTAGACAATCGTGCTATTAGGATGGCAATTAAACCGTGACAAGTTTTGTAGCTCCTTTAATCATAAGCCATGAAATTACAAGCTAGTTAAGTAATCTTTTCCTAATTTAGGCCATGTGAAATGTACTTTTCTTTAATGAATGGATTTAATGAATTTATTTTCTAAAATTAGAGCAACCTTTGCTGACAGTCAAATTAGTTTATGAGTACATCAATTAGTCTTATATTAATGCCTTTTACTACAAGCCTCTGCATTTGTATGGCTTTTTAATTTACTGTTTTCTTTACTTTGCTTACCTATTCCTATTCCTATTTTCACTCTCACTTTAAAACAACAGTTTAGCATAAAGGAATAGTTGCATTAAAAACATATGCAACTGTGGAATTAAAATTGTAAAGTAGTTTTTAATTTACTTATTTTTTTTTCCAATTTCAATAAAGAAATTTAAGTGTTCTAAACTATACAAAATAATTATAGTTCTGCAAGGAAAGATATCTTTTTCATGCACTTCTGGGACACTGGCTATGGAGGAAGCCCCCCCCCCCCCGAAATTATACAGTCTTTGTATTAAATATACAAACATTATATCAAACAAATAAATAAAAATAATCAATATGTGTGCACAGGGGTGTGTTGCATTTCTAAATCTATTAAGAAGCAAAGTAAACAAGATGTACCTTGTTGGAGCCTTTGAATTTTCTGAAGAAGTGGTCCTGTAGAGAAAGAAGAGTAAATATTTCAGAAAACAGGCAACAAAATGTCATTACTGAAGCACTTTACAAGATTTTGGATCAATCATCAGCAATTAATTTTATTTTTCCTTGTTTCCAAGACTATAGTTTTGTTTCTTAATGTAGAACATAACTTGTTTAACCCAAGTAGCATAATACTAAATCCTGATCATATTCTTTATATGTTAGTAAGACAGTCATTCTTCAATTAACATTCTCGAGTAAATCACTCTGATCAGTAGTGTTTTGTTTCCTGCACATATTCCACAGTCAAAAAAAAAAATCAATTACTGTCAGCTGCTTATATTCTTAGCTTCAATTGCAATTTCTTTTAAGAGTTCTGTAAAGTGTTCTTAATCTGTTTGGAACTAAGGCAAAGCACTACAGAAGTTCATGTCATGCTTGAATAGAGAATGCTAGAATCAGGTCTCAGAATCAGAAAAGCAAAGTAAAAAATAAACTGACAAAAAAAAATACTTAATTGCTGAATTCCCTTCCTGAAGACAGGCTATTCTCATATTTGAAGAAAAGACACGGGTCTTCGCTCCAGCTGTCTTTAAGATTGATAGTGACCTTTTAAAATTGTAATTATTATTAGCATCTATGCATGACACTTTATTTCCTGAAACTCACAAGCATATAAAAGGTTCTTCTTTGCTATTATTAGTTATAGTAATATAGCAATTTCATACAGTTCACACATCTTCAAAGAACTTTTCAAAGATAAAAAAATTAATCATTTAATGCCCATCACTGTTTAACCGAGTATCCTTGATGGCATTGTTGTTATATGATGGCAAGGGTCATGAAAACTTCATAAAGAATATGCCTTTATTTTGGTCATCTCTGTATAATAAAGGAGTAATTGGATAATTAGTGCTGAGAAGGAATCCCAACATTTTACTGGAAGCTGGGCAGGTGTCATGTAAAGATACACCCCATATTACCATGATACAGTAAGATATTCAAATGAAGCCAGATAAATTCATGACAGTTGACATAATAAACTTTTCTTTTAAGCACTAACTTAAAATAAAATAAACTTTGGCATCTAGGAGCTATCTTTCTGCTGGGTGGTGAGTGACTTTGAATCCTGGCCAAACAGATGGACAGTAGTAAACACAGAATAAGATTTAAAATAATTGCTAAACTTGGATTTAAGGATTCATCTTAGAGTCCTCCAGTGATAGAGATTCAATAGAAATGCTACCTAGGATGCCAAGGAATCCTACCCAATACAACAATATATCCATTCACTTCTATTTGATTTAGTTTTGATCATTGATAATACATTTGTACTCATGTTGGAAGCTTCCCAGATTAAAAGTAGGGAGGCACAAGGTCATGCTGCACCCAGTAGGGGACCTAAACAAAGAATATCATGAATGTTCATTCACAAATATTTTGTCACCCATATTCTGCTTTTAGATGTGCGCACAAGAAATGTCCTCCCTCTCTTTCTGATCTGCCAGAAACAACTGTGATTTTAGAAATAAATATTAAACATTCAAATGCAAGTAAGTTTAGCCTGACATTTTCTTCTGAACTGTTTCTTGGACACCTTACTGGGAGTTAACTAAGCAGTTTTTGAGGTTATGTCCACACTGTTAACCAAAAGGGCTCAGAGTTATCCCCTGACTGTCTGACCAAATGGCACCAATAGATTCCTGCCTGTATGACTAGTTACTCTATAGCAGACTTGTCTTGTATAGAGCTAACTGGAACAGTCCAAAGTAAAATCACAGAGAAAGCATACAAGCAATGTAGAAAATTTTGGGAGCACTTATGTAACCTCAAGTCACTGGCACTTCACATACTCAGACTCATCAATAACAAGCATCAATCTAAGAGCCCAAACAAGTATTTAGACATGGGATGCTTTCTCTACCCATGCCATCTTAGCATACTATGTTCCTCAAAGAATTGTCCTGTTGGCTCCCTCCTGAAATCAACTCTAGCCCAAAATTACAAGAGGAAATAACCAAAGTTCATCAGTACTTACAGTTTGGTTTCTGCTGTTTCTGTTGTGGTCTTACTACTTGAAACTGGGGGAGGCATCCAAGATTGTCTGTCAGTGTTAACAAATAAATTATTAAGTATTAGTATAATGTTATGGGGCTGAAAAGTAGTTTCGGTCTGCTTCTCTTCAAACGAATGTTAGAATCTCAGCAATGCTACAGAAATGCCTGTAAATGTTCTTGAATTATTAGTATTTTGAAAACTTCATAATGATACTTTTTAGATTTTTTTTTCAGAAAACTGAATGGAACTGGAAATAACATAGTAATTTTAATTACTGTTTTATAAAATGTATTTTCTGACTCATTTTCAGACTTCCGCAGGTCTTTTCTGCAACATGAATGATTCAAAAATAAGTGGATCATTCTTGGAAAACACAATCCAACAGAATGTACAAAGCAGAGGGTGTCAAATACCAACCCAAGAAACACATTCAGGCTGGTTTTAGATGCCTTATAAGCATCACAGACACCTTCAGGTCTTTTTTTAATTTTCCTCAAATCTATCACTCAAGCAGTTTTTTGTGTAGAAAAAGCAATTGTACCATAAACAATGCAATTCAGTGATTGCCTTTCACATATTCAAAGGGCCTGGAGAGAGCTACTTGGGCTGAAAACACCATAAACTTCCACTGAATTAAGGTTTTTAATATGAAGACAATGACATTTTAATTTCTACTTTCATAATACTGCTGACCATAATGTTTGCACATGGAATACGGAAAAGAAAATCACAGACAGAATTTGTAACTGGAAAGGATACATAAAGCAGGGCTTCACAGACCTAGGGGCACAAGTGAAGGGATGGGGGCCCAAGAGATAGCGTCCTGTATATTGCCAGAGATAGGAGTGTGGGAGGAATTGTACTCATGCAGATTTACACCTGGCTATGCAGCTATAACCAGGGCTTTGGATTCTTTGATCACATAATGAATCTCAACAAAAACAGATCACTGGAGAGACATGGGAACCACCTGACTAGGAAAGGAAGAAGAATCTTCACTGGCAGGTTCGTTGACTTAGTGAATTGGGCTTTAACCTAATGAACTTGGGCAGTGGGGTTCAAAGCTGTGACACTTGTATACTTGCAAGCTACAAGGTGGAAGAATGCACCTACCAGAGTAGTGAGGAATGCTCCCCAGCCCTCCAAAAAGGTTCTGCCAGAAAAGTTAGACAGTCCAATTGAAGTGTCTGTATTAATAAACACATCATGGGTAACAAACAGGAGGAGCTGGTAGCTACTGTCCAGCTGGAAAGCTATGATCTGATCTCTATCACTGAAATGTGGTGGGATGAATCACATGATTAGATTGTGATCAGCTTCTATAAACTGTTCAGAAGGGACAGGCAAGGAAGGAAAGGTAGTGGGAGGTTGCCCTCTAAGCAAAAACAAACAAACAAAAACAACAGGATTGATTGCACAGAGCTGTCTCTAAAAAACCAGCCACATACAGATTGAGAACTTATGGGTGAAAACTGGATATCAAGCCAACAAAGGAAACTTCTTGGTTGGTATTTACCACATGCTGCCTGATCAAGAGGAGGATGTTGATGTTGTTCTTTCTTCAACTACAGGAAGCATCATGCTCACCCACACTGATCCTGCTACGGGACTTCAACCTCCCTGGCATCTGCTGGAAAAGTGGTGCAGAAAGCTGAAAACAGCCTGGGAGGCTCCTCGAGAGTGTTGAAGATAACTTCTTATTCACAGAATCACAGAATGGACAAGGTTGGAAGGGACCCCTGAAGATCATCCAGTCCAACCCCCCTGCCGAGCAGGATGATCTAGAGCACATTGCACAGGATGGCATCCAGGCAGGTTTTGAATATCTCCAGAGAAGGAGACTCCATAACCTCTCTGGGCAACCTGTTCCAGTGCTCTGTCACCCTCACAGTGAAGAAGTGCCCTCTCATATTCAGCCGGAATCTCCTGTGCTTCACTTTGTGCCCGTTGGCTCTTGTCCTGTTGCTGGGCACAACTGAAAAGAGACTGGCTCCATCCTTGCAACACCCTCCCCTCAGATATTTACATACACAGTGATGAGGTCTCCCCTCAGTCTTCTCTTTTCCAGGCTAAACAGGCCCAGCTCTCTCAGCCTGTCCTCGTACAACAGGTGCTCCAGTCCTCTAATCAAAATCCAGAGGATTGAAAGCACAACCAGAGGAGAAGTGTTGCTGGACCTGTTGCTCACCAGTGCAGAGGAACTTATGGAAGAGCACAAGACTGGAGGTAGCCTGGTCTGCAGTGACTGTGCCCTAGTAGAATTCACCATTTTGAAGGATATAGGTCAAGGAAAAAGTATAGTCAAGACCCTAAAGCTCAGGAAGGCAAACTTTAAACTGTTTAAAGGACTAATGGAGAGTACACCTGGGAAATTGCCCTCAGGGATAAAGGAGCAGAAAAGACATTTTTCTTAGGACACAAAAGCTCTCAATTCCAACATGCAAGAAATCAGGCAAGGAAGACAGGAGACCAGCATGGCTGAGTCAGGACCTATTAACCAAACTAGAACACAATAAGGAAATGTATTAGCAGTGGAGGAAGGGTCATACATCCTAGGAAGATTATAGGGATATGGCTTGGGAGTATACGGATGGAATCAGGAAAGACAAAGTACAGATAAAGCTAAACTTGACTAGGAACATGAAGAATAATAAGAAGGTTCTGAAGGAATGAAGTCCTACGCCGCATAGGAGAAAATCAAGTTCAAGACCATGTGAGGAACCTAAATGTTCACAAGTCCACAGGACCTACTGAGATGTCCAGGGTCCTGAGGGAACTGGCAGATGAAGTTGCTGAGTCACTATCCATCACATTTGAAAAGTCATAGCAGTCAGGTGAAGTCCCCAGTGACTGCAAAATGGGAAACAATACCCCATTTTTTAAAAGGGTGAAATGGAGAACACAGGGAACTACAAGACTGGTCAGCCTCACCTCTGTGACCAGTAAGATCATGGAGCAGATCCTCCTGGAAACCAGGTTAAGGCATATGGAAGACATGGAAGTGATCGGAGACAGCAAACATGACTTCAATGACCCCATGGCAGGGGGGTTGGAACTAGATGAGCTTTAAGGTCCTTTCCAACCCAAACTATTCTAGGATTCTATGATGAAAGTACAGCTTTCCCCAGCAGTACATTTTAAATAAAAAATGTAGTTCTTTGTTCTAAACCCTATTTTTTTTCTCTTGTTCAGACAATACTATCTGAAACACAAATTTTTAAAGCTAGCTTTGTAACATGCTGAAAACCTTTATGTAGTTCATATGTACTGAAAACAGCACAGGGTCAAGTTTGGCATCAGAGATTTCAGCTGGTTGCAATTAGCGTGAGCTACAGTTCTTTAAACTTAAGACACTGAAAAGACACGCTCTTGCTGAGTTAGGGGCTGCAGTGAAGAATTAGCATCTATTGTGCTATGTCCGCATTGCTCACAAATTGGCTGTACAGAGGCAATCTTGCAATACAGTACTCCTAAGGAAAAAGACAGAGCATGGAAAAGATGAGTTCTTCCTGATGCTTGCTGAAAAGTTAGAGCTTGATAGAGGAAAAAGTTTTTCATTACAATTGTGATACAATACTGAGGAGCTATAATATAATGAGGTGCTATAATAATTCAGTGCTACATAATTCAGTGCTATATATCCTCTGGCAATCAAACAATGTGGCAATGAATACCTTTTTTTCTTGATTGGAGAAGTGGCAGCAGTGTTTGTGGATGATGCATTAGGAGTCCAAGACTGTCTGTTAAGGAAATATAATTCATTCAGTCAGTCAATCATCTTCAATAAGTGCATCATTTAAAATAAGAAAACAAGGATAAAAAATGAAATTTCCTTTATCAGAAAGATACAACTTTCTGGTATGGTCTAATTATGTTTACATAGGCCAACTGAAATTTTGGAAACACTTCAAAGGATATCAGATTTGGAACACTGTAAGGTATTCTGATGCTTAAAAATATGTCTTTACTTGATATTCATTTCTGACTCCTGAAAACCTTTACTTCTATATCTACACTTCAGGCTCCAACTGCTAAAATGTTAATATCTTTGGGTTTTGTACCTTAAATTTTATGTTTCTTACTTAATTATGTCAATGCTGCTCTATTTTATGATATGCCTGTAAACGGAGCTGATATCCCTCATATTTCTTACTACAGAGATTCCAAGTCAGTGATTTTTCTCATAAAGTTCATCAAAAAGTTATTGTCTTGCCATCTTCAATTCTTAACGTAATGAGAATAACTGAAGAACAGAGTTTTAACAACTTCTTTATCACTGTCTGGCAGGAAAAAATATATACCATTTAAGTCTCACTTAAGTGTCACTTCAGAATTCATGGTAGGATTCATAAATTATCTCCATACAAAATAACACAAAATCCAATTTATATGATATTTCATACATCATCATCACTATGATTTACAACATTATGATACAAAATCATAATTTTAAAAAAAATGACCTTGCTTGAACTTTAAATGCCAGAGATACTCATTTGCTCTTATGAGTGAAATCTCAGCACTCCATAAGATACCATTTAATTGCTGGGCTCAGTCTTCACTAGCAATTGTATTCATTTCAATTTATTGCTTGTAGAACTCTACTGACATTGCTGAAGACACACAGTAATATACTTATTCCTTTACAAGTATGGCAACTGAGCTTTTTTGACTTCCGCTTTTTAAATAATAATAATAATAAAAAAATCAATTAGTAGAGCTTTAAGTTCTTTAGAAAATAAATTTTCAGTAATGTTGAAACATGTTATATATATCATGTGGCCACTTCTGCACCACAACTGACGTATTTATAACATGTCAAAGATTTTATACTATCTTATTTTAAATGAAAAATTGGCTTCAACCTGTTCAAAATGAAAAAGGGATCTTCTGAGAAGAGAAAATCTGTCAAATAAACCCTACATTTTCTATTTGCTTTCAATTGGAAAAATTAGTTAGCTTTGCTATCAACAAAAAATATATTTTACATTTTGATTCTCAAGTTTTCCATTGGTCTATATTCAATGGTATTTTCCACTGAAAACGTGAAGCAGATTTTTTTTTTTTCATGTAGATCTTCCTCAGAAAAACTGTATTTGATAGAATTCATGCAGACATATATAGAGCTCTAGAACATGATGACATTGAACTGGTTTCAAAATGTTCTTTCTTTTTTTGTATCTGCTTCGTATCTTAAATCCCGTGTTTCTTAAATTGTTATGAATGTAAATTTGTAAATCTGAGCTGGTCCTTTTTTTAATCTATGTGGAGAAACGTGGCAGTTCTGGGGGAAAATTCCTCTTACTCTGAAGAATAAGAAAACATCTGAAAGACATCAGATGAATTGTCCTCCAAAAGACTCCTTTTCGTCTCACTGACTGTAAAAAGAGTCTATGATAACTTAGATATGGATGGCTACATTCCAGATGACAGATGGTGAAATGAAGCCTTCTGTTAAGCTATATACCATACAAATTCTCTATATATTCTTGATACATATATGTAACTTAGATGAATACACGATAAATGCTATATAATACTTAGATGATAAAGTTTCAAAACTCTTACCTGTTGTTTTGTTTATTATTCAGAGTGGGAGACTTATTTATGTTATCAATATCACTTCTGCCTGGAATTCTGTAAAGAAAAAAAAAAAACAAACAAAACAGAAATTGTTTGTAATACATACCCTAGATCTTTATTTAAAACCAATTTGAATAAAATTTAAAAACGAAGTATCACTTTGCCCTGTGTACAGATTAAAAAATCATCAGTATCACTATACGTTTAGAAGAGAAGTAGACTTAATATCAATTATAATAATAATACAGTCTAATTTATTATTTATCTATTATTATTATATAATAATACAAACAGTCTAAGTAGCTCACTGAAAAAAAACCAACTGTTTTAAAAGATTATGTTCATACACTGAATAATATATCAAGCCTTATTGCCACAACAGTTAATTTATGGAATAGAACAGAACAGAGTAGATAACAATTCCTTTAAATTAGATCGGAATACTAGAAAGAAGGTAATGATTTTCAGGCAAGCAGTACAAAAACCCCTTTCCATCTCCCTCACTATCCCTTGAGAGATGCAAGTCTTGTCTTCTTTATGATTTTTAGAGATCAAAATGATTTGAAAATACTCTAGTGTAAAATCCATGATAAAGCGTAGTATTGACCTGTAGGAGCAATATCCATCACAACAGTTAGATTGTTTTAGCCTAAATGGATTTTATTAAGCCATTCAGTTTACACTAAAAACAACGTGATTTTTCAAGCCCTTAATGGATTCTACAGTTGCTGCCCGAAACCCATCCACAGTTTCACAGAAAGCATTATGTAGCTATCATAGCTGAAACGTAGCTTAAATACTGATATATTTCAATTTTCATTCCAAAAATGGAATCACAGATTGGTTAAGGTTGGAAGGGACCTCTGGAGGTCATCTGGTCCAGCCCCCCTGCTTAAACAAGGTTTACTAGAGCAGGTTGGATGTGTAGACATGTGCAGACAGCAGGACCATGTGTAGACAGACAGAATATCCTTTAATAAGAATGAGGAGAGCACAAAATTCTCAAATATAAATTGATATGTATTTAAATAGATCACAAGTACTAAGTTGAGGTGTTTGTCTTAAATATTCTGATAAATTAGATGAAGAATATTTTGAGCTACAACTTATTTACATATCTAAATTACATAATTTTATTTAGTTATGTATTCACATCTATACTACAGATGCTACAATAGAAGATACAAAATAATTAAGTCTACAACTATAATGCAATATTATGTACAAAACTTTTTTTATGCCACTGTCAGCCATGTATTACAAGTATTTAATGGAAACCCTTCAAGTGGGCTCTGGGGCACAATCTGTTAAATTTAGTTGTGCAGATAACTACCTCATACCATGGGCATCTTGTAACTGTGACTGGCAGTTACAGTTACTCAAAAGATCACTAGAGGTCTCACTAAACTTGCAAACATTGCTGTGGATGCAAACATGAGTGTTCTAATTCACAGCTATCCAATGAACCAGCATTTCATCAGAGTTTCATTTCACGTTTTCAAGATTTAAGCACAATACTTTAGGTAGTGATGTATTTTCTCATTTTAGATAAGACTTAAAGGGCCCCTCTGGCATCCTACTCTACTGCTGCTCAATGTAGCAGTATTTTGAAAAAAGGCAAAGAAAGGTAACTATGAGGTTAACTTTTACTTGTAAAACTTTTCAGCCTCTGATAAGCAGTGATTAAAAAATATCCGTTTGCGCACACAATGATGTCTCTAACAGACACCTTTGGATCAGTAATCCATTTATCCATCTAACATTTCTCTAAACCAATTTAAACATCTGAACTCAACAATATCCTGCAACGGTGATTCCTATAATAAGTATATGTGTTAAGTGAAAAACAAATTTATTTATTTATTTTTAATCATTACCTACACCTTTTCCTATTTCTTAAAGTGAAACAAATAGCAAATTCTTCTTCCTTACTCACTTTCCCTACATCGCACTCTTTTCCAAACTGAGTTTTTTTTTTCTCTTCAGACATTCCGCATATGAACGCTATTCTGTACTATTCTGTACCTGCAAACATACTTTCTGACCTTCCCCCCTCCCTTTTTTTTTTTAATCTGGTTCTATTGTATTTTCTTCACATAAGTGAATATTGCATTCAGTGTTCAAGATGTTGTAGTGGGTTTACATGGCAAGGTTTTGGTAGCAGGGGGCCATAGGGGTGGCTTCTGTGAGAAGAACCTAGAAGCTGCCCCATGTTTGGTAAGGATCCCAGTGCTGACCAGAGCAGAGCCAATAAGTGATGTTATTTTGCGCCTCTGTGAGAGCATATTTAAAACGGGGAAAAAAAAAAAAATGCTGTGCCACACAGCAGCTGGGAGAGTGAGAGGAGTGAGGAACAGCCTTGCAGGCACCAAGGTCAGTGAAGAAGGAGGGGGAGAGGTGCTCCAGGCGCCGGAGCAGAAGTCCCCTGCGGCCTGTGGCGAGGACCATGGTGAAGCAGGCTGTCCCCCTGCAGCCCATGGAGTACCACGGTGGAGCAGGGTTCCACGCTGCAGCCCGTGGAGGAGACCACGGTGGAGCAGGTGGACCTGCACCGACGGAGGCTGCGGCCTGTGGAAGACCCCTGCCGGAGCAGATTCCGGGCCGGACCTGTAGCCCGTGGAGAGGAGCCCACGCAGGAGCAGGTGACCTGGCAGGAGCTGCTGCCCGTGGGGGATCCAGGCTGGAGCAGTTTCCTCCTCAGGGATGGACCCTGTGGTACGGACCCATACCTGGAGCAGTTCTTGAAGAGCTGCTGCCTGTGGGCAGCCCACGCCGGATCAGTTCAGCAAGGACTGCATCCTGTGGGAGGGACCCCACAGCACAGGGGACGAGAGTGACTGAGAAGGAGCGGCGGCGAAGAAGCACTATAGACTGACCATAACCCCCGTTCCCCTGTTCCCCCATGCCGCTCAGGGGGAGGAGGTGGAAGAGGCTGGATGGGGGGGAAGGTGCTTTTGGTTTCTTTCATTTGTTTCTCACTTCTCTAGCTTGTTAGTAATAGGTAATAAATCTTACTATCTCCCTATGCTGAGTCTGTTTTGCCCGTCACGGTAATTACTGCACGATCTCCTCGTCCTTATCTCAACCCTTGAGACCTTTCCATCATATTTTCTCCCCGTTCCTCTTTGAGGAGGGGGAGTGAGAGAGGGGTTGTGGTGGAGCTCGGCTGCCTACCCGAGTAAAACCACCACAGATGTGCAGAATTGGTTCATACCATGACTGAACAGTGGTGTCTGGTTTGCTCTCAATTCATTTTCTAATAATTTCTACCATTTCAAAGGATTAGATTATTAATAAAGCAGACAATGAATGTGGGTTTTTTGTTTGTTTGTTTGTTTGTTTTGCTTCAGTCCCATATCCTGTGATTTGACTGCTATAAATGCAGTTAGTATTTATTCTTCCTGGAAGTTATTCTGGACATAGTAGCATTTAGCACTTGGAAAAATAGCAACATTATTTTAATTGTCACTATCTGATTTTTAAGCTTTCTCCCATCTTTTGTTTAACATTTAGCTAGTTGCTACTAATAAGAGAGGAATAAAAGGATAAATAAAATTTTTCCTCCCATCTGAATGTTGCAATTTTTCTCTGTGATATGTGTAGATCTACGTGCCAGTACAAGTATATGTGCATCTACTGCAGTCAAGCTGTGGATCTCTAACAGGTCAGCTGTCCTTATGCTTGCAACCAATGGTGCAAACATGTAGTCATCCCCAACATCTGTTCCAGGATGTTAATACTAAAACTGAAGTTCAAATTTTGTAAATATTGGGCTAGGCTAAATTCATATCAAAAAATAGGTTCTTTGAATATGGAAATGGCAGTATCCAGGAAGCAGAGTTGTGCTTGGCTTGTAGATATTCTTTCACTGTCAGATTTCTACGTGTTGTGAAGAACCAAATATTACTCCTCTGTTCCTCAAACAGTTTATTTCTGAACTTTTTCAATAGAACTTCAATGACTATTTGCCATTTTGAAAAATTGGTATTGAAAAGACATTCATCCAGATAGAACCATATTCTTAAAATTCTTTTCCTTTGGAATACTACAGTCGTGGCCACAAGAGATATAAAGTAGAAGAGTGGAAAGATGTTCCAACCTCTGGCTTAAAAACTGGTAGCTTTCACACACCTTTTGCAGGATAGAAGATTACCATTTTAAAACATCTCAGCTAGAAACAAATTATTTTCCATGTAGACAACATGACTTACAATAACTTGATAAACAGCTGAGAGAGATCTCCAATACTGAGAATACTGAGGATATTCTTCTCAAGAACTGTCAAGCCGGAACAGAGCTTTAGATTTTATTCTACATTCCAGAATCATACTCCATTTTTCAACTATGCCTTTTGAAAAGAAAAGTTTTGAAAAGAAAAGAAATGAAAAAAAAATGCTTCTTTATGCGCTTTTTTTTCTTTTCTTAACAATTTAGGCAACTAAACAACATGGCTGTTCTGGAAATTAGTTTATTCTAAGCTTGAGATTTTCTTTACTATGGGAATGCTTGCCAGAAACAATTTATAATAAAATGAGGGAACTGTACCTGGTGGAGAACATCCTTCAAAGAGGAAGCAGAAATACCAAATTTGACTGCAGGCTACAAAGAGGTGTTAAAGGAAAATACATCACCACACCCTTTAATGCCTTAGGTTGCAAGTTTGAGGAGATGCAGAACATGTGGTCCTCCCTTGCAGAAGGGCCTGCTGGCAATGGGTGTGCACAAATTAATCCTGGAACGGCTATATTTCAGTTTTGAGAAGATGAGTGATGACTGAGAAAAAATAAACTACTTGACTAGAGCTTCCTCATTTTGATAATTTTAAGATAGAACCAACACTATTCACTCCATTAATTGACATATTCCACATTAGTTAAGAGAAATGCATATTCACATATATAGTCTTTTCTCTATGTATTCTCTTTTTTGTCATCTGTTGCATAATAAGAACTATTTATCTTAGATATTTGTGTGTATGAGAACACAAAGACAGGCAGCTTACAACCTAAAATACTGCAGGCATCTTTATTATCTCAGCATAGAACAAAAAGTCATAGAGAGATAGAGATGTGTACATCCCAAAGAACAATGCTGCTCAGCAACACTGGAGAAACTGGAATTGCCCTACGACGTCTAAAGTAATAGTCAAGGATTCTATGCAAGAAATTAAAGCTTTAAAATAGTTTTGAAGTCAACGAGTGTGTGTATAAGTGTGATGTAGCTGATATATTCTACTTGAATTTCCAGATAGACTCATAGAAACTTCCTTGTTAAAGACTTTTAAATAAGCTCATCTACTACATGGTAATAGAGAAGGTTCTTTCATGAACAAATAACTGGTTAAAAAGTCAGAAAACAAGGTTTGGAATAAATGGCATTTTTTTTTCAGAGTGGAAGGAGGGATCTGTACAAGACCTGTGTTTTTTCCATATGCTCAGAAATTATCTGGAAAAGAAAAGTGAGATGATGTTGCTTGCCAATGACACTAACTCATGGCAGTCAAAATAAATGCTGACTGGCACGGCTTTCAGAAGTCATCTGCTAAAATGTCAGATTTCTAAAATGGCAGATGACATTCATTTTTCTTAGATGCAAAGTAATGCCTGACAAGAAAAACAATTGATCTCTGAACTAGCTATTATCACTCAGGAAAGAGGTCTTGGAGTTATACATACAATATTGTGAAAATGACAGCTCAATTCTCAGCAGCACTCAAAAGAGCAAATTCAATATTATGAAGAAACGGAATAACAGATGAACCTGAAGCTATTGTTATACTCTTGTACATATAGAAGATATGTTCTGAAGTGGATCCTAAGATCAAAAAGACTAATTCGGAAATAGAAAAGATATGGAGAAGAGCAATAGGTAAAATAAGGTTACAGACTGGCTTCCTCATAATGAGGAAACAAATACAGTAGGAGCCTGTATCCACCAGCCCATGGAATAATTGATGGAGGGGTGATAAAGAGCTCTGTAGCCCATTCTATTCCAGCCTTCCATGGATACACTAGATTTTATACAACAAATTTTCATTGTTTCCTACAACACAAGAAGCAAGGATCATTGAACAAAATTACAAAGAGCCAAGATCCAGCCAAATGTGTGCACATTTTCCAGAGTGTGCATTTAAATTCTGGTACTGATAGACTCGGGGTGTTTCAGATACCAGATATTAATGTTGACTGAATTTTGAAGAAGTGATGCAGAAAGAATCTGCAAATACAGATGTAGTCATGTCTTGGCAGAGGTCAAGGCTGGAGAGGACATTCAAATTAAACACCTTTAAGATAAGCATATGGTTCTGATATTTGTACTGATCACACTATGAAGTGGCAGCAAAGAACTGCAAAGAGCTGTGGTTTTAGACATGTTGTGCTTGACTACTGGAGATAGGATTCTGATTTATAGCTTGACAAGCAGGAAAGTGGATAGTTCATCTGCACAAGGATATGTACATTTATTAGCACAAGAATTCACAGAAATTGATACAAAGGAAGAAGAGCAAGATGTCAAAAAGAACCTTTTCTCAAATCATATTTCCATTTGTCTCACTTACAGTTCATGCAAAAATCATACATAATCTTCTATTTAGACACTTAATAAATACAAAAAATAATATATAATTTATTTCATTCACACCTTCATGTTTAAGTCCACTCATACATATGAGAATCACAAAATACAATACATACGGAAAAGAGCCCTACCTGTCCAAGGTAGTATCAGACCTGTATCGTCCAAGTACAGCTTTCTGATCTTCCTTTTCATTTGTGCTACTGCTATAAAAAAGGTTAAGAATTAAAATTTGGTCACTGTTTTTATCAAACAACTTGTCAAAAATAAAACAGTATATAGGTCTTAAATTAAAGTACCATACAGAATTTCAGACCATTCAGATGTTAACGGATCCAACCCTGCATCCATTGTAATCACTGACTCAACAATTAAGTCAGATTTGAAATAAGAACAGATATACAATGGAAGCATGACTACACTATAATTGATTAAAGAAAGCTCTTGCTATAAACAGGATCTAGTAAAAGGGTCCTCAGTTTTCTTTGTCAATATCATTAGAAAGACAGTTAGACAGTCTACCATACCTGTGTAGGCCATCTTGGGATTTGTACTGGTTAAGTACTGCCCTTCCATAGTTTTCATCAGCACTTCAAGGAAAAGAAAGAGAGCAGTTAGTTAAAATTTGAATTATCAAAAATAAAAAACTGTTTGTGGTTGTTTTTTGTTTTTGTTTTTTGTTTTTGGTTTTCAAAAGATTTATGTCCTCAACAAGATTTTACAGACATTTACCAGCAGCACACCAACTACACGTCTCCAGATTAGATTACTACAGACATTTTGGAATGTCTGAATCATCTCTTCCTATGTGCTGTTCATGGACCAAATAATGAGGGCCTGGTCTCAAGACGGAGTTTCTACTGTAATACAAGTCCCAGTTTGCATTACAGTAAATTTCGAATGATTCCAACTTCACTAAGTTCCTTAAAGGAATTTGTCAATATTTATAATCATCTTCACACCTGTAAAAATGAGTCAGATGGTATTCTTGCAACCAAAATATATGAAATGTGTATTTTGCGTGTAGGGAAGAAGATTGAGATGCTCATTACATCTCATTAAATGATCATTGCATGAAAGTCCCGACGAAAGAAACGTCAGTGAAAGTCCAACAGACTAATAGTTCCAAAAGGCAATCAATATTTCATCAAGATGAGCAAGTAATAGTTATTTGATGAAAATTATGTAATTTTAGGTACTATAATTCATGAATAAGTAGACAATCCCAGAAAATGTACATAGCACACTAAACCAAAGACAGAAGAAATGTACGTCAGATCTTTCCTACCTTTCCTCTTCAGGTCTCTTCTTTATCCAGCTGTTATCTTGCAAAAGGGTCCGTCGCTTGTTAACATCATGAATAACTTGTCTGCTTTTAATTGCAACAGAAGGGCTCTTATTATCTACAAATGCAGATAAATGTGTCTTGAAAATGAAGGTATGGGAAAGCTTTGGAAAGTTAAAGTACTGTTAGAAGAGCTGAAATCTGTAAAAATTCAGCACAGTTTGAATCTTCAGCTATCAGATACAGACACAATACCTTTTTTAACATCAGAAAAGAAAAAGCACAAGCATTATGTTTGAAGATCCTGTTTAGTACAGACTCTTTTCTTGAAAAGTTTGCAGATTAATGCCTACAACCTTAAAGGGAATGCAGAAGACCAGCTTACCAAACTGAATTCAGTTTCATCCTTAATATGAGACAGCTTGGAATATTTTTTTAATGTAAACAAGTTTTATAGCTCTGATAAAGGAATTATAAAATATACATGCAGCTGTAATTCCAGGAAAGCTAAAATAATGAATCCTATTTCTCAGGGGGTTGTCTGTGGTTGGATTTTCAGATGTGTGACAAGATAAAAATTTCAAATGAAAGCTAATCTTGAGATGATCACATGGTCCTCCACCCACGCTCAACCCAACATGTGTGGATTTTCAGGTTCCTCAAAAGGGTCAGACTCCCTCTGAAGCTTTTACCTCAGTGGCTGAACAGAGTG
Source organism: Anser anser (assembly GCF_964211835.1). Classification (NCBI taxonomy): domain Eukaryota; kingdom Metazoa; phylum Chordata; class Aves; order Anseriformes; family Anatidae; genus Anser; species Anser anser. The sequence continues at coordinate 166,822,132 of NC_139720.1, forward strand.
GCTGAAAGAGAGTGAAAGCTCTCTTTTCTAAACAGCTATCTAGTTTTACTTAACTTTTTATAAATGCAATACCTCCATGTTTTCAAAGGTTATCAGGAGGAACAGACAATCACACATCCATGCACACTCACATGCTGTATGAACATAGAAGTCTTACTTATGCTAAAAACCTAAAATATCTTTGCCCAACAATGCTAATATCTAGTATATTGAGTGACTAACAATATGATGTTCACTTGATCTATGTGAATATATATTCTTCACTATGTTAGAAATCTGATGTTTATTTCCTTTGGTTTCTCTTTATGAGGAGTTTGACCCAGGAGCAAGGAGAAATATTCAAAGATTATTGTCTATTATTCCCGTTTGTTCTTCTTCCCACTAAATTTCATATTATCATCCACTTTGAAATTGAATATTTTTTAGTACCATTACAACATTTCCCTTTAAAATGGAAGACTATAAGTTGAGTCCTAATAGAATCATAGAATCATAGAATATCCCAAGTTGGAAGGGACCCATAGGATCATCAAGTCCAACTCCTTGAAACTAGAAACTCTATTTTTGAATTGTAATACGTGCCCAACCTTTCCCAGACAAAAGATGAAAAATTAAATACAAAAAAACTTTACTGATAGTATCCAGTTAATCAACAAACTGACTGATTAAGAACACTGAGTTTATCAGGTTTTTCTTAAGAGGTTTCAATGATTTTCTCCTAAGTCCTAAATCCTTGAGCATCCATGCAAAAGGATTTCTATACTGCCAGATTTCAGGACATGTTATTATCTGGTGGTCAGTAGGGATGTTAGATCGTAAACGTTGTGTATAGAAAGATCATGCTTCACAGTCCATATTGTATCATTTGTCAGAGCTGTGTTTGGCATTCTGCTGTGATTTATAAGAAAATATAGCTCTTGCTTTTCATCCAAGAATTTCAGCTGCATTGATAACATGTAAAATGACAAATAGCTACAGCGAGGGGAACACAGAATCATAACAAAGCACCAAAACATTTACTTTAAGTGACAGAGACCAAGAGTGATCTTTCAAATACATTTTCTTCATGAAAGAAAAACACTGTAATACTATATAAAATTCAATCTAAAAATCTATAGCTGACTGCAAACCAAACTGTGCCTGCTCTTAACTGTTGCAATTCACTATAGATATGTCCAGAGCACTAAATAAAAGAAGACCAGTGAAGGAATTCAAGGACTGGACTCTTCATCATTTGTATTTGTTTAGTTGCAGGCATGCTCTCTGGCTTTTTGTTTGACTAGCTCTTTCCAAGACTAAGCTGCTAGAGAAGGGACATACATTTAAGAAGCGTGGATGTGACGGCATGTATGTGTGTTGCTGTCACAACAGGGCTGTTGGCCCTCATCCCAAGGTTTGCTTTTCTTTTTTTGACCTGCACGGATGCAGTCCTTTGAGACTATTACAAAATTAGTAGGCACATCAAAGATGGGATTTATAAGAACATGTTTACCATCACAGTAGGTTAAGAACAAAGTCATCTATCCTCATTACATGATTTCTGTATCAGCCTGTTCACTTCCATTTGAGACAGTTTTTCCCTTAAAAAATATTTATTGAAACCTGACCTAAAGACTTCAAAACAGGAAGGAAGGAAGGAAGGAAGGAAGGAAGGAAGGAAGGAAGGAAGGAAGGAAGGAAGGAAGGAAGGAAGGAAGGAAGGAAGGAAGGAAGGAAGGAAGGAAGGAAGGAAGGAAGGAAGGAAATGTCATAGCCTTGCCTGCATAGCTCCAATAGTTCATTAAAATATCTATTAAAAATCTATTTGACTTCATGCAAATGGAAGAGAGGATGGAACCCCATTAGTTTAAATAATGTCATTGTCTCACAGTCACTGAATGGAGATCATTGTAATAGGCAAACAAGACTATGTGAAGTTCATTTGCTTGAAATATTTTTTGTTTTGAATATACTAATACTATTAGTAATGACTGGAATGTACTAGGGACTTCGATGAACCTACATATAGATAAGAAAAAAAAAAAAAAACAGCAACAGACAAAAATAAAGGACTTGAATGAAGATACAATAAATACATAGATATTTTTAATTGGGTGCAATCATTTGCATTGAAAAAAAGAAACAGAACTAATTTTTAAAAGTAAGAAAAATATGAGTTCAAATATATGCATTCCAGAGATAAAACTCTTCAGCAGAGATAGCTAATGGCAACTGAAGGGGTGGAAATAACTCCAGCATTCCTTTCATACTAATAGTTTTAGCCAGAGATGTTTTCAACTGTCTGCAATAAATTTAAATCTGTGATGTGCTGTCAGACATAACCTCTTCTGAATCTTGAAAAAAAGAACTCTTCAATGACAGGAACATAACATAATCACACTGGTATGTTGAAGAAGTACTCAGTATATACCCAGCTATTAAAATTAGCCTGTTATATACAATATTTTTTCTTTTCCAATGCCATTTTAGAAAAACTCTTATCACCCACCCCAAAATCACTTGGAATTCATAGAAAACATGGCTTTTTTAATTGCTTAGCACAAACAAGGCTTCAGCAGGTCTCCTATAAAGGCAGCAGTCAAGGGATACATATTGACCTTTCTTTTCAAAAAACATCACAAGTAATTTGCTAAGGCTTAAGGCCCAGGATTTACTGAACAATATTCATTTCTGGTCTAATCAATTACCTCCCAAGTTTCAATTACAAATTAAATATAGATCCAATACAACAGTTTACATCACATGAGTGCAGGGAATTTATCCCCTTCTTATTTTGGCAATAGTTTGAGAGACTTGAATAATGGTGTTTCTAACTACCTTTCAATTTTTTTTCTTTCTATTTTTTCCATTTACTGCTTCTTCACTATTTTAGCCTTAATCTTTTCAGCAGAGTTTGAAAATGGGAGCAGAGGAATTACCTCTCAAAGCCCAGATGAATTCAGCCACAAGTACTGAACATTGGAAATGAACTGCTGATTTCCAGCATGCTCAAGGGGGACAGGCGGTACAGCCTGTTTCAGGGTACCAGCCCCCAGAACCAGTTTCCAGAGTCCATTTCCAATTTTGCTGCTTCTGAAGAGCCCTCTTCAGAGGGCAGAGTGCTCATCCCCTCCCTGCCCTCTGCTGCTCTGCAGCAGGGCTGCCTCACCCATTCTCTAATGGAAACATCAGCACAAGCTCTTGAAAGTTGTAAATAGATAAACCCACAGATAATAAAGCTGTTTGCGGTCAATCTGCCAGGCAGGTTGCACTGTGCTTATGCCTGCCGTCAAGCTGCTTCCAGTCCTGGCTAGCACTGAAAGCATGGCCACAACCATCTTGATGCACTGCGGCCTCTAATGTCTCACCAAAACCAGGCCCTCAACACACCTCAAAACATGTAAGTCTTTAGAAATATTATGTCCTATCTGACAAGGATTAAACAGATTTTCTCCCTCCTTCCTTACATTGTAATTCTCCTCAAATTCTCCTAATTTCCCAAGTCAGAAGGTAACAGATATCCCTGCCTGCCCACTACCCGCCCAGCTGCCATGCTGCCCTGCAGTTTCCACAAGGCACCCACAAGGACCACCATCTTGTACCGCACTGCCTGGCTTGCTACCCAGCACGGTGGTTTGGCCTGAATCTCTGCCAGCAGAAGCTTACACACAACACTGCTGGCTTTGCAGCTGACGTGGGTCTGACTGTGAATCCCATAACTAGCATGTCCCCTGCCAAAGAGTGGCAGTGTACCCTGGAAAGGGAGCTGAGCAATGGGTATGGCCGTGCTTGCATACAGGAAGGCAGGGAAGCTATGCTTCAACCTCTTAAGTGCCCAAAGGGAAAATGAAGGAGACTCAATATTACCACTTTGATCAGGAGACTGTTTTCGTATGCTGAAAGCTGACATTTTGTTCAGTGGTGTGTCCTTCTGTGGGTATCTAAAAGAGAATGACAATAAAAAAATAAATAAAGTCTGTGAGATTTAGAGTCAGCTCAAAAGCCAGCATAAATTCGTTTGCCACTTTGATCACCTCCTTGTACAAGTTTAGTAAGATAGAATGACTTAGAGATAGCTGCAACCCTCTTTGAAATGAAGCTCAGACATGGCGTTCACTTTTCCATCCCTCATTATGACAATATATTATCGTGCCCTGCATCTGTGCCCATCTCTCTCTTCTTGTCTGGAGCTTCTTCCCTGAGAATATGTGGGGTGATGAGAGCCTTCAGAGGAAAAGATACAGTAATGAAGACTCAGATGAGATGATGAGCCGAATAAGAAGATTTTATCAGCCCGTGGCTCAGAGCAGTGCCTGGAGCACACATGGGCTCACCCAGCTCCGCTGACAGGTCTCACAGCTTCAGTGGCCTGCAGCTAGTGCAGGGCTCTGGGGACAGAGGAGGAGGAGGAGGAGGAGTTTCTTTTGCCCCGCAGCAGTTCTCAAGTCACTGACTTCTTTCCATGTCCCAAATGAGGTTAAAAAACAAGCTTCCAAATATGATGATTTGAAAATATATATATATTTGGGAGTTGAGTCACTCAAAAGATTTCATGTTGTGCTTTGAAACTCTGAATTTCCATTATCAGTTTTATACAGAAAACATCAAGTAGAACATAATGACATTTTAAAGACAAAAAAAATCTCACTTCAGAAAAAAAAAAAACAAACAATTCTAACATTAACTTAAGCGTGTGGACAAAATTGACCCTCTTTAGGGGTTAGTTAGAAATTCAGCAAATTAATTTTTTTTTTTTTGGAAAGCAGCATTTCCCAAGAAACCAACATTAAGCTGGAATGCTCCCAACCAGCTCCACTGGTCATACTGCTAAGATTTAGAGATGACAACAAAACTGTTTTTTTGACAGGGGCGATCATTAAAAATCACAAACATTCCTTGTTCTCTGGGTGTATTTACAGATGTAAACAGTGGATTGACAGACCAGAGCCTGTGGCTGTTTCTTTACTGATACAAGGTGATGTTGAATTTTGGCAAAAGCTTAGCAAAGGTACTAAAGCAATGCTTAAAACAAAGCATGGAAACGAAATACTCCAGTGGATGCCACAATGAATTGTGCTTAGAACAGATTTTTTTTGGTATGTTTTTACTGTCAGATGATTGCTAAAAGAGCTTATGCGAACCAAACAAACAAACAAAAAGGAAAGGAAAGGAAAGGAAAGGAAAGGAAAGGAAAGGAAAGGAAAGGAGAAAGGAAAGGAGAAAGGTAAAGGACAAGGAAAAGGAGAAGGAGAAGGAGAAGGAGAAGGAGAAGGAGAAGGAGAAGGAGAAGGAGAAGGAGAAGGAGAAGGAGAAGGAGAAGGAGAAGGAGAAGGAGAAGGAGAAGGAGAAGGAGAAGGAGAAGGAGAAGGAGAAGGAGAAGGAAAAGGAAAAGGAGAAGGAGAAGGAGAAGGAGAAGGAGAAGGAGAAGGAGAAGGAGAAGGAAAAGGAAAAGGAAAAGGAAAAGGAAAAGGAAAAGGAAAAGGAAAAGGAAATCAAAATCTGGATATAAACAGATCTTTTTATAAAGTACAGTTATAAATACAAAAATAATATTGGAGTACAAAAGTCCACATATTCCCTACCCAGCTCTGAAATTCCAGATGTTTATAGGAGTTTAATATTTTGACATGTTGATTGGAAAGCTCTGACCCACACTCCTTTCTTTGAGCATTCATTGTTAGTACCGAGCATATGTTGGCACACTGCATGTAGAAAACATGTGACTGCTGGGTCTGGTTCCCACCCAGTAAAAATATGCTCAGGGCTATCGTGAGCCTTATTTATTTTGCAATAGGTTACAAAATACCTTTCAAAATTACTGATACAAGGTTTTAAGCAGATATGCGCTGAATTTCCTAGAAACTATTAAGGTAGTTATCAAGGTTATCAAGCAATCAGTTTTAGATAATGACTAGTCTTGCTATATATTTTCTTGAACTATCACAGTCATATAAGAAACAAGATAGTAGAAAAGGTTCTGATTTATTTATGTTTTCAGCTTAGCACCAGCTGGACATCTGATACTGCCCTTTATTTTAGTCCTTGGATAATAGGAAGCTTGACATTTCAGTATATTTCACAAGCAATGAGTGCTGGCATTTCTTCACTTTTTTACCCAGAGAAAAAATACAGTAGTAGAAGGAACTTTGATTTATTTTCTAATAAAGATTTTTAAAGATATTTCCTAGAGGAAATGTATCACAACACATTGAAAACAGAGCCTTCCTTTGTCAAAATTAGACCAAATGTGGTCATTTTAAGTCTTGGAATTTCTTGTAAAAAACTCACACTTTGCACTTTAAATATTTCTTATTAAAAATAGCAGGAAAGTCCTTTGTAGTCTTCATGGTATACTATCTACTTTTTTTGCGTAGATTCTTGATGGGATCTGAAATTTTTCACAGAACTGACAAAGAAAGTGTCATTCATGCATCTTTGTTATGAAATAAACAAGAAACTCTCAGACATTAGTTCAGAAATATAAATTATCTTTGAAGTAAACAATCCATACATTTTGAGACTCATGCTTAAAATCTACAAGAATAAAATAAAATAAAATAAAATAAAATAAAATAAAATAAAATAAAATAAAATAAACATATGTTAATGGTGCTGGGACACTGAAAAACAACTGAAAAACAAGTTTGCTACTCCCACTTGTGTCCATGCATGAGAAAAGAAAGTCAACAGAGAACTAAGAACAGTCCATACATAACAAGAGTACTTTCATTCTCCATCATTTAATTGAAACTCTGTATTGTCTCGTCTTATTTTCATTTTTTAATGTTGTTAGGGCAAAACAATATTTCTGTTGCACATGTATATAGCATCCAAAATAAACTACTATGTAGTCTTCAAGCTCCAAAGTAGTACACTTAAATGAAAATAAGCTCACTGTTTTGTACAGTCAGTACTGAAAATGTGTCAGGCGTTCAGACATTTCAGACCCAGGCATTTTAGTCTTACAGAATACTGTCATGTTGTCCTCAAGCTTTACTTCTTGCTTTGGTACTTTCAAGTTGTATATCAAAGATTAATCCATTAAAATTTAAAATGCAAATTAAAAAAACACCTACTTTAGTCTCTAGCACAGATAATTAAGAATCATCAGAGTAAGATTTAAATTTCTTAAAAATGAAAAAAATCTTGAATAAAGAGGCAGGATGCAACTCAAAGCATTTTTTCTTGATCTTCACTGTTGTGTGAAACATCTGTCTATGTGAAGGTGTGCGTACCTGTGTATGCTAAAATAGGAATGGACAGAAGATTGTGAGAATCATGTTATTTTAAAAACTTCGACTTATAAAGACCTGGAACCATCACATTATTCACACAAGTCAGTGAACTGTTTTTGTTTGTATGTTTGTTTGTTTTTTTAAAATGTTTTACTCTAAAATGAAGTTGTGAGAAAGAGAAGTTATAGTCCTCTACAGTAAAGTAGCAAATTATGTTCAGGCATTCTTAATAAGAGCTCAGCCACTGGAGCAAAACAACTCAGCTGGAATGCAAAACAAAAACAAACAGGAATGCATCTCCAGTGCAATTTGAATTTAAAAACAGCGTCAGGAAACTAAAAGAGAATGAAAACTGCCCCAGCCAGTCCAGTGAGCTGTTCCCAAAAAGTTTTAAGGCATACCAATCCTAGATTCAGAATCCTCAATGTTTCTGTGGAAATCCAAATACAATCCCAAAGAAACCCAGAAAAAAAAACTTCAAGCATGACTTCAGAGACAGTCAAATGCCTCTCCAAGCTAGTAGCAAGTTATTCAGAAAGCAGCAGGAGTCTTTGATTCGATTTTTATCACAAATAGCCACATTCATGTGTCTACATCTCCTTTTTACATCCTGATCAGCAGAAGACCTCAGGCTGCCATAAATCTTCAAAGCTAAACCTTCTAGTTTTTAGCTAGTCTGAACACACCCATTCTTCCAATACAGAGTTCTCTTGCCTTCCTTGTTTTGTTCTGGGCTGTAGCTTTCTACATAATTAGGTTTCACATATATGCATTGCTGCATTTTGAAGAAAAAAAAAAAAAAATAACACAAACAAGAATAATAGAAGCATTTCTGGTAAGAATAATTTTTTCCACATTAGACTGAACTAGTTATAGCCAAAAAAATCTTTGTTCTTTAGCTTCTAGCTATGACAGTGATTAAGATCTTATTTATAAATATTTAGATTACATGTATTTTGCTTTTAATAAACAACATTTCTTTCCTCAGCTTAAAGGTACTGCATATCATCAGACTGTACAAGTAATTCACCATAGGAAATATAAAAATGTAGAGGGAGGTACACCCACTTCTCTGAAAAGTCAATAAATTTGTTTTTCTACGGCAGTTTTTCATATAAAGTATTGCCAAACATCAATGTCTAAAATATTAAACTTCCTACTATTATTCATGAACTGGACAATACAGAAGATTATAGAAGAAGCATTCTAAAACAAACAAACAAACAAACAGTATTAGAATTTTCCTGTCTTCTAACTTCTTGTGCTATATTGTTAAAACAATCTAGATTGTAGAGAAGCCTCCGAGTTTAACATTTCCACATAAAATGCCATATGGAACAAACAGGTTTCTTACACATGGCTCTACAAAGCCACAGTTTGCTGATTATATGTACTGTGTCTTTAAAGTTCCAACTTTTCAAAAACATCGAATGTCTGCCATTTGAATATGAACGGATAGTTTGTTCTTTATCCCAAATTCAAAACTTTTCACTAAAATGTTATCTTGAAGCCCGATTTTCTCTAAAGTAAGTTGAAAATTTGGTGTCTTGTGAGTAATCAGAATTCAAAATTTTAGAATTATTCAATTAGAAATCTAACAGATGGTTAAGAAATTAATGTTCCACATCCTTTGTGTTTTAACTGATTTTCATTCTTTCATTGCAACCTAGGAGAAATTTTGGCCAGAATAACTTCATTGATGACTGAATAAAATGCAGGCTTACTTTGCTTTACCTTCTTGTTTCTTTTTTTGTTTTGTTTTGTTATTTTTTCCATTAGAACTGTCTAAGTCAATGCTGTCATGCATAACTTATTTTCCATTTATATGAGATGAATCTCAAGGATATGACATTTTAAAGAAAACAACATTTGATCCTACTTAATCACAGTTGCCTAAAACACTACAATATTTCTGTGCCCTCAGTTAACATCTTCTATGTCAGGTCAGCAAACTCTGTTATTTTGTCCATCATTTCTTTTGAACATAGTAAGATATAGATGAGCAGGAACTGATTGAAATCACTTTGTCTTGATTAATGATAGGGATCTCCAAGACTTAGAAATAAGGTACTGGGAAGACACATCATTACAATTCTAGATAGATAACCATATGTGTGAGATGCAGTCTTGCTAGTTTGGAAGTCAACACCAATTTTGCTGTTCTCTATACCCATCATTTCTCCCCTCAAATGAAGATCTATCACAATCCTATCAGAACGTTGTGTCTATGCTATCACCCTACCTATACTTAAATAATAATTTGTTTTTCTAAACATGGGTTCACTTCCTCATTGCACATAAAAGGTGTTTTTCAAGTCCTCATCATAGCTAGAGCCAGCCAAATCTCTATCATCCTTTACGTTGCCAACTTTGCTGTTTCAGTCAAGCATATGATCCCCTAAATAGCCTTAAAGGTCCACTCTGTCAGATGCAGATCTGTAAGTACGCTACACTTTCCCGCCTCCAACATTGTCACCAGCATCCACTGCTGGAGTTCAAGATTGTAAGTCAGGACATGAAATGGAAAGAATAACGCTCTTGCTAACTCAGTACAGTACCAAGTTCATAGTCAGAGCTTAAAAACAAACACATGAATATAATTTATATATTCTTCAAAATTGTAAGCCACTTGTCTCTCTTTATTCAGAAATCCATTCATCTTTTGTCCTTTTGCTGAAAACCATATGTAAAAATAACTAGATTTATTTTATTGACAATAAAGAACAACAAAAATACGTTCCTAGAATGATTCTTTTTCGAGTTTTGTGTCAGAGAAATAGCAATATAATGCATTTTTAAACTTCTGAAAATAATATATTGTGTTTAAATGAATATTTTACTATATGTTTTATGTCAGAGAATTGATAACGATAACAACCCTCATGAAGAATAGGAATAATATGTGCATGTACATAAAAGATAAACCAGGCAAGGTTAGAACAGGCAAGGTTGGGCTAGAGAACACGTGAATGTAAAACAGAAATCATTCATCTATTTGTAGCAGAAAGAACTCTCAAAACTGGTTTTTCAGGACGTGGGCGGAGGAGATTCTGTTTTGAAAGAAATTAAGCTTTGGAACTGTCCCTAATGTATGCTGAAAATGAGCTGCTAAGTCATAACTCAAATTTGTATGTGCTTTGTAGTTAGAAATATATGATCAGTTTTAAATGTGGTTTTTATTTTTTTCCTTTTTTTTTAATGGAATGTAGAAGGAAAGTAATAATTTTAGATTTTTTTTATTAACCTACTTCCTTTCACTTTGCTACTTTTTTAGTGAAGAACCTTTCCTGTTTATGCATGGGTTCAGTTAAATGTGTGGATAAGTCATAATATCAAAATAGAATAGATACTTCTACTATACCTTTTGCAAAAGTGGAAATGATTTCTGAATACTTCACTAGCAGTGTATTCTTAAAAAGCAAACTATTGCCATTTTTCTCTTCAAAATCATATAACTAAGGCAAATTCAAGTAAATGAGATTTTAATAATTTTTAATTTCATTTTAGACAAAAATTCTGAAGAAAGAATAAAGAAACAATAAACCAAGCCAAAGAGCAAAAATGACATTAAAACAGCAATTCATGAAAAGTGGTCTGAACAGTGAGTTTGTCATGACAGAAATAACACTAAAATACAATACAATTAGTAATAAAATGTAAGTAAGCAATTAATTAAGATTGTGTGGGTAAGAATAAGAGTAATTAAGAGTATGGGTAAGAGACTTCAGAAAGGTCTAAGAAATCTGAAGACCTAAACTACGATACTTTAAGGGCTGAGTTTTCATAATACATTCTCGGCACTTCTTGAAAATCATAACCCTTGAAGTGTGATCCTAAGTTGGACACCCAGAAATCACAGAACATCTGAAAATGTAGGACTTTTGATACATGATAAAGCAGATATGATAAGCAGAAATATAAATGCCTTACCTAGATATGGCAGAAGTTTGTGTCCTAGTGTGGTTCAGTGTGGTAAGTCAACCTGGAGATACCCGCAAGTGAGATACAGTCAAAGCAGATGGAGAGCTGAACTGTTGTTCTCCATCCAGCTGTCTGAAAAGACAAGAGACTTCTCCTTCAGAGGCTGAGTCACTTAAGGAGGAGGTAGGAGGTGTGGAAAAGGGTGGCACCTTGTAGAAATACCAAATCAATTAAAAGTACCGGTAAGTTGTTATACTTCTGTGCTTGCTGTACTTTTCAAGTGCAATAGGGCTGGGCTTCACAAAATAAAATACTTGCGTACACCTTGAAACAGAAAACCAAGCAATTACTATCTGAAACAATATACTACTCTCATATGGATTTGCTACAGAAATATATGTTGCAGAGTTATAGGGCTGCATCTCATGTAGAGGGTTTCAGGTATTTACACAGGCAAACACAAAGAAAAAGTGCATTTCAACACAGGAAAAATCTGCTGAAGTGTTGTGTGGGGAAGGTACACTGGAATCTGACACATATTAGGTATTTGCTCTGTTTGCATATGTGGGCAGAGGCAAAACATCTGTGAGGGAAAAAACCCTCCCACATGAGATCTTGTTCCAAGTCTCTTATCTGTGCATATTTACTTTCTCCTTCAACACAGCCGATATTAAAATTAAAGAGACTGCCTTTGCTTTTTATTTTGTTTGTTTGTTCTTTATAATAACTGCACTTTGTTTCTCTGTAGGCTAAAACTGACTTACTATTAATAAAGACAGTAGCAGTAAACAATCACTTCATTATAGAATCACAGAATGGTTTGGGTTGGAAGGGATCTTAAAGATATCTAGCTCCAACCCCCCTGACATGGGCAGGGACACCTCCCACCAGAGCAGGTTGCTCAAAGCCCCATCCAGCCTGGCCTTGAACACCTCCAGAGATGGGGCATCCACAGCATCTCTGGGCAACTTGTGCCAGTGCCGCACCACCCTTATAGTCAAGAATTTCTTCCTTATATCTGATCTAAACCTACCCTCTTTCAGGTTAAAGCCATTCCCCCTTGTCCCCACTCCCTGACAAAGAGTCCCTCCCCAGCTTTCCTGTACTTTAGGCCCCCTTTAGGTACTGGAAGGCCACCTTAAGGCCTCCCTGCAGCCTTCTCTTCTCCAAGCTGAACAACCCCAACTCCTTCAGCATGTCTTCACAGAAGAGGTGTTCCAGCCCTCTCGGTATCCTGGTGGCCCTCCTCTGGACTCTTTCCATGACAGAAATGTTGTGTAAGACCCCACAGTTCTGTTTGAGACAAAGGGTCAGTTCTTAATGTAACTTTTATAAACCTTGTTGTATATTCACTTATTGTATATTCGGGGAGCTTTTGTAATGAAATATGCGAGATGTTGTTGTACGAGATGCTGTGTCACATAGTCCTACTGTCTTTTGTGAAACTTAAGACCTTTCAGTACTAAAAAAGCAAACTCTGACAAAAGCAACTTAGTAAATGTATCTTTGGCCATGTTACTAGTCCTTATTTGTGCTGATGGTTCTCTCTTCACAGGCTTGGTAGTTAACATGAAGTTACTGTCTAAACATGGGTTATATCTGATGAAATGCAGCTGATGAAGCCACAGACCAGAAAACACTAAGTATAAACTACTAACTACCACAAGTTTCACAATTAATGAATGCAAGCATACCTTTCTGAACTTTGTACATCTCAGCCTCCAGGTTTCTGAAAATGAAAAATATTTACAGCAAGTGTGTTCGAGTACGCTATCCTATATCTTTAAATTTTTACAATCGAGACGAAAATGTTTTGAATGCATCTCTTCATACATATTGCAGTTTTACATTTCTAACATGCATGCCTCCCAAATGAAACAGAAGTCCTTCTTCATAAGCAGTGCACAATGGGAATTAAGTTAAAAAGAAATTCTAATAATGTTTTCAGTTGAAATGGAAAAATAGCTTTGATTTGTAACAACAACACCTGAGAGTCAGAGTATGTTTTTCTTTTGAAGGATTCTTCTTTCAGAGTCCAGGTGCTGGATGACATCACTTTGTCAGCATTTTCAATTCAACCAAAAACGTTCTGTTCCCAAATCAGAGATGAACTTAACCTGTCTCACAGCACTGCTTTCTTTGGCCAAAAATGCTGAGAAACACAAAAAGAGATGCAACCAATAGTCTAGAGAAATTAAATAGATACTTTCCTGTGTTTATAACCTTTGAACTCAGAGAAAAAAAAAAAAAGAAAAAAAAAAACATGGGACGCAGCAAGCCAGTTCTGCTACCCAAAGTAAGTCAGAGGCTTACTTTAAGAAAGTCTTGCTGGCATGACAGCATAGAACCTCCGTAGGAAAATGCATAAATATAAGGAATTCTATCAATGGTACTTACCTCAGCTTAGGAAAAAAGCAGGCCAGACTGTCTGATCTGCAACAGTCAGTGGATTCATTGGTTGGTAAATTTTTGACATTAGCTATGGTAATTATTTAATGCTTCAAAGCTGGAAAAAGAAAAAAATATATATATATATTCTTCAAATTAAAGCAAATATGACTAACTGCTAATCATTCTGTCTGATTTTCTCTATAGTAATTGTACAAGTATTTTACCTGGTGAATGAGGAATATATAATGCAGGAACACGTATCAGGAATTGAACATCTTGAGCATAAGTGTAGAGTGAAAGTGACCCATAACTAATTCCCGTGAACTAACTTCCCATACTTTGAAGAAATTTAGCTTTCAGAAATTCAGAGGAACTCAGTTTTTGCTTCTGGATCTCAGTATAACCCACAGATTGTGTGAACAGTTCTGCAGTCAGCATTAGAGAATAGTTTTGTTTTCAGTCCCTAGTTTAAGCCCGTATTTAAGTGTAGGTGGGACAGAAACATAGAGTGAAACAATTGATCAGATTATGTAAATTTGAATCATGTCTCCCTCAATTCATTCCTTGCCTATAATAAAATTCCTGATATAGCACAGATAGTATTCTGGACACAGATTTTTCAATGTCAAAACACAGGAATGCAAAAAATACAAGTGAACATATGTCTCTGTATTGTCCACCAATGACTTTCAACTAAAGAATGCAATTTACCTAATCCAGTAGTTCACAGCATTGGGCCATGCTGTCCTATTGATGTATCAGAGCTGAAGGAATTCTTTATGAGTTCAAACTATAAGATAGCTTTGATGACAACGGTGACTAATTTCATATCTACCCATTGCCATTGTGCAAATACTCTGCTTCTTTCAAGAAAAAAAAAGAAAAAAGAAAAAAAAAAGCTTCTTTAAAAAGTAGATACATACACAAATAGCCACAATCCTCAGCTGATACAATGGGGTGTAACTCCACCGAAATCATTCAATCATTCTGATAGCATGATTCATAGTAGCAGAGTACATGGTCTGACATGGCTTATGAAGGAAAGCGAGAAGTGACTTAGAATTCTTCCTTATATTAACTCATTTTAAAATAAATAAATAAATAAAAAATAATATAGACACATTAGTGATTAGTAATCAGAGGTCTCTATCTCATGCTGATCAGACTGCTAGCAAAGTTTGGAGGCCATTTCTTAACAACTTTTTTTTAAATCAGGTTTATTTTATTTTTTTTTATTTTAAATTCTTTTACAATCAAGCTTCTTTAGTCAGTCAAAGAATTCTTAAAATGCCTCCTAATAAATTTCTAGTTTCCAGTGGGCAGTGTTGACTTTTAAAATTGTGTGACACTGGCAGAAAAGTGTGCATAACTCATTCAGAAAGGCAATCATTTAGATTTGAATGGCTTATTCACTGTTATTAAAGTCAAGCCCATGTAGCATCCTACAGTGATAATACGTTATTGCCCTTTCTGATTCCTGCCTCTCTCCAAACAGGATAGTTGTATTCTATGTACTTAGCTTTAGCTTATACTTTTCTATAAAATCCATGACTCTCTACAGCTCCTAAGATGTATTTTCTCTACAGGATTTTCTTGTCATTTTTTGTTGGGTTTCCATTTTTACGGACAAAATATACTACAAAGTATTGTTCTACCTCCACATCCTTACTAAGGATAGAGTGGCTATCATCGGGTGCCCATCATATGAAAACAGCATACTGCAGCCTAGCCCTGTTGAGCTGTTATGCAGGTACACAAGAGAGAGACAGGAATGAGCAATGACTCAGCAGGCAACTTTTCGTACAAATACTGTTCTGTGACTCCTCCCGAAAAGGGAGGAATACTTTACTGAATATATTATTTTCATAAACACAATCCTCCAAAAGAAAAGTCCTTTAATACTTTGGACCTTCCAGTTAGGATTGCGAAACATGTCTTCTGGGACATCAGATGCTATTATTGTTATTGTTGTGTCCAGAAGACTTAAAGACATTCTAGCAAGTGGTGTTCTAATTTTTTAGTTTCAAGATACAAATAAAATAGCTACATTTATCCTACGTAGCTAAACATACCAAGCCCATTCCCTGGCATAAGGGGAAGTGATAGAGCATGGTTTGCATCCATAGGGCTAAATTTTCTTTCCAAAAAGAACTGTGTAGCCTCATCCTCGCTCCTATCAGAAACAATACAGGGCTTCTACTAGAAATATCCATACCTAAGTTTTTGTGGGTTTTTTTGTTGTTTGTTTGTTTGGTTGGTTTTGTTTGTTTGGTTGGTTTTGTTTGTTTATTTGTTTGTTTCAGAAGGGACTCACTGGCAAGGACAAAACTATGTCAAGGAGTACGCTAACAGATAATGGCGTTGACAAATGGGGGATATTGCTCAAGTCTACCCCTACTTAGTTAACGAGTATGGCCCAACTCATTTAACCCGATTTTTCCCAAGTGAATCATGTTTAATATAACTTGTGTCAAAAGGTGACAAAATTATAACATACAGAGGTGTCAGCAGTGGATGATGACTGGTTTCCAGCCCGCATGGGTTAGCAGGCAGAAACAGATAGTTAATGTAACCTTTATTTGGGAGGAGGGTTGTACTTCTGTGCTACCAACATATTTTTCTTGCTAAGGCTTGGTCTAGGATCACCTACATATGTATGCAGCAGTTTTAACAAGTAAGTTAAAAGGAGAGTGTCATTTAGGGAAGACAGAACCCAGCCCAGCAAACATAAAGCTACTTAGGTAAGGAAGTGGTGCTCATGCATGGGGTGACATCTTTCCCTTGAAGGTGACTCCTCCCCTCATTTCCACTTCAGCCCTACTTCATAAAATAAGGGTATGCTTAGGACTTTTGCTATGTCTGTGTGCAGAGGTACATTTCAACCCTAGTGACAATAGTTTACCAAGGGAACATATTGCCAGTGGGTACACCCTTACCAAGACATTTGTGACTCAGAACTAGGCTAGAAATAGTTCATGAATCCCAGTAAGATTCACAGCTGCAACAGAGAGGAGATAGAGGAATAAGAAATATGCTTTTTTTCCACAGGTAGGTTATTCCATCATTAGATCCCCACAGGATTTCTGTAACCATCTGTAGATTTCTTTTCCCCTATAGATTCTGGTTCTCCTGCACATGGGAAGACATCTCAAAAACAAAAAAACAAAAACCTACCAATTTGATGGGAGATGTCCATGGGCATCCTAGCTCAGACTAGGATGTATGTTGTAAAGGTAGATAAGCAATTTCCTGGGCAGTCTTGCAAAGCCTAACTACTGGCACTGCCGAGAGCCTGCACTCCTTTTTAATAACTCTTTTTCCTCCCCTGGTGTTCAGAGGTTAGAATTTCTCTGCCTAATCTGCCTGCCAGGCTCATCTCAGAATATGCCTAAACCTATCAAAGGATAGAAAG
The DNA here is from genome assembly GCF_964211835.1 of Anser anser. NCBI lineage: Eukaryota > Metazoa > Chordata > Aves > Anseriformes > Anatidae > Anser > Anser anser. Next base: position 166,839,070 of record NC_139720.1, read on the forward strand.
AGAAAGCAACAACCTTCCAATTTGGAAAAATCATTTAGATTTAGACTATTAAGCCCAAGTTCACAGAATCATAGAATGGTTGAGGTAGGAAGGGACATTAAAAATCATTCTACCCCCTCTGCCATAGGCAGGGATGCCACCCACCAGATCAGGTTGCCCAGGGCCTGGTACGACCTGGTCTTGAACACCTCCAGGGATGGGGCATCCACAGCTTCTTTGGGTAACCTCTTCCAGTGCCTCACAACCCTCTGAGTAAAGAATTCCCTCCTAACATCTAATTTAAATCTCCCCTGTTTTAGTTAAAAACCATTCCCCCTTGTCCTATCATTATCTGCCTGAGCAAAACTACTCTCCATCTTTTTTTACAAGCCCCCTCTAAGTATTGAAAAGGTGCAGTGAGGTCAGCCTGGCACATTCACTTCTTCAGGTTGAACAGCCCCAGCTCTCTCAGCCTTTCTTCACAGGAGAGGTGCTCCAGCCCTTTGAACATCTTCATGGCCCTCCTCTGGACCTGCTCCAACAGCCCCATGTCCTTCCCCCACCCCAGGTGGGGCCTCACAAGGGCAGAGCAGAGGGGGACAATCCCCTCTCTTGACCTGCTGGCCAATTCTCTGTTGATGCAGCCCAGGATGCAGTAGGCCTTCTGAGTTGCAGGCACACACTGCTGGCTCCTGTGAAGCTTTTCATCCACCAGAATCCCCAAGTCCTTCTCTGCAGGGCTGCTCTCAATGAGTTCTTCTCCCAGCCTGTACTCATATCTGGGATTGCCAGGTGCAACACCTTGCACTTGGCCTTGTTGAATCTCATTAGGTTCACATGGGCCCACTTCTCCAGCCTGTCCAGGTCCCTTTGGATGGCATCCCTTCCTTCTCTTGTATCTACTGCACTACTCAGCTTGGTGCAAACTTGCTGAGGGTGCACTCGGTCCCACTGTCTATGTTGTTCATGAAGATATTAAACAATACCAGTCCCAGGACAGACCCCTGAGGGACGCTGCTCATCACTGGCCTCCACCTGGTCATAGCTATTGACCACCACTCTCTGGGTGTGGCCTTCAAGCCAACTCCTTTTCCAGTGAATAGTCCACCCTTCAAATCCAATTTGGAGATCAGGATGTCATGTGGGACTAGATGATCTTCAGAGGTCCCTTCCAACCTCAGCCATCCTGTGACTGTGTCAGAGGCCTTACAGAAGTCCAAGTAGGTGACATCAGTCAGTCTTCCCTTGTTAACTGATGCAGTCACTCCATCATATAAGACTACCAGATTTGTCAGGCACAATTTGCCCTTGGTGAAGCCATGCTGGCTCTCTCAGATCACCTCCTTATCCTGCATGTCTTAACATCACTTCCAAGAGAATCTGTTCCATGATCTTGCCAGGCAGAGAGGTGAGGCTTTCCGGTCTGTAGTTCCCCAGGTGTTCCTTTCTATCCTTTTGAAAAGTGGGAGTGATGTTTCCCTTTTTCCAATCACCAGGGTCTTCACCTGACTGACAGGCCTTTTCAAATATGATGGGGAGAAGCTTGGGTTCAAATCAATCCTCCTTTTGAAAGCAGCCCATTTTTGCCAGTAAGCTACTTTAACGGCTGAGTTGTAAGGTGTCTTCCGTGGGAGGGATCACAATCACCACAGTTATTCTACTTCCGTAAAGTTTAAATATTCACTGGAGAGAATAGCTCTACAACGCTTTTAATAAAGCATACAGATATTGATCCCACCTCTGCCTAAAGGATTATTTATATATTATATTTGGATTTTTTCCCTTTATTTTTATATGTTATTTTTCAGAAGTTTATGAATTGTGTGATTGAAGTATTTAGAGAGGAGGATCATTTTGTAATATCAGGTAGAAAGAGCTGTTGTGCAGAGACAAAAAAAAAAAAATTAAACCACTTTTAGTAGATTATGTTTCTGTTAAATTGAGAAAAATATTTCAGTAAGTCTTAGGCTGATACAAAACACTAAAATGCACACCCCATAAGGGTGTGTTTTATGGATTTTAAAAATTTATTTATTTATTTATTTGCCAGCCCAGCTTGCATTTGCTACTGCTACTGCAGATTGCCATTCCTGAGGAAGACCTTTTGGCTGGTAAGTGTAAGGTATGCACTTGGTTGTTTAACCACACCTTCCTGAGTACAGGAAGGAGCACTATCAGAGCTTTTTCATATGCATTTTTTAAATGCTAGGAAATCAGTAGTGACATTGCAGATGTATTTGGCAGCCCATTGTTCTCCCAAAAGGTGTGGCAGAGTTCATAATCTAAAGAAGGAAAAAATAGAAATACTATAAATAGTATGCAAAGTGTCTAAACAATTTCACTGCTTTTAGTTGCCACAGAACATGGCTGAGCAGTTTCTGCTGTTTCCTTTTCTAAAATTGCTTTGTAGAGAAAACATGCTAATCATAGCAGGTGCCAGCACATTTTATGGCAGATATATAATCTTCAATGTTAATAGTCCTGCTTTTTGCATAATTTGAATACCTCCCTGCTCTGCAAATGAGTGGAATATCTTGCAAAAATCCCTGAAAGTCTCATCCATAGTATGCTAATCCTGCACCACTACCATTACTACCTTAGCTTAAAAAAAAAAAAATAGTTACTAATAAAATCAGTTGTCTAAAGAATATTGTGCTGAAAATCTGGCTAAATCAAGTGACGTTTGCATGGTACCAGCTGAATGGCTGTAACCGGTTTTGTAGCTTATGTTATTGAAAAATAGCTTATTTGTTAATGTGTTATTAACAAAGAACACAAATGGGAGTGGCTAAAGAAATTAAAATCAGACTTTGACCAATAGTAGGGGGACTGTAAGAATTATGATTAGCTGTGCTTTTTCCTTAAAGAATAAGCAAGACTTTACAATATCCCCATCACCTAGAAATCCTCATTGAGAGCTCTAGGAAAGAAGCAAAGTTAGCAGCCTCAAGGAAGACATCTTGTTAAAAGATGCTAGAGGAGAAATTGAAGAGAAGAATGTGCCTTCCTGCTACCTAACTAATATTTTCTTAAAGCAATTTATTGTCCATGGGCACTTTAAATACATTGAAGACATCCCCACAGGCTGTTCTTTTAATAGAGTACATACAGAGATGTATCTACTCCATAAAATGATATCTATGTGAGGAGGTTCAAATTACACTTATCTGATAGATTGGGTTTCTCTCTTTAGCTTGGTATGGTGCAGGATTCATCTGTGAGGGCTAAGAAGCTTTTGTTGTTGTAATGATGACTATATCTTTTACTATTAGGAATGAATTAGGTGATACAGAAATTAACAATTGCCTGTCATTTAAAAACCTATATGGAAATTTTATATCAGTCAAAAAACTGATGGACCGGCGCAATAATATTCCATCTATTTAATGAAATCTTCATTTGGTGTTTCCACATTTGTGTTACCAGCACACATAACTGCTGTGTATGCCTTCCAAGCATAACAGAGCATGATCCCATTCCCTATCCACATCAAAGTCAAACATGACAATGACAGAAGGGTAGCTTTTCCCCCATTCCCTATATATCTGTATATATCTGTGTATATCTGTGTTGCTCTGTGAGTGTGTACATGTACGTATACACATATATGCATTAGTATGTACTCATATGTAAAAGAGTTGAATAAGAATGGAGATATGCTTGTCAAAGACAAATCCATTGATTGTTACTAAGTAAACAGAAACCACATTTGGCTAAGACTCAAACATGCAAATTGATAGAGCCTATAAGGGCACTTAGGGAAATCAGTACGTACACTTTCCCTGTTCTTCCATGCTTCCCTAAGCATCTGCTTTTGGCCACTGTTGGAGACAGAATATTGGGCTAAGTAGACCTCTGGGCTGACCAAAGACTGCCACTCCAATGGTTTACCCCTATGGTCAAAATTTTTATAATGTACATAACTAAAATTGTATTAAATTGTTCCTAATTCTTTGATGCTGATGTAAACAAATAGCAATATGATTAAGTTGTGTCCTGGTTTCATCTGGGATAGAGTTAATTTTCTTCCTAGTAGCTGGCATGTTGCTGTGCTTTGGATTTAGGATGAGAATAATGCTGATAGCACATGAATTGGTTAGTTGTTGCAGAGTAGTACTTACACAGAGTCAGGGACTTTCCAGCTTCTCGTTGCCCTGCCAGCGAGGAGGCTGGGGGTGCACCAAGAGCTGGGAGGGGACAGAATCAGGACAGCTGGCCCAAACTGGCCAAAGGGATGTCCCATACCACATGGCAGCATGCTCAGCTATAAAGGTGGAGGGAGTTGGTTGGGGTGGCAGCCACTGTTGCGGGTCTGGCTGGACATCAATCAGTGGGTGGTGAGCAATTGCATTGTGCATCACTTGCTTTGTATATTATTTATTATTATTGTTGTTGTTGTTGTTATTATTATCCCTTCATTCTCTGCCCTATTAAACTGTCTTTATCACAACCACGAGTTTTTACTTTTTTTTTTTGATTATCTCCTCCATCCCACTGGGGGGAGGCAGGGAATGAGCAAATGGCTGTGTGGTGCTTAGCTGCCTGCCGGGTTAAACCACATCAAAGTGATACCAGATTTTTTTTTGAAAGTTTATGCTTCAGTATTAAAATAAGCCAGTCTCCCTAGTGAAGGGGCTGCCTTTCAGCCACTTAACTGAATCATTCAGTGAATTTATTTTAGTTTCTTCAGACTGAAGTTATTCTCTAGTTACATGGCAAATGGGAAGAGTATGTACATACGTGATTATGAAGAGCACTGCATTTTGCTAGTGCATGTTTAAGACCCTTTTCTTAAAACTACCTTTGCAGTCAAATAAAATTGCTCATCTATTCAAAAGACAGATAAAATCACAAGGCAGATTTGTGATATGTGTTGAAATGTAGGTCAGCTGCAGGAGTAAAATAGAAAATGGCATTATAGATGTGGCATTTTCCCTCCTTGTCCCCCTCCAAGCTTCTCTGAACAATAATTCAGCTGTTGTCCTCCCTTGTCCACAGAAGTAGAAGGATTAATAGCATTTCTAAGCATATTCCGAGGAATAAATTTCAGGTGCAGATTTCAATCACAAAGAAACTATGTGAAAGAAAGGAAAATAATTTTCCAAAACCAACACATACCAAGTAAGTCATAGTGAACTGAGAAGTTGAATAAATGATTGAGTTCTCTTCTTGCCTTTATAAAATATTTGTCTTATATATCTTGAAACTTGCCAATAGACTGTTAGAATATATTTGAAATACAAACTTCTCCTTCCCTCTTATTCTGAGTAAATGATATTTTTTTTGAATAATTGTTTTAAAAACTGGAAGTAGTTTGGAAAGAATGTTGACAGAAACAGTCTTTCAAGTGAGTTTTAATGTTCAGTACGTGAAGGGTTGGGCTGAAGATTTTTTCATTTATTTTTGTTGCTGTTGTTTTTCATTTGTTTGTTGTTGTTGTTGTTAGGTGCAAGGGAAAGAAGGCTGGGCTTTAAAACAGGATGTTTCCAAAATAATTTGGGTGTTATTAGAAGGAAAAGAGTCTGGACAGAATTATTATAATTATCTGGATGTAATCATGGAGTCCCAGATCAGTTCCTGACTTTCCAGATCCTGCCATGGTACTATAGTAGCATACCATGAAGGACCCAGTAATTTCAAGTGTGGGTTGCTCTGGATCATTTTTCAGGCTATTAGCCTGAGAAAACTAAGTGACAATTAATGCCTAAGTAAATAATCTGAATTCTACTCAATGAAAGGAGAATCCAACCTGGTGACAGCTATGTTCAAACACTCAGTTCCTCAGTGCTGGGCAAGACTTTCCATCGCAGGCCTTGTTTAACAAAAAAAAGGTAGGCAACATCAAAAGTCAGACTCCTACTTCTACATTTGTCACCCAAGACTCCACTAATGAAATTCATTTCACTCTAATGTAAATGACTAAAGTAGGTCAGAGCATTGGGCTCCAGAAGTTGCTATTTCTTTCTGCTGTCTTGAAAGGGAGCCTAAGATGACAAGTCAGATGTAGGCATCTACACTGTAAACACATAGACATGTCAGATGAATCCCATGTAATGGCAGGATTTCAAATTAAATTTTTGCTCTTGCAGAAAGCCATGATTCTTGCCAAATTTCAAACAAAAGGAAACATGCATTCAGATTTTTTTTTATCTGTCTCTGGCCAAAATTCAAGTTGCAAATCTCATTCTGCACCCTGGAAAATAACAGCACCTATACTAAATCAAAACTTGTCTAATCTTCAAGCAAACTGCTTGTCCTGTGATGCATTGTAGAAAACAGCTTCCCAGCAACACTGTGGCCACTTACAGAAAAAGCATGGCAAGGAAACTATAAAATGGGCACACTGGAGTCTAACCCACAGAGGACATGCCAGATTAGGGGACGGAGAGAAAACAAACGAACAAAAAAATCATTGAGTTTTTTAGGCAATTCCTTCCCTTTCATTCATGGGTACAAAGGGAATATTCCTATTTCTAGAAGGAATATGTCAGATCTTTCTGAATTCAAAGCCTCTAGCTATACTTAAAGTAAAACTTTAATTTTTAGCTGTCTTGTAGTTAACTTTATTCATTCTGTTCAGAGTCCTGAGCTGCAGATAAACCAGTACAAACAAGATTTGACATCATCTACGTACCTGTGAGCAGAACCTCCATAGTATTGTGCCTAAATGACAGTATTTGAATTCTTCATCTTTTCTCAATTTTTATTTTGAAACAATTCTGCTCTAGAATATTTTAAACTTTTAAACCCATAGTGGTTTTACCATTTTAAATTGCAGAAGAAAGCTCCATGTCAGTGAGCTATGCTGTAGCTTAATTATACAGCCAGCATGGGTGTGTGAGAATAGCCACCACATACTAGAGAATAAATTGCTGGGTTTGGTTTTTCTTGATTTACAAGTTGCTATATGAGGCGCATGTTCCTAGGGAGTGGTGAAAAGTAGGGGTGTGTTAAACAGGTTTAAGAACATTTTAAAGAGACACAGTCAGGTTTGAGACATAGTAGATTTGGTGTACTTCCTCCTTCCTGCCAAATAACATTTTCTGTTTCTGTGGTTAAAAACAGTTGAGCTGCACCCTGCCTCTCCGTTTAAGTGATACCACAAAATCCAGTGTCGCAGTATGTGTCACACTGGTCTCTCTCTGTCTTTTTTCGTTTTTTGTCATCAGTAAGGAAATGAAACTGCCAAAACTGCTGGTCTTCACGCTCCTTGGAGAGCAGAATTCGCATGCCACCAAGCTCAGCCAGTAAAATCTTGTGGTTTTCTGTAAAAATAGCTGTGGGGAGGACAAACAACACTTGGATCAAATTATTTCTCTACTCAGAGCAGTACAGAAGTTATTTGCTAGTGTTACTGGGGCCACCACTTCAGTGTCTGAAATACCCGGGTATGAAACCTGGTTTTCAAGTTCCCAGGTACCTTCTCAAAAATCACATGTTGTTGAACATGGATTCTCTTGTTTCCCATATGTTTTGCACAGAGAATGGGCATTATTTTGAATCTTTCTTACACATAGTACTGGCTTTGACCCTTGGAGAATTAAATGTTATTTTCTCTTTCTGGGTAAAGATCTCTACTGGAACTAAAGATAATTTCAATTGAAAATAAGAACAATCTTTCTTCCTTTCACAAGAGATGACAGGAATATCAATTTCAATTGCTTGCTTACTACAGGAGAACAAAATTAGCAGAGCACAATGTGTATACAAATTTCAGCGTGCCATTATTGTAAATAACATTGAAGTTTTTTTTGGAAGCATTTAACCTCACTTTCTCAGAGACAGTTTTTCTTCTTTTTTTTTTTCTTTCTTTTTTTTTCCCCCTAGGCTGATAAATATGTTAAAATTTGGATGTTTTCCATTACATTATACTATATTACTTGAGGTGCTATCTTGTTCTATATAATCAAAACATTTAGAACTAAAATTCCAGTACTTAGTTATTTGAGAAAATACATGTTTTAAATTTGCCCTTCCAAAGGTAATAGGTGAGCACCATGACACACACAAAGATCATTGTTAGTCAGACCAAAACTTAATTCATGAAAAGAGCAGAGTGGGGACATGACTTGTAAGTGCCAATGTTTGGAAGAAGGAGAGTAAATGGAAAAAGAAATTTGAAAGTAGGTAGCAAAGTAGCTGAAGAAGAGTTGAAATAATTAGGAAGGAGGGCAATGTCAAAGAGAAAATGGAAGCAAGCAGAAAAGGAAGGCCAAGATCTGTCTGATCTCATATACTGACAATGCAAATCATACAGAGCTGTGCTTATGAAAGGGTTTGAGAACTGGAGTCTTGTATATACAGAAGATATATATCTCCTACCATTTTTAAGCAAGGTGGATAGAGGTGTTTATATAAAACAAACAAACAAAAAACAAATCAAAAAAAGCTTTCTACAGGAATTTTAAATTCTAGGAAATCTGTGATCAGATGAAGAGAAAGGATGAGCAGTGATATTGCATGAGAACTATGTCATGAAAAATGTGTGGCATGTTAGCAATTCTTTCCACATGGCCTGTGGTCGGGACAGAGTAGCATCAGAATTATGCTGCAGAAGGAGCAATTAAAGGCACATGCACAGGATGAGGAAGAATGGTTGCTTAGCTGAAAACATGAGAGCTGAGAGATATGAAGACAATACCACAAATAAACAGCCTGCGGAGGTTTGCGCAGAAGGCCAAGTTCAGTGATAGCCTCTTAATATAATTTTTCTAAGGGTTTTGTGAGTTCAGCCTCCTAAATGTTCAGAGGTGTAACTGCAGTGACTATCTGTTCAGGGAACACCCCAGAGATTGCCATGAATCAGTGTCTCTGTCACTAACCTAACTGTACAGTGCGGTGATCCAGTAAACGGGTGCTGACAATAGCTTTTGTGGTTAGCAGCAAGGGCGCGGTTTCATTATCAGTTTAAACTGATCTAATACCACATTCCCACCAGGAGGAGCAGTTCTGCCTTCCTCGTCCTGCCCTTGGCCATGTTCGTGCAATAGTCTCTTACATCAACTCAGTCAAATCAGCAAACTGATCCAATTCACTGCAGGTCTCATGATCAAAAGAACAGAAGAAGCCTATAGCAAAAAATAATAATAAAATAAAATACTGGGTAAGGCAACGCCACCAATTTGTCAGGGTACTATTAGGAGGTTTACACCAGCCATGAGACCATCTTTTAAAGCTAGTACCTTAATTTAGCAACTATTGAAACAAAAGGACAGTTCACACCTCAAAATTAGTATTTTAACTTCTCCATAAATTCAGCCATGTTATTTCTAGTCATATTCTTCCTCCAGAGTACAGAGTATTTTCCCTGCCCTAGCAGCTACAGACTTTTACAATACAACTTTCCCACAGGATTTCAACCTAAAGGACATGACAACATTTAGAATGAACAATCTACATTCTTTCAGAGTATGTCCTGATTCTCTTAAAGTCTTAAAGTACTGTGCTAGCTTTCCTCTCATCTACAAATCACACCTTGCTCATATCTCTACATGTATACATATGGGAAAAGCTATTAAAAACATAAGCATTTGCCAAATATTATTGGTACATCATATTTTCCATACGGAAAGACTTTTCCTCATCTCAAAATTTGTTTCTAAATTAGTGATCTTTGATATCTTCCAAGCACTAATGGGAAGGACAAAACTTGAGGATGGGATTTGAGTGATAGGAACCATTATCACTTTAGGCATTAAGGAAGTCAACTGACCACTAAATTGGTCAACAACTCAAAAGACAAAAGAAATACTTTCCTACATTTTTACACTACTACACTTGCAGGCAGACTTTAATCAAATAATAGGATCAATTCACAGAATCACAGAATTGTTGAGGTTGGAAGGGACCTCTTAATCTCATGTAGTCCAACACCCCTGCTTAAGCACGATCAGCTAGAGCATGTTGCCCAGGATGGTGGTCTGGTCAAGTTTTGAATACCACTGAAGATGGAAACTCCACAGCCTCTCCAGACAAGCTTTCCTGTGCTTGACTACACCACACAGTAAAAAAAGTATTTTCTTGTGTTCAGATGGAATTTCAAGATTTTCAGTTACTTCCCATTGCCTCTTATCCTGTCAGCAGGTACTAACGAGAAGAGTCTGGCTTCCCTTTCTTGATTCCCTCTCAGTAGGTATTTATTCACACTGATGAGATCCCCCAAGCCTTCTCCAGGCAGAACAGTCCCAGCTCTCTCCACTTTTCCTCATATGAGAGATGTTCCCAGCACTTAATCACCTCTGTGGTCCTGTGCTGGACTTGCTCTGGTAAGTGCCTATCATTCTTGTACTGAGGAGCCCAGACCTGGACATGGTACTCCAGATGCAGCCTCACCAGTGCAAAGTAGGGATGCATGATCACTTCCCTCAACCTGCCCAGGATACTGCTGGCCCTGTGCCATGAGGGTGCATTGCTGGCTCACGGTCATCTCGTTTTCCAGCTCCTGGACAATTTCCACTCCAAGGACCTTCTCAGCAAAGCCGCTTTCCCAGCTGGCCCCCAGCATGTACTGGTGCCTGGGGTTAATCCTCCCAGGACATAGGATTTTGCCTTTACCCATGTTACCCATGCTTTTACCCCATGAAGCTGAACTTCATGAGATTCCCCTCTGTCTCATCCTCCAGCTTGTCAGGGTCCACAACCAACTGGCACATCAGCCAGCCTACCCAGTTTGCACCATCTGCAAACTTGCTGGGAGAGCACTCTGTTCCTTTGTCCAGATCTTTAACAAAGATGCTAAACAGTATTGGCCCAGTGTTAAGCCCTGGGATACACCACCAGTGACTTGATTAGGTTAGACTCAACCATCTAAAGCATAGGCTTTCCTTCCTCTTATGAGTGTCAATTTCCTAAGCTGTATGTACACTGTATAAATGGCTACTTCCCTAAAGGGAAGATGAAGTTAGAATTAATAACTTTGAAAAGCAGTCTACACTTTGTCTGTAATTATGTGCATCTTTCCATCGGACAGTGCTAACCTGTTTCCTTCCTTTTTTTTCCTCCCATCCTTGCCACATCCTATCTCTGACAACCATGGTTGGTGAAAAAGATTAAGGGCTTCCCCGAGCTCTTCATGTAATAATGAACAAGACGGAAGGAAGTAATCACATGTACATTTGCAACTCTATTATTATAAAGTCAATGAAATGTAAACTATCTCCTCTTTTGCCTTATAATTAATTAATTAATTATGAAAATGTACTGATTTATTTTCATTCTTCTGTTGCAACAGAGGTGACTATTAAGAAGTTTGCAAAAAGAAACTATAGTACAAGCTCAAAAAGTGAAATTCATGTACAAGAGGCTGCTTAAACACAGATATAAATTTCTGTTATGAGAAAAAGAGATGAACATCATAAGAAGGCATATTATATTGTGATGCTCCACTCTGAGCCAAATAGTATTTAGTCACTTGCAGTTTTGTGTAAGTACTATAGATGTTGATCTGTGATGAACATCCAAGCTAATCTGAATGCACAGGCACAATATCTCATAAGCAGTAGAACTATGAAAGCTAAAATACATAACAACTTTGATTTATTCAACAAGGTACAGAATATGCATTCAGGCAAATAGACAAGTATATATTAGAAGCAGACATCATAGATAGTGCACAGATGAGGGAAACTTTAACAATAAATTTATATATTTTAATTCCACACTATATTTCACAGTTGTAATATATATATATATTAGTTTACTGAACTTAAACATAATCCTGTACAAAATTAATGTTCCAGATGACAAGCTTTCTCTATAGTTGTCATGAGCATTATGCCATAATAACAGGAGTTCTGCTCATACAGAGAAAACAAGGTGGCTGTGTGTCCCTTGTATTACTTTCTCCTCAGTTTGTTTTTAGTAGAGTAGTCCTTAGTCAGCACTTTGAAGAAACAATGGTGGACACTAATCTGTGTCTGGTCCCAGATGGATAGACCTCAGGAAAAGGTACCTGTGAGATGTAAGAAATCCCCCACCCTCAGTGTTTTTGTATTGACTACTCCTAAGTGTCTACACAAAGAAAAAGTGAATTTCAAGTAGCTCCATGTTTGGGTGTCTCTGTTTCCATGCCTCATTTATGGTCTCTGACTCCATACAAAGCTGACTCAGAGCTTTGCATGCCAGTGTAAGTGGCAGACGCCTCCCTGAATGCTGTGGCTATGTCTGACTTTCCCCAAACGGCTCTGATGTTCTTGCTGAGCCCTCCAGAAGTTCTCCCCATAAAACTTGGGACACATGGAAGTTCTGAAATCCTCACAAAACAGCACCAAACACAAGGGGTTAGATTACTCCCTTTTAAAACGTTTATCTCTATCAGCAGATAGGATTTTTCAGTCCACTTGCTTAGGCATGTGCAGGTGTGAATTCTTACGGGTCTTGGGCTGCTCTGCCCACAGCTATTGCTGCCCCTGCCTCCCAGCCCTCCGTGGTGCCTCCAGGTTATGGCAACTCTTATATTTGCTACATCCAGGCTTCAAGCAAGGATAAGGCTTGGGAGCTTCTGCTGTATTTCACACTCAGTACAATAGATAGAAAATTTGTGAACTGTTAATTCATTATTTCTGGTATCACAAGACTGTTCAAGGTAGATGAACAGCTTTGTTATCTTCATGCTAGAGGGTGAGCTGTCTGCCCTTAAGTCTGACTGCAGATCCTTGCACTGCAGATCATTCCTCTGAGGCATCTGACTGAGCTCTGTCAGAAACAAGTTCCTTGCCTGAATGGTTCTTTACGTCTAACCTAGTGTGGCCATTCCTCTGTAAAGGAAAGCATCAAAAAAGAACATTAGTCAAAGGTGTCCTTCTTTCTTCTAGCCTTCCTAATAGAAAAGAGTGATTCAAAATATAGTACCAGCATAAAAATGTTGCAAAAATCAAACTCACCTTCCTCCTCACTTTAAGCTCTAATAATTTATTTAGTTTTCCACAGTATCTCTCATAAAACATTTTCATCCACATACTCATTAGCCCAAAGATCCCAGGACAGGATTGTATATACAAGGCTGAAGAGAATACATAATGCTAATTTAGTTTAATCATAATCTATTTGCATAAATGCAGTCTTCCAAGGAAATCTATTTATTTTGCCAAGAGCAGTTCCTTAAAGGATGACAGGGTAAGAAATATGACACCTATTATTACAAATGATTACTTAGAGGTGAATGTACTGATTTTAATTATATCAGGTAATCTTGAGGTTTCTCATACTGTCAAAAATAATTTACTCTGCTTGCACTAGTTTATTGTTGGCTTTAGATACTGTCAGTATGTTTTTTCTCCTGTAGCAAAGTCCTGCCTTCCATCCCCTTGGAAGGACACCGTCCCAGTCCCACTCTGCTTAAAGTACCATAAAAGCTGAGATTGTCTTCATATGATCAGGTAACTATGCAGAATAAAATAGCCCCTCAGCTTACCATGATCCAAAACAAGAGCAGCTGTTCCAAGATGGGTGCATCTTCCCCATAGACCCCACGTATAGACCCTACCCCTTCGGAGGCTGCTTTCTGTAGTGTAGAGCTACACCTACAGTGATGCCTTCCCTAGTTTACAGGTCCTGCCAGATGATTTTGGGACTCAGACCAAGCAAATCTACACTTCAATGCAGGAATCTCTCTGTCAGGGATAGGGCTTTCAGGTAGCAACAGAGAATATCATAAAATAGTGCTCTTTCTTTCCTAACCCTCCCCATAGAGTCTCCATTAAAAGCTCAATTCAGTTAAGATTATTTCACAAATAAGAAAAAACAAAAACAACAACAACAACAAAAATATAAATAAAATTTGGGTTTACTACTCAAGCAGGAAGGTTGGGTAATAGCAACTGATCTAGGCTTGAACCATTCTGTAGCTCCAAGTTCAGACAGTAATGCTCACAGTTGTAGAAATAATCCAATATTTTAACAAGTGGGTTCTGATAGACAACTGCTGACCTGTAGACCCATATGCACTTAGTCTTTAGAAATGTTAAAATAATTGGTCTTTTACTGTCACTATAAGCAGTCTGTAAATCAAAACAAAAACACATTTCAACAGAAAGGACTGTTTGTCTTACACATCTATGATATTAATACACCACTTTACAAATCAAGGAAAAAGATTGGTTAGGAAAATGAAATTTAAATACAAAGTTGTAACTCTGGAAACATTAGCCAGCCACTTGCTTATCTCTTGCCAAATGTAAATTCCCTTTTATTCAGACTTCTCCAGCCACATACACATATACCTCTGCGTAGCTATCTGCCTGGTTTGGAGCAAGCACCTTGGTGTCCAAGCCACACCTCAAATGGGTGACAAGTGTCTCCTCATTTAGAGGAGATACTTCCTCAGATGAAGGCCTGAAAGGAGTTGAATGCAGTACACGTTGTTAGAGGTTGCCTAATGCAGTAACCGGTGCCGGACACTTAATAAATAAATAAATAAATAAATAAATAAATAAATAAATAAATAAAAAAGGTGAAGGTGACCACAACAGCTAGTACACTGTCCTGAATGAAGGACCAAGAAACTATGAGTTAGTTCCTTAATCTGGACATTAACTTTTGCATGTGCTTAAAGAGAAAATGTAAGGGAAAAAAAAAAAAAAAAAAAAAGAAGAAGAACTGAAGCATTTTTCCTAAAGAAAATGTCCAAATTACAAATCCTCAAGACAACAAGACAAGACATTCTGTCCCCCTACACATCAGACATCAGAAGCTTGGATAAATAACAATCCTGTATTTTTTCAGATGGTGTATATGGTGCAGTTAGGTCATTTAGCTATTTTGCTCTAGTTACAAGAGTAGGCAAATAAACAGAATTGTTGTATCTAGTTTTTCATAAGAAAAGCATAAATACAAAACATCATATAGTTATCAAAGCTGTTGCCATATTTGTGTTGTATGAAGTGCTGTTTGACATTAGCAATACCATTACTCTTACTTTTTGTAAGCATATATAACATATTAAAATGTATAAGACCAAGGCCAAATTTATTTTGTCTTAAAACATAACAGAATTTAAAACATCACTGTCTATACATGCTTTTTATCTGTCCTTAAGCCTCCTGCTACATTTCACATGCAAATCCTTCCTAGCAGAGCCCAATGCTGATCTACAGGTACCGATTCTAGAACATACTTACAATTTAGTGTAATTTGCAGTTTGAACACTAGGTGGAAACAAAGTAATAAAAATAAGATCTGTTATCAAATAATCTTCAGCACAGCAAATGGAAGAGCTTTCTCCAACACACATGACTGAAATCCCAGAAGCCAGAAATGGCAGCTTAAACCTGCTTAATTGCACCGGAGACCTCTGTGATTCTCACTACTTGGGCACAAGAAGAAGAGGAAATAATCTCCCTAGACTTCTTAAACTTGAATATTTGATTTTCTTTCCTTGATGGCTTACTTTAAATTTTGGGATATGTGTACCCAAAATGCTCAGATGTATTCGTATTGATCGTTTTTCAAGTATTTCTGTGAAAACTGGTACCCGAATTCAACATGTAAAATTTTTCCTCTATTGTTTTTCAGTTTTGCAAAACTTTAGATTGAATGTATACTTAGAATGAGCAGCTTTTGTCTGCTGCCCTTTGCTTGTCATAGATTATGAATAGATAAATAGTGAAAATAGAAATGTATATATATATATATATTCCATCTCATGGTTATGCAACAAGAAAAGCAAAGCAAGAAAAGAGTCACCCTCATTTCACTCTTTTGTGTAACACAGTTCTAGGAGCCTCTTTATTATAATTCCAAATTTCCTCAGATCAAGAAAGGGAACTGAAATGATATTTAGTTTTGGATGATAGCCATCTTTTGATGGCTTTAGATATTCTGTTGCTTGTGGAAAACTTGGCTCCGGAAAAATCCATATGCAGAATGCAACTGCAGCAAAAGCCCATAAATAAGGAGGAATGATGTAGCATTTCACTGAAAACCACAATGCAGAACTGAGCTGCACGACAGCAGTGCTGGTCAGGATTTGACATTCAGGCATTTTCGTCTTCTTTCCAGGAAAAAAACAATCTTAGCATAAGACCATCCTGTTGAAAAGATGCAGCCATGTTTTACACAAATTCAGAAGAGACTGGCCTAGTGATCCCTCGTCCCTTTCAGTACTGTTTGCAGAATTTGAAATGGTTAAGAAGGTGGTATAACAGCAAGGGACAACCCTAGTTTTATTTATAGTTCATAACATACTCTTTAAAATGTGAATGGTACCCTGCCTGCATCCAGTATGAATACATAACAAACCATGAGGTTTCCAGCAATATTTTCACCTCTTCCAAATTTTTCTAATTTTTTAATTAATACATTGGTTATCCCAAGTACCTTGCTCTATTTCATTCTACATGTTAGTCCGAGTTCTGCCTCTTTGTCCATCTTTTCACACAATAAGAGGGCAGATGCTAGCCTCACAGGCTGGTTTTACAGACTGTTTAAAGTAGATTTCAACTGCCTGAGGTGACTTAGTCAATTGGCTCACATACCAGAGCAAGTATTCATACTGGTGGAATGCAAGTCAAAATCTTAACTGAATTTGAAACCTGTTGAAGCTTGGTGAATAACTAAGCCTATTGTTCCTGATCCAAGTAAATATAACCCTCTGTCTACTGAGTACTTCTATTCAAAGTCTTAGATTAAATGGTTTTGTATATATTTTCTAAACTCTATAGGAACAAATGCTACGCTAAACTCAACGAGCATATATCAAGTAGCTGCATAAGGCCTACTGTCATCATTCCTGAAGAAAGTTTGTATGTGATGGGTGCAAGGACACAGATAGGGCAAGATATAAATATAACAATGAAGTAAAAGCTTTGGGTTTGGAAGAGTTTTGAGGAACTCAGTATAGTTGCCATTGAATTCAACCTGCCATTGAATTCAACCTACCATTGAAAGACTATATTTCCTCAAAGCTTTTATAAAGAAAAAGATTCTGCAGAACAAACAGTGTCTAAGTTAGTTCTTTGTCCCTCAGTGGATGATTATCCCAGTCCTTATCCTTAAGGTCATCTTTTAGAGGAGACACTTGTTAAATATCATGGAAATCTCCTTGCAGTAAAATAAAACAGTGTCAATCATCCTTCAGTTATGACTGAAAGGTAATGAACTCCTAAATAAAATATAGCAATTGTTAAATGTAGAATGGCAACACATCCTTAAGAAACAACGTTCTGTGTACATTCTGTATCATCTCCACTTGAAACAATACCAGAAAACTTTGGCATCTTTTATATTTGTCTGACTATTCCCACCCTGCTAAGTATGTGTGAACTGGATTTTATATCAATGGGTCATTTTAATACAGTCTATCTAAATAATAATCAATTTCCTGATATCAGCTTAAAGAAGTAAAGTATTAGGGCAGAGAATTTAAAAAAAAAAAAAAAGAATTTGACATGACAATCAGAGCCCAGATTACACACGGCAGGAGTGGAAGGGGAAATGCTGCTTGTAAACTTAGAAGAATCTATATGGAAAACACTGAGTGTCAAACACAAATGCATTTGCTTGTTTGTTTGTTTGTTTTTTAAATTAATCCCCATTTCAAAGTTCCCCAGGCAAGCTTAACGCTATAACATTGACTTACCAATTTTGGCACTGAAGAGAGTAGCTAGAAAGACTTTTCCAGATGCAAGAATTTCCACTGTTTATAAAGCCGTGGGTCTATTGATCACTGATGAGATGTCCCTTAATATGCCTCCAGTTACTACTTCCTATAGCTCAAATCCCTCTTCCACCAAGATTCAAGTTTCAGGTTAAAGCATATTGAAAGTTTGTCTCTGCTGTTAACTGCTCTGGCTGGTTGGCAGTTGCTGCTGGTGACTGTGTTACTAGGAGTGGTTTTGGCTTTGAGTAGGATAGTTGTGAGTCAACATGTGGGAATAAATCCAGACATGCCCAGCTTTCCTCCTGCTCTGTAAACAAAGTGATCTGATACAGAAATCTGACTGGGATGATCTTTAGATGCAATAAATATATCTGCCCTTCTGCCACATGAAGGCTATCTTCCTACTGAACCCAGTAGGCATGTGACACAAGTTATTTTTTGAGGCACTCTAAATTGCAATAACTTCCTTGCCTGCAAGGTCACGTATTAGTGATAAGCATCAAGAGTGGGATCCTTGCTGCACAAAAGCCAGGAGCAAAAATCCCATTGATCTCAACAGAATAATGGCATTGCCACAAGGCACTGCAGAGCACTGCAGTGAGGGGAGGCTTCCCACAGAGCCTACTTTCTTGCTCTCCGTCTTAATCTTCTAGCACCTTCTTTGCATTCTTCTTCCATCTTTGCTTCCAGCCAGCTTCTTCTACCAGAAAACCGCTCATGACAAATTTCCCTGGCCTGTTTCCACTCTTTCCTCAAGCAGTCTGCCTTTAAATTCAAGTTTGTTTTGGTCAAAATAAATTCCAGCTAATAGTGTAATCTAAAATCTTTCCATAATTTTTTTTTTTTCCAGGAGAAAAGTTGCAGTGAAGCAACAGCCATTCAGCTGAGCTCTTTAGAGCACGTCTCTATGTTACATACTGTGGGAATAACAATTTACTTTCCCAGGTTAATATCTCATGTTACACAAGTCTTGGCACTGTAAAGTATCTTTGCAGACAGACATTGTTTTAAGCAGGTGACCAGCAGGAATCTGTGTTCATTCAAAAAAGCTACTAAATGCCACTCTAAAACAAGAACTGTGTATAAAAACTGTTGAAGGAATATATCAAACAGGCAAGGTAGAGCTGTGCTTTTGCAACAGAGGACTTCAGAAATCTGTGTTTCAAAGGCATAGAAATAAACTGTACATAGAAAGAGAAAGACATAACCATGTTCTTTGCAGACTCCTGCTATCTTCAATAAAGTAAACTAAACAAATAAATAAACAAATAAAATACAGTCTGCAAAATGTTTGTTAAGAAAATTCAAGGATAAATGAAGATATGAAATTAGACAAATAAGAATTACTTCATTGAAGTCAGGATTTGTTCTGGAGTGTTTACTTATATCACCTACTCTACTCATCCACTAATGAATCTGCTTTTTGTCCCTATGATACTGCACAATCATAAATTATTATCATGAAAGAGAACACTTTGATCTTTACCATGACATCCTGTAGAGTCAAGGCCATTGAACTGCCTTGAATTTTGTTTATAGATAATGTTTTTTCACATGATGTGGGTAATATTTTACTTTATCACACTGCAGTAGAGATTCTGCTTTATCAAAGGTAATAGAAAACTGGATCTTTGCAGCAATGCTACATCTGTAACACAGTTATTTGTGGAATTTGTATGCAGGGCATAGTAAAATTTGCTCATTACTCAAATTAGGCCATCAAAGTGGCAGGCCATGGAGGAATTCTCACATGGTCCTCAGATCATCTTCCATCATCCTTTAAAACTGTAAAATTTATTTGCCATCTGATCCTTGAGTAAACAGCAATAAAGTAATCTCTCCCTTGGTTATCACAAAGTTTGACAGTCCTTGATTAAAACATAAACGTCTTAGATGCAGAACTGCTGCCTGTAGAATACTTTTAGAAGTAAAAGCCTTATCTAAAGCCAAAAATAGTTTATCTGTGTTGTTTGCTGAGCTTCTGGATGCTGGTCTTCATCTTTGTAACTGAAAGGTACTGAAAGTAATTTATTATGAGCTCTGTATATATAGATGCACTCATGCCTGAACATACTAACCAGTTGTGTTTAATTCAGTCTGTACATCAAATCTCTTTTAAGCTATTTATTCAGACTGATGGACTGAGTGGTATTTTTATAAGTGTATCATGGATAGCATAAATTATAATGGTAGTACACAAACAAATAACCCAGTATCTGCCAGTACTCAGTGGAGAGTACTGGCACTTAGACATTGATATATTAGGTTGACACAGGAATTTTCTATCAAAATAATTCATAACTAACAATATGTTACAATTTTAACATAGCTGAATAAAATCATGATCATTGATTAAGTAGAAGTTTTAACAGCATTTTAATAAGACAACAGTGTAATTTAATATCAGTTAACCATGAATGCAATTCCACAAAATGTACACTGCCTGCAAGACTGATTCTTGAGTAGTAATTCAGGACATGCTAATTTTATAATGTCAGTGCCCCCCAACCCATCAAAACCTTCGATTCAGTGCCCCTTGCAAAATGGCAGAAGTTCAAGAACATATCAAGGAGTGGAGAGCTTAAAGCAGGTGCAGTCACTAACAAGTATTATCATGCACTCAGAATAATTGCTACTAAAAAAAGCCAGGAGCTATCAAGCAGCATTTTAATCTTAATTCAGAATAACTACAGTGTATTAAGCCCCTCCTCTCATTCATCCCTGTCTGCTGCAGTTTCTAACTGGACATGCTGAAAAATACTTTTCTTTCCAGCAGGAATGAAGGGAACTGTTGAACTCTTGCCCACTTTTTTTTCTTCAATATACTGAAAAATCACAACAGTTACAAGAAGGCACAACTTCTCCTTCATTTTATGAAACAACAGCGAAAAAACAAGTTGGATTTTGACAGATAACATCCTCTTATACCTGAGTTTTAAATATAAGTCTATTTGGCACGTGAAAAACAAAGTCGTCTTCCTACATGCAATATACAGAAGCACATGAGCTGTATCTTAAGAATGAGTTCAGTTCACAGTTTTGTGTTAACCTACAGTACAAAATCTCCTACAAATCTCCAGAAGACTGAACACAAATCATAGGCATGCTATGTATATGTACTATATATGTACTGTATATGTGTATATGTACTATATATAAATTGAAATAGACTGCTTTTGTTCTCAAATAGAGAACTCACAAATGAAAGCAGCCCATTACCACGCAGGAAGGTCATGTGGTCCTTTAATACATTAAGCAGAAGGAAAATTTGACTTCAACAGCAGAGACTATTTCTTCCATACAAGGTAGCTCAGCCCCTAACTGCCTGCATCCATTCTTCAGAATTGAGACAACACATCATACACCATTCCAAGCCAAAAAGGTCAAGTGACAGTCTTAAAGATGGTGAGAAATTCTCATAATATCTGCTATGAACAAAGCCAGTCCCAGGAGCTAAAACAGAAGGTAAGACAGAGGAATTACTTTGTGTTCTCAGGTGCCTTGCTCTTATTCACAACCATGAGAATTAAAGCTATGCATCACTCATAAACTAAGGTGTCTCTTTTCACAGGTGTGATGTAAGAAGGAACACAATTTGTGGAGGCATACACTGTCTTCAGGACGACTCTCGCCATATCACATAGGCTCATAGTGCAGATGGGGCTATATGTGAAAGCTGCTTATTCACAAAGTACCGGGGAGAAATGTTTCCTAGCTTGCTTTGCTAGTGGAGAGCATGCAGGCTGGCAGACAAAGAAGTCAGCTGGTCACTTAAGCTTTGCACAATTGGTGATCTCACCCTCTCCTCCCACTATTACAGAGGAAAGGAGTGCTAGGTTTGACTGATTGGTTTTATTTTATTACCTACTCTTCTGACATATGAGAGAAGTTAACGCCCAGTTCTTGGATGTTTAACTTAATTTTAAATAGTGCTGCTTGGAATTATTGGACACAAGCCAGCTGATGATGACCGTGCTTGGGATTTTTTTTCTCCCTATAGGAAAAATAAAACAGCGCTGGACAGTTACATCAGAGCTTTTTAGCAAGGCATTAATAAATCATGCAAAGATTACTGATACTGACGATTACTCACAAGCAATACTTTAGACCTCATGTTCCTGAAAAGAACCAGGTGCCTAAAACTATGTATTGCAAAGATTTGTTCTGAATGGAGAATATTTGCCTTCTCTGTACTGTTTGATGGTATGGAATGAAGCAATCATTCATAGAAATACTATGAAAAAGTTATTATTCATTTCAATATTATTTTTGTATAAACAAAGAAATGTTGCAAATAGAATCTGTTGTATTTTGAGAAATAGTTCCTAATGAACAGATTGCATAGGATTGATCACTATTCATTTAATAATGCAGTTTAAATTTGCTCAGCAAGCAAAGAAAAATGTTGGGGAAAAGTGTGTTTCTCAATGTCGTGGAAGACAACATTATGTTGACGGTTATCTATGGAATTGAGAAGTGGATACTGAAAAAAAATCTACATGTACAAAATCTATATAAGTAATTTCTGGGAGAATGAAAATGGGGAGAATATCTGTTGAATAAATTATTTCAGAACTAGTCACCTGATCTACCTGACAATGTTATTCTGTGCATTGGTGAACTGCTGAAAAAGCACTTTATAAAGTTTGAATCCTCTGTTTCATCATTATTTTGTGGTGCTATATTCAACCCTGGATGTTCTGCCACCCTTTATTTTTTATACTGTTTTAAACTAACAAATGCTGCTGCTTTGATCATCTGCAGCATGTGCCAAGGCACAAGACATGCTCCAATGCTGCAGTTGTGCAACATCAGAAGATATCTTAATATTGGAGAAAAAAAATATCTCTGCACTTGAGATTTACGCAGGGATTTTCTTTTCCTTTGTTTACTCTCCTGCTGATGGCACAGCGCAGCTGCCTCTGAGAACGGCAATGTACACACAAAGAGGAGTGGAGATGTGTGATTAATGCAAAGGATTAAGCAGGGGAAGTTAGAGATTTTTATCCTGATTTTCCATTGTCACCTAGGCAAGTCCCCTAACTATGAAGTGCAACACAAAAGGCAACTTAATGTTTGATTATTTACTGAATTTTTGAGCAACAGCCTCAGGTAACTTGCAGTCTTTCTTTAGAAGCAAAAGGATTTCACTGCTTTTCAAAGAAGAAAAAGCTGTGAGAATGGACAGGAGGAAACACCATGGCATACCTAAGATGCTTCTCGGGAGGCAGAGCCCATAGAGGGCAGGAAATGACTTGCTAATGACAGGGGATGTGGAAAAGAGTGAAGAGTCCTCTCTGCTAGCAGAACTGGGGAAATACGGGCAACGTCACCCTTTCCCTAGCCTTCAGGAAGAAATTCCCATTAAAGCTGCTAGCACAATGCAAAATCTCCTTTGTTGCCAAAGGACAGCTTTAGAGTAATATACTGACCAGGACATTCTGTCGTCATTTTGGGAGGGTTTTTCATCAATGTGGATTTGGGTTTCATTTATTCATTGTTGATTTTCTTACCAGCTCAAGACCAGTCACTGATTTAGTCCCAAAGGGTCTTTAACACACTGCTAAATAAATAAGGGTAGTCTGTGAGCTCAGGATCCTCCACCACTCATATTACCCAACTTTTCTTCTCTCTGTGGCTCCGCTGTGGACCACAACAACTGTCTCCAAGACAGGTCTGTTAGAGAAGGGATGAGCCACAGGGAGTGCAGACATAAGCCAGCCTGTGGGCTCAAACATTCGCCCCTTTCTCTCTCCTTTCAGCTGTGTTGATGTATCCAAGGGTCACGTGCCAAACTATGGCCAAAGGTATTGTAGTCAGCACAGGCTGGCAAGCACACTGACACTGGTTCATATCAGGACTGGATTATTTCAGCACAAGCTAAAACCTGAAGACACTTGAGCTTTTGGGTTGCTTTTGGACTGGCAGGCAATACTGTCCAAATGAAGTGCTTTTCTATGGGATGGGTCAGTTGCTGGAAGCACAGTCTTTATTGGCAGTGGGAAGAGCATTCTGGGTTATCCAGGTTTTAATCTAAGCCTTGCTCTTCTCTGGACACTTAATTTATCTTCCAGTTATACTTCTGGGAAACAGTGTTTGAGGGGCAAGAGGAAATTTTCATCCGGAATACCGGCTGTGGGAATTGTGAATGTTAAATGTCACAACTGACAGAGGGCATTAAAACAAAGAGCAGTTCAGACCTGTCATGAAGCTGCGTGTATTGTTCAAACAGAGATGGAGATACCACTATTTCACAGTTGCAGTGAGTAGTAGCTTGGTCTAGATGTCTATTTGCAAACAAAGGAAACCTTCTACAAACAGTTCTCAAGAATGCAAAATGTGAAATGAACTCCTCTAAATGACAAAGTGAAATATAAAACAACACATATGTGGTAATACTGATCAATTAATAAACATTTCACAACTAGAAAATGGGTACAGCTAAAAAATTACAGTTAAAATAGTCCATTTAATAAAAAAACAGACTATAGAATGGATTCACTTTTAAAATTTGAGAAGGGATGGAGGGAAGGAAGGGAGGAAGAGAGAGAGAAAAAGAGATGGAAAGAAAGAGGGAAGGAGGGAAGGAGGGAGGGAGGGAGGGAGGGAGGGAAGGAAGGAAGGAAGGAAGGAAGGAAGGAAGGAAGGAAGGAAGGAAGGAAGGAAGGAAGGAAGGAAGGAAGGAAGGAAATGATATAAAGAAACAGAAAAGAGAAAGTAATGTTGGGAAGCCTTTTTTTTTTTTTAATTTCCTGTCAAATTCACTAAGTAAACAAAAGGTTTTAACCAGAGCTGCACAGAAATTCTACAAGACAGCTTTCACTATTGGCATACTCCTTGCTTCCTTTTGTTTTACCATTTTTCTGCTGTAGTAGAAATCTGTGCTCTGTCTCCTTCCCATCCCCTAAAACATTTCTGACATAACCATTAGGGCTATATTAATTCAGAATGACTCAGTCATGCTGTTCTGCCAGATCAAACCCAACTGTCCCAAACCAAGCACAAACTCCGTGGATTCAGATAAACACTTCAAACATGTGCTTTGGAAAATAAACAATATACTTTATTTCCTATGATGAGACAAGAAGGGTCACATCTTAAAGACAGTCCTAAAATATTTATAGGAAAACAAAAATAATGATGGTTATTAGTCAAACTCTTTCCCCTGTAAAGCATTATCTAAGGATGACAGTTTAAATATGATCATAAATTTATGTGAGAAATAACATCTATTGATACATCCACTTTGTTAAGTTATAATTTGTATAAGAGAAATGACCTCATCCAATGACCATACAATCTCACTCAGAAAAGAACAGAATGAACGTACACCAATTTTAAAAGGGGAGAAGGACAGAAAGAAAAAAATAAAGGAGAATTTAAAAATAAACCTTTTTAATATGCTTTTATCATCCTTTCTTTTAAATCTTGGAGATATTTATGCTTAAACGCAAGTCAGTCACTGCTCATCATACCATTCTTGCACTACATTTGTACCAGCACAATGCCATTAGTCATTCCCAGAACCATAGCCATTAGGGATTGAAGTGACCTTTCAACGTCATCATGGCCTCCCCTGATTCCTACGATCCATGGCAACAGACTAACGCCAAACACATAATTATGACTTCACTGCAAAATGTAGCAAAGGAGAAGCTGATTTCCAGTTTTAAGCTAAATCTCAGAAGGCAGAGGCCTAGCCTTCTGTCACCCAAATTAAAGTTATTTGCATTTCTTCTGCAAGTTTCTCAGCAGTCATTGTGTTTGTAACCACACACCTTGATTTGGTACCTACATGGATTGTTAAGCTGAGGAAAGAAAACAAAAATGGCCAAGCCATGGAGAAACCAGCATCTGAGCCAGGAACCTTCCAAATCAAGGACAACTTTTTTTGTAAAGCTGTGTGGACATGGTTTATCTGCTTTTCTCACCCCCACCAAAGCGTGAGGGCCCCTGGCTTCCATGGCAGGAGGTATAGATGGCCCCATGCTCATTTGATATAACACAGACTCCAGCATAAACAAGTTCCCAGCTGTATCCCTCTCACCCTCCAAAGGAACTACTCTGCTCCGGATCAGACTCAACTAACTTGTCTGCAGCACTGGGAGCTGGAACCTGGGATAAACACAGAGAATAACCAATGTCACGGTGTAAATGCCCTTTTGGAGATAAACAATTAGTTTCTATCTGGCTGGGTGTATCTAGGTATGTCTATATCTGAAATACATTACTGTGTAAAGATATTTTGGCTCAATTTAGGCTGAAAGCTATGTAACAATATCAGTGTAGCACTATGCCTATGGTAAGTAGCTCTTCCTCAGAGGTATGAATAGTTTGGGCCATTGCCATGCTAATACAGATCTATTGCTTCTAGAACCTGAGATAATACGTATACAGGGCTATTTACTCAACTATACCTGCTTAGTTTTTAATTTACCTTTATTCAAAATAATTTCCTATCAAAATAAAGGAGATAAACTGAATTAGATATTTTCTCTTCAAAAGGACTGAAGAGGACTGTGTAAGGACTTATTTAAGAAGTTGTCCCAGAGCTTTTTAAAATGCAGCATTAGAAAACAGAGCATCTGTGGTATTATATTTCAGGGATGATGCAAGATTTTTCGACCTTTAAATTACAGCTTGTGCAAGCAGTACTCTGTTACTTAACTCTACCAGATTTGCAGATGTGTCCATCTCCAAGGTAATGGGCATTGCATTTCTGTCATTCAAAAGGCTGAGATTCAAAATAAATCAAATAATGAATTAATCCTCTCCTCTCATTCTCTAAAAGCCTCTAAATACTACTTGGAGGAATTCTAGCAGATATAATAATAGATTTTTTATAAAGAGACTCTGAAGAGTTTACAAGAAAAAAAAAGGCAAGAGTTGTTAATCTCTGTTTTAGAAACAAAAGAGAAAAGGGGGATTTGTTTGATCAAGTTACACATACAAACACTGCCAGAGGTTAGTATAAACTTGGTCCAAGGTCTGGGCCTTACTAACTATATTATATACCACTCTCTCTTCCCACCTGAAAAAAAATCCAATATGAGAGTACAGACGGACAGACAGACGAAAGAAAAGAAGGGAAGGAGGAAGGAAGGGAGAAAAAAAATCAGTTCTGGAAAGTTAGACTTGATAATATTTCATGACAAGGTTTGTAGGTATTTTCCTTTGACTGTTGAACACAGGGCTTATAGAAAGCTGCATATTTTTATAACTGATAATATCTGCAGTGATGCAAGCTAACATAACAGTTCTGTCTCAGGAATAATGGCAGAGTTCATTGAAAGGACATGATGATGATGTTACGTGTGTGCAACCACAGGGAAACACTGACTGGCATTTTCCCTTTTGACCTGACATGACAATGTTACATTCCAATTCAGCCTAAAAACAACACAATAAAATAATCTGTAGCAAATAAAACTAAAAATTGCCTCAGTGAAAAAGGACCATACTTGGAGCTAACAGCATCTCTGAAAGTCTGTTTATTCTGTTGCCTCAAATCTGGTAGGCCCATAATGAATTAAAGGAGCTACAGTTAAAAGAAGTGTTTGGAGTGAACTAGAAATGCTTTGTTTTCTTTTTTCACACTAGGACTCGGCTGACTTACATACCTAATCACAAGATGCAAGAATGTGACTCTGCCCTTCTTACTGTGTGACAAAAAAAAAAAAAAAAAAAAAAAGAAAGGAATTAAAAATAAAGGCCATGATAAAATTAGAAAGAAAAATCTTGGAAGCTTGGTATTATGCAAGTTATTCCTTAATACAATAAAGTGATATTTCTACACTTCAGCTTCATGATTTGGTGCTTGTGGCTCTAAGTTTACAGGAAAAAAAAATCACAAAGGAGAGTCAAGTTTGCATGGGGCTGAGAAACTGCTATCTCAGCTCTCCTAAGGACCTCTTTGTACTGGATTGGAAATATTGGACTGCTAACCTGTTATTTCTGTAATTAAGGAAATAGTACCTGTTTTTCCAGGTTCTAAAAAGTGTTAGATGAAACAAATCTTCCAATCATGAACTTATCAGAAATACAATTGTCCCTGTTGAATAAAAATTTTCAGATTCACTCTCCTACAGCTCCTCCATAATATTCTGACCCTTGAGAAACTTTTGCTTTACCAGAGAGGGCAGAAAATGAAACTGCTGTCTGTGAAAAAGGAGCACCACTGTTCCTCTACAGCAAAACCAAGAATTCTCTCTGTTTCCCAAAGACAGGACAGGGATACTCCAGAAGAGTTTTGCAAGGGGTGCCCTCCTCACTTGTACTACCACTAGCTAAGCTGGGTAGGGAGAGATGACCACTTGGAGGTACCCCCACCATGTCCAGAGGAGACTGTGGATCCAGAAGGAGATCCAAGGACGTCCTTAAAAACAAATCCACCTGGTTATGCCTATATTGGTAGATTGGCACACAGACTGTGACACTGCTACTTTGCTATCTCTACTGATAAACTGCTAAAAAAGACTCTGGTATGTTTCTGGCCCTGACCAGCAAACAAGTTCCCAAACAAACCCTCAGCAAAGATATAGAGTAAGAAAAGGCCAGGGACCATTTCCCAATAGGCAGCTTGAATGTAGCAAGCTTGCTTATGAGACTTCAATAGTACAAACAACATCGGTCCATGCCAGCTGGCCAGAAGACCCTGGGACTACAGGATTTATGAGTACAGGTGTAGCCCTTGTGTTTCACATGTGGATGAGAGAAAAGCTGTTAACATTCAGTGCTAGGAATGGCATGAAATCAGTAAGATTCCTAACATTAATAACGTCTGTGGAGGGACCAGGAGACTTCAAGAGGTGAAAAAAAACAGCTTATATCCTGTGGGTGGATAAGGGTTGATGTTAATTTAAGTAGAGATGGAAGCAGGTGGAGTGAATGGATGTGCTTGCTCTTCTGAGGAGACGAGGGAAACTGGGTCCTCAGAAAATTTTGTGTATTTAAAATACATGGATTCTTTTACTTAACAGTGTTTGCAGGTGTGCTCAAGATTTTCACGATTCAAGATTTTTTTGTGCTACTTTGTATTTTGGTTCACTATTTTCCATTACTTTGGGAGATGTGTGTATTACAGCAAGCTAAGAGAGGCTTCCCAAGTCATGAGCTTTTGTTGGAAATTTAAAATGCAGAGTAAACTCCCCCAGATTGGCCAACTTTTTAGACAAACTGTTGTTAGGTACTGAGGGCTAATCAAGCAGAATGGAAGGAGCAAATATACTATATCACTTAGACTACTATATCACTTAGATAAAAACAAGAAGGCAAAATGATTTAATTTTAAAAGGTGCAAATTAGTCCTAAACATATATATATGTGTATAAATAGTATTAGTTCCTATTTTCTTTACTCAGAAGGGAATATTGAGTCTATTTCTTGTAAAACTGAAGACCACTTTTTAAAACCTTTAAAATGGATTTACAGTCTGTAGACAAAGTTAACCAGCAAATTCAGTGGCAAAAGTACACCCTTTTAAATTATTCGAATTTGCTGGAAAGGCTCACCATGACTGAAGCTCCAGTAAGAAGTCAAATGAAATCCCCAACAGTCAGGTTGGTAAATTGTAATAATTGCTTTTTTTTTTTCCTCCAAGGAAGGAGTGGTAATTTTATATCATTACACCTTTTGAGATTATCCAATTGGCCAGGTTACAAACCTGCTTCCATTCCCTTCAAAATTACTTTGAAACAAATAAGGATTATTTCAGTGGCACTTGTAAATTAAGAAAAACATAGTTAGACTCATTAGTTTTAAATTCCTTCCCTCTAGCATTCTTACCACAACTAAGTCAAAAGAGGATATTAGACTCTGACCCTTCTTTAGGAATTCATTAAAATAGATTAAACGCTATATTTTGACTGTTTCTCTCATTCTCTCAGAAGATAAATTTAGTTTTGTTACACGGTGAATCACTAAAGCATATTAGCAACTATTTCAGCTAGGTGTTAATTCAAATCCCAGAACATAAAAAAAAATTTGCATGTTGTTGAGCCAAAACTGATGTGGATATTTTCCTTTTAAGGGGAGTGAACTAAAATGAATGTTGATTTCATCCTACATTTACTTTCACTGAAGCTTCTTCATTTCCTGCACCAACCTGTTCTGCAATGGCATTTGTACTAACAAATAACACACTAGATTCTAATGAAAGATAAGAGATCTTAAACCTTTTCTTACTGCAACACGAAATTGCTTCAGCCGTTACCTCCGTGTTGATTAAAATGCCACACCCGTATAACAACTCATGACGACAATTTGGAGTGCAGAGAACAGATCTATTTGGGGAATGTAAGTGCCCTTAAGCAGTTTCTGTTCCAACAGGAGTCACAAAAAATGGTCGATCTGACAGAGGTATCTTGAAAGTGGGTTTTAATACGGACATAGGAATGAAAAATCTATGTCCTGATTCACTGGTGCCACCTGACGCAGCACCTGCTGCCTTTGTGGCAGCATTGCCTTTGAGCTTGGCTCTGCAGGGATGCCTTCCCACTGCATCCCAGAGCAGAGCTCATCCTGACAAGTCTGAACCAACTAATGATTTCATGACATGGGAAGCCAAGGTGTGGAATGATAGCAGACTACGCAGTAGTCCAGGTACCACAGATATGCCTGAGACATGTATGTGAAGCGAAAGATGAACAGATAGGCAGCCTTTGGAAGCAATTAGTTTTCTCTCTTCCCAAAACGGACTGAGGTGGAAGCAGTATTCTGACAGTGTGCCCCTCAATATCCAACACTTGAGGCTTGACTGCCCTTTATCCAGACTCACCAGCCACTTTCTTGTTTAACATCCTTTATGGGTTGACCTTCCATTCATGTCCCAAGTGTCCCCTGACACCCTTTCCCTGCTTCACCTGCCCACAGGTCCCAGTCCAATACTTTCTCTGAGAATAAGACCAACTGCAATAAAATAAGGTTACATAAGAGTAGCAATTTAACTTTAACTGTTCTCTAGGTACGGTGTTAAGGGCAGATGTGAAGACAGTTGCATGAAGCTGAGGCAGGGTAGGTTCAGGTTGGATATCAGGAAAAGGTTCCAACACTGAGAGGGTGGTCGGGCACTGGAACAGGACACTGGCTCCCACAGAGTCATAGAATGGCCTGGGTTGAAAAGGACCTTAAAGATCATCTAGTTTCAAACCCCCTGCTCTGGGCAGGGTTGCCAACCACTAGAGCAGGCTGCCCAGAGCTGCATCCAGCCTGGCCTTGAACGCCTCCAGGGATGGGGCATCCACAACCTCCCTGGGCAACCCGTTCCAGTGCCTCACCACCCTCTGAGTGAAGCATTTCACCATTTAGAAAGACTATGTACATAATATTAAATCCAGCAATATACCCAAAATTCAGGATGTTGCTGTCCTCGTGTCTGGGTTCGTAAGACCTGGATTCACCTTACCTCTCTGGCCATTTAACTAACGTGCCTAGAGATTTTTTGTAGTCTATTAAGAGACTCAGCTCCAGGGAGTGTGTCAGAGCTGAATTACTTTCTGGAGATGCCCCTGGGAACCCACTAGGGTTCCCAGACTTGGGTGCATGCCCAACCCAGCACTAAGACATGCAAGACACCCAAGTGAGACACCATTGTCTTTCTTGATTTCCAGGTGAATGAGGTACAGGTGCAGAAGACAGAAGGGAACCACCATGTTCTCTAGCAGCTCTCCCCTATCTGGGCAATCAGGGCGGGGTGCAGGACTGCAGGGCACACTAACTTATCTCCCACTACTGACTATGTAGGCTGCAGACAGCACTTAGTTCCTAATTTAGGCACTCTGAAGAGGCCAAAAGGGATTGGGATGAACAGGCGCTTAGCTTTTATCAGATCTAGTCCTCTACTAGATTGTATCACCCAATTCTGTATCACTGCAGAATTTTCTCTATTTCCCTACCTCATACATGAACAAACACTTCAAGGTATCTGAAGGATTGTGTTTTGTTCTTTTGTGTATTTAAAATATAATAGTTGACATGCATACATAGGTGTGAGTCAGGGAGCCATTCTTCTGCATACAGGCTACAATGCATTTTTTTTTAAATGTATTACTTTTTAAAATCATTATTATATTATTGAGTTTAAGGACAAAGAATGAACAAATAAAAAAATATTCACTGAGTTACATGTGGCATTAAAATGTGAATGGCTGCGAGCAAGTTTACAGAGAATGTTGCTACCTTAACTCACTTTTCATTGTTCTTTAAATTCTTGTGGGTGGGAAGAGGACTTTCTTTGAAAACAGTTTCTCACTATCTTTATTTTTTTTTCTGTTGTATCAATTATCTTGATGTTCTTAATATACTACCAGATTTGAAATGAAGATAAATGAAGATTCCAAAAGTTATTGCTTTACTAACAGAGAGCTATATTTTGGGCAAAGTTTTGGAAAAAAATAGAGAGGTCATTTGCAAGGTTTCATCTTACAAAAATTAATTGTAATAATTTGTTCAAAGATGAGATCTCTGACCATTCAGACAACTAAAGCCTATATATTTCATGACATTCCTGAAGAGCAATTCACTTCTAATGTTCAAAATGATGAAGAAGCCTAAATAAATTGTCAAATATTCCACAATGGAGCTACTGAGAATTTCAGAATTGTAATCAGAGGTATTAATGAGACTGTTGAAATACATGGTAATGTGAATGAGGCCACAGTGCCATGAGAGGCCTTGTACTGACTTGTTTGTTTGTTGTGCTGTTTGTTTAAATTTCATAGCAGTATTGTTAAGACTTCTGATTCGGCAGAGAAAAAGAATAATAAAGCTGACTTTGCAGAAAGAAGCAAGGCACAAAAAGAGTCATAGACCACTTGCTGCGCCAAATCAGGTAATGTGTTTGGCCTGATGTTGCTCAGCATTTAAGCTACATTTCCTAACGTAGTACAGTCTTTCTTACAACACTAGCTCAATGAAGTACCCTTAGGAAGATAATATAAAACCTTTAACACTTCAGTTGTATACGCAGAGGAAGACAAAACATGGTGGCAAGGGCATGAAAGAACACTTGAACCATCTTGAAGGATGGCTTTGCTTCATCCTCTGCTCTCTGCTCCCTCCTAGCTTTCCTCCAACTGAGGCACGGTGAAAGTGCAGTGCCCTGACAAACCTTTTGGTAAGCAGTTGGCAAACTTGTCCCAGCCACAACGCATGCTGACACTGCAAAATGTTCTCACCACTCACTTTGATTTTTTTTTTCCTTATCTAATTTAATCCCATCCTGGAAATTCTGCCTCTTAGAGCAATAGACATAATGCCACTGGATAATAAGAGACGGAATATTAATAGGTATTTATTTTTATACTGATATTAAATAGATGTTATGGGGCTGAATCTTATTAAATGATTTCTCTACAAGTCTGGTGTTTACATATTTATATTCCATAGGCACGTGGAAAAACATTGTAAATATGTATGCTCCTTTGGACCAGGAGACATGAAAATTAGCAGAAAGAGGGTTTCCAGTATTGCAATGAAGACTGTGACCTCTCGGTTTCCTAGAATAAATGTGCCCATTTTCACCTTGAAGGCTTGCCAGATGCTAGGAGTGAGTTAAAGCACCTGGAAGCACAAGTTCTGGGTACATCTGAGCTGCCAGTTGGGGCTGCCTCTATTGCCCACATGCACCTGCTGATCATTCATGGGTTAGGACAGCTTGGTTTCCACGCAGCTAAAACATGCAACTGATTCCCTGATAAAAGCCTCTCAGGGCCTGCTCCAATAAGCGTTGAGAGTGAGTCAAGACAACTCTCACTACCTCCACCCAGCCCAGCCTTTGAACACCATCCTACCAGGGGGTGAGCTGCCATAATACACAGCTCCTTAGGCAAACACACCCTTGGCATCACACACAAATACACCAGCATTAGAGATGCCTGTGAGTAAGTGACTGCAAGGGATAGTTGCTGTACTAGCAATATCCAAATGCTACATGCTACAGATAGGGCTGGGCTGCTCAACAGGGAGTGTGGCAAGCTGTAGGACACAATTCACTCATTAAAGGATGGGAAATACATCCCTGCAGCAGATGGTGGCACCAGCACAGACACAGTCATCCTATCCCCACTGGAGACAGGTTGTGCACAAGCCAGTCCTGGAGAACTAGTATCAGCTGGTCATGTACTGAACATCTTTACACGTTTCTTCCTTACTGTTTTTGTTTTGTTTTGTTCGTTTAATCACTGAGCTGGCTTGTGCTGAATGGCTGAATGCTGTAGATCAGGTTTGCTTAACCACCAGCATTGCTCCAGGGCTTCACACTGTGTACAGATTCCTGCACTGCACAGTCTTTGTGTTTGGTGACTCCTCCCTAATTCATTGTCCACTTTCACCCCAATGCCTGTTTCTATTTTCTGTGCTTTTTGTGGTTTAGTTCAAATGCTTTATTACCTGTATTTTCCAGGATCCCAAATAGCTTTGTTATTTTTTTCTGTTCTGCTAAATTTATCTTGGTATTTTTCATGTCAGCTCTGATGTTTGCAATACTGTATCTCATAAGAATACAAACAGATCTTTCAAGGATTTTTTTTTTTTTTTTTAGATCTTTAGCAGCTATTATCAGATGATAACACTTAATTCCACAGAAAACTAGTAGACATCTCCTGAATTCAGTATTTGTTCTCAAACCGGTACTTTCTGTAGCTTTATGAGATGTTTTTCAACCTATGTGACAGAAGGTGTAGCCAATTTCATTTGGACTAAAAAAAGCTGGCCAAGCTTTAAGCAGGAGGTTGGACTAGAGACATCCTGAGGTCCTTCCCACCTGAATTGTACTGTAGTTCTGTGGCTGCAAAGGTCTCCTACAGACTGTCATTAAATATCACATAGTATCACCCTCATCGATCATCTTATTAAAATTGTTCAGGTTTACCATTTACCTGGTTAGCACAAAGACTAAATTTCATCACCTGTAGTAGTAATAGCTGACAGCAAGATCTGTAGCTCTGGCTTGTTTCATGTACTCTTTGCTATTGTGTAGACATTAGAGCACATTCATACTCTCATTCTTTGCCTTCTGTCTCCTAGCAACTCCATCTGCTGCCTTATTTTGTATGTTGGAAGTACAAGTCAGATTTTTATTATTTTTTTAGTTAGGAAAAAGCTGCTCCTTCCCTGCTTCCAGCCTAGTTTAACACATTGCTTTATATTTAAGATTCTGGAAACCCTTTTCAACAAGTGAAGTTCATTTCATCCTGTACTCTGTCACAACCAGACCCTCTTTTCCACAGATCTAGGCTAGTCCTTTATCCATGGGTTCTTGGCCACACAGGAATTTTAGTGACTATTAATATTGGCAATTCTCTCCAAGACTTGTTAATCCATCTTCTGTTTGGGGGAATGTTTCTGGTGTTTTTAACCCCTATTGTTTGGCCTTTCATGAGCTATAATTAGACATTCTCTGGCATCCATAATTCACACAAATCTCTATTACTCATTCCCTGACACATGACATATTTCCTTGCCAATGTTTGTGGAGCATGCTGTGAACTGAGTGGCACTGAGAAGTACGTAATAAAAAATGCTTATCCTGTATATTCCTGTCAGTTACACACCCATTAAATTTAACTCATCCAGCTCAGCTGTGGTATTTGTATCCCTGACTACAAGTGATTAACTGCCACAGCAGCATAATCTCTTATCCATCCAACAGATAAAACGTCACAGTATTGGGTGATGGGTACAAAAAGGAAGGAAAAATGAGTCTGCTCTTAGAAGATGTGAGAGTGTCACAAGAGAGCACCAAAATATTATGAAACAGTTCGCCTTTCTTAAAACATTTTGCTATTTATATACGGAGGGTGAGTTTTATCTGCAAAGTAACAGATTAAAACCGAAGATTTCTTTGTAGCCCACAGAAACATTATGACAACTTTCAAGTATTTGCAATTGAGGTTCAACATGGCTAAGTGCCAGGCCCTGCACTTTGGCCACAACAACCCCATGAAGTACTACAGGCTTGGGGAAGAGGGGCTGGAAGGCTGTGCAGAGGAAAAGGATCTGGGGGTGCTGATTGATGCTCGCCTGAACATGAGCCAGCAGTGTGCCCAGGTGGCCAAGAAGGCCAACGGCATCCTGGCTTGTATCAGGAATAGTGTAGCCAGCAGGACCAGGGAGGTGATTGTCCCCCTGTACTCGGCTCTGGTGAGGCCACACCTCGAGTACTGTGTTCAGTTTTGGGCCCCTCACTACAAGAAGGACATTGAGGCCCAGGAACATGTCCAGAGAAAGACTACAAAGCTGGTGAAGGGCCTGGGACACAAGTCCTGTGAGGAGTGGCTGAGGGAACTGTGGTTGTTTAGTCTGGAGAAGAGGAGGTTCAGGGGAGACCTTATTGCTCTCCACAGCTTCCTGAAATTTTCAAGAAAACCCATGTATTAACGGTGTCCCTAAGGTGATATAAGTGTCATACAGACTGCTACTGCAGGTAGCAGGTAACTGCTATCTGAAGGCAGCTCAGATGGCACATATTTTGGCAGACACAGCACAAAATCATCTCAGGTTTCACTGTTCTGAGCAGACCAAGGACAAGGACAAGGACAAGACAAGGACAAGGACAAGGACAAAGACCAAAGACAAGGACAAGGGGAAAAAGACCCCTGTCCTGCACCTTTCCTTGCCCTGCCTAAGCCAGTGTCACTCTTGGTAAATTGATCCATAACATGTTTTTAATGTTTTCTCTCTCTGCCATTAGAAAGTTTATCTCAATATCTAACTTAACTTTTCTTGTTTAAACCTAGTATCTCTTATCTTAAGCACATACCTCAGAGAATAGCTAGATTTCCACCACTTTAGATGCTGCTTTTTACTATCTGAACATGTTTTCTTTACAATCTTCTCTCTCTTGACACAGTTCAGTCAATCCTTCCTTATAGGCTATGTTTCCTAACCCTCTGAGTGATCTTGGTCAGGAATTAGTTTTGAATTATAAGAGGTCTTAAGACAAAAGAGAAAAAAAAAAAAGAGTTTTCCAGGGTTTTGATTTTTAAAACATTCCTAAGCAATAGCTAATGGCCAATGCCTAGTAGCATCTATGATCCTTGGCATAAAGACGTGATGAAGTCAACTATAAAAACCCACCTCCTTCCAAAATTCCCATATGGAGACGAGCTAGAAAATAGCCCCTCTGCCTCAGTGCCTTCTTGGGGTCTGCTGAGGCTGTCATGAACAAAGACAATAATCCCCTAATTTACCAGTGCAAAATGATGACAATGGGTTAATCCCCTAAGTGCTTCACCCATGTCACTGTAACAACCAGCAAACAAGCATGGAATACTCTAGCTGTTTGTATTTACTCCTTTCGCAGTTGCCACTGGCAACAGGAAAATTACTGTGTAAAAATCATAATAAAATATATATTGATTTTAATCAGCAAAGAATATATTGTTTTGAAAATAAACAACCCTAGCAGTAGAAAGATGTAATGAAATATATGAGCTTTTTAAAATTTCTTTTCTAATTTGCACAGCTGCAGTCTTCTATCATAGTGAACTAAAAGAACAGTAAATAATAGGCAGCTGACACTTAAATCATTATATATCTTCTAGTTTTCAGCTCAGCATCTGCTGCATCATTTCTCAGACTTCAAAGTATCTGGGAAGAAAGACCAAGGAAAAGAAAAATGCACCTTTTCAACTGAAAGCATGTATTTTTGAATGACAAAGGACTATAGGCCATATTCCATTGCTATTGCACAATAGAAGGACACTATGAAACTGTCTTTTTAATTTAAAGAAAAAGCTACCTCTACAATAGCAATTTGGAGGCGGGGGGAGATTAACAGTTACAGGAAAAAAGAAGCTTGACTGAAACCCCAGTGAAAATTAAAGTATCCATTTTTCCAAAAGAAATAATGTTCTGGTGCAGACAAGCTGTTTCAGAGTGTGATAACACCCTCAGGTACCAGTTCAGGGAAGCGGTTGTCTTTCCTGTGCTACACTGATTTTTGGTGCAAGAGGAGAGTTCTGATTTCAAGAATTTCCTCCTTAAAATGAAAGCGCCTGATTTTTCTCATGCACGTATGCCAATCAGGGGAAAAAGACCATGGAGTAATAAAGCAAAGAGAAGATAAGACACAACGGCCTGAATATTTCTTTATTTATCATCCCTTTCATTAAAAGGAACTAGCCCAGCTTGTAGAGAAATTGACATTCCATGCATATCTGAATAAACCCATTATATTTTTCTAGATTTTCTCTATACTTGGCAGAGCTTCTATAAAGGACCATACAAGATGACTTTGTCCCCCATCATCATAAAAATCAATAAATTTTAGTTTAGAATCAGATCAAAATACTGCGGTTCAAAACAACCAGAACTGTAAAGTCTTATCTAAAGCCTCCCCTTTGTTAGAGAAAGTTACACAATTTTTGAAGGACTTTCAAAGCCTCGGTACCATATTTTAAAAGGCTGGAAAACTAAAATCCTACTGAAGCTGCACTTCTAACCACTAGACCCTGTCTGTCCATGCTGCCTAAGTGTTAGCTACTCCCTGCCTCTATTTTGGACATATTTAGCCAAGACCATTTTGCCCTTTCTACACAAGTGCCCCTTGGCTAACCATGGGCATTCTGTCAAGCCCTAACTGGTGCAATGTGTCCAGAAGTGCCAGTTTTCATTGAGTTTTAGGGAAAACTGATGAAGTTACCTTGCAAAGGAATAGGGATGCTTTTGCTTCCTCCAAACTGCCCTTTGACAAAGGAGAAGGGTACCATTGGCAGTTCTTCTAGCCAGACACAGAGAGGCTAGGTCACAGATGGAGCAAGTGCCTCTCTCCAGTCAAAACTGGTCACAGGAACTGATTTCTACAAATTAAAATCATGTCTCAAAAGCCATGCTTGTTTGCTAAAATATAGTTGGAGGGTGATTCAGCTGCATTAGGTGATTTCGGCTGTATTCTCCACATCCCACAAAACCATTTCCATTCTTTATACAGTATGAAGGCTATCTTGGAAAGAGGAAATACACTCAAGCCTTCCTATTGAATATTTTTTGCCTTGAATAAAACAACTGGAATGTGACAAGGACAGGCAGATAGCACAAGAATGAAGCCTGATCTCCAGTGTTACTCATTACTCTGGATCCTAGTTTAATGCAAATACATCTTGTAACCCAGGATTAAATTACTGGTTTTTTTTTAAAAAAAAATGCCTTTTCCCCCATATTTCTTACTGACTAGCTGTTTACTTTTCTTGCTTGTTTTACAATCCCCATTCACAAGCCCTGATTCTACACACACATACATGCACACACAAACACACACACATGCACAGACATAAATACCTCCGCAGGTGTGCATGGTACCCTTATCCCATGGTGCTATGGAGGGGTTTTGCTAGGCAGCAATATCTTTGCAAGGCACTTATTGTAACAGCACATTTTTCTGTGAATTTAGCCCTGGTCTAGGAAGCTAGTTAGGTGCTTTGCAAAATACTAGTCATGTTGCTTGGTTACAGCACACAATATTTAAGAGCTTGGACAAAATAGACCTAAGCAACCCTTTGCAAGAAATTGCCTAAAAAAGAAAATCAAGTTCAAGCTAACACTAAACCACATTTCTAGATTGATACACACTAAATCCCACAGAAGATAGTATTTTTGCCATTAATTTCAATAAAACAAGGTTTTCGTGTTACATGTCATGTTGACAATTTACTCAGTTGGAATGAAAGTTAATTTCTGAAAACTGTTAATTTGCAAATTGACTTGAAAACTGTGAAGCACAAAGTCCATTCCAAAAATGTTTGAGGATTTTTTTCTCCCAGTGTGGCAGGACTTACCACTCCTTTTCTTGTGATCTGTCTTCCACAGTTAAAAAAGATGTTTGGAAATCGGAATTCACTCTTACAGTGCTAAATAAATGCCAATGATAAGGAATGTAAAATCTTCCATTTTGACAGCTTAATTTTATATAGTTAATTTACTACATTTTCTTTATGAAATATCAGTATACTACACAAATAACAGGGATGTTCAAAACCATACAAATATTGATAAAAAACTTCTGTCTGTTGCTATGATACTGTACTCATTTTATATTCCCATTTTGGTTATAATAATATTTGCTCTGCTGTTTTCTACAAAAAAGGAAAGACAAAAAATAGGTAGTTTCATTTCCTCTCCTGTTTAAGAAGCGCTTAAACAGATTCATTACACTTTTCACCTTGCCTTTTGTTAGAATTACAGAGCTGGGGCATCATTTTAGAAATGAGCACTGGGTGTATTGGTTTATTGTTTTTAACCTAGTTATGAAAACACTGAAAAAAGAACAAAAAACATTTACGTATAGGCTCATAAAATAAGGTATACATGTCCTATAGGGAAACAGCACAAAAATGGTTAATGATGGTCCTAATTTCTTTTTCCACCTGTGCCCAAGCTGACAATAAAAAGCAGCTGGTAGGGGAGCCAGGTGTGAGACTTGAGTTGGAGGTATTTTGGTCTTGCAGATTAAGAAAAAAAAATAGTACAGGGAGAACTACTGAGGAGGGAAGATAAATAAGGGACAGATAACGTTTAGATTTGTTTGTTTTTGTCTGTTTTTAGTCAATTCATCTGGAGCTCTTGCCCTATGGTTTGAATTAAGTTCTGAGGCTGGCTCTATATATTATCCTGCAGCTATTTTAAGGCAAGGTGGATTGATTCACCTGTTTCTGGAGAGTAGGTGATGGAGCTGCTTTAGCCTGAGAAGTAGTGTCTCTGACTACGCAATTCTTTGTCCCTCTTGGGGAGGGGATGTGTTGGGGACTTTACAAATATATGGTACAGTTCTGGCTTTTGTATGTTTCACTCCTTTCTTCCCCTGCAATGGAAGAACCTTGCCTTTATTGTCCTCTTCAATGACTTCAGGAAACTCTAGAGGGTGAAAAGTAATAAGCAAAAGGTCTGTGCAGATCACTACAGGAATGAGAAAGAAGGAAGTCTGAGAGGGTGTGGTGGTCTTGGAGAGGAATGAGGGAGTCCTCATGTCTTTTTGCAGCATCTCAAAACCCTTTTTTCTCTGAACATATTGGTCCTATCTGTAGTTTCATTAGAGCCCTACAGACCTTTCCCCACCCTCTCTTACCCACGTGGGATCCCACTAGCTTCCTAGAAACCGGCTTGTCCACAAAACCTGTCTGCACTGCCAAAAAACTTGGACTTACTTCTGGTCCCTAGCCAGAAGGGAAGCAGTGGCTTTGGAGATAAGGGAGCTATGGGCTAACAAGTATCACAGTGGAGAAGTCAAGGCTGACCGTACAATTGCCCAAATTATATGATGGGGATATGCAACTCCATATTTCTTGTTGGATGGGCATTAGTCCTCCTGAATCATATTGATAGGAGGCATTGTAGGTATCTGTGATAAGCCCATATAGAGGTGACACTATGGATGTTGCTGGTGCTCTTTGGTAAATACAAAATTGAGATTTTTTTTTTTTTTTTAACAATGGGAGCACCAGGCAGTATGCAGGAGGACACTTAAACTACATGGGAAATAATCCTGGGCGGTGAGTACTTCTGTAGTAGCAGCGGGTTCACCTGTCAAATGATCATACTTCCAGAACAAAGCTGCTGTCTAAAATGGAGAAATTTATGGTGTAACTATTCTGGCATAACAGTATTAGCAATGGGTTGTTACACTGGTCTAATTAAATAAATACTACTATAAATGCACTAGTGAATTTTCCTGCACAAACAAGTCTTGCAGAGGAAAGTGCAATATCTTTTATTGTTCCTCGATGAAAGACTGAAATGTGAAAAGAACAGCATGTATCTGTCTTTTGAAAAGGAAAACTGCAGTTCTGAGTGTCCCTTTTCCTCTCGGCAGACACAAAAGACTTGAAGGCAAGCTTGTTGTATGACTTCTCTAGTGCTCTCTTCCCCTCATTTTAATTAACGCACAGCACAAAGGAGGAACTAAATCCTGCTTGTTTTACTCAAGCAAGTGATCCCATTGACTTGAATTGAGCTACCTGCAGGAATAGAAGGATTAAGACCTCAGCGTAGCAAATTAATTTCATTCTCTGTTTCAAATGCAAAATAGTTGTCTCTCGATTGCCAGTGCGATTTTTCTGTTGGTTGTTTAGCATGATGAGGTCCTGATTGTGTTTCCTGGGCTCCACTCTAACACAAACATACCCATCCTTGACAGAATAATTGGGATGGAAATGGAACAATAGGTGTTCTAACAATTATATTTGTATATATATCAAAAAGGACAGAAAAACTTTTTCATAGGGAATTTGTTGCATTAATTAGTTGAATCCCTGAACTTCTAGTTTCCACTGTGGTTTTATAGCTGTTTTCCCTTTTCTGTAGATAAGCTTTTGCTCACCTCTCTCTCGCACTGCGTTGCTGAGGGAGAGATACTAATACTTGATATGCATTATTTTACAACTGATGTGACTATCTTGTGAAACCACTTTATAGCTGCTCTCATTAGAATGTCTCCACTGAGTTCAATAAATCACTCACTGTTAACTCAGCTGTAACTGAGAACATATTTTGATCTGAAATGTCATTTTAATCTGTAACCCGTTATTTTAACATACCTAATACTTATTTCAGGCAGGGACAGTATTCACATTTTATTATTGCTTTTATCTAAATGATTTGAAATATTCAGTACAAGGGATTGTTGCTATGTTTATTAGAAGTCTCATAGTGTCTTGAAACTCTCCCAAACTAATTGTATGATGTATATGTTTCTTTCATAGCAAGGCTGAATCTTTCTAGAACTTCTTGTTGATCATTTATTTGGTCTGCTACTAAAGGTAAGTTTTACCTTTCTACTGGAAAAGAACACTATAACAATTCTCACTAGGTCCATGGCTCTCTACAT
This sequence comes from Anser anser, assembly GCF_964211835.1. NCBI lineage: Eukaryota > Metazoa > Chordata > Aves > Anseriformes > Anatidae > Anser > Anser anser. Next base: position 166,881,462 of record NC_139720.1, read on the forward strand.
TAGAGAATCTTTTGATGTTGTGGAACTCCAGGCTGGGAATGATAAGGTTGAATCCCTGTGGGTTAGGATCCGTGGGAAGGCCGGCAAGGCTAGCATCCTGGTGGGGGTCTGCTATAGACCGCCGAACCAGGATGAGGAGACGGATGAGGAGTTTTATAGGCAACTGACAGAAGTTGCAAAATCGTCGGCGCTTGTCCTCGTGGGGGACTTCAACTTCCCGGACATATCCTGGAAACACAACACGACACAGAGAAAGCAGTCTAGGAGGTTTCTGGAGAGCGTGGGAGATAGCTTCCTGACGCAGCTGGTCAGTGAACCTACCAGGGGTGGTGCCCCGCTAGACCTTCTCTTCACAAACAGAGAAGGACTGGTGGGAGATGTGGTGGTCGGAAGCTGTCTGGGGCAGAGTGACCACGAAATGGTAGAGTTCTCTATTCTTGGCGAGGCCAGGAAGGGGACCAGTAAAACTGCTGTCTTGGACTTCCGGAGGGCCGACTTTGAGCTGCTCAGGACGCTGGTTGGCCGAGTCCCTTGGGAGGCGGTTCTGAAGGGCAGAGGAGTCCAGGAAGGCTGGGCGCTCCTCAAGAAGGAAATCGTGATGGCACAGGAGCGGTCCGTCCCCACGTGCCCAAAGATGAGCCGGCGTGGAAGAAGACCGGCCTGGCTCAACAGAGAGTTGCGGCTGGAGCTTAGCAGAAAAAAGAGGGTTTATAATCTTTGGAAAAAAGGGCGGGCCACTGAGGAGGACTACAAGGATGTAGCGAGGCTGTGCAGGGAGAAAATTAGAAAGGCCAAAGCTCATCTGGAGCTCAATCTGGCTACTGCCGTTAAAGACAACAAAAAATCCTTTTACAAATACATCAACGCGAAACGGAGGACTAGGGAGAATCTCCATCCTTTACTGGATGCGAGGGGAAACCTAGTTACTAAGGATGAGGAAAAGGCTGAGGTGCTTAATGCCGCCTTTGCCTCAGTCTTTAGCGGCAATACCGGTTGTTCTCCGGACACCCAGTGCCCTGAGCTGGTGGAAGGGGATGGGGAGCAGGATGTGGCCTTCGCTATCCATGAGGAAATGGTTGGCGACCTGCTACGGAGCTTGGATGTGCGCAAGTCGATGGGGCCGGATGGGATCCACCCAAGGGTACTGAGAGAACTGGCGGAGGAGCTGGCCGAGCCGCTTTCCATCATTTATCGGCAGTCCTGGCTATCGGGGGAGGTCCCGGTTGACTGGCGGCTAGCCAATGTGACGCCCATCTATAAGAAGGGCCGGAGGGCAGACCCGGGGAACTATAGGCCTGTCAGTTTGACCTCAGTGCCGGGGAAGCTCATGGAGCAGATTATCTTGAGGGTCATCACGCGGCACTTGCAGGGCAAGCAGGCGATCAGGCCCAGTCAGCATGGGTTTATGAAAGGCAGGTCCTGCTTGACGAACCTGATCTCCTTCTATGACCAAGTGACGCGCTTGGTGGATGAGGGAAAGGCTGTGGACGTGGTCTACCTTGACCTCAGTAAGGCTTTTGACACCGTTCCCCACAACATTCTCCTCGAGAAACTGGCTGCTCGGGGCTTGGACTGGCGTACGCTTCGCTGGGTTAGAAACTGGCTGGATGGCCGGGCCCAGAGAGTTGTGGTGAATGGAGTCAAATCTGGTTGGAGGCCGGTCACTAGTGGAGTCCCCCAGGGCTCGGTACTGGGGCCGGTCCTCTTTAATATCTTTATTGATGATCTGGATGAGGGCGTCCAGTGCACCCTCAGTAAGTTTGCAGACGACACCAAGCTAAGTGCGTGTGTCGATCTGCTCGAGGGCAGGAAGGCTCTGCAGGAGGATCTGGATAGGCTGGAGCGATGGGCTGAGGTCAACTGCATGAAGTTCAACAAGGCCAAGTGCCGGGTCCTGCACCTGGGCTGCAACAACCCCAAGCAGAGCTACAGGCTGGGAGATGAGTGGCTGGAAAGCTGCCTGGCCGAGAAGGACCTGGGAGTATTGGTGGATAGTCGGCTGAATATGAGCCAGCAGTGTGCTCAGGTGGCCAAGAAGGCCAACGGCATCCTGGCCTGTATAAGAACCAGTGTGGCCAGCAGGTCGAGGGAAGTGATTGTGCCCCTGTACTCGGCTCTGGTGAGGCCGCACCTCGAGTACTGTGTTCAGTTCTGGGCCCCTCGCTACAGGAAGGACATGGACGTGCTCGAGCGAGTCCAGAGAAGGGCGACCAAGCTGGTGAGGGGTCTGGAGAACAAGTCTTACGAGGAGCGGCTGAGGGAGCTGGGCTTGTTCAGCCTGGAGAAGAGGAGGCTCAGGGGCGACCTCATCGCTCTCTACAGTTACCTGAAAGGAGGCTGTAGAGAGGTGGGGGTTGGTCTATTCTCCCACGTGCCTAGTGACAGGACGAGGGGGAATGGGCTAAAGTTGCGACAGGGGAGTTTTAGGTTGGATGTTAGGAAGTACTTCTTTACCGAAAGGGTTATTAAGCATTGGAACGGGCTGCCCAGGGAGGTGGTGGAGTCACCATCCCTGGAGGTCTTTAAAAGACGTTTAGATGTAGAGCTTAGGGATATGGTTTAGTGGAGTACTTAGTGTTAGGTCGGAGGTTGGACTCGATGATCTTGAGGTCTCTTCCAACCTAGAGAAATCTGTGAATCTGTGAATCTGTGATATAATGTCTTTAATGTTGTAAAAACGTGATTATAAATTGATGTTACATATTACAGAAAATTACTGAGAAAGGAAAGCAATGATGTTACAATGATGTATCATACTACAGGGTTGGGTTCCAAACAGAAGCATTAAAAGGGGGGAAAAAAAAAAAAGGTGAAACAAAGAAAAAATGTAATTTAGCAGAGCACAAAAAAAGTGTTGAAACTGTTTCTCTCTTTTTTTTTTTTTAATACATTTATATAATCTGGCCTTCGTCACTTAGACTGTCTCAAAACCATATTTTTTAATGACATACTCTATTTTATGCATTTCTTGGTTTACAGCTAGAATCACTGTATGAGTGTCTTCCATCTATATTAAAATGTTCAACCTTGAGAACTTAGAGATGATTTGAAAAATGGAGCTCATTAGAAGCAGCATATTTTGTGTAACCTTCAGAAACTGCAGGTACTTTACTCAGTGTTTGGACGTCATGCTTACAGCTGTGTTTGCCTATGCTGATCCTCAAAAAGTCAGTATGATCCCTGGGGATGTGCCATCTATACCTCCAGGATTGTGACTGAAGAGTAAGAACTCAAAAGAGTTGGTATGCTTGTCTGAATCAATACTTCAGGTCTTCTTTCTTGAAGCTTTAATGTTTTTTTGGTTTTGTTTTGGTTTTAATGCATTGCCAGTGAAACCCTCTTGGCTTCATTGTTGTGTTGCCCTGATTTGGCAGTAAGACTCCTTTGATGGAGATGAGCCAGTACTCCCCTTACAAGATAGGAATCTAGGATGCCAAATCCTCATCAAGTTTAAAAAATTGGAAGGAACCAACAAATTAGCTGGCAGTTCTGTCTTTGTAGCAAGGAACATCCTGGAAATATTATGGGTCAATTGCAAAGTCAAAAATAGGATCTGGCTTAAAAACATTAGAAGCTCCTGTAAGGAGACATAACAAATACGATGAAATCTGGAGTCAAGTTGTGTATTTAACATATCAACTTTTTAGATGCATTCGACACAGTAATACAATAGATAAATAAATACTAAAGTACAGATTAAACACTTTTGCTCTTCAAAGAACTGCTTGAATTGCGGACAGACAGTGGTTAACCACAGTTGTTACAGGGTCATGGTGCAGACAGAGACTTGCAAGCGGGGTAATACAAGTAAGCAGAAAATATAGTATTGTCCTGTTGATATTTCACCAGGAATACCACGTCTCAAGTTATTTGCTAAAATGATAGCATAATTCCCCATAATTTTGGAAGATACCCAAGCAAATCTTTACTGCATTGCAACTAGCATTTTACAAATAAAATGCTCTGTAAATTAAATATTAATTTAAATGTGTTGGTTCTTTAATAATAGGATTGTCAGAGATCTGGCATGGCTCAGGGGATTAAAAAGGGTGTTAGACTTAAATGATTCTCAACATAAGCTCAGGCAATTGTCCTTACAAATCTATTGCCAACCTGCACTGCATATAAAAGTAAATAAACTTTTGTCCACTGGTTGTTAGGCAATCAATGTAAAGTGCATCTGACAGAGTTGTGGAGGACTCGCTGGCCATGTTCTCAAACACTTATGAGTATCCTGAGCTGAGAAACTACATATTTGCGAATAATAGGTCAAGCTTCCTCTACTCACAAGTGCCCTTTCAGTAGAGAATAGAGCAGGAATAGGATTAATTACTGGGGTCCTTCACGGATGCTTCATTTAGCTCACAGCTCACCACCTCTGACAGCACTGTGACTGCACCTGTCTTTAACACAGGCTGTGCTGCCTTTTAATACAACATATGTGTGTGTTTTTAGAAAGAGATACAGTTTTGTTGCTTTAACTGCTTGTCAAAACAGGAGAAAATTTTATATATGCAAAAAGCAATATTGTTTCTTCAGAATGATGCTTAACTTTAATTTCATAGAAAATCAGTAGTACAAAATAAAAAAATAAATCAGCGGTTGTCTTGGGACTAATCCAGAGAAAAAAGTTAGATGCCTAAAAGTTAAGTGAACAAAATGTCTCTTGAGAATGACCTGCATTGTCACTGTAAAAGGAGATGTCTCAGGGTGGAATTCAAAACAGATGGCATGCTAAGCAGGAAAATGTCTAGACTTAACCAAAAGACATCTAAAATCCCATCATTCTCTAGAGCTCAGGGCCTTTTGATGTGCATAATGTTCTCTTCAAAATACAGGTTAAATCCTTTCTTTCAAAAAACTCTGTAGGATTGCAAAGGACTTTTTAAAAGCTAGCAGATTAAGTCACTACCCAAGAAGTTTTGTTCCATACTTATCTAACTGCTAAAAGTAAAATCATGTCAGTCTTAGAGCACAGAAGTCAGATTTTGCATCTCCAGTGATTCTTCTGATCATTATATGTTAAAACAATCTTTTTTCCTGCTATTTTCTGCCTCCCCAGTGCTTTGAATGGCTTCCAGGTTTGACCTGGAGCAGAATACAGCCTTCTGTTCAGACACTGCCTTGCAATCCAAGATTTGAACTCTCTCTGATATGTCATTGAATCCAGGCCAGCGGGATGGGGTATCCCTTCCTAGTTGTTGCAGAAAGAATCCCACCTTCTTCTAGGTGTGTTCTAGAGAAGACATTTTCAAGTATGCTTTCCAAGGATCCCAATTCATTACATGCTTTGGGACTGCTGTAAAAGCTCCTTTGGGATGTGCATTCCTTGAAGGACTCAGCAGCAGAGAGGAATGCCTGCTGTCTGGCTCCCAGTCAATCTTTGGTGGAGGGAAGAGTCTGAGCTGCTCAGAAAGGGCACTGCTGCCTGTCCTCACTTCAAGCAGTTCATTGAAGTGTAAAAGTGAGTTTTTAATCTCAGCCCTGGAAGAAATTGAGGGTTTTAAGCTTAAATTCCACTGGTACACACAATACATTGCAAGAACCTACCACAGATCATGCACAAATAAATTTCAACTATAGTGAGTGGTATTCTTTCAGGCTGGTACAAAAAACTTTCTCAAAAATACAAGAGAACGTTTGAATATTACAAGTGATGAATGTGAGAGAGAAAGCAAGCAAAGTTTGGAGAGGTAGAGAGATGGACACCAGAAATATAGAGAGTCTTGTGTTGGTGGATACTCAATGGACAAGAGGCCTCTCCTCAGTAAGGTCCAGTAAGGTAATAAATTCTGCTTCATGTAATGCATGCTGAATCTAAAGAAAACCATTTCTAATCATGTGGTTTGAGGAAAGTCTAAGGAATAAGGAAAAATGTGTAGCCATTTAGATACATGTGATGGTAGGCTTGTATTTCTAAATGATATTGGAAGATTTTCCTCAAAAATGATTTATGGTGAAGGTGTGTGGTACATATCTATCACCCAAATAACTAAAAGAGATTCAATTGTAGCTATTTCAGAACAAATCATCTTGAACATGATGAGATACAGTAAAATTTGTTACAAATGAAAGGAAGAAAAAGGCAAGCATGTAAATGTGCTCATAATGTAAGATTTATTCTTCATAGAGCTACCTCATAATTCTGCTTCCCTAGTAGTTGGCTAAATTCATTTTGGTAATAAGATATACACATCACATTCTTCTACTACTTTATATTTGTTCAGTTCATACTAAGACAAATATTCAGTACTGATTCTATTCATTTTGCATTCGATTAATTCGTGTTTTCTCATATCAGAGTACAAATACAGAGGAAATTAGAGTTTGAGATAAGACTATCAATGTCAGATGGGTTAAAGAGCTTGTATTTAAAATGTTTTCTTGCTTTGAATGGCTCCATTACAACTTTCAACATATGAGATGATGGAGTTTTTGTCTCTAGACAGACTGCAGAGATGGTTAGAATTTGAAAATGGGATGGTAATCAGTGTGATTTTTTTAAACATAAAATCAATTCTGTTGCTATCAATTCTCTCTTTTCTGTGTCTCAAAGGCAATTAGGTAAGTGATGGTATATGTTTTAACTTATTGATATTTTAAAGGTGAAGTTGACTGACTATCCCTCTTTTTTAATTGCAGCAAGAATATGCATATGCAGCATTTCCAGTTTTTAGAACAGAGTTTTAAACACGAGCTTCCTTTCAGAGGAAGTGAAGCTGATGTTTAACACCCAAACGTGGGCATCTAGTGCCATTTCAGATGCTCTATGATGTATGCCACATCCATGTCGGGTTGGCATATATGACGCAAGTCCTGAGAGGCTACTTCATTTTGAGATGCCTGCTGGAAGACAGCTTGGATGCATACTCTCATTTTCATACTTTAAAAAATGCAGCCCTACCATGATTACAGACTTCTTAATCTGAGAACAAAATAAAGAGCATTGAAAATGGTCATTTGTTTTATGGCCAAAGGGGCATCAAACATGACTCAGAGGAGAGGTGCTAGATAGGAATAGTTAGCTGTAGGCATCCTCCTGGTTGACGTGGGTGATAGCCGTCCTCACCACTACAACCACAGCGACCACTATGGCACGTTTTGCATTCATGTGTTTTCTGGGAAGGCACCCACTGGGGCAGGACTGAGGGAAGAAAAGCAGGCAGTACCAGGGCTGTACTCAGCACAGTGCTGTCACGTGCATGCTCAAGTTTCCAGAAATCCCATACAGCAATTTCTCTATTATGCAAGTAGAAGAGCCAATGTTATGTGTCTGGTCATTTTTCCTTCCTCGTATTCACAGTAGTAACTGGTTAGTATCATGACAGTCAGCATTTACCAGGTGTGGCAATAAATAAATAAATAAAATAAAAATTGGACCTTATTTATTATTAGTGGAGTTAGTAATTATTTCTGGAATATTTGCAATTGATAACAGATTTCTGTTTCTTAGGACACAAAATAAGGTTATCAGTCACAGTATTTATATACCACTTTTCTGGAATAATATCTTAGGACTTCAATATCATTAGCATTTACAACAATTAACTTTTATAACGATATATGTGACAGGTCAATATGAATTTGTATTGACAGCATGAGTAACAACCAGGGAGAATGTCTAAAGCTTTCATTCAAAAATAAATTGCTCTGTCTTTTCCCAGAATCTTAATGTCAATAACTACCAAAACGTTTTTGTATGGATTATTATTTATAATACTTTGTATGGGTAATCTCTGTGCTTTTGTGCTCATTTTTCCTTGAAACAGGACACTGATACCTAATGTTGACACCTGCTGTGATTCGCTGGATTATTCTGCTAAGAAAAGTATAATGCTAAATAATTTACAGTATTTTAAAAAATATATGGTATATTTAGCAAACGATAAGCAAAAAGCTTCTTGTGATACTCCCTAGGAAATTTTCATTTAAAGTTGTTAAAATACAGACAATAAAGAGACCATCTCATTTAACTTCACTGATTTGCAAACAGACTTTAGGCACTGTGTTACATCCTACACATTAATTTGGTCTTCTAAAATATTCATGGAGCTAAATTAAGTATTTGAAGTCATTTCCATTTTGAGTCTTAATATGAATATTAAAATCCCAAGGCAACTCAGAACTTGCATATTTAAAACATCTTTTAAATTTACTTATAACTTCTTAAAAGTATGATAATCTGTTGGGTTAGATCTTGGAACTTAAAATGTAAGTTGTTTAATAATATGACCTATATTTTAACAGAAAAAAATCTGGATATATGGTTGGTCAGTTTATAGATTAATCCTATGAATCTTTTGCTTTCCCTGTTATAATCGCAAAGAAATTCTGCATCTGTCTTACCTATTATATGCACCTGGCTTGTTGTTATTGTTGTTTTTTTCCCCAAAGAAAATATTGTATTTTACAGAAGATTTTTTAATTAAATTACCAGCTGAAAATAAGGTGGAATCAGTACATGGGCTTCATCAAGGTCCACTGACAACAGGAAAGACAGGTCAAGCTACATGGACCAGCTATCTATTTGGTCTCTGCACACAGTGCACAACAGACCTCTTTTGTAAGACTGTTTACTTTAACTTCTAAACAATCCAAACAATCTCACGGCCCAAGTAGATTTTTAGGTCTGTAAAAACTATATACATATCCGTTTAAGTTCAAAACTATTTTTTTTTCAATCTTGGCATGAAAATATCTTAATTTGGGCATTCAGCTGCCTCTAACATTTGCTGTAGGACAGCGGATGTAAGCTTTGAAAAAAGATACTAAAAATTATATGAAAATTATTTATGTGTACCTTACCCATACTCCAGCATGATTTAAGGTGATTTTGTTGCATGTCAGTAAGATCCCAGCACTGGGAAGTAGTGTGCAGCATTTGTTGTGTTGGTAATGCTGGAAGACCTCGTAACAAACCTGCAGGGCAAATTCTGACAAACTAGATGAGATCAAGGTGACAACCCATTTCCCTGTATGATGAGTATCTAGACTTCTACACCTTTCGGAAAGACGGCTGAGAACAAGATGTGGCAATTATCTATTTATTAATCTCAGCAAATTATGCATATCCATGACTTACAAAATTCATTTCAGGCTTTTGTGGTTTATACCATAGCACTAAAACTATTTGTTGTGAGTCTAGAAGGTTAAAGTAAATTTCAGCCTAGTGGAATACAGTATAGTTGTATATAAGATATACTTTTTACAAAAAAGCTTAGGACAAATAAAAAAAGATATCTTCTATGAGCAAATGCATGCTCTTGTGTACATTACACTCCTGAGTCCAAAAGCACAATACAGCATCAGATTTGGCTCCCTTAGCCCTAAACATCTTCCAATGCTATTCCAGCAGGTTTTGAACCCTATGCCAACGTTTAGGACTCACCATGCCTACCTTAACATCATTCTATTAAAACATCATGCTGCTGGGCTTTGTCACAGCCTTCCCAGTGTCTCAGTGTCTCACTTTCAGTCAGAGCTGGATGCACTTGGAAGAAAGGATGTGGTCAGAGTCCAGCCTTGTAAACACAATATGTCAATGAAGGCCAAGAAGACATAAGGCAATGGAAGTACAACCAGTCCTGCTTCACTTCTCCTTTCTCTACTACATTTGCAATGCAGTCAGCCTCTGCTCCTCTCTCACCTGAGCTCCTCTCCCTAAGCAGCAGAGGGTTAATTGAGTCTTCCCTGCAGCCAAGGCTCTGAAAAATGGGGAGTCTGCTTTTTGCTTAACACTACAGTTTTGTCTCTGCAAGCAGAAATCCTGCTGCTGTAGGAACAGACAGATTTGAAGAACAACCTGATTACAAATAATATCTTCTCAGCCCAAGTCTGAAGTTCTTTTCTTCTTCCAGCAAACAAAAATGACTATATATTTTGACCTTTCAGAAGTTAAATATCCCAGGATGGATTAAGAAAGAAATTTATTTAACTTTTTTACCCAAAGATCTCATTCCCTGCATTCTTATAGTTTTTGAAATTAGTAGGAGTCTTTGAAACATCTTAAAAATGTTTTGTAATAAATCTGAGAGTGAAAAAGAGTGAAATAATTTTTATCATTTTCATATTATATTATGCCCATTATATTTCATTACATTTTTTTAAAACTCCCACACTTGTTCTCAGCAGCATCTAAGATTTTTAACAGGGTAGCCTCTAGTAGCAAAGTTGAATAAAGCACAGAGATACCATACGCTTATTTATTTATCTTCTAAGCTCAAATGGACTAGCAATGAAGTAATTGCTGACAAATTATGTCAGTATGGGGGGATGTGGGCATGCTAAGTCTTCAGCATATTATGAGGTCTCAAATAACAGTGAGTAATGTGCTTGCAAATGATACTTCCCACTCTCGGTGGGCCAAGGAATTTTGCAGCAAGAGTGCCTTCCCAGAGAAAACCATTGATGTTGCAATTTTTATTCGTTTGTTTTCAGGATGCTTTCAGGAATCTCTGAGGAAATCATTAACAGACTGCAGAAATCAGCTGTCACTTTAAATGAAACTTCTTGCTCTTTTTCTCCTCTGTAGGGACCTATACAGTGATTTCCATTAAACAAGATCAGCTTTTAGCTGTTCTTTTTATGAAATTCTAACTAAAAATACAGAAACAGAAATACATATGAATATAAGTTACTGTTTGTTTCCTTTCCCTTTCATCATTTGATCAGGGGATACCATTGAAGCAAGTCTTATTTCAGTAACACGTTTCAGCTTCTCTATTGAAACTTAGTGTCAGATTTGCAGAGATTTGAAGCATAAAATGTAAATAGGCACCATTTTATGTATGTGATTTCCGCCTTTTTCTGCATTACTAGTCTGTTTCCTAGAGGAAGCTACAAGCTACCCTGCTGCTAAGTCATTAATGAAGTTCTGCTATGTAATTATTCAGAGGAAGTAGCTATGGGAGTGATGTCTTGCAAAGGTATACACTGCAACTTGCTCTGTTCCTAAACTTTGGTGTTTGTGTGAAATGTGTAATTCAAGTGCAAGTAATTATCCAGAAAGATAATTTTGATGCAGTGTCAGAGGTTAGATGGCTATGGTGGGATACAGGTCTGCTCAAATTTTCTAGATGGGTGTCGTGAGTCTTATCCTAATAGGGTAGATGTGGGTTTGAACTCCCAGAGAGACCCCTCAAGTCTCCTACATCAGCACTACAATTTCTCACCCCAGTTGTCTACCTAAGAATTGCCTCCCACATGTTCTGTTTCTAACTGCTGACACACTGGTTATTCCAGGAGAAGTATTTGTGTTATTACTTAACTGCTGATGTTCCTAGCACAGCAGGAATGTGATCTGTATACGGAATAGCAAAAATTACATGTTTGAGGAGTGATATTGGGTAACTATTGTCTTTTGTCTATTCAATCACAATATGTTATAGGAAATAATTTATCTTTTTTTTTTTTTAATTGTAGTTTTCTTTAAATTCTCATTCTAGCTAGTTATGTAAATAAAAGGTGAAACACTTTAGCACAAAAAATTATTAGGTATTAAGGACCAGAACATAGTAGACAAAGGAGCATACATTCAGCCATACAGAGGCACATTTCATAATCTGAGGCTTTCACAGGTGAACGGTAAAAATATACACAGAAAAATCTTATTTAACCAAAGTTTTCATATTGCTCAGATCCCTGAAGACAGGCCCATCTAGTCAATTCACTCTAATCAGCTATTGAAGAACTTTCTCCCTGTGAACTCCTTACTAAATTGTAGCATTGTTTACATTTTACATGCCTGCAACATTTCTTGCAAATTAGATCTAGCAAAGAACGTTTGGTTCAGTCAAACATATTTCAGGCACCTGAAAGGTGCTTGTCAGCTGATGTTTTGTTCTGTCATGTTTGCATCTTGTGGTTCAATGTTTATGCTTCTCATGAGGGATTTCTTATTAGAATGGATATTTGTTTGTATGACCTTGTCTAATCGCAAGTGCAGCAAAGCATGTGTGAGCAAACTGATTTGTGGGCAGCAACTACTTGTTATTTCTGATTTATAAGTGCCTGAGACACTTAATTAGGAAATTAAAATGCCATCTTATGATTTGAGTTGCCAATATTGTAGACATTCATGAATCTCAACTCTGAAAATCTGGTAGTAGCTTGGCTAACCTTGACTGATATAGATAAGCAAATTATGACAGATTTATAAAAAAAAAAAAGCAAGAGAAAAAAAAGATCTTTGATCTGAAATTTAATTGCTAAATGATAATTTAGATAAATGTTTTCCTAATCAATAACAATCAAGAATATCTTAATAAAATAAAACCATTGGAAATAAAAAATGCTTTTCATTTTGCAGTGAAAAATTAACTCAACACATGAACCTTTATTTTTAGTAAACAGAAATATCAACTCATTTCACAGCATGATACTTGGATCATCAGGAGATGTTAATCCGTTATCAATATGGCACCTTTCTCCTAACAAACTTCACAATGCACGTATCACACCAGGAATGTGTAAATCATTTCATGCCAAGAACTCCCTAATCTGCTCTGTCCCATCTTGCAAAACCTTTACAGAAATTACTCTTTGGGTACTGCATGAGAGGATTTGAAGGAATCCAGCCATAATAGAGACAGAATTGTTGAAAGTGTCAAGATATTGTTATGCATACAATCTTACATGCTTTGCCTGCTGTAGTCCTCAATAGATCTTAAAAAATTCCATCTGCTTTGATCAGATTAAAAGAGTCCATCATGCCTCCTTTGCACTACCTTCCAGTTAGAGTAACTCAATCTCTTACTAACAGAGTGTTTCATTTAAACTGATTAAAAACTGTGTGAAAACATCACTAACTTTAAAGGAAAGAAAACCATGCAACTTCTATAATACATTAACTATGGTTATTTGATATTACTGAATGATTCCACAAAAAGTTACCTTATGTTAACTAAAGCTAAAATTCCTCTTTTGAAACTGTACGGGGGAAAATCAAAGGAGGGCTCATAACGATAGAAGGTGGCAGCATGCCATTATTCTTTCTGTTGTCATTGGCAAGAACACGATCATGTGCCCTTTAATCTTTGTTAGTCAGCCTGCTGCTCATATGGATAACACAATCAACCACTTCTTTCAATCAAAGGAATAGGAACAGAATTGTCTGCATTGAGAGAGGTGCCAGGATTAGACTGGACTTATGAAATCTAGCTACTGTGTGTCCCAAACTAGCACGTAGTTGTAAGCCACAGAGATAAAAATATTCTGTACTTTGCTGTACACCTAGTATAGTCTAGCACAACAAATCATGATGATAAAAACAGCAGACAAACAGATTAAAAAAATAGAGGGAAAAGATTTCTTCATCTAACTGCTTAATTTAAAGGATATCAGTAGTGTGGCACAAACTGATTTTGTAGGCAATAGCTTTAACTTATTAATATATTTTATTTCATACCTCACAAATGTAATGCACACATGTTGCATTATTAATAGTAATAGTATTACTAAAAAAAAAACCACAAACTTATAGACTTGATAATTTCATAGAATCATAGAATGGTTTGGGTTAGAATACACCTTAAAGATCACTTAGTTTCAACCCCCCTGCCATGGGCAGGGACACCTCCCACTAGAACAAGGTTGCTCAAAGCCAGGTTGCACCTCCAGGGATGGGGCATTCACAGCTTCTCTGGGAAACCTGTTCCAGTGCCTCACCGCCCTCTGAGTCAAGAATTTCTTCCTTACATCTAATCTATATCTACCCTCTTTCAGTTTAAAGCCACTGTACTCCCTGAGAGAGCCCCTCCCCAGCTTTGCTGTAGGCCCCCTGTAGGTACTAGAAGGCCATTATTAGGTCTCTCTGGAGCCTTCTCTTCTCCAGGCCGAACAACCCCAACTCCCTCAGCCTGTCTTCGTAGGAGAGGTGATCCAGCCCCTTGATCATCTTTGTGGCCTTGTTCTAATAATTTCATGTTCTAATACTTCCCCTACTAGTGCTGGGGGCCCCAGAGCTGAACACAGAGCTCCAGGTGGGGTTTCACGAGACCAGAGTAGAGGGGAAGAATCACCTCCCTCACCCTACTGGCCATGCTGCTTTTGATGCAGCCAGGATACGGTTGGCTTTCTGAGCTGAAAGCACACATTGCCAGCTCTTGCTGAGTTTTGCGTTGAACCAACATCCCCAGGTCCTTCTCCTCAGGCATGCTTTCAATCCATTCTCTGCCCAACCTGTATTTATGCTTGGGTTTGCCCCGACCCATGTGCAGGTCCTTGCATTTGACCATTCCATTTATTCGACTTGACATATTATTTTTTCTTTGTAATTTTCCTAACGCTCAGTCCCATTTATGTCTGCTGTACATTTCAAGAGAGCTAACAACAGTTTACTTGTAAATTCTAGGAAATGTTTTAAGATTTTGTCCCTTTTTTTACTCATATGATTCTCTTTAAATAGCAATACCAGAGTAATTGACAACTGTCAATGTAAATTCTTGTCAACTTAAAAATTAGTTACTAATTTTTTCAGGTAGTGAAATATCCTTGTCAATTCTGTGTTTTTACTATCTTTTTTTTAATATGTTATTACGTTATATCAGGAAAAGGAGATTATAGACAGGTTCAGAAAAAGGACTTCAGTGCAGCAAGGCTAACCATTGAACTACTAGTAAATAGAACAAAACCCAATACTAAGACAGGGCAAATATTTCTGAAGAGGGTTCTGTACAATTTTCCAGAACCTTGTAAGAACATTTATAATCAAGATGAATTATGTAAATACAATCTCTGCCCTAATTAAGAAAAGAATACCTCATACATGCCCTTACGCAATTTAAATAATGTGTGCAGAACGTCTTCATATTTATGTCACTGTATGCAGAGTTAATCATACTCATACTAAGTATTTTGCATTCCCCAGGCTCTTGAGTGACTCACAATGGAGTAATCTAAATTTTCCAGGAAGAAATTTCACTAGAACATCAAGTCAAGGAGTAAAAATGCTTGTGATAGCAGAGGTTTCATATTTAAATACATGAGAACATTCATAAGACCAGACATTTAATTTCAGAAGTAGATAAAAATCTAGCTTAATTTTAAGTCTGTTCATCTGAGATCATAGGCACTCAGTCTTCTGTGAAAGCTTGTCTGTATTACAAAAACGCATTCATTCCTTTAATGACAGCTGGGTAACTTCATGGGTCTCTCACTCCCTCTCACTAAAGAGTTTTGCCTTACATCTTTATCTGTTATGGATTTAACACTGATACTTTCAACACTTCACTAAAATGTTTTTACTAGTACTCTGTCTAGTCTAATTTAAGAATGTACACCATCTCTACAGTGTGACAAATCTCATTCCCTACAGTTTTTTTTCTGGGTAATCTTCCTGAACTTCATCAATTTGTTTAGACTTGAATAACACTTTGTACGGATTTCAGCCAGTTCAGATATTTAGAAATATACGATTCCTCCATTTTGATGACTCTATATGCCATATATAAGAATATGTAAATACATATATGACTATAAATTGTACAGATTTGTAAATTATGTTTACCTAGTAATTACTTAGATACTACTTAGATACTTAAGAAACAGCCTAATTTTTCCTGTGATACAAAGAAATGATCAGCTAAGCCTAATTCATTGCACTAGATCTCAGTGACATTTCCTTGTGAGGAGTGCCATACTACATTGGAGATAGAAAGTGGTAATATTTACACCAATACTTAGAAGTATCATCAGTTAAGTGGCCTGAGTTTCAAGTAAAGGTAGCCATCAACAGGAAATAAATAGGGAGCTGAACTTCTAACACATGCTGTCTTTCTTGGCTGCTGAAGAAGGGCCATCCAGGACTAAAAGACTTCCTTTCATAGTTTTGGAAAAAAAGACGGCTGAAGCTCATGGCACTCAGCAGTTGATAAAAGCAGAGATGGACCATACATTGCTAAATGACAAAACAGGAGCATGGAGGAGAACAGAATAGGTATGTCTGATTAAAAGCCCAGGCACAAGAAGGTACCTTTCTCCAGTCAGGCATATCATCCATGTAACATGACTGCATTAATAATTAATAATCAAATAAAATAAAAATTTAAATCCTATTTGGTTTGTAATCAGAAAACTAGTTTCTTCTTAGAAAAATTAAGGCCAAGCCAACCTTCTTCATTTTGCACTTCTGCAATTGATTTTTTCTATCAATATATAAAACCTTTCACTTGTCATTATATAATTCAAACATTAGTATTTCAGGACACTTCTCCTACTAGTCAAAGTCACTTTGAATTCATATCCTGTCATCTTCAGTTTTTGTAGCCCTTGCCAGATTTATATAGTTTCCAAATGTGGTAAACATCCCCTCTGCAGTTGATACAGGACATCAGCACAGAGTGGTGTCCAGCCTGGCATAGGTCTTTTTGGATCCCTTCCTAATATATCCTTACAGTCTGACAACAAGCCAACAAAACCTCTCTTCTGAGCTTTATTTTTGCACCTAGCTGTGCAGCCACCTTGCAAAGGTATCATGTAGGTCCCTAACTTCTGCGTGAAACTGCCATGTGAAATGGTGCCTAAGCCTTTCAGGTCATAATAAATCATGTCTGCTCTTTCTTCTTGCCTGTTACCCTGACATAAAGAGAAATAATTTGGTTTGACATGATTTGTACTGGACAAATCGATGACGACTGTTACTTTTCATCTTATTTGCAATGAGTTTTCAATACTCCAATACTTTACAGGACTTAGTTAAGCTAAACAGTACATAGTTTTTTGGCCTTTTCATGGTATTTCCTTCTCCTGGTTTTCAAGGATTAGTGCTATTATTGCCCTTTTACAGTCTTTTGGAACTTTATCCATTCTGCATGGGTTCTCAGATACAAATGCTAATGGCTTTGAGATAGTTTCATTCCGTTTCCTGAGGCCCCTGCTGTGAATTTTACTTGGCCGAGCAAATTTGAAAACATCTCACAAATCTCTTGCCTTTTCTTTTCCTACGCTATGCGATTTTTACCTCTAATTCCATATATGTTAATTGTGTTAAGCAATTAGGCTTTTTAGGGAAGACTGGGAGAGAAGAAAAAAAAAAAAAGCCTCTAACAATGCTGGAATTCTCAGCATCTTCCACTATTGGGTATCCTTTCCTTTTCTTTAAAGATCTTTCTTTGCTCTTCTACCCACCAGTAAGCTTACAGAATATCTTATGCCTCCTAATAAGTGTTTCTCATTTTCTACTTTTGTGATTTTTTATCTACAAGTTCATGCTATTTTTTTTTCAGTGAGTCCCTCCCTCCCTCCCAGGGAAGCAGATCATTATTTGATCTAGGAAAGTGCCTAATTGGTTGCAGGGCAATGTAGAGAGAACCAGAAAACAGTTTCCAATCCAAAAGTCAGCCCAGTGCACCTATCTCTGTCAGCACTGCTCCTATCCCTTCTATTCCCCTCTATATTCTTCAACACTATATGTTTCTATGTCAGTCCTGTTGATCCTTCCTCACAATGCTGGATGCATCTTATCTGTTTCCTAAGGGGGTCTGCAAGCAGATGCATCCATCCTGACTGCAGGTCCTTCAAATCAAGGCCAGGAGCTGAGTAAATGAATTAATCTGCTTTCCCACAATTATCATTCTGTGGTTCCTGTACATTATCTTCTACTTTCTCCCTTTTGAAAGTGTTATTTCCTACCGCATTTGAATAATTTTACCTACCCGACTGTTTTATCCCATTTTTAATTTCTTTTATTCCCTTTATTTCATCTGAGTCTTCTTGGTAAAGATGCACACAAGTGTACCAACATCCCAAGTGGGATGTAACTTCCCTGTTTTGTCATGATTCTGACCACACGTAGTACATGAATTATTCAAGAACTCTTACTTCAAACCATACATCCTTCTCCCAGTTAATCAAAAATGGCTTTTGATTTTGGGGGACATTTTTTCTCCAGAATGACTAGAGGGACATATATTCATTCAGATTTTAACCTGATGTTCATCACAGTGATTTCTGTAAATCCTCTATTTTTAGAGTACTGTTTTGTTATATTATTAGCAAACCTACAAAAAGCTCCCAAGATGACTATACAGATATTGAGTCCAAAGACTGTCATGGATAGATTTTTACATGATGCACGTCTGTGGCTTTTTCCTTTCCAAATGCATGTCTGAGAGATTCATTCATATAACGCTAATAGAAGTGAATGAAAAAAGACTACATTTAAACAATCGGAATTTCTTGATAATACGAATGGAGAAAAAAAAAAGGCTTTATAGCTGCATATGCAGTAGTTTAGAATTTTAAAGTTTAATTCTAGATCTTTGCAGTAAAACAAATGAATAGAATAGAATAGAATAGAATAGAATAGAATAGAATAGAATAGAATAGAATAGAATAGAATAGAATAGAATAGAATAGAATAGAATAGAATAGAATAGAATAGAATAGAATAATCTTGTATCTTCAGGCATTGTAATTGGTCACAACTATTTTTATCTAGTTTAGGGTTTTGTTTTTAGAGTTCTGTTAAAGTTCTGTGCAACAAGATTATTTTTCTGTTACCCTTCAAATAAAAATACTGTAGTGTGTTAACTTCCCACAAATTGTGAGGAAAGAAAAATATTAGTTTTAAAATAAATCAAATCTTTAGCATTGCAGAACACAGATATCTAAGTCTTACTGATGATAACATTATGACCTAGTTCCACTCAGAACAAGTACTGGCAAGTGAAAAATATGTGGTAACATCTATTATATTGCACACATCAAATCAGTATTTGTTAACTTGAGTTTATCAACATGTGCACAAGATTTGGTAAGACTTACTTGGAATGTGAGAAAATACAAAGAATAAGATGAGGCTTATGAAAACATGCAATAGAAATGAAAAACTAATTTTCATGTGAAAGTTCAAAAGTATGCTAACAATAAAAAGTCCATTTTAGGTTGTATACCAGTCAGAACTAGCATCTTGTAGAATACCAGTTATTAGAAACACGTATGACTAATAAATAAGCATTAAAGAGGATGAGGTTTCCTTTTTTTTTTTCTTTTCTTTTTTTACATTACATTGCTGTTATATAAATTTTCTCATAATTTTAATGAATGCACACTCAGGCAGGCCAAAGTTTTGTCTAGGTTGACAAACTTTCAAAGTAATTTTATAGCAGTGGTTTGAAAACAAAGTCTTCAAGTCTATAAGTAAATATCTCCTTAGGAATTATAAAAATGTAGTAGAATTATTTTTAAAGTGATTAACAATATTTCCTTTCTGTATTGAAGTTGTTGTTCTCCAGTACTTGCAAACACATTCATCTAGTTTTCCTTGTTACACTAAACATCTTACTTTTTTATATATCCTTCTACCAATCTAAGAATGAAAAAGGTATTTTTCACCTCCTGTTTTTTTTGTGCCTTTTTTTTTTCACCTTTCCCTACCAATGCTGGTGACTGCACTTATTCATTGCTATTCTCAGTCGGAAATTTTATTCTGTACTTTCCCAGTGTCCTAGCTTGCCTCTGCTATTGTTTATATTTCCAATTGTAGGAACTGATCTTGCACGTACCAAGGTCATTGGTAGACTGGAACTGACTTGAGTAACAATGGAGTCAGGACTTAGAAAAAGCAACAGTCTTGCATTAAAAAATATCTAAATTACACTAAAAGGTACTCTTATAAACTCTTTTGGAGTTGAGGGGTTGGCAGGAAGACATACATGGTCAAAAATAGACTCCAAATGGAGAAATGAGAAAAGGTGGAAACAGTGATGGAGAGCAAAATGGAACAGAAAAAAAAATCACAAAGCAATGAAGAAAAGATAACGCAGAAGTAAAAGTAAATAGAACTGCAGAAAGAAGGATAGGAGGGGATGTAAAAACATATTATAAGCAAAATATTCTATTAAAAGTATTCTGGTTTAGTTAACAGTAAAAGTATACAAGGTATTTTATTGATAACCGATGCTTTTATTTCTTATTTTTATTTTTACATCATCCAGTTTAAATAAAATCTAGGAATCCTAAACCAGCAGCCTTTAGTTCAAGGAATTTTGAGAAGGAATTATTTTGTTTCTTGGTTGTTTTTTGTTGGTGGTGGTGGTTTGTTTTGTTTTGTTTGTTTTGTTTGTTTTGTTTGTTTGTTTGTTTTTGTTTTTCCCATCTGAAATACTGGTATTCCATCTATAAAATGTTCTGATTTGATAATGTTCAGAAACCAGAACTTAGGATTGCTGAACTTAATACTGACCACTATTACATTTTATAATGAAGGTGAAATTTCTTATCATGTAGCATCTACAATTTTCCATATATTATACATATATATATACAATATATATACATATCTTATACATGTATATACACATAATATATATACATATTATTTATCACTTTGTGACTTATGAAGAACTTACAAACAACTTGTTAGTACTTTTATTCTGAAATGCATATTGATACTAGCACACACAGTGTTGCCAAGGTAGCCATACTAGCTGTAATGAAGAAATCAGTCACATTGAATCAAAGTCGAAGAAGGCAATTTTTCCAAATGCAAAAAAATGTTAATTTTCCCAATACAAGGGTGGCCGTACAACTGAAGAAAGACATCACTTTCCAATATATGGATTAGGAAAGCTGTTCTGAGTAACTCTGATAGTAAGTCTTTGTTTTGAATAATTTTTTGGTAGTAATGATACAATGAAAGTCCACTTACTGTCAAATGAAATCCTGCAGAAAAAAAAATAGAATGGTTAAAAAAATTATAACCTTTAGCTGTTCGCTTACAGATAATGAAAATACACTTGAATTATAGTCTATTGATTACTCAACTAGCTCACCCTAGTTCACTTTAAGAAAGCTTAGGAGAACACACTGCTGCTAACATGTCTCAATGGTAACCTTTAAACTGCTTGAGTTAAATTTACAGTAGGCCAGCTCACCATGCCGCTATCTTCAGACTGAAAATAAAATAAATAATAAAATAAAATAAAATAAAATAAAATAAAATAAAATAAAATAAAATAAAATAAAATAAAGCTTTCTACTAAGCAGCACCACCTCCCATCTCAGAAGATATATGTAGACACCAAGGACTAGCATGTACTTAGTTAATACCTATAAGTAATTCAGTAACTGGCATGCCAGTCTGTTTTCCAAGGTCCCAGCCAGTCTGCTAGATTCAAAAACCCTGTTATATTTATTTCTCAGCAGCATAATACATCTTGATTTATTTTATGCCAAGTACTGCAGCTTTGAAAGAAATGTTTTTTTTCCACCATCCTCCTTAGCATCCTGACAGTGAGGTCACTCATCAGAAATAGGAGTTCTTAGTTTGAAACAGTGAGTCAGTGAACGTGAAATTTGAGACTGCAGTAACAACTAAGATAGTGAAATCTGATGATGATTCTTTAAGACATATATGCCTATAACTTTTTCTCAGATGTGATAATACTGGCCTCCAAATGACTCCCTTTCCTATCTAGTGGCAGATATATATATAGCTAATGATATAAACGTGCATTTGAAATATAACATATTTTATGTATATCTTGGTGAAGAGATTTGTTCCATAAGTAGAAAAAATAAAAATAGAAATAAATATAAATTAAAATGTACAATAAACCAATATAATAATTTTCTCTTTATGAAAGGACTTTATAGATACCATAAGGCCTTTGTAATAAGATTCAGCCCAGTTTCAAACCTCACCTATCTTTAATTAAGGTAAATGACTTACTCAGTCTCCCTCTGCAATTCATTTCCAGCCATCTTATCTCAACTAGTTTGGCCTCTAGATTATATGATTATATGTCAATATATATTGACGTTTTTTGACTGAATCTTTAGCTGTTCACTTCCATATGATTCTAATGATGCCTTGTTTTGCTGTGAGGTCAATCCTTGCTTTCATTTCCAGACAAACTGAGATCATTTCTGCAACCATTCATAGTGTACAGCACTTTCTATTTCAAAATGGATGGCTAATGAGCAATCTTTTGACACAGTTATTTTTCCTAAATGGTAGTGTAACCTTGACAATATTTTTTTGCAGCATATTAGGAATTAGTCTTAATAACACTGGATTAACACTTGGACCTTAAGAAGTAGTGTAAATTATATGTCTTTTGAACTCAAATGAAATAGTTTGTATTCACCTCATTAACTAGCCTCTTAGATATGAGGTATAGGCTCAAATGTACAATAAAATACTATCAGAAATTGAAAAAAAACATTATCAGCATCTTGTAGGAAAGAAAGTGAATGACAACTGTGCGAACAAAATTAGCATTTAGTTGTCATTTTGGTGGTCATTTTCAGAGACCACTCAGTTTTACCACATATGAAAAGACAATATTTAAACTATGGCAATAAACCCATCTGACAAAATTTTCTTTTTCAGATGTCCTTGGAAAGCATCCCAAATCAGGTTTTAAAAGATAATGGAGTGAAATAATTGTGTCTGCACCCTTCTTTTTAAACAATACATGAATTTTACTTGATTCTTAGAAAAAATGTACTATATACACATTGCCTTTCACATGGAACTCAAGCCTGTACAGCTCTAGAAGAAGACGACATTTCTGCACATCCTGGGCAGGCCACCAAAGTTTCAGAGAAGAGCAGGATTCAGATGTATTTCTGAACCCATAATTTCTAAATGTCTGTTACTACCAGCTGCATGCTTCACACCCTCAGATACATTGGCCCCATTCTGAAGCTCCAAATTCTTCCCTTTCACAGCACAGGGAGTTCAGGTCACTAACCCAGCCTTCTTGTACACCAGTCATAGGTAAAGATGTCTAAAAACTGCATATTTGGGACCCCTAACTTCAAACATCTAAGCTGTTTACTGCCTACAGCCTTTTCCTGTAATAGCATTTCTTTTCAAAATTTGTAAAGTCCTACCATTGTAAGCTATTTTGTGAACTACGTCATTACAGTAACCCTGTTTTTCCATTTACTCCTTCAGGAACAGTGCCAAAATATTTTCTTTTCTGGAAACCTACTTGTCTAAGGAAATGCATGTTTTGATTTATATCTTATGTTTTATATTTTCGATTTATATCTTAGGTGTTGACACTGATAATAAATAGGCTAAGGCTGGTCCTTTCAGACTCACATGGATTATAGAAACTACATTAAATCTTGGATGCTTGCAGAAGTTAGCAAGTCTGCCTCCTGTTACTGTCAGATCTGTTCCTCCCAGAAATCAATAAAGGTTTGAAGAATGTATTTACCCTGAATGTGCACATGCAAGTTTATGAATGAGAAGCTGTTCTAATTTAAAACTGTGCCTGCACACAGATGCCACGAATTATTTTTAGTAATTACTACAACATCTTGGGCAGAGGCCTAAAAAGCACTTACATATACTTGTACGTATAAATCCTAAACAGATTCTCAAAATCTTTTCTTAGTTTCTGCATAACTATTTAAAACTTGCAGGTGCCTGATGTTTTGAGATTAAATGTATGCCTAGAAATGCAATAGTCTTAGAGAGCTAAATAATTTTGCCTAAGCTTGATTGTGATCAGAAGTTAAGAACTCCTCTGTGATTGTCCAGGACAGGCTCAATCTCACAGGCAGTGAAAGCTGGATGCAGACACTGCACAAAATGCAAGTGTGGCAATTCTTGTCTTTTGAAATAGGTAAGTGGAAGTGGCAGACTCTCACGCATTACATCAGTGAATAGCAAATTGACAAAACTACCTGCCTGGTGATAAATGATGGGATCAGGTTCCTCACAAAACAGAGTGACATTTCGTGTAAAACAATCTCATGGTCATATGGTTCTCCGAGGAAGAAACTCAATTACCTTTTTATGGTGTAATAAACTTTGAAGTTCTTGCTGCAATAGCTGCCACCTCCTCAGGAAGAGAGATGGAAAGCATCTGCTCTCAGAATAGACTAGTGTTTAGGCTGACTCCCTGAAGACAGTTCAAACCCCTCAGGGAAAGGATGGTATTCAACACAACCACCTATTTCTTTCCCAAATGCTCTAACTTCTACACTAGCATGTGAAAAAGTAGCATAGCATTGGCACACACTTCCATAACAGGAAGGAGTGGCAGTACCAACAACTCTGTCTCATTAAAGTCCTTCTGCTGTACTTTGGGAAGGGGTTGATTCTGCTCATGTGTGTTAGGTTTGTTCAGCGCAATTGTAATCGATTAGGCTAACAGGGACACTTAACCTAACTATGTCTAATACACACAGGCGGAATTCAACCTGCCAAAGTTTATGTCTGTAATGTAGGTAGTCTACCCAGGAGAAATTAGAGGACATCTATTACATTCAGTAGAGAGACAATTGGCCCAGTCAATGGATTCTAGAAAGCTATTCACATCATCCTGGGGTGTACACACATTTCAGCATCTGAATCTCTCTCCACATTCTGTCTTCTACATTATCTAACTCCAGAAAGACCATAATTAGGTCTATGACACCTAGTTCACACATAGGTCTAAAATTAAGATAGACTGCATCCTACCCTGTCTGCATTAAAATAAATAAATAAATAAATAGAAAAGACACATCCACATCCATGCACCTGGGGTTGCCTGACAACAGGGATATTTTCAGTTGAAAAATGTCCTTAGCAGGTGTACATATCCACAATGACAAAGACAGAGAAGCCAGGGAATCAATAGTACCTATTGAGCAGACACACTAAATACAGATCTTGAAATAGAAAATCTTTGATTTCATAGAACTGTACAAGTTATGAGCCTACCTCCATTACATTTGTTTAATGATTACCTTCTTGGCTTGGAGAATGGCCCCAAATTAAAGACCAGCTTCTCATTCATCTGACACTGAATTTACTCTAATCAGAGTTAGATAAGGCCAGTGCTGTTAACTGGCTTAACACCAGGTTTTCCAGCCTTCATTTTCTGTCTGTGAGAAAAAGTTTTTCAAGTTTTCCAGAAGATTGCTGACAACTCTTTTAAGGCTTGAAAAACCAGTCAGTGAGACAAGTTTGGTGTGATGCTAATTAGCAATGATAATTAGTGCTTTATAATGTCTTTTATCTTCAAAGAACCTAAGAAATGCTGACTTGGCATTAATTCTCACAACATCTTCTCTAACCTTGCTGAGTATACTAACAACTGAGCAGCTGAATAGAAAGAAAAGAGAGGGAGAGAGGGAGAGAGGGAGAGAAAACACCTCCATTTTTTTCTGTGCTCTGTAAGATTCACATAGACACACAGCTCCTGGAATATGTTCCTACTATAAAGAGAAACTGTCCATATCTGAAGTTCAGACAGAGACTTAAAAACTGATACACCTGTCATACATATTTATTTACAGTATTTATCAAAACACCAAAAAGTTAGATGCTGCAAAACTTGATTTAATTTTATAGATATAACTTCAATCTGTTGACAACTATTCTTTAAGCCTGGTGTTCCAGACACTTTTCCATCCTGTTTGTAGTCCATCCAGCCTCTCTATTCCTTTCTAGGCTATGGATTTGCTATGGGAAACTATGTCATAGGCCTTGCTTAATTCAAGGTAAATGGCACCACTGCCTCCACCCACTACAAAGAACCAGTGGTATCATAGAAGGCAATCAGTCAAACATACTTTGGCCTTGGTAAATCTATGCTGCCTGCTCCCAAACACATTCTTGTCCTTCATATGCTTGGAAACAGCTTCTATGAGGTTTTTCTCCATTATCTTCCAAGAGACTAAAGGAAAGATGACTGGCCTAGAGTTCGCTGCAGCGTTCTTCCAGCTCTTTTCAAGATGGATATAACATCTGCTTTTCCCACTCATCAGGGGCCTCCTTCAATCACCTTGACTGTTCAAAGATGATAGAGAGTAGCCTTACAGTGATATCAGTAAGATCGTTAACCTTTCCTCATAGATAAGCTTTTCTAACCCCCTTATCATTCTTTTGATTTCCTCTGAATTCTTTCCAGTTCATCTAAAGCTTTAGAAAAACATACTGACCAAAACAGGGCATAGCGTTCCCACTACTGCATACCAGTACACTCCAAAACGAAAAGCAACATTGCACTGTTGACAGATGCTCCACTTTTTGATTCATGATAGCTCCCACGCTAGCTAATTGGAGACTGCATTGAAGAATGGCAAGGCAAAACAATCATATTTCTGATTCATAACATAGTTCTCAGATCACCAGGCAATGCCTTTCTCTCAGGAGAGATTCAGGTTTCTAAGATCTGATGATTTATAGCATCCATCATGATCAGAACGATAAGACTCAGTGTCCTTGACCAAGAATTTTTTGACACAGAATTACCGCAGATGAGCTAATAAATAACTCACTTGTTATATTAGACTCATTCTATATGTCTGCCCTTCCATAAAATTTAAAAATCTTCCTCAGATTATGTCACAGAACCATTTTTAGCAGCTCTGTTCTAATTAATGTTGCATTTAGTGTTAAATACTTATTCATAACACTGAAGTATCTCCACTTATAGGGAATATTTTAATAAAATTATTGATTCTTCCCTGATTATGGCTACTGATAAGTGCTCTTTTGTTGAATTCCTCTCTCCTTACCTGTCTAAAATGTTAAACCTGGGGAATTAGGTTTTTACTATGTATATTAATGAGAAATAATTTCACTAGCATTTATAAAGAAATTTCAGTGTTTTGGCAGTTTTTATATTGTATTGTAATTAGTTTCATATTATTTTAAGGTATTAATACTTCCATGTTTATTTTTAAATAATGCATTTGTAAGTGTAGTACTACTTGCAAACAAATATGAGATGGTAATAATTTAAACAGATTTTCATATTAAATAAAATAATGCTTAGAAAATTTCTCTATTTAAGATGTAGAAGCAAGGTCTACACTGTTTTATTGCTCCCAACCTTCTACCCTCACATGATTTCTCCAGCAGTCATATAAGAAATGATCTGTATCCTATTTTGTATGATATTGAAATAGACTGATACAAGATCACCACTTTTTATGTTTTCTTCCATCTGCATGTGAGATAAACTTGATAAAGAGCTGCCATCTGAAGGACTGTCTGCATATTTGGGACATCCTGGTTCTATAACCTTCATAATCACATAAAAGCCATCTCATATTTTCAAAATCATCAGAATGCTTTGAAAATATCAGCCTTTAATTAATTCTCTCTGTTTAATTCTAAACAGTCTCTCCAATTATATGTTATTGTATCCATCTTTGATAACATCAGAAAAAGATATAGTAAAATCTTATCAGAAATTAGTAAGAACCAGGAACAGTTCTTTTCTTTCACCATTCAACAACACATTTACAAATCCTTTCATATAACCATAGCATAGGATTGGAATCTCTAAACTGTAGGTAAACTAGTTTCTGAGGCAACTTAAATCAGTTAAATCGCCCACTTAGATCACCTACCTCTATAGCCAATGATCTAACTAACCATTTACAGATCCAATCTTCTGTACAGAAATAAAGTGTCTGCCTGGCTTCTCCAAAGATAAAAAAAAAAGCTGCCAAGAACATATGTGTAGGATACACACATACTCTATACTTCTGTGTATCATATGGGTTGTTTCATTGCTTTGATATGACATGGAAACACGTCTGATGAGGAAAGTGGAGAGCAGCTGAGTTCCCATTTACACAACGGATGTCTCTGCCCTGCTACATTTTCTTTTTTAAAAGACATTTTCTCCTGAGTTACATATGAACTATTTTTACCAGTGAACTGATTTAGTCTCTGTTTTTTTCTTATTTCTAAATGATATGGCACACTGGAACTAGAAAAATTAAGTGTAATTTTGTACTTCTTCATCATTCACAGCAATGTCTGATCTTAATATTTAGAACAGTTAGCAACACTCTTTTCTTTTCTTGTAATGTAGCTTTCCTATATTGAAAATAAATGTAGCACTATTACTGGAAGACTTTCCTGGCAGGGAGTTTTTCTCAAGGTACTTTTCACAGATAAGCAAAAAATAAAATAAAATAAAATAAAAAAATTAAAAAAAAAATCTTTTTCAGACATACATAGGAGGGATTCCATTTCTTTGCTCTGTGAGAAAAGTCAATACTTTATCACCATAGCAATGCTCACTCTTAGCTTAACAGTTTTTGTGAGGAGAGAAAATACATGCACTGGTTTGTCATGGACCAAAAATTATTTCAAATGGTCCCCTAAGAAATATAGCACTCAATCTTTTGAGAATCTTTTCTTGTTCATGGTATTAAGAAGAGAATAGCAGAATTTTGAAACCTTCCAGGGTGCTAAAATTCACTGAAATCTTCTGCATGATCTAAATTTGTTTACTGTTAGTATTTTTTTCTCTCTTCATATATTTAGTTTTTCCTTCAATACAGATGCAAAAAATTATCCCCCAGAAAATTAATTCACTGAAGAACCTATTATGGAGGAATTTCTGTTTTATTTCATACTGATTGGGAATGTGATGATAATTACTTTGGCAAAGAAAGGTATTTCCTTCATTCTACTTCCATTCTTCAATTCCAAAAGTGTAAAGACCTGACACCTTACCTAAGAACAATTTTGGCTTTTGTGCTATTGGAACCATGGAGGGCAAACCTTTCCCAAAACCAGCATTCTTTCATGAAATTTTCTGGAGAAGAGGAAAAAAAAAAAGAGAGAGAAAAAACCACCATTCACTGCAATCTTTACATGTTTTGTTTAATTAATGCTCACTGGAATCTAGGGCATATAATGCATGTGAATGAAAGTGGACTGTAATTAAGTAATGTTTGCAACAAACACTCCACTCCCATTGCTCATCATTATATGGATTACTAAAATACGTTGAAAATATGCTCCTTTTAACTGAGTCCACAATAACATCATCAGTGCTGTCTTTTTGAGTTGGCATACAACAACTTTCCTCATAATAATTGGCAAATCGAATACAATAGACATTACTCAGCAATAATCTCAGTATCAGCAATTTTAGACCCAAGTTACTGAGTGCTGAACACAGTCTACAGCTTCAAATTGAATTTAAAGGTTGACAAGGTTGTGATATTATGTGACTTTAGAGAACTCCTTATTATAATAGTGCATTTTTTATGTAGGAAACCTACTTCTTTTGGGTTTCTGAGACATCCCATAAGGACTGATATCCATCAAAGATCTCCTCATATTCCATACAATCACTGAATCACAGAACAGCTGAGGCTGGAAGGAATCTCTGGAGGTCATCTGGTCCAAACCCCTGCTCAAGTTTGGCCACCCAGAGCGGGTTGCCCAGGACCATGTCCAGGTGGCTTTTGAACATCTCCAAGGAGGGAGGCTCCACAACCTCTGGGCAACCTGTGCCGGTACTTGACTGCCCCCAGAGTAAATATGTTTCCTGATATTCAGGTGGAAACAGCTTCTCTATTTCAGTTTGAGCCCATTGCCTCTTGTCCTGGCACTGGACACCACTGAAAAGAGCCTGGTTCCATCTTTTTTGCACCCTCCCTTCAGGTATTTACAGACATAGATGAGATCCCCCTCCTTGAGCCTCCTCTTTTCCAGATCGAACAGCTGGGAGCTCTTCTCCCAGCTCTCTCATTCAGTCCCTTTATCATCTTGGTGGCCTTCCGCTGGACTCTTTCTAGTATGTCCATGTTTCTCTTGCATTGGGGGGGATCACATGTCTCGACCTGCTGGCAATATTTTGCCTAATGCAGTCCAGAATACTGTTAGCCTTCTTAGCAGCAAGGGCACACTACTGACTCACATTGAACTTGACGGCCACCAGGATGCCCATGTCTTTTTCTGCTAGGCTGCCTTCCAGCTGGGTTGTCCCTAGCAAGTACTGGTGCCTGGGGTTGTTCCTACCAAGGTGAGGACTCTACACTTTTCCTTGTTGAACTTCATGAGCAGCTCACCTCTACAGCCTGTCAAGGTCCCTCTGGATGGCAGCATGGACCTCTGGTGAATCAGCCACTCGCCTCAGTTTCATGTCATTTTACCCAAGACATGAGACAAAGAAAAAGAAATCATGAGATTATCACAGCAAGGGAAATGATCACGGGATTTCAAGTCGTAGGAAGTATTTGGGAAACTAAGGGAATAAAATAAAAATAAAATTTTATTTAGATCAAGCTGTTTCAGTAGTATTAATATATCCTAGGAATATAAAAAATATAATAATAATAATAATAAAAAAGCAAAAGCTAACAAACTAACGGTTCAATTAAAAGAGAGTTATAGAGCATCGCTGAAACACTCATTAAAGAAACTATGGAAGCTATTCTATGACTCGGACTGTGGTAACCTGCCCATAGACGTAGGTGCCTTACTACCTGGGCTTCAAAATTAAATAACCTACTAGTTTTATGTGGCCTTTGAGAAAGAGGAAGCTTTTCCTCTGTGATTTTGAAAAGTATCACTGTATCCACAATATTTTGATATATTCTCCTGGGAAGTTTTGGTTTACAGCCCTTTCAGCTACAGTAGGTAATAGGATATAAGTCTCTCATTTCTTTGGCAACTGTGCTAACCATTAGGTTACTCTATGAAAGAAAAGAGTGAGCTCAGCTGAGTTCTCCAAGTGAGAGACTGTTGGCACTTACTTTCAAGTAAAAGCTTTCTCAGGCACTCAGTGCTGTTCTATAAACTTTATTCTCCTAAATACTTTTCACTGCAAGTGTATAAAATGATAAGACAATGGAAACCATAAAAGCCGCAAAATACATATACTATATGAGAGGATGGAGTAGTCCTCTCCAGCTTTGGATATAACGTCTTTGGGTTGGCAGTAAAGCCCATCTCATCTTTGAGGAGGGACTCTTTAACAGGGAGTGTAGTGATAGGACAAGGAGTGATGGCTTTAAACTAAAAGAGGGTAGGTTTAGATCAGATACTATGAAAAAAATCTTTAGTCAGAGGGTGGTGAGGCACTGGACCAGGTTGCCCAAAGAAGCTGTGGATGCCCCACCCCTGGCAGTGTTCAAGGCCAGGCTGGATGGGGCTTTGAGCAACCTGGTCTGGTGGGAGGTGTCCCTGGAAATAGATGATCTTTAAGGTCCCTTCCAACCCTTCCAACCCATTCTTTTATTCTGTAATTCTATATTTTGCCTGGTCACTACTAGAAGAGCATTTAACACTGCTGTTAATAGCATATAAATAAATATATTTAAAAAATAACTTCACCCAACCTGCATAAAGAGCTAGGAAATGATCCTTGAAGCTAGGGGCAAATGACATCAACCATCCTGTAACTGCATGGTTTAATGCTGACTGCTTGTTGAGCAGATATGTCTTGGATGGAGCTAATCCAAGAGACAGTGGCCAAGCTAACAATTAAGTAGCATGCTCAAGATCACTCTGTGACCCTCTTTTATTTCACCACAGATTTACAAGAAAACATAAGTTAATGCTTAGTTTTTCTCAAAGTTATCAAAATCTTACACAGGCTTCAAAAATTGTTAAGAATTCAAGTTAGAAAATTTTTAGGCTTTACATTAATCTTTGTAAGCCTATTCTACGGTGGGTTTTGTTCGTTTGTTTGTTTTTAAACTAGCAATCCTACCTGGAATAAATTCAGAGAGTTCTGGTTCATTAAAGGACAGGTCTAGTCAAAGCATGACCTTGTAACCTGAAGACAGCTATACCAAATACAGTTCAACCCATTCAAACATTCCTACAGGGATAAGCTAATGTACTAGAGATGTGGTTTTCAACCATTTCTACTTCTGGAAGCTTAGCCATTTTTCAGTAGCATACAGAAAAATTGAAGCTTATTGACAAATAATTGCCCGGCTTTTCTTAATTTCCCATTTTACATTCTTATGACAGAATTTACAGTTCCCAGGAGTCTAGGTGTCACAGGTTAAAAACCACTAACTATGCTGGACAAACCCTCTACCCTCTATATCATCCCACAGTATTTTCACATGCACAATTTTCACCTACCTTTCTTTTTGATTGAAATGAAACTTCAGTTTGATGTGTTTTTTGAATTCAGTTGGCCTCCTGTTTCTTTTCCATTTTCTTATGGAGAAGGTGTTTCCTTCACAGCTTGTTTCCAGATGGTGGCTGAATTTGTCTCTTTTTTCCAAGGCTTCTAAAGTTGGTAAGAGAAAAGACAACCGACAGATGTGTGTAAGATAAAAGCATTGTTTTCTCACAAACATGGAATATTAAAATTACACAGGAACCTATATTCACAGAGCTAGATTTTCTCCATCTATAAAATATCCTCTTTTGCATTTGATTTATTCTCAAAGTAACATAAAATAACAGTAACATTTATTCTGAAAAGCAACTGAATAATGAGTGAGCTATACTGAACTACCTCCATTTGACATTTATTCCATTATTTTCACTAGTTCTAAGCCCAATAAAGTATTTTTGCAACAGTTTCTTCCCAGTCTTCTTTTAAGAGCAGAAACTGAGATTTTTCTATGATGAAGACATGTCACTTTCACAGGAGAAAAATAAAGAAGTACTAGCCATAATACAATATGAAATCTACCTGACATTTTTAAGGAATAAAGATGTAGATGCATTTTAAAAATATGACCTGTTCTTCACAATTTAAAAGGAAAGAAGTGGTTGCTTATTTGTCTTAATGGGAGGTATTGCTAGGGAATTCAGTCATGAGGGAGATGTGTTCAGCAGCAGTGAGTTAATGAATCCCAAAGGGAAACAAGAAAAGGGCAAACTCCAAAGAACCTACCACCCTGAGGAAATTGTCCTAGATGAGTTTATCTTCCAATGAACAAGGGAAACAATTTTTAAAGAATTCTTCTTTTTAGACTGCACACATAGGGCATTTTATCATCATTTCTGATCATGCACAGACTTTCTTTTAAATTTATTACAAAGTATTGACTCAGAAATGTCCTTGAAAAGATATTTTATTTCTGGAGTTTAGACCAAAACTGAAGTAGAGTCAACATCCCCTGCAGAAAGAACACCCATCCACCTACTAGGATTCAACCTGTAGCCTAGGCATCTCCTCTAAATTAAGTATCCAAGTTTAGGATCAGCTTCTGAATATTGCTAAGGCAAAGATAGAACCACAAAGGCTGAACTTGAAAGATGCTCACTTTTGTGGATGTTCACATTAAATGCCCCATTGTTCCCTACTGATATTCTTATGAAGAAATAACTATTTGCTCCCATCTTGCTTCCAGGTGTTCCTAATACCACCTATTTATCTGGCCATCAATGTCCTAATTGCATTTGGTCATTTAAGGAAAGGGAGAGGCTATTTTGGATGAGAATGTACATCTTCTTCAGTAAATAATGTTTTACCGATTTTGTTCCCATTTAATGGCTAAGCACTCATTCAGCAAATATTTGCCCATGGGAACAGATTGGCTCATGAACAGATCAGAGATTGGCTCATGAACAGATCAGGTACTCTTCTCCATTAACCTTTTGGGACAACATGCTCTGTTGTTCTCTGCCTCTGAAGTGACTGTCTGCAAGATAAACTCATTGGGAAAACTCTATACAGCTACAGACAGAACAGCGTTTCAAGGGCTTCTAGGGCAAACTTTCCTCCAGATTACTTGCCTGAAAGCCTCAAGATCAGTCCAGAAAGCAACAAGGACGCAAATATAATAATTTCTTTTATCAAGATGTTACTTATGTATTTTTCAAGTGATTCAGGCAGGGTCCTCCTTGAGATATGAGTAGAATCAAAAAGTCCAGTGGGATGGTTTGAACTTTACCCCTGAGCTGAGCTTCTTGGTGTTTGTCTGGGTTAGAGAGCAACGCAGATGATTGCCAAGCCAGGAACAGTAGGCTTGCATCAGTTGCAGGATGCATGACTCACCCATTGGCAGAGCATCCTGACTCAGCAGGCAGAGCAGGAATGGTACTGTATCCATGTGGCCACACACAATCTGGGGCTTTTTGGGGATATGGAGTGAGAAGTCAGTGGTTCCCTTTCTTCTTTGCATTCCTGGACAGCTGTTGCACAATTTGAGCTGTGGTGGTATTATAATATTGACCTTTTCAGCCTGCTAAGGTGGAACAAAGCTCTTGAGTAAGGTGCTTTCAGACTATGAAATCCTACCACTCAGTGGTACTGAGAAGACTAGTTTCAGACAGTCCAAGACAGAGTCTCAGAAAGTCCATGTCAAACTTGCATGGGACTAGACAAAGGGGTTCCCCACAAAGGACTGTCAAGAGATCATTAGTATCCAAATTATCTAACCTTTCACTGTTTACATCATCAAAATCCATTAAAACAGTCTGCTCTGGGACTTCATAGGTAACTTGCGTTTTCCTCTCAACCATGAAGCAACAAGGATTGGATCTATGGGTTCTGATGTCTCCTATCTCATAGTCTGCTGTCATCTGTGGGATGACAGTTGCAGGGAAAATCACCTGAAGCATTTTTATCCCAATGGCAGCCACATAGTCAGATTTCAGCTTCCCAATATCTCTCTTATACGTTGAATCATCTGCTGTGCCCACAAGGCATTTCAAGAGACTGACTGACCGTGCTGACAGAAATCTGATATGTCAGCCCACTGATTTGAGATCCATCCTCAAAGTGTATTCATTGCAATGGTCAATATGGGCCAGGTCCAGCTGCCTAAACATGGACACCTGCCTGCCTCCAGCTGCCACTGAAGAAAGGTAAAAATCTCTCATGGAATTTGAGTCAAACCTGTTGGTCCAGTGTACCACATATCGAAGGCCTCCTGAATCCTCTAAGGCTTCTCAAATTACATTTATCAGTTATGTTTGAGTAACAACTCTGTGCTTCTGACATGAAACCAGAACTAGATAATCTCATTCCTGGCAAAGATTGAGTCAGTTCTTTCAGTACTTTTGCAGCAGAAGGGCTGGTCTCCAGCCAGATCTTGAACCAGTGGCATCTCAGGCTATCACTTGAAACATTTAAATTAAGATTAGAGCTGAAGACATGACAGAATCCTGGAAAGTATGTTATGAACAGGATTCAGACGAATATGTGAAACCAAACACATTCACTGTTTTATAATTTTGCTATTTCCTCTCATGTTTCTTACAGAGAGGATACAGTTAGCTGATCTGTCCCCCTCTCTGAATGGAGCACTAAGCACAAAAAATAGTGCCTAGAATAGGGGAGAATCTGGTCTTTACATCTCTACAAAGGACTATAGAGTTCAGATCACAGGGCTCGCTAGTGACTCAGTCAAATTCCGTTTAAATGAGTGAGAAGCTGTATCCAATTGCAACAATTATTGTATGCTTCAGCAAGAATTGCCCATATGTGTCATCTCATTTGGAAAATAGATTCTTCAGGCAGATTTCTTCATCAACTCAAACTCCGATTGGTAAGACAGACTTTCTTTCATGGCAAAACATTCCAGCAAGATGATTTTTGTTGAAAAATCTTCCATTCATGATATTAGTTGTAAGACTTCTCCTACAAGACTAAAATGTTGTCTTTATACTATAGAAACCAGAAAAGTATTTTACTACTTTTAGAAGATCCTGTAGTCTGAATGACCCTCAAAAATGTTTGTGGATTTATCCTTTCTAATACCAGACTTTTATTTTAGGTCATAACTGGCTCCACGTACTTCCAGATGGCAAACTTGCCCACCTATCACCTGAGTCACCCACTGGCTGTTGAGAGTCAATGGCAACTATCTACCTGATTTGGCACCGTGTATTGGGTTTCTGTGGCAAGGTTTTGGTTGCAAGGGGCCACAGGGGTGACCTCTGTGAGCAGAGCCCAGCAGCTGCCCCATGTCAGATCAGAGCCAGCTCCAGACAGCTACAAAAGGGACCTGCTGCTGGCCAGAGCTGAGCCAGGGAGCGAGGCTGGTTGGGCCTCTGGGAGAGCAGATTTAAGGAAGGGAAAAAAACTGCTGTGCAACAGCAGCTGCAACAGAGAGGACTAAGAAACAGGTGTCACCAAGGCTGGTGAAGAAAGAGGGCAGGAGGTGCTCCAGGCACGCAGCAGCAGTTCCCCTGCGGCCTGTGGAGAGGCCCCTGGTGGAGCAGGCTGTCCCCCTGCAGCCCACGGGTCCCACACGGAGCAGATCTCCACGCTGCAGCCCGTGGAGGAGCCCCCGGTGGAGCAGGTGGATGTGGCCTGGAGGAGGCTGCGGCCCATGGAGAGCCCCCGCAGGAGCAGGCCCCGGGCCGGAGCTGCAGCCCGTGGAGAGGAGCCCACGCAGGAGCAGGGGGTCTGGGGGGAGCTGCCGCCCGTGGGGGACCCGTGCTGGAGCAGTTTGCTCCTGGGGGATGGACCCCGTGTGGGGGTCCGTGTGGGAGCAGTTCTTGAAGAGCTGCTGCCTGTGGGCAGCCCCCGCAGGCTCAGTTCGGGAAGGACGGCATCCCGTGGGAGGGACCCCACGGGGAGCAGGGGCAGAGAGTGACCGTGAAGGAGCGTCGGAGATGAAGCGTTAGGGACTGACCACAGCCCCCATACCCTGTTCCCCTGCGCCGCTTGGGAGGACGAGGGGGAAGAGGGTGGGTGGGGGGAACGTGGTTTTAGTTTGCTTTTAGTTCTTACTGCTCTAGTCTGTTAGCTATAAGCAATAAAATACATTAATCTCCCTGCACTGAGTCTGTTTTGCCTGTGATGATAATTGTTGAGTGATCTCCCTGTCCTTATCTCTACCCTTGAGTCCTTTCCATCATATTTTTTCCCCCTCTACCTTCGAGGAGGGGGAGTGAGAGAGCAGTTGTGGTGGAGCTCAGCTGCCTAGCTGGGTAAAACCACCACAGATCTTCAATTATTTGCCTAAAATTAGCTTGGAAAAATTGGGACTCTAAAATGTTTCAACATGCCAGCTGGTTAAACTGTTGTTGATTCTTAGAAAATGAACTGCAACCTGCAGAGCTGAAATCAGATTTGGAAAATAAATAAACAAATAAATAAAAATCCCTGTTTTTCTTCTATGTACTTAAACAAAATAGACAGATGAAGCACTCTTTTAGTTTCACCAATTCTTGAAAGAGCTTTCCATTCTTGTCCCCATCATCAGTCTTAAATGGAGTACTTTAATTAGGATCTCAGATACTTTTAAAAAAAATGAAATTAACATATTTTCCCCAAATCAGTTGAACTAATCTAGTTTGCAACTATACTTCTCTAATTTTATCAAACTGGCTGATCCCTCTTTAGGTTTCTAATCATAGAATCATTTATGTTGGAAAAAATCTTCAAGATCATCAAGTCCAACCACCGAGTCCTATCACTAAACCATGCCCCCTAATGCCACGTATTATTAACATTTTATGAATCCATTTCTCTGTCTCTTTTTAATCGTTTCCTGTTGAGTATCTTTTTTTCCCCCTTATTATCTCCTGACAAATTATGTTGCAAGGCATGTCTTTTATGGTTTTTCAAAAGAATTCATGCATGTTAATATTTGTGAGCGTTAGCTATGTGGTTGATAGACAGATAAATGACTTTGTGTTCCCTAAGCTTTCATAAACGAACAAGAGGGGAAAGAGGAAGATGATGAAGGATAGCTCTCAGTCTGACATGAAGCTGGAATGCAGCTGGAGATTGTAGCTGGACGCAGATGTCAGGACATTCCCCTTCATTCCACAGTTTAGATTGGCTTAAGTACCATTAATATAGCAGAAAGGAAGTCAAATAAGCAAATAAAGAGAATACATTTTTTTTTCTTAAGAAGCCTTCTAATCTTCTTTTCCAAAATGTACTACTGGCTGATCCATCTCTTCCTAACATTTAAAGCTCTAAAAGTTTGGCTGTCTATTCAGATCATGACTAGAAAAGCTCAGTCAACACTTGTTCCTTTTGCTACACTCATAGTGAACTATTCGCTTTAGGATTATTAAAGGAATTTATAGGCTAAATTCAGTAGAAATCAAGAAGCAAGGCTAAAACTTATTTAATTACTAGAATCAAAGCTCCAGTCTGCTTGTTTGCTTACCTTTAAAATGACCTGCCATAAAGCATAGCTTCATGTTCATAAACAGATTATGGGGAAATCTTCAAAGAAATATGTTTCTTTTCTCTTCAAAACTTTTATACTTTCTAAGCTACCCAAACTATTCATTTCCAAAACATTTCTAAAACATTAGATTGGCTACTATTAAGCACATTCATTTAAAACAAATTTATGTTATCTTCTATTACCAAATCTCCATAGCTAAGTAACTAATATAACTTAACTTTGAACTTGGGTGCTTTCAAAAACAACTTTATCAAACATCCAAGACATTCCAACTTAATAAAAATATAGCTTTCCTCTCCTCTCTAGACGTTAAATATGCTTTTAAAGGGTAACTAGAGTCTTTCTGATGGTAAACTAACTGCTATTTGTCAACATGTCCATTATTTAATTCATTTAATCCAAATAAAATAAACTTCTTAAATCTGAATTTTCCCTGAGTGGATTTCTGCAAACCCCAAAATCCTGAGTATCCTTAATATTTATACAGAGCTGTTGTTGAGTACAAAAATTCAGAAGGTCTTGAATTTTTTTAGAGCTAGTCTTGGTCTGTTCTTCAATATTATGGAAAAGCCTACTCCAGGAGAAGAATAGCAGGGATAACCTTATCTTTACATATATCTAAAAGATTGCAATAATAAAAATTTATTATGAAATCCACAGTCTAAGCATAAACATATTAACTGAAGTTCAAACAAGAATATAATAAGTCCCTGTTTTCCTCAAAGCACAGCAGAAATAAAATTCTAGAAATTTGTGAGGTAAGAAGATCTAGTGAAAACATTTAAGGGCTTGCATCTGACATGCATCTAGATCAGCTGCCCAGACACCTTAGTGCAGCAGCCCCAAAGCAGTTCCTGGATAAAAAAAAAGAAAAAAAGAGGGACTGTTTTAAGTGCAATGGGAAATTAATACGATAAGCAATGGCTAGCAGCTTTGAGTAATTAAGGTCTAAGGACTATACTGGGATATGGCTTCAGATGAAATTGAACTGATATGAAAAATAAAATTACAGTAGCTAGCAAGCAAGATTCTTGAACTTTGCAATACAACTTTCTCTACTGTGGAGTTCAGGAAACAAGGTTGGTAGGGCTTGCCAGAAAGCCTCTAGTGAAAATGAGTGAGAATTTAAGGGCTAGAATGAATGAATGCATTTTGATTTTACTGGCTCTTAAAATAAAAGAGAGCTATAGCTGAAGGTGCAAATGCATTCAATGCTCACCTATAATCCAAAAAAAAAAAAAAAAAGCCTTCTAATAGCAGAAATTAAAAGCATGACTCCATCATCTCACGTTAGAAAGATTTGCACCATGAGCCATATCTGCCTTCAAATTTTGCTACTTTGCATTGCATCAAGACAAGCAAAAAACTTGAAAAAGTATCACAACTACCTAATTAACAGAGGTCTACACCTTTTATGTACTATTTATCAGTTTCAAGCTCTAATTAAAATATGGTGGGTACCTCTGGAGGGCAATTCATTCCACCAGAAAAACAGGTGCTAAGGACAGGTGGGATAAATTGCTCTCTGGAGGTACTTGTCTCTTTTTATTTACAATGGAAAGATCTTAACAAGGTATGGGCAAAACAGGTAATATATAGGTGGTTAAAGTGAGTGAGTCCTGCCTGGAGGAGACTGATTATTTGCTGCTCATGCTAGACTG
Source organism: Anser anser (assembly GCF_964211835.1). NCBI lineage: Eukaryota > Metazoa > Chordata > Aves > Anseriformes > Anatidae > Anser > Anser anser. Next base: position 166,920,902 of record NC_139720.1, read on the forward strand.
AGATATGTTATGTACTTAATTAAATTTTAAGCCAGATTAATCTGAGATACCTAACCTTTAGATGACTAAAATTAGATAAATCTTCCCTTTTGTAACAAGAATGACTATCTTACAGGAGTTGTAGGTTAACTTGTATTATTCCAAGTGTGAATTAGCAGAGGCTAATAACTTCTTTTTTATGTTTCTCTGATTTACGTTGTGAGCAGAAGATACTTGAAAATTTCACCAAAATGTAGCTAGTTAACTTTACATTGTATTTCATTGCTTAAAAAACATTATTCCAATAACTGCTTTGAACGGAGAAAAGTGCCAAGAAACTCATCAAGTTATCCTAAATTCAGCAGTTAGACACATGGTGCTTCCAGATTATTTTGAGCACTGTTGCAAACAGCCCTATTCTCCCATCGCCTGTAAGTGGTTTTGGACCAAAGGGGTGGAGATAGTCCAGATTTATATGACTAGTTATTTTGTAGGTTGCTCCTAGGACCTATATCTCTATGCCTTTATGCAGACTTAAGGATATCTCATTCACAAAGCTGAAGCAAGAGAAACAGGAATACCTGTCTCTTTCTAATATTCTCTCCAAGAATTTCAAATTCATCTTTTAAATGGTAATTATAAACCTGTTCCTCACTGATCTCAACAGTACAGTATATGTAGATAGAATCACTTCTCTTTTCTTCCTCTTCATTTCTCCATTCTGTAATCAAGGATTACATTAAGTCCTTCTTGATACAACACTGTGGTTAGGTGTTACAGTAATAGAGTTTGGATTCTTCATTATTGGGAATGAGAAAAAGAAGGTGAGAGGACTGTGTGTGACCTGAAGGATAGTGGTGGGTCTTTGATGAACTGAATAATGCTTTCTTTGTGAGTTTGTTTGTAAAATAAAGCTTCTCTGTTTAACTGCAGTAGCTGTATAGGGCTGACAGTTCTCACAACCCCGCTACTTTTATTGCTTTTCATTTAAATACAAAACTATACTAGACGTAAAATCTTTATTTGAAAAAAATTGTATTAGTAATATTTTTTTTTGAGGGGGGAGACAGAGACAACTATAAAGTAACTTGATTGTAAAATCTTGTAGCTTGGGGGATGTGGTTTTTTGTTTGATTTTTTTTTTTTTGGTGAGGGGTGCTTTTGGTTTTGTTTATTTATTTTTACAGCATTAATTTTTTACTATAGAGCGGGGCTGGATTCCAGTCAATGAAGTATACATTGTGATAGAAGTAAATTCTATAAAAGGATTAATCGCATATATATTTTTGAGAAGTACTTGTTAATCAGTTTATTTATTTTATGGTCTATTGTTTTATATGGAGTTGATGTCTGAGTCAGAATGTTTTGTAGTACTAACTTTGATTGCTACGCTTGTAGCTCTTTCAAAGAGAGAAAGAAGATTTATTTAATGAGACCTACTTTATATTTTTAAGACCATAATTTATGCTATTTCATCTTTGGTTGTCTAGCCCTGCAATCCTTTCTGTTACCTGAGTGAGGAGAGACACTAAAATAACTACAGGGCAATTATTGTTTTCATTCTGTTTGTACTTTTGATACTAGTATAGATTTAGTGTTCTAGTTATCTTTTGATAGATCTTTGAGTCCCAGGGAATTCTAGGAAAAAATAGAGTATCTTGAGCCAAGGTTTTTATGTGCTTCTTCACTATAACCAGTTAAAAAAATAAATAAATAAAATAAATAAATAAATAAAAATCTGTAGAGCTTCCTAACATCTAACTTAAGAACTAATGAAAATGGTATGCAAAGTGCCCAACTGCTTCAAGGTAATGCAGGCACTTTCCAGATACAGACCAAACGTGTTACGTACTTAGTGCTTTTAGCAATTTTACTATCATTGCTTATTAGAAGGAAAGAGATCATAGTTCACAAACCTTCCTTGAGTCATTCCTCCTTATTTTTCTTTTTCCCACTTTGTGGTTGTTTTAATTCTAGTTGTCTTAATTTTGCAGCTGAACACCAGGCTTAAGCTAATTTGTCTTCTTCCCTGACTCAAAGCAAACTAACTTGGAAATTCTCAGCTTTTAATGATGTTTCTATGTTTAAACTTTTCCTCTTAATATCCTTTAGTCAATTATCCTATCTCTAGATCTAGGCCTTTAAAAACATTAATATTTTAGACATTCTTCTAAAACGTCTAATTATCACAACACTTCTAAACAGAATTTTTTAGTATATTCAATGTAATCATGGCATTAGAATGGATTTCTTTGTGATCACCACATTTCAGTTCACAGATCACCTTCATACATAGCCTTTGTAGTCCAAACCAATTGCCATTAAACTGTCCATAAGTCTATGCATGTACCACTACATAAATGAGGAAAATGTTGGTCCTGTTTCAGGGCCAACTGGCACCACCTGGATCATGTCCTGTGTGCCTAAGACAGCTTCTTCCAGAGTAAACTAAATGTATCTATATGATTTAGTCACGGCTTTGCTGCACTGCTATTCTGAGTATAGAAGTATGCCTAATGTGCTGCCATTCTCCCTCGGACATAATCTTCTCTGTTTTCTTTAAAGAAGAAGTAATGATGTTTTATCTTGCCAGTTATGTAAACTCTCTCACAATTGGTAACAAGGCCAATTATGTAAATTGAATGTTTGTTTATGTTAAGACAATTTGTCTAGGGTCTTTAGACTTTTAGTATGCCCATATAAGCAGATAGAAAATATAAAATACTAGTGATGCTTCTCTGCTTCTGTTTCTATGTGTAAGGCTGTACTCTACCTACGTGCTTGGTGTTCTCCTTGTACCACAAACAACCTTTCTAAATGATACCTCTCACTTTCCACTAAGATTAAGAAATTCTCCTCCCTCAGTGAGATATCCAGATCATCTCATTTACACATCTTTCACTACCACTTGACTAATGAAGTACTCAACTTATTTTCTTGCTCATTTTACAGGTAGCAACATGTTTTAATATTTTTCTGTATACTCTGGAGACAGGGTAGGTGTCAAAAAGTATCAATCTGTGACTTAATTTCATCATGTTTTTATAGGTAACTGCAAATTTCTAAAGCTTTAGATGACACCAAAACACTTATCTGCTGTGTTTTATCACCACTGGAGACTTCCTAAATATGTTTACAGTTCTTATCGATGTTGTTTGTATTGTTTCCGTCCAAAGGAACCTGGACACTCTTCTTTTGGCCACTATTGAGTCCCCCATAAGGTTTTTTCTTAATCAATAGATAACATCATATAAACTATTTGTATTTCTAAGATTGAAGAACTTATTTTGACAGGTGCTGGCATAATATTGCAAAGTTCACAACCTGTCCTGGCCAATTTCTGGACATTCTCCACATAAATGTGGAGAAATCTTTGCTGTACTCTCCGTGTCAAAGTGGAAGAGCCATGGCATCATCCTCAGACTTTTCCTGTTTGCTGGCTGTTGTGGTTTAACCCGGCTGGCAGCTAAGCACCACACAGCTGTTCGCTCACCCTCCCCCCTCCCTCTCTGGGATGGGGGAGAGAAACGGGAAAATGAAGCCGGTGAGTTGAGATAAAGACAGTTTATTAAGACAGGAATATAATAATAACAATAATAATAATAATAGTGATAATGATAATAGTATTAATAATAATAATGTGTAAGAAAACAAGTGATGCACAATGCAATTGCTCACCACCCGCTGACCGATGCCCAGCCTATTCCCGAGCAGCCGGCCCCCCACCCCGGCCAGCCACCCCTATCTATTGTTTAGCATGACGTCAGATGGTATGGAATACCCCTTTGGCCAGTTTGGGTCAGCTGTCCTGGGTCTGTCCCCTCCCAGCTCCTGCTGCACCCCCAGCCTGCTCGCTGGCAGGACAGAGCGAGAAGCCGAAAAGTCCTTGGCCTGGTGTAAACACTGCTCTGCAACAATTAAAACATCAGCATGTTATCAGCGCTCTTCTCATCCTAATCCAAAACATAGCACCCTACCAGCTACTAGGAGGAAAAATTAACTCTGTCCTAACTGGAACCAGGACACTGGCATTTATATATGATTTATATACGTATGTGTATGATACTTATTTAGGTGTTGGGTGAGAAGAGACAGTTGCCCACCACTCTTCAACAATTTCAAAATAATATGAGTAACATGCAGCTCTAATGAACAGCAATATTGGCTGAGATTTGTCAGTTCAACCAATGAAGTATTTAGTTATCAGTAGCAAATCCAAAGATATTGCCGTGTTCCAGTGAACTGCCAGTGGAACTTGGGCAGTAGAATACCATTTGCTAGAATAATGTTTGGGCCAAGGTAATGTGCCCAGCATCTCAGAAGTGTCCAACAGTCACAAGCATATTTCTTCTTTGTGATACAGGAAGTGATTAGAGCTGATTAAGATCAATTCCAAATTTTAATAAGCTCACATCCTCAGAAACTCTAATAAAATAACTCTACATAGGTGGGTCAGTGGCCCTTGTTCTTACATAAGTAAGGAATGTCTATAGACACAGAACTTTATATGTACTTCATTGTGCTCTGATATGACCTTGCTATTTCTTGTTGTCTGTCATAGCTTTATTTACTGTGCTATCATTTATTCCTTGTAATATTTATCAATTTGCATCAGTTTTAGTTTTTTCTTTCCTGTATTGTCTCCTCTACTGGTATATTTCTCTTCTATCTCCTCCTAAAACAGAACTAATCAAAAAAAGCGATAGCAAAATTTAGTTTCAGGCATTGCCTAAATTTCTTCAATGTGGTTTTGACTCTCCCAAATACAGAAGATCTGTTCATATGTAGAATAGTGTTTAGGTCCACTTCCTGTCGCACTGTATGATCCTCTTCGTGCAAAGGTTTCTGTTTCTTAAAACAGAAATTTTTAAAGTAACTTTCAGTTACTAAAAATACATTTGTGGATAACTGCATGGGTTTTCAGGCAGTTGCACCTTAGAATGGTGTGTTTTCTTTCTTCTGTGATTACAGCATCATCTTTTCACTCTCCTAGCTAGACTTACAAAGCTCTCACAATTGTCCTAAATACACTCCTGGCATCCTTCTCTGAGACTGGAATTTTAGTTTAAGATTGACCTGTTTTATCCATTTGAAAAGTCTCAATAATGTAATTTCAGTCTTGTATGAAGACACAGTCCAAACAGAAATATAATCTCATCCCATTTTTCTTTTTGGGATATGCCATATTACTGTTTGGAGAGTAACGTTTGAAGTGTTAGGGTGTTTTTTTCTGCCAAGCCAAGTTTCCAATAGAATGCAGGTGTTCTGTGTCTTGCAAATGACCGACAGTCCCCGTGTCTGTTGCATCATTGCTGGTGGAGGACTGGTCTTGAAGACCTAAGTGATTCCTCCATTCCTACTTTTCTACAGTAGGACTTTTGAATGGGATTGCATCTTAGTCTCTATTTTATTTCTTCGTCCTATGTAATAATCCAATAAACATCTCATGTTATCTGGGACAGGACTTGAGGTTTCCAAGGACAAGGTCCAATTCCAAAGTTGGCTGGCATCTGTAGATTTGAATGTGAAACCACATTTTATCTTTCTCTCAATCTAAATAATTTCATAGCAATTATATTTCATAAATCATTGATAATGTCATCTTTGTGGGTTTCAAGTACTCTTTTTGGTTCTTGTAATTATTTTTTTCGAATTCATTCACATGCTACAGTACTGTTGGTTATAATGTTGTGCGTAACTTTTCTCGCTTTTTAGGGCGATGCCTTGGTAATATTTCTTCTACTTCATCTTTGTAGGAATGAAGGAAAAGACTGAGTTAAATAACTAATCGCTACATCCTTGAAAGGAAAAAGTTACTCATGAACAGCATGCTTATTGGAACATGTATCTATTCTTTTTTATTCTAATGCTAGTCATATCACCATGTTATAAGTAAAATGCTGGGGGTTTCTTTGTTGATCTCACTACTGTACCTGAAAGAAATCATTAACTTAACTTCAAGAGTTGATGCATATGGTACAGCATAATGAAATGTCTGAGCTGTAAGCTTTTACTTTGCACATTTTTTTTTTCTAAAGTCAGTCTTAAAGAGAGAATTTCAAGGAGAAGACGACACAGTTTGGCGAAGGCAGAACTAAAGGCAAAATGTTACCACAACAGAAAGTATAAAAACAAAAGTTGGAGAAGGGGTATACAGAGAGACTTTCACATTAGTAAGCTCTTTGGGATATGTGACAGCTGGCATATAAAATGAAATGTATGCTTTGTTTTGTTTTCTTGTTTTTTATTAGTTTCCTTCTAGCACTTCTCTACAATTAATGTTGGGGAAACTTGACTTGCAAAAAAAAACATGGCAAAGCAACTAAACTTAGAGGTGTGTTTCTCTTTTTTTTTTTTTTTAATACATGAGCTTTGTTTTCCTTCTCATGGGCTGTGTAGAGAAACTAAAGATGGGTAAGCATAAGAAGTTGTCGCTTGGAAAACAAGCAGATGAGCATCTCCGTTGTAGGAATGGAGAAGGCCTTGTATTTACAGTCAACATAGTTCCTGTCCTGCACTTTTTATCATTAAAGAACTCTTAAAAAAAAGTGCAGAACAGGGATTATGTTGTAAAATGTTGTGATTTTTTTTCCCCAATAATAATGATATCTCTCTCTCAAAAAAAAAGTGACTAATCATATTCAGAGCTTTACAGAGTATCTTAATAGTGACAGCAGTTTAGTAACTGAGATATATAATTTTTCTCCTCCCTCCCCTCATTACTGCTTTAAGTCCTATTTGTGGATAACATGTGACAGTAAGAGCTAGTTGCTTCTAGTGAACAAGAAAACCACCAGCAACAGATTGTAGCAAATCATGAGTTTTATCACGGAAGTACTGAATTCTGTGGTTCATAACTTTCTGGCTGCAACCCAACATGCAAAGGGCCTAGTTTACATATTTTGATGTTATCTTATTCTGTATTCTTTGCTTGTGAAGAGATTACTATATTGGTTTGTATCAGTTTGAAAGCTTAAAAAATTAAGGCCTAGAAATATCATTAAAAACTGAAAAGGATTATGAAATTGTAGAACTTTCCCCTTTACATCCAGTCATGTACGTATGGGAGCTTTAGAATTACCTGTTAGAAATTATTGTAATGCTGTGTTGAAACCCATGCCAATACAATGTTCATGTGAGCAGTGATAGTGAACAAGACAAACCATCAGACTCTGATTCTGGATGACTTCTGAACAATTTGTTCTGCTAAAACCTACTTATGAAGCTGCCAAGTGCATGAAAGCAACTGCTGAAAACCCCACCTTAAAGTTAGAGGCTGACTGGCAAAGTGCTTCATTCAATAACAGCAAGTAGATGTTGCCAAAAAGGAAAAGAGTATTGTCAGAAGTAAGATATGCTCTGGTTGCAGAGTAGAACTACCAAAAAATGAGAGCTTTTAGTTGACTGGGACTGTTTTGATGACATAATAAATCTGTCTTCTACGCATCTCCTGTTAGATAAAAAGCTCTGCAGCTACATAAAACAGAGGGCTAATCTGGTGCAAACTGATTCTCCAAAACTGTTAGCTTTTTTCCACCCCCCAACCCCCCCCTCTGGGCACAAATTTGAACCCGTACACACTTACACTAACTGCAGAAGTATGCAGTATGCCCAGGTCTCTCTAGTACTGGGGAGCCCAGAACTGGACCCAGTACTCCAGGTATGGCCCCACCAGTACAGGGTAGAGGGGAAGGATCAGCTCCTGTGACCTGCTGGCAAAAATTTGCCTAATGCAGCCCAGGATACCATTAGCATTCTTTGCAGCAAAGGCACACTGCTGGCCCATGTTCAATTTGGTGTCCACCGGGACCCCCAGGTCCTTTTCTGCAGAGCTGCTTTCCAGCTGCTGCCTGGGGTCCTCAGTTGTGCTGTTGGTTGTTGCCAAATATTACAGCTCATCCTAGGCTGAAGCTTATGGGAGGAGGACTGTGCACTGTGGATAATTGGTGAGATAAAAAAAAAAAAAGGGCAAAACAACATGAGATAAAGAGATGCATATAAAGAGATGCAGAGTATTAGTAGTTGCAGCTTGGGGAGAACAAAGTTCGCGATGCCGCATGTGGCTCTCTACAACACAAGCCCAGACAACTTCTACAGCGTGGAGCAATACGCAAGAATTGCAATAAATTGCATCACTTTCATAAAACTTTGCCAGAACTTTGCTTTTATAGCACACGTATTAAGATGGCTACAACAGCATTAGTGCAGAGACATGACAGGCAATGTTACACCAGAAGGGAGTGCATTTGTCAGGGGGTGTGTAATTGGTGAAGGAAAACTAGCAGCTGTTGAAACAAAACATCCAAATGAGCTGAAAGGTGCTGGAGGTGGCTGGGTGGGTTCTCTTGTCTTCTGCTATATTCTTGCCTCTAGGAATGATTTTAGGTAGTTTCTAAAAGAGGAACTAGAAAGCATTATTATTATGATTTCTAGAGGGAATGCAATTTGGTGGTGGTTAGCACCGTAAGACATGGTGCTTATCTCACTGTGGTTCCTTCTCTCATTGCTGGATTATCCTTTTCCTTTTTTTTTTTTCCCCCCAAACACGTTACAGCATAAGAATTATACTTGAAAGCTTTTTATGTAGTTAGTATTTCAAGTACTTCTTGGATGGTCTCTGCCTCTACATTCAGAAAGCACTCTTTTTTCTCAGTGATGGCACTAATCTGGCTATCTTTCTCTGACTGTGAGAGCTATCCCTAAGAAAACCTGTATAATTTATTATCTTTGATATCTCTAGTTCTCTGTAGAAAGTGCTTGAAATTTGGCATGGATACATAAGTGTTGGGGAGTTCTACACAAGCTTAAGAAAGATTACAGTCGCATATTGACTTGCATTTGCTGTTACGCAGGAAGTTGTTCGCAAATACGTATATGCTGATGTATTCAATATCAGCAGAATTACAGGCTTTTTTTAGGCCTTCATTTGGGAAAATAATAATAAATGACAGCATACATCTTGTTTGGGTGACAGTTTTTGGCAGACTTAGATTAAGATGTATTTTGCATGCAGTCTTATTTTAGGAGGATTTTTTTTTCCTTTTTTATTTTATTTTTACAGCATGTGCTCTGAGGTGTACACCTGAAGCCCTCAGCTGGGTAAAGCTGTAAGGAGTGTGACAAAACCGCAGGGCTGAACTCACAACAGATCAGTGAAACTTTAAGGAGAAAGGAAGGCAAGGAGGAGGATGAAATGAGGTAATACAGAAGGAGCACACTGCAAGGCTGCCCACTGCACTGCCTCTCCTATCCTCTAAAGGCAGATGAAGCATCGTGGGGCCTGTGAGGAACATCTGAGGAAACCTAGGCCCAACGTGGCAACCCCATTTCGGGGGCCGTGTTTCTGCGTGGAGAGGGCACTGCTGCTCGTGACAGCGTTACAGAGCACAGCCCCGGGCGGCGGGGCGCTGCCACCTCACGGCTCAGCCGCCACTGTTGCTCTGGCCACCACGGTGCCTGAGGGGGGATGGCGGCGACCCTCCCCTCGGGGGACCGGGGGCTGACTCCAAACGACCTTTCCCTCCGTATAGAAGGGGCGGGAGCGGGGCTGGGGCTCCGCGGGGGAGCCCCGAGGCCTCTGAGGGCCGGCGGCTCGGCGCCGTAATGGAGGGGGGGAAGGAACGGGCGGCGCCGAGCCGCGCATGCGCCCGGCCCGGCCCCGGCAGGGAAGGAGGGAGGCGGAGGTGGGGCCGGGGCGGCTGCGCGGCGAGGGCGGCGGCGCGGAGGAGAAACTCCGGAGGGGAAGCGGCGGCCGCCGGCCTCCGCCCCCCGGCAGCGGGAGGAGGAAGCGAAGCGGGCGGCCGGGCCGGCGCCGGCCCCGAGGTGCACGGTCCCGGCCGGAGCTCGGGCGGGCGTTTGGCTCCCCTCCGCCGCCGAGGGGAGGAGCGGCGGCGTCCCCGCAGCCCCGTCCCCGGCGGATGAGCAGCCCGCGGGGCGGCTTTGGCGGCCTCGCCATGGCCGGGCCCCGGCGGTGAAGGCAGCGGGAGCCGCCTGCGGCCGTGTCCGTGCCCGCGCCCGGCCGGGAGGCAGCGCAGCCACCAGGGGGCGGGCGGGGAGGGGGATGAGCGCTGCCGCCGCCGCCGCCTCCTCTGCGGGAGCCGCCGCCTGCACCGGGGCCGAGGGCGGCTTCTTCTTCCTCTCGGGCGGCTCCGCGCCCATGGGGCCCGAGGAGGGCTCGGCCGGCGGGCTGGGCGCCCTGGCGCCGCCGTCGGTGGGCTGCCGGGGCCGCTACCAGCTGCTGCTCTCGGGGAAGGCCCTGGCCGACAGATACCGGAAGATTTACACGGCGGCGCTGAGCGACCGGGAGCTGGGGAGCCACCCGGGCAGGTAACGAGCGCCCATCCCGGCCCTGCGCCCATCACCGGGCGCGGGGCTCCGCCGCTCCCCCCCCCCCCCCCCTCCCCGAGGCCGGGGCACGGCTACCTGTGCCCGCCTCCCCTCCCCCAGCGAGGTTTGGGGCGAGATGACGCCCTTTTCGCCAACGGGGGCGATCCGAGCCCCGGGCCGCCCGGCAGCAGGGCGATGGCTCGGCCCCGTGCTGCAACCCGGGGCCGGTACGGGATAACGGGACCCCGCCGGGGCTGGCCGTGCGGCTGTCACGGGCTGAACCAGCCCACGGGCTGCCAGCCTCGCGCGGCACCTGCCCGTCCTGCCGGCGGGGCCGTGTGTCAGAGCAGCCTTTCACCATCCTATTTTTTTGTTCGTTTCGGACGTCGCTGCCCGCGGAAAGATGAGGGAGAAGAAATGGGGCGCCGCCGGGGCCCGGAGGAGGAGGAGGAGGAGGAGGAGGAGGAGGAGGAGGAGGAGGCGGCTGCCTTACGGGAGGGGGGCGAGGGGTGGTGCTGGCATGGGCACCCTCCTGCTGCTGCCCCGGTGCTCCCCGCTGTGCCCCTCTGGAGGTGGTTGGGGTCGTGGATGGCACGGAAACGGGGCCGTGAGCCGTGATAAGGCGCGGTGGGGGTGGCCTGGCGGCAGGAAGGAAGACCCTTCAGTCGGTGTTGAGTTGGTAAATGGCTGCACAGCACGAGGTGCTTGGCATCCTTGGGTGTTTTCTGGGTTTTGTTTGGTTTTCTGCCCGACTTGAACAGCAGGGGTCACTTCCCCCACAAAAGGCTGTGTATGGGAGTGTGTAATAGTGTAAGAAACTTAAAGAATAACGTAATCTTCCCAATGTGCTCTTGGCAAGTGCCAGGAACGTGTGCTCTCTAACACTGGCATTTGACATCTTTGCAGTTTCTGAGTTCTCTTCAGATCGTATGACAGGGAAGCTATACCTTTTTACATATATATATATTTTTATATGTGTGTATATAACATATATGCGTGTATATATTATGTATGCATACTGCGTATATATATACGCACTATATATATTTATAATGAAGTATGTATATACATGTATATGTATAGTATTTATATATATACATAGTACCTGTAAGTTTTCTTACCCTTGTTTCCTTTCTTTCCTTAGCCCAGCACTCATGCCTTTTTCCTTTACGTCTTTTTTTCCAACTTTTGAGCATTTAATCCTGGGACTGCAAGTGCTAAACGTGAAGAAATCTATGTTAAGCTTTAATCAGATGTGATTGTTCTTAATCTTAATCTGATTGTTCTTAATCTGAATTTTTACCTTGACATGCCTGTACTATTTAAAGCTGTAGTTTTGAGCTTTTGTCCTCAATGGTTTTTGGTTTCAGCATAATTCAACTGGTATCTGTTCTACTTATTGTTGTAGAAAATACTAGCTTTAAGTGGGTGTAAATTTCAATATTTTTAATACATTCTTAATGTATTAATTTTGACTCCAAGATATAAATTGCATTCATTTTGAGCCTGTTTCCAACTAACAGGTTACTATGAGAATGACAATTAAAAGATAAATGATGACATTCAAAAGTTGCTGTGTATCTTCAGTTTTGAAGACTAGAGTTAGTCACTTGTCTTGGCTACGTTTTATTATCTTGCAGTAAATCACAGAAGCCAGAATCCTCTGTACAGGGGAAACAGATTGTGTTAAGGTATTAGGCAGGTGAATGCCAGCTAATTAATTATGGTGAATACAGTCAGTCTGGATAGCAGGAATTTTAAGAGGTTTAATGTTTAATAACCAGGTGTTGCTCACCATCTCTTGATACTGACCCCTAACATCTCTTGTATCAGACTGATGGCAGCCAACGCACTGCTCATCATCTCCACCCTTTTCCATAGCAATGTCAAAACGTTCCAGTTTAAGATTTGAGAATTTCAGCTACCTGGTGGTCTTTAAAAAGAAATTGTGAGACATTAGTAACATTTTCCTGTGCTCTAAGGCTCTCTGCTTTGAAGGGTGATAGTACAACCTGCTTGCGATATGTTGACATGGAATTCTTGCTTCATGTCTGCAAAATTGTGCTCTGCACTTAATAGTGTGATCAATGCCTCATTGAACCCTTTTATTCCAAACACTGACTTAAATGTTTATGAAGAACTAGAGAGCTGTATTAGAATGCTTGTGCACAGAAGAGGAAATGAGGCATTGTGAAGAATGTTTAAAAGTTGCACGTAAGATTAATTTCACATTTGCAAGGTGTTTGTGCTAGCTGTCACCTGAAAACAATGAATATCACGTGGTGAGTAGGATGGAGTAATTGGCTTTGAAACGGCGCTAGCAGTGTTTTGCATATCCTCCTGTAATGCTGGCCGTAGTGTTACAAAAACTTTGGTCGCCAAAGAAGATGGTTTGGTTGCTATGCTTGTTGCCCGCACCATGTTTACATAATTATTTATATAGTCTCTTGCAGTAACAGATTAGAGACTCATGCTGGGTTAAAATTAACTTGGCAAAAATGGTTTGTTGTAATCCAGCCTAATTCCCCGATCTGGCTCACCTTGCGATTGTACCCATGCTTGTGACAGCGTGAGGGGAAGGTTGCACAGAAATCTTTGCACAGAGAGGTGGGAGGAGAGAGGCTGCTGCTTTTGCCACCAGCGCCAGGCTAATAATTTTATGAAAGGGAGCAGAAATAAAGTATCTAATCCTGTAATTTAATGTACAGCCATCTTTGGTCAGCTGACAACTTTAAGAATCTGTTACAGTGCAGAGCAGTGGGAAATTTGCATGTCAAATCAAGATTGGTTTGGAAGATGAATCTACTCTGAGTATGTTTAATCTGTAGTTTGTGCTTTGTGGCTACCAAAATATATGAAGGTGATCGTTAACGGCATTATGGCTGATATGGCCATGAGGGTCTGTAAAACGCAAGTAGGAGCCTCTTCAGGGGACAAGTAAATGTTTCATGTTATTAGAACATGAACCCACTCATACATGGCTTCTGAGTGGATGAAACTCCAAGTCTGCTCTCTGTTACTGAGAATAATGGAAGTTCTTAAGTGTTTTCACTCCTGAAACTTTGTATTTACAAAATAGGGCACTTTAAAGGTATTTCTGATTTTCACGTTTTGCTGTCTTCAAATATATAGTTTTTTTTTTTCTGATATATCACTTGGAATTTAATCCTAACAAACACCTCTATCCAACTGAATTGCTGCTACTAATTCTTGTGTATCTCAGGGCTTTCCCTAGACTGTCAGACCCTTTGCTTTTCTTTTACTTGTGTACATATACTAGAAGAATATCAGGTAGGTTTATTGTGTTCTTTGAAATCTTCTGTCATATACAGATAGAAATGAATTTGTAGTGGCTTTTGTGTGGCCTGTCTTGTAATGCAGATGTTTACTGAATAATTTTGACTAATGTGAGTTTTTAATATTATAGTGACAATATATTCTGAAATGATAGTAATTTCACACTCACATCTGAGTGTTTTCCCATCTGGTTTGCAGCTATCAATTGATCTTTACCAAAAAGATAGATTTTTTTTTTCCTGAAGAGTGTAAACTCAGCAATTGTGAAAGTAACATCAGGCAGATAGATCCAAGAACAGTTTCCGAATAGGTTCTTCTTTGATCCCATATGCATTTTCAATTACTTATAAGGACTGTGTCTGGATTTCTCTAGTAATGTTAGGTGTCAGAAATGCAGCAGTATTTATTGAATAATAACAAGTAATAATATTGAATATGCTCTTTATGCTTCTTACTAAAGTGAGTCATCCTGCTGAGCTTATCAGATTGTTAATTTGTTCTTTACATAGTTGCTAGAAACAACCTATCAATTAATGTGGAAGCATTAGGAACTTAAAAATACAGCTGATTTTTCTGGATTACCTTTTTTTGTCCATTACTTCCTTGCTAGAGTTGCCTCTTTTATATTAGTTCCCACACAGAAAAAATTGTATTTGTGATCTGGGAAGAAAAAAAAACAAATCTAATGATGTGAAGCAGCTTGCCTTGAGACCAAGGAAAATTTCGGTTATTGCTGGAGTGTAAGATTTGTGCTATTGACCAGAAATCAGATGGGTGTTTCTCCAACCATTTTGACTGAAGAAGAGGCAGCCAATGTCTTTTGTTTCGTGATGATTCTTTCCACTGGACGATAAAGAAACTTGGGGAGGTAGGCCAGCTCATCTGCACTCATAGTGGTAAACTATACATCCTTTGGAGCAAATGGATCACTAGTTCGTTGTTTAGGCCTTTCACAGTTAAGTGAAAGTCTGAAGTCTTCCCTTATGCCCCTAAGTCTTCCCATATGCCCCTTATGCTCAAAATGCAACACGTATTTGGCTGTGGAGTACTTTAAATTTATACTTTATAAATATATATTTTTCAAAATTTTATTGGAGAAATGCTATTGAAATAATTCACCTTCGTGCTAAGTTATTAAAGCATGTGTAGAAACCATGTTTATTATATTTAGATACATGAAGTTTGTGTAGATGTGGTAGTTGGTATACCAGAAAGCCTAAATTTCCTAAGATCTAAAGTCTTTATAAAAGCTATAAGCTGCTTTCTGTTTGGGACTTGATACTTCTTTTTGTTTTGTTTTTGTTTGATTAAACTATAATTGCAAAAAGCTTGGAAGTATTCATTTGTTTGTAAAAGTAAGGTTAGTATACATAGAGACCAATAAAATGATTAGTGGTGTGGGTTTTTTTTGTGAAGAATTAAGTATTCTTTTCCCGCTTTACTCCTGTAAAAAGATTTGCTTCTCTGTTTTTCAATTCTTATGTTTTGTAAATGTCATTTTACCGAAAAGAAAGTTGAAGCAAGTCCGTATGTAAACTTAAAACTTTATTTTATTAGAAAATTTATGCGCTGCTGAATCTTACATTTTAGCTGCAATATAGCAGTGCTTTAATGCTTTATTTTCAACCCTGGATATGGGGAGAGCAGACTTCAGGTTACTCAGGGAACTAGATAGTAAGGGCCCCTGGGAAACTGCTTTTGAAGGCACTGGGGTCCTTCAATGTTGTTCACTTTTTGGGTACCACCTCTTAGGAGCACAGGAACAGGCAGTTTGAATATCTTGGAAGTCGAGGAGGCAGGACAGAGGCTGAGCAGGAAATCACGAGAAAAAGAGAGATCCTGATCCTTCTACAGATCGGGAGGAAAAAGAAAGTATGGACACTGAAAGTGAGGTTGGGTGACATGGGAGGACTACAGAGATGCTGTTGGCCACTGTAGGGAGTTCCCAATCAACTCAAAGCTGGCAAATGCTGTCCCAGTTTTCAAGAGGGTCAAGAAAGAAGATCCTGGTAATTACAGGCCTGTCAGTCTCACTTCAGTGCCTGGTAAAGTTATGGAGAAGATTATTCAGGGAGTTATTGGCAAATGTCTGAAACACAACACAGTCTTTGGACACAGCCGGTACAGGTTCATGAGGGGAAAGTCCTGTTTAACAAACTCAGTTTCCTTTTATGACAAGGTAACCACCTACCTAGGTGACCAAGGGAATCCAGCTGATACAATATTTTTGTATTTCAGAAAAGCTTTCAGTACTGTTTCTCAGTGTCCTTCTGGACAAAATGTCCAGCATACAGCTAGATAAATACGTAATGTGATGGGTGAACGATTAATTGGCTGACAGGCCAGGCTCAAAGTGTTATAGTAAATGGAGTTACATCAGGCTGGCAGCAGTCCCTAGTGGAGTTCCACAGGGCTCCATTTTAGGGCCAATTCTCTTCCATGTTTTCATAAATGACTTGGATGCAGGACTCAAGTACATATTAAGTAAGTTTGCAGATGACACTGATTTATGAGGAGCTGTTAGCTCCTTCTAGGGTGGAGAGGCCTTGCAGAGAGATCTGGACAAATCAGGGGGCTGGGCAAATCACTAACGATATGAAGTTTAACAAGAGCAAGTGCTGGATTCTGCACCTGGGATGGTGCAACCCTGGCTATACATACAGACTGGGGGATGTGAGGCTGGAGAGCAGCCCTGCAGAAAGGGATCTGCTGTTCTGATTGATGTCAAGTTGAACGTGAGCCAACAGTGCGCCCTAGCAGCCAGAAGAGCCAAGCATGCCCTGGGTTGCATCAAGCACAGATGGGTGTTGCTAGCTGGTCAAGGAAAGTGATGGTCCCGATCTGCTCTGTGCTAGTGCAGCCTCACCTTGAGTGCTGTGTGCGTGGTTTTGGGTGCCATGATGTAAGAGGAACATAAAACTATTAGCATCCGAAGGAGGGCTACAAAGCTTGTGAAGTGCCTAGAGGGCAAGATGTGTGAGGAGCAGCTGAGGCCCCTTGGTGTGTTCAGCCCCGAGCAGAGCAGGCTGAGGGGAGGCCTCACGGCGGCCTGCAGCTCCCTCACGAGGGGAGCGGAGGGGCAGGCGCTGAGCTCTGCTCTCTGGGGACAGCGACAGGACCCGAGGGAACGGCATGGAGCTGGGACAGGGGAGGGTCAGGCTGGGGGTTAGGGAAAGGTTCTGCACCCAGAGGGTGGTCGGGCACTGGGACAGGCTCCTCAGGGCAGTGAGCATGGCACCAAGCCTGCTGGAGTTCAAGAAGCGTCTGGACAACGCCCTCAGACACATGGTCTGCTTTTTGGGTAGTCCTGTGTGCAACCAAGAGCTAGACTCAATGATCCTTGTGGGTCCCTTCCAACTCAGGATTTCTATGACTATATGATTTATTCTGCTTTTAGTTAGTTGGGATTAACTTGTTGTTAAACTAAAGCCATGTATTTTATATATCTTTTTCACATATATTGTGATAATGGAAGTTGTTTTACAGATGTTTTTTGTTTTAGAGATGCTATAGTAGGTGCTTAGTCTAATGTGGTTTGTGTTTCTTCAGTGTTGGCATAGAAAATGGAATGGGAAAGAAGCAAGTAACCTGTCTGATTGCAAAATTATTAAGAAGTCAAGTTGATAAAATGAGGGTGAAAGCACTGGCAAATAGACTAAAATTTCTAAGCACCTTTAAAAGGACAACGTGAATTCTCTCTTTCTCTGGTTTGAAAAATTATTAAAAATGGAATCCATGAGGGGAATATTCTGTTTCTGTGGATTGCTAGAAAGGAATTTCCATTTTGCCAAAATGGATGTGGAAACCTCATTAGATGTCTAGTGATGCTACAGGAGACCTTTGTCTTTGTAGTCACGCGTCCTTCTATTTCTTATGAAGGAGGAGCGTACGTAATTTGGAAAGGCACTAGTGCATGTGATAGAATCACACTGTGTGGTTCTTCTATTTATTTTGGAGTACAAAATAATACTGTGTGGAACGTCTTGTTTTTCTGTCACAAGTTCAATTGCAGGCCGTGCTGGAGCTGAACAGAAGTTACAAAAAAAGCCCTGTGAAACTAGGTTTTGTACCTCTGAGAGTGTGTTTGTATGAGTGCGTGTCAAGTATCAGCAGCTACTGTGTGAGCTGCTATTTAGGGACATTGGGAGTGTGGACCAGCGGAGAAGGAAAACAATTATGTGCAGAACATGTCAGTTTGTTACCAAATCATTTGTATTGGGAATGTACCAATTTAGCAGTAATATTTTGATCATTATTGGTTAAGGCTTCTTAGTGTTTATATCGTAATTGTGTCAGGAAGCATCTTTCCAGAAAATTATGACAGCAGATTGCTGCCTCTTTTTCCCATTATTGGCTCTTCTGTTTCAGCTTCAGGATTCTTATAGACACTAAGCGTAGGTAAGGCCCTATGTCATTTTCCTTTCTTGGTAGATTGATCCTTGATGTTTGGTGATCTCTTGTTACTGCTGCTAACTTTGAGGATCTTGGCTACCCAGTGTGCTCCAAAATACTGTGTTTCTAAAATAGTTTATCCTTTCTGAACGTCAGCTTGTGGATTATTGATGAGAATATTTGTGTGAATGTGATTGTAGGTGTTGGTATCTACACAGTGGCAAAATCCTCAACTGCAGCAAGACCTCTGACTCAATTATTAGCTTTATGCTTGTAGTTGTCAACTCTGTTACATTAAGTTCATGTTACGTGAAATTTCTTCCACTTGAAACCAGCAAACATTGCCTGAATATTCTGCTGAAGTTCACAAGAATTTGGAATTTTAATACCCAAACATAAAAATAATACAACTTCTAAGTAGGACAGGATGAGAAAAAATAGCATATTAGATTTGCAACATTTGTGGTTTACTTCATTTCCTTAATATTTTAACCAGCAACTGATTTTTTTCTAATTTATTTCAAGATGGGCCACAGCTTCATGGTTAAAGGAATAATTAGGGCTAATTTTGCTTAATTGGGATTGGACTTCCATTTTTTAAAGACGCATGAGTTCTGATGGCAATTTAATATCAAGTCGGATATTTTGTTCTCAGCAATCTTCAGACTAATCTGCATGTCCCAGGGATTCTTCCACCTACTGATTCGAGACCATCTGTTTATGTGTTCCAGTCTCTTTTTTTCTTTCAATGCTAGTTTGTGGTGGGGGTTCTTTTGTGTTTTTGTTGCTGTTTTGTTTTTAAACTGTGAGGGAATGCCAGTTAATGTTTCGATTCCAGTTATGCTAGCTACTCTGGCAGACTGGTGGTCTGTTAAGTGACAAACAGAAGCAGTTAAAGTTAGGCTGGAGCTGGAGTAATATAAGAAGTTACCATCCCCTGCTGCTGGCTGTGTTAAATGGGTTGAATGGGCTTTCTGCTTCGTGAGAGCTTGATGTTGAATTTGTGCTTCCACTGTATGAGGATTTTTTTATTTTTATTTTTTTTCTTTCACACCTCTTCCACTCCCTGCCCCATCCCCTGCCATATTATGCTCTTCTTCTTGGCCATGGTATCTTGAGGATGCTGTAGTAAATTCTTCTCTTGATATGACTACTGATGCGTTTATAGAGAGCACAAATAACATATCAGTAAGTCTTCTGTACTGAACCATTTCCTACAAACTGTTTTGTGTCCTCCGTTTACTTTGGAAACTGGACTCCTTACAGCATCTCTCGAAAACATGGTTGCATTTCTCTTTCTTACCTTGCTTGCCATAAACAGTGCTTCAGACTGAGATGCTGGTTGGAATAATAGTCTTAGAATTAATTAAAGCTTTTATATTTTAAATATACTCTTGCTAAGTAATCTTTCACAGTCAATTCCTACCACTGTACCACTCCAAAAGATGAGAACTAGAAATTGGCACAGGAGAGTGGGCTACTTGTGTTCTAAATGGCTACACTAAGATACATGGTTTTTATATGTTTAAATGTATGCTTCATTTTTTTCTTAGCAACCAATATTTCTTAGTAAATAGCATATCATAGCTCAGTACCTTCCTTCAGACTGATGAATGTGTGGGACTAAGTTTTTATCGTTATAACCGTACAATATTTCTTTCTTTGCATGTGATCTATCTATCACAACTTTAATGTAAGAAAACTGTGGGTATTTTTCTTAATAATTTAATAAGTCTAAACCTGTACTAGTTGCACAGCCTAGACAAGAAACAGAAGTTCAGCTACCTTGTCCCCACATTAATCTAACCAAAGCGCTCCAGATTTGTGCCATTCCTTATTTTTCATTTTTTTCCCTTGATTTTACTTGATTCATGTTCCCAAGCATAATCGTTTAAGGTAATGTTTTTTCAGCTGTGGTTTGTGAACTCCTGGAAAACACTTCATAGATTCTATGAAAGTGGAAGTAAGATAAGGTGAAAAAAAATAAGCCCATTGTTAGTAATTTTAAATTCATTAGAATGATTCAAACCACTACTGAAAATTTTTATAGGTCTACAAATCTAAATAATTGGAAGTGTCTTCTATAACTTGTGCTGCAGTGTCATAGGATTTAGGTTGTTTTGATCATGGGCTCTGTCAATTTGGAAAAATACCTAGCTAAGAGTTTGAGCCTTAACAAGGTCAAACCCTGAACTCTTTGTTTCACTTCTCCAGCATTCTCTGTCTTGTTGATAACATCACCCATCTTTTCTGTTGCTGAGCCTTTATGTTTGTCTTTATACACATCCAATCCAATGATTGTCTTTATACAGATCTGTGGCCGGTCTTTTGCATTACATTGAGATGAACTTGATCTTAAATACCGTATTCTCCTGTTTTTATTATCACAGCTTCATCTCTCATATCTTGATTTTTCTCAAAGTATTCTATCCCCTTTCTCTTCAAACTCTCTATCCCATTTTATCACTAGAATATAGTAGAATATAGAGTGTTGACCATTTGGAGAACGGTAAGTTTTCAGTAGTGTGCACTAGGTGGTTGCAGCTTGCGCTGTCCAGTGAAGATGGTGCAGTATTTATTTGTTTCTTTCTAATAGTAGTCCCTCTGTCTAAGGATTTAGTACTGTCGTTAACAGCTGTAGTGTGCTTTTTCTTAAAGTGTGCTCTCTTTAAGTAAAGTTCTTCCTTAATTTCATGGAGCTGATTCTCTAAATTAAAATTCTGCTGATATGATTTAAAAAAAAAAAAAGAAAAAAGCTTTGTACATGCTTTTGTTTTGGTGGTCGCATTTGGATAGGAAAGTGGCCAGAGGTTCTGATACTGTTTTTGCTATGGCAGAAAGACTTTTTTATTTTTACCTAAGCAAAAAAAAAAATAGCCCTAAAGCTGTCTGTAGAGGTGAGAGATACTTTCCTTCACACTGAAAAACTAGAAGTAGAATACTTTACTTACATGTATTCTTGCAGATCTAATTTCATGGATAATGTTTCAGCTAATTCATGAAAAATCAGGTAATTACAGAACAGAAACTATACCTGTGAGTGATTGTGTTGAGAAAGCATTCTCTTTGTGCAGAGAATACTTTGTAGGTGTGCTTCCTTGTGCGTTCTCTGTGCTACTAAAACAGCATAAATATATCATAAACATTTTATTTGTAAAAGGGAAATTTCTAGATACTGTTTTGCAGTTCTGCTGTTCTGTCATGGTTAAATTAAAATCAGATCTGTTTCACTTGTATAGTTGGTTTAAAGGTTTAAAAAGGATATTCCAGCAGGCTGAATAACCTGCATCCGTAAGCCTCCAAAAATTAGATTTTCGAGGAAAAAGGATGCTAATTGTTTTAAAAATTCATGTAATAGTAATAATAATATAATGTTATGTCATAAACTTGATAAATTGCTCTGAGTTATGAAACTAAGTCGTCATGATTAAAACGATGTGCAATTTCTGCTCACAAACAGCAGCACATTAAATTCCCAACTGAGAAAGTAATAATTTTTCTTTCTTTTTCTGTACCAGTGTGCAGGAAAGAGTCCCAGACTGTAGTAACATGGCTGTTAGCCTTAGCCCTATTCCAGACGTTTGATGTCTTAACTTACCTGTAGCTTCTGCTTAGCTCTGTATTCTTCCTCATGCAGTGTTCTCCCAAATCCATCAGACTCCTTTTTTGATTTTTTAAACCTTTTCTCTTCAGATCCTTTAGAAGCCCAGTTTAGCCTGTCCTACTAGCTTGCTTCTGTTTTTCTCCTATTTTAATTGGATTGAAGTTGATATTCCTTGCCCTGATTTACAGATTGAAGTGGCTAGATTTTTGATGATTTTTCCATTTGTAGATAAACTGCTTAAGCTCTGACTTGCCTTTTATATTGGCATGGTGAAAATATACATCAGAATGCTTTTTTAATAATGCAAAGAAGATAGTACAGAAACTGGTAATGGTTTGGGGGACATACACGTGGCTGTTAGAATGACTGTTGAGCTATTGCTCACTTTAGTAAAAAGTAGTGGAGTTCCTCAAACATTAGATCTCAGAAGTACCACATGAAGATAGTAATGCTAGTAATGCTTATCAATATTTGAAGTGATCTGAAGATAATATTTTTTTATCAACAATCAAAAAAAAAATCAAGCTTTTATTATTTTGGGAAAGGATTGATTGTACTCTCTAGTTTTGTTTTGAGATCTGTCACTCAAGCTGAGTGGTTTCCTTCTCCAGTGATTCTCACCGGTGAGTTCCTTAAAACATCTGCAGCCCACGATGGAAAGTAATAGTACTCCCAGTGTTTTTCAACAACATCTACAGATACCTTCAGGGCAGAGAAAGCAGTGATACTCTTTACCTTTCCTTCAGTAAGGCTTTGGACACTGTGTCCCATGACATCCATGTAGACAGGCTGACAAACTGTGTGTTAAATAAGCGGGCTGTGAGTCCGGAGGCTCGCGATCAGTGACACAAGTGACACAGAGGAAGGCCTCTAATAGTGTACCACAGGGGTTGATACTGGTACCAATACTGTTTAGCATCCTCGTTAATGACCTGGATGTTGAGACAGAGTGCACCCTCAGCAGATTTGCCAGAGAACAAAACCAGGACTGGCGGCTCATACACCACGTGGTTGTGCTGCCATTTAGAGGGACCAGGACAGGCTGGAGAATGGGGCTGAGAGGAGTCTCATCGAGATCAGCAAAGGGAAACGTACAATCCTGCATCTGGGGAGGAGTATCCACAGGCACTAGTAGGTGCTGGGGGGCTGGCCAGCTGCAAAGCAGCTCTGCAGAGAAGTAGTTTGGGGTGCTAGGTGGACAACAAGCTGACTCTGAGCCAGTAATGTGCCCCTGTGGCAGAGAAGGCAGATAGCCTTCTGGGCTGGGTTAGGAAGTGTTGCCGGCAGGTCGAGGGGAGGCGATCCTCCCTGCTCAGCTCAGGTGAGGCTGCATCTGGAGAACTGAGTTTGTCTCCTCAGTACAGGACAGACATGGAGCTACTGGAGAGAGTCCACCAAAGGGCCACACAGATGCTGAAGAGACTGGAGCACTTCTCCTGTGAGGAAAGGCTGAGAGAGCTGGGACTGTCTGCCTGGAGAAGAGAAGGCTCAAGTGCAGTCCTGTCCATGTGTGTAAATACCTGGTGGGAGGGAATGAAGAAGAGTTAGCTAGGCTCTTCTCGGTAGTGGTCACTGACAGGACAAGAGACGATGGACACAAAAATCATGGAATTCAATCTGAACACAGGGAAACACTCTTTTTTTTTTTTTTTTTTAAACTGTGAGGGTGGCCAAGCACCGGAACAGGTTGCCCGTAGAAGTTGTGGAGTCTCCTTCCTTGAAAATATTCAGAACCCAACTGTATATGGTCCTGGGCAACCATCTCTAGCTGACTGTGCCAGAGCAGGGCGGTTCCTAGAACCACAGCATGGTTGAGGCTGGCAGGGACCTCTGGAGCCTATGTGGTCCAGCCTCCTGCTCTAGCAGGGACACCCAGAGCAGGTTGCCCAGGACTATATCCAGGTGGCTTTTGAAGGTCTCCAAGGAAGGAGACTCCACAAGCTCTCTGGGTCACCTGTGCCAGTGCTTGGTTACTGTCCAGCAAAGTTATCTCCCTTCTAACCTACATGAGCTTGTGATATGGTAATTCTTAGGAAAGTAGCCCAGGATGAGAAAACATTTATAAGAGGCTTACCTGTTGTCTTCTGACAGGAGGTGTCCCAGGGAACAAACCCAAGGGGTGTTGAACAGTCTTGCAGCAGAGCTGTGCTCGAGCCATGGTGGTCATGTTACTGTAAACATGTATTGGACCTCCATGCCGTAATTCAAGGGAAGTAGAGGGAATAAGAGGGGAACTGAAAAGGTAATAACAGATGCAGTTTTAAATAAAAGCTACACAGTTGTCCTAACATTCCTGTAGGAAGAGGTGCGTGGTAACAAGATCCAATTGTACTATTTCGTATCATCAGCTCTGTCACGTGAGCAATTTCTGGTTTGTCCCAACATTTTATTGACTTCCCTCCCACCCTTCCTTTGGTTTTATATTTGACGGATGTTTATCGGTTGTTAACAGCAATGGTCTATGCCCTATAAAAAATAAAAATAAAAAGCAAGTAACTTCTTGCAATAAAGGAAGAAATACGGTCCCACAATTTTGAGCTCTTCAGCCTTGATAACCCTTTTTTCTTTAGTGTTCCCTTTCCAATATTTTGAAGCCCTTAATAGTTGAACTTCCATAGCAAAAAGACAGTGAGTAGTAAGTGTCTTGCTGACAGGCACACTAGTATTTATCAGCTGTGGTTCTCCGTTATGCTATTTGATGTTAAGATCAAACTTGAAACTGGATTACAAATTAACAGCTGTTTTGGAGCACTTCGGAGGGTGGAGTAAATGGCATGGGAGATAGCGAAGCCCAGCAGAGGCTGCGGTTGCTTTAATGTCTCTCTGTAATGGCTCTACCCTTCATCTGTGTGATCATGTATCAGATAAATTATTTAGAAGATAAAGAAAAAGCACAAAATACACATCATTGTAGTTCATCAGAAGAGTACTGATTTTTTTCTACATGATTGAAAACTGATGCAGATCCAGTAGAAAAGACAGTAGTGCCTCATGATACGTTAAAACAATTGCAATCAGTGATGAAGGCAAGAATAGAGGACTAACAGGCTAGAGAGTAGCTTGGTGTTTTCACAAACCTGATGAAATTCCTCTGTATGTTGGTTGGAAAAACTGGCAACAGGCTGAGACAATGTCAGAGCTATTAGGAATTATCTTGGAGACTTCATAGATGTATGAGGTTCAAAAAACTGATACAAAGCAGATTGATAAAAAGTCCCTGAATAAAAAATGGATGAAAAAAGACTCGATGTACTACATTGAGCTAGACTACATTTCTGAAAGTACTGAAAAAAAATCTTTTATAAATCAAGGTGGTAAGTTAGACAAAGTGGATATATGATGAGCCCTGTCTGGGTGTTGTGGTTTAACCCAGCAGGCAGCTCAGCACCACACAGCTGTTCGCTCCACCTGCCCCCCTCAGTGGGATGGGGGAGAGAACTGATAAAAAAAAGTAAAACTCGTGGGTTGAGATAAGGGCAGTCTACTAGAAAAGGTGTGTGTGGGGGAGAATACAAAAAACAAAAAATACACAAAACAAGTGATGCACAATGCAATTGCTCACCACCAGCTGACCAATGCCCAGCCAGTTCCTGAGCAGACCCCCAGCTAACTCCCCTCAGTTTTATTGCTGAGCATGCCACCATGGCCAGCCTGGGCCAGCTGTCCTGGTTCTATCCCCTCCCAGCTCCTGGAGCACCCCCCGCCTGCTCACTGGCAGGGCATTGTGAGGAGCTGGAAAGTCCTTGGCTCTGTGTAAGCACTGCTGTGCAACAGCTAAAACATCAGTGTGTTATTAACAATACTTTTCTCCTAAATCCAAACACAACACCATAACAGCTACAGTGAAGAAAATTATCTATCTGTAACCAGGACACTGGGAAACAATACTTGGTCACTATTAACAGTTATCTAAAATTATTTTTCGAAAATTATGGAAGAAAATTAGTACTTCCCCCAAATAATTTTAAGTGTTAAACTTATTTTAAGTCAGATGATAGTTAAGTTTGGATCCAGCTCTGGGTATGGACCCAGCCTGACCTTCAACTTAGCTTGCTATGAGCTGAAGCAAGCCCAGAATATCTTGTTGTTGTAGATCAGCTAGGAGTATAGAGATCTCTACATCTAGCCTTGGGTCTGCTCTGGGAAACACACTGAACTTCAAACAGATGCAAATAAGAAAAGCTAGTGTTGCCCCCATCTACTCTGGCTGGACTGTAGCCTTCCTCTAGTTGAATATTTTTGTGTTGTCTTCCAGCTGCTAATTTGGCTGCTCCTGTTCGAATGCAAAGTGCGTTTATACCTGTTGAGACGCCCACTGTGGCTACATGCTGCCCACCGGCCTGCTGCCAGACAGCCCGATGCCTGGAGCAGCAGCGGTTGTGCATCTGGATCTGTCCTAGGTCCTGAACTGCTCCATCTCGGCAGCCGTGTTTTCAGAGAGAGGATTGAGTTTGGAGATGAAAAAGTTTGTAGGTGATGCAAAGTTGAGAAAGATTGCAAGTATTACTGAAGATGATAACCTCAATATATGTTTAGCTCTAAGGGAAAACAACCAATATGAACAAATGTAAAACCAAAGTGAATGAAAGCTAAGGTAAAAGTTCTTCATGATAGCTTCTACACATTATATAAAATTATGGAGTGAAGTTGTCATGCTGTTGGAGTGGTTTTGTTTTTGTTTTCAAAGTGCATGACAGATTCTTTTCTGTAGGAAACCTGAAGTAATTCTTGGCCTTTTGTTTGTAGCTGAAGATTGGGGGGTTTCATTGTCCCTTTTCCTGAAAAGCTAGGTATGACTGTAAGACAAAGAAATTCGTGTCAGTGATGTAAACAATCTGTGGTTTAAGCTGAAGGAACTGAGACTGTTTAATTGGCAGAAGACTCTTATTTCTCCTGAGAATTGAAATAAATTCAGGCTGGTCATGGAAAAAGAGGAAAATAAACTTTTTTCTACCACGAAGAAGTTAAAAAAAAAAAACACATTAAATTGTCATAAGGGAGATAAAGACCTCACAAAGAGCTTGATTAAGGCCTCACAAAGACCTTTCTAGTAGGATTACCAGACATGATGACAGCATGATCAATAGTATTGGCAGTATTTAATAACTTCATAGGGAAAACACTTGTCAAGAGTTGTTCTGGGTTAACCTTGGAAGGGAGCTAAGCAACATGCAGCCACTTGCTTGTTCCCCTACCTCCAGGGGAATGGAGCAACAAGAAATGGAGAGTAAAAGTAAAAAAAAAAAAACAAACAAACAAACAAAACCAAAACAAAACAAAAAAACACAACTTGAGTTTTGACATAATTGGCTAATTATTGAAGGAAAAGTGGAAGAAGAGAGAAAGAAAAAAAAGTGATGCAAAGGCAATGCCTCACTACTCCACAGGTTGACCCATGTTCATCCAGTTACTGAGCAAAAGATAGCTAACCTCCATAAACGCCTTATTTTCCCTTTTTTTGCTGCTAAAAATGTTGCTATAAGGCATGGAACACCCTTCAGTTAGTTGGGGTCAGCTGCCTGGTTGTGTCCCCACCGATCTCTTGTGCACCCCCTGATCTATTCAGTGGGAGGTCGGGCATGCAGACTGAGAAGCTGGAAAGGCCTTGATGCTGCACAAACGCAGTTCAGCTGCAGATTTCTTGTGGTTTAATCCCAGTCAGTAGCTAAACATCACACAGCTGCTGTCTCACTCCCCCTCCTCAACAGAACAGGGGGACAAAATAGAATGGAAAAGCTTGTGGGATGAAGGAAGGACAGGGAGCTCACTCACTAATTAGCGTCACAGGTAGAACAGACTCAACATAGGGAATATTAATGTGATTATTGCCAGTTGGTAACACTAGAGAGCAGTGAGAACTAAAAGCAAACTGAAAACACCACCAACACCAGTCCATCTTCTGCTTCCTCCTCCTGAACTGAATGGGGGATACAGTCAGTCCATAACACTTTGTCTCTGCTGTTCACTCATGGTTATTCTCTTCTCCTGTTCCCGCATGGGGTCCGTCTCGTGGGTGCTGCCCTTTCTGAATTGATCCTACATGAGCTTCCCATGGGCTGCAGTTCTGGCCAAGAACTTGCTCCTGTGTAGGCTCTCCGCAAGCTTCAGCCTCCTCCAGGCCACATCCACCTGCTCCACCGGGGGCTCCTCCACGGGCTGCAGCGTGGAGATCTGCTCCGTGTGGGACCCATGGGCTGCAGGGGGACAGCCTGCTCCACCAGGGGCCTCTCCACAGGCCGCAGGGGAACTGCTGCTGTGTGCCTGGAGCACCTCCTGCTGCACTGACCTTGGGGTCTGCAGGGCTGGTTCTCACTACTCACTCTCTCAGCTGCTGTTGAATAGCAGTTTTTTTTCCTTCCCCTTTCATAAAGCTGCTCTCCCAGCATCACTCCCTGGCTCAGCTCTGGCCAGCTGCAGGTCCCTTTTGTAGCTGTCTGGAACTGGCTCTGATCTGACATGGGGCAGCTGCTGGGCTGTACTCACAGAGGCCAGCCCTGCAGCCACCCTGCTACCTTGCCACGTAATCCCAATACAATGTTCAGCTAACATCAGTGTGTTATCAGCATTGTTTTGGTTCCAAATCTAAAGCATAGCGCCTTATGAACTGCTGTGGAGAAAATTAACTACATCCCAGCCAGGCCCAGTACAGGAATGAAGTGGAATTTGACTTCCTCTGCTGGACCAGGGAATGGAAAAAATAACCTTTTTGGTTCCTTCCTAGACACTCCTTTTAATGATTCTAGACTATTTTCCACTTGTCAAATTATGTTCTAGATTGTCTGTACATTTGAAGTTTGAAAAAGTGTTGTTAAAGGTCGGGTACACACTGTCCACATTACAGAATCACAGAATGGCCGAGGTTGGAAGGGATCTCTGAAGATAATCTAGTCCAACCCCCCTGCCGAGCAGGATGATCTAGAGCACATTGCGCAGGATGGCATCCAGGCGGGTTTTGAATACCTCCAGAGAAAGAGACTCCCCAGCCTCTCTGGGCAACCTGTTCCAGTGCTCTGTCACCCTCACAGTGAAGAAGTGCCCTCTCATATTCAGCCAGAACCTCCTGTGCTTCAGTTTGTGCCTGTTGCCTCTTGTCCTGTCGCTGGGCACAACTGAAAAGAGACCGGCTGCATCCTCTCAACACCCTCCTCTCAGATATTTATATACATTAATGAGCTTTCCCTTCAGTCTTCTCTTTTCCAGGATCCATTTTCTTTTCAATTGATCCATCTGCACAGAGCAGCTATTGATGTTGCATGTAAGCATGTTTTTTGTCATGCATTTACAATACCCACAGGTATTGGTTATATCCAAGATACTGTGTGTATTGATTCAAGTGATTGGCTTGTCTTAATATAAGCGTATATTTTAGGTGTGGTGGTATGCTTTTCATCCCTTGTTTTCTTGTTAGCTTTGCATAGTACTGCAGTTTTCATTATGCTAATTCCCATAGAAGTCTGCTTGTATGTCTAAATTTGCTGTGTTTGCTGATCCAGATGGTGAACAGATGAAAAGCTCAGTATGTCTCTACTTGGAAGCATAATCAGAAACATAGCAAGGTACCAGGAAAATGCTAAACTCAGGACTAGAAAAAATGTACTCCTTCCATAATGTAGAAGCAAAGTTACAGAGCAGTCAAATTTTACTTCAGTATGTAAACACTGAGGATCACAGTATGGTTGAATTTGGAAGGGACTTCTGCAGACTGTCTAGTCCCACATTTCTGCATAAAGTAGTCTTTTTCTGTAAAGCTAATTTCCAGTCAGTTGACTGATAGTGTGTACAGGTGCACGAGGTTATTCCTCCCCAGATGCAGGACTTTGTTAAACGTGATGACATTCCTATTGTCCCATTTCTTCAGCCTGTTGAGGTCCCTCTGAATGGTGGCATAACCATCTTGTGTATCGACCACTCCTCCAGATTTTCTGTTATCTGTAGACTGGCTTGAAGCTGGACTCTGTCCTATTATTCACAACCCTGTGACCCCAGCCATTTGGCCAGTTTTCAGTCCACATTTATCTAGATTGTACTTCCACAGTTTGTATGTGGGGATGTTGTGACTGACAGTGTCAAAAGCCTTACCAATGTTGAGATAAACAATATCCATTGCTCTCCTGTTACCTGCCAAGCCAGCCTTTTTGTTTAGAATGAAAGTTTGGTCAAGCATGATTTCCTCTTAGTAAATCCAAGCTGACTGGTGTCACTTTCTTGTCCTTTGTATGTTCATTTCAAGGATTATTTGCTCAATCACCTTTCTAGGTGATGAAGCTGACAAACCTGTACTTCTCCAGGTCCTCCATCTTACCTGTGAAGACAGGAGGAACGTTTGTTTTCTTCAGGTCCTCAGGAACCTATGCCAATTGCTACGACCTTTCAAAAATTATTAAGAGTGGCATTGTAGTATCAGCAACTAGCTCCCTCAGTACTTGCAGGCACATTCTGTCAAGTCCTGTTGACGTGTGTATGTCCACTTTATTTAAATGTTCATTAACCTGATGCTCCTCCACTGAGGGTAAGTCATCCGTACTTTCCCTCTGGTCTCAGTAGCATGTGATTGCTGTTCTAGTCTTATCATTAAAGACGGGGTGGTCAAAGTGACCTGGTCCTTACCTTGTTCAGCATTGAGCTCACGTTTTCGCTAGTATTCCTTTAGTTACTTGTCCTTTTTGTCCTTCATATCCCATGCCAGATTCAACTTCAGGTGGGCATTGGCTTTTATACACCCATCCCTGAACGCTCAGGCAGTGTCTCTGTATTCCTCCTGGGTGACTTGACACTGCTTCAACCTCTTGTGTGCTTCTTGTGCTTCCTTTTTATGCTTGAATTTTGTCAGGGGCTAATTGTTCATCCATGTAGGCCTCACATCACATGTGCTTGACTACCTGCATGTGTGAACAGGCTGCTTTTGAGCTTGGAAATTGAAAATGAACTCTCCTGCACACCTTTCTCTAGGAGACCGTACTCCCATGAGATTCTTCAGAGTAAATCTCTGAACAGGCTAAAGTCTGCTCTTCTGAAGTCTAGGGTTGTAATTCTGCTTTTGCGTTGCTCCTGTGTCTCAGGACTCTGAACTCCACTGTCTCGGTGTTAATGCAGCCATGGCTGCCCCCAACCTTAATGCACCCAACTGGCTCTTCCTTGTTTAAATGCCAAGTCCAGCAGCGTGCCTTTCCTCGTTGACTCCTCAATCATCTGTGTCATGAAATTACCACCCAGGCACTCCAGAAACCTACTGCATTGCTTGTGCCCTGTTGTGTTGTCCTTCCAGCTGATATTGGGATGGTTGACATCCCCCATAAGGATCAAGGCCTGTGAGGTTTCTTGCAGGCCTCATCAACTTTTTCCTGTTCAGGCTGTGTGTATCTGACACCCAAAATACTGTCATATTGGTCTGCTCTAATCCTAACTGTTAATTTCTCAACTGGCTTTGAGAGTCATCGAGAACAGTGTGAACTATTTCATCTCCTGTCTAGATCATGAAAAGGACAAGGACAATTCACTTGCATTATGCAACAACTATGATAGATGTTCTGGTGAAGTTTGGATGTGAGAAGATAAAGGAAAATCATCAAACTAAATGGTAGAAATGTGAAAATTACTGTGTTTGCAACATCTTTTGAGGTATAAATTAAAACCTCCCAGAAACTAAAAGAAGGGAGTAATGAAGTCATTGCATTTTCCAGGCAGTCATTTTATATTGATGCAACTTGGTTTACTCAAAATAATCTTCTCTTCCTCATCTCTCTTACAAGTAAGTCTGTAGTATTTTAGCTCTCTGGCGGTGACTTAGGAGTAGTGGTGCTTCTGTGTGCTGTTGGGTGACTGTAAAGATAAGTCTTTGAAAAAGCTATGACAATCAGATGTTGTAATATGTTTATTTAAAAAAGAGAATCACAAAGGCGTTTAGACTTCCTGCAAATCCAGTACCACCCTGACAGTTTGCTGGGTAGAACTTGAGGTAAATAACACGCAGCACACAAAACAAATTTGAGAAGGAACAGAAGTTTTAAGTTCATGAATCACATCAGGACTATTAAGCCTTGGGGGAAGTGTTCTGTTTGCATTTCCTCAGGTTTTCCAGAGTAAGATCAATGGTTTTGAGGCAATCGAGGAGCATCCCCCTAGCAATGCAGCAAATATTGCAAACGCTAGCTAATGCTGCTTCTGATTTGAAACCAGATGAGCTAAACATGCTGTTACTTCCTTCCACTAGAGATGCCACAAAGCTGAATGGAAGTTGCAGTTGTGTCATTTAAAAGCCCAGCAATCAGTTGTCGCCTTTTTTTTCCTTTTTGGTTTGAGACAATTGCTAAATATTTGAGAGCTGAACATTGAGAGTTGAACATCTGTGTGATTTTACATCTTTGCTGTTATTTTCAGTGGATTTTTCTCTAAAAGCTGTAATAGCACCACTCATGCATTCTTTGCCGCAAACATTTTACTGTCAAGGTCTCCTCATGTTCTTTACTCATTTGATTTCCTTTGTGGTCTAAATCAAAATTAGTAATTTAGTCTCAAATGCTAAACAGTTTACAGAAAACCTGCCTAAGTCTTGCTGATAATCAAAGTTTGGTTTGTGTGTGATACTGATAAACAGTATCAATAGCTGGCTTGAAAGTTAAAGGCCTTTTGTCACTGGAATTAGACTGTCAGCAGAGAGTTTTAGGACCTTTGCACATGACGGTTTACAGCAATTTACAATTGTGAACCAAAATTTAATTAATAATTTAGCTAGAAAATCCAACCGAACCAAGCCATATCAGGTGTTGTTAATCTTCAGCCAGTAGAAGAAACAGGCAGATAATTAATGCTTGTGGTTTTGAACTGGAAATGACTCATAATCTGCTTAATGTTATTTTTCATGAAAATACTTGACCACATATTATCTTTCCTATCTCAGTATTAAACCTCCTGTCATAATGGCATGTAACTGTAGAGCTGTGAATATCGTGTATGTCTTTGTTACATGCAGGTAAATTATAAATGGGTGATATGAATATAGAAATGTTTATAAAGTTAGTGTTGATGGGTGTTTTTGTTTGCTTATTTGTTTTTAATGATTAATTGCTTACTAGTTCTGAAGTTTCTTCTGGATACAAGGTGAAAGTATACTTCCTGAAAAAAATGTTTGAATTTCAGTATCCTTGAGATTTTGTTTTAAGAGAAGAAAATGAGGAAGAGAAATGTGGATTTTCAGTATGGCTTTTCTATACTCAAGTAGTTTGCATGCAAAACTTTATTTAAGCCTAAAACTTGCAGAAAATAATGACTGCAGTAGTGGAGTGACTAGGAAAAGCTTATATTTGCAGCATCTGTAATAGTTGATATGTGAATGTAGGAGGAGATCACAGCACCACCATTTAAACTCTGAAAGAGGAAGTAAGCCCATTGCTGATCTTTTCCACTCGCTAACTGAAGAAAACATTATCTAGGTATTATTGACAAATGAAATTAGTCCTTAAAATGACAAGGGTTTTGTCACTTTGGAGACGAGCCCAGTCTTAGAGAGGAGAAAAAGGAGGTTTCATTTTGAGGTGTTTATTGATAAATACACACAATGAGAAAAATAGGCACCAAAATAGGGACAGCTCCTGTGAAATATTTACAAAATGGAAAGGAAAAAATGCTTGTAATGTTTGTAGACTATAGCAAATTTGGAGACTTTACAAGGATTTTGGCAGGCAGGATTAAATTTGAAATGTCTTGGCAAGTTGAGTTACTGTCCTTTTTTTTTTTTTAAAAAAAAAAAGAATAAAAAGAAAACCCCTCTTGAAGTTGGCTCTGGTAAGTGCAAATTGTACTGTGCAGTTGTACTGTACTAAAAGGCACAATTAAAAGTACAACTAGGTAAAGAGTAATGCAAGCTCAGTTTGGAGGCTTGCAGGAAAAAGGTTTTCAAGTTATGGTGGGTTGTGTGAAGCTGGCCAGGTAATACCTAGAATACAGTTAAGTGTGACCTTGGAGGCATATGAGGCAATTCTTCCTCCTCTGCTCAACAGTGAATAAATAAGTATTGTCTTAGTTTTAGTCAGTGTGGTTTACATTTGGTATGGACTAAGAGAGTCCACAATAAATCCGGACTTTTACACGTGAATTTAGGATAAAAGTTTTATAAGAGGGTATTTGGTCCAGAGAAGACTGAGTGACTACAGAACAGAAGGGACTACAGTGTTCTTTATGTTTGACAACAGAATAAGAATTTATTGCATTAAACTGTAATAAGGAAGAAGAACTTGTCCAGTATAACTAAATAGTGAAACAGACTATGGAGGGTGGTTGTAGAAATTCAGACATCAGAGATTATGTGGATTGTTACTACTCCTTCCTTCCTCTTAAACATGTTGGGCAGACTCTTATATATTGATCCTTTACTGTTGAAGGGACCTTTGGAGGTCGTCTAGGTTCTCTTCATAAGCTTTAACATACTGTATTTTTCCCCCCCTCAACTGAATTGCCTCTCTTAACTCCAGGATGATGGTAGTTGTTCCTTTTTATATACAAGACTCAAAATTTATAAGAAAAGTGGGGAAGTGATTTATTTTTGCAGGAAGTATCTTGAAGAAGTATGTGCCACCCTCTGAGTGTTAACAGATGAAGGTGGGAAAGGTGATGAAATTTCTAGTGGGCAGCTTTTCTGGGATACTCTTTGCAGGGTTTCTTTGAGCTTGTTTTGTGACTGGTGAGTGTCAATCAAACTTCAGTTTCTAGCTGTTGACTGCTGGACCACAAGACGTGTATCCTCTTGAAGTCTGAACACTGTATAGGAGAGAGTTGTAAGCAGTATGTTTCTAGTCCCTCAACACTATCGTTCAGAACAAAGTTGTCCAAATAAAATACTAGATCACCCTGGTTCTCAGTCTCTTTCCAACTTGTTCCCTGAAATTGAAACTTCTTACTACTTGTGATTTTCAGATTCCACAGTTTTATTTTTCCAACTAATCTGAACTGTAAACCATTTGAGTAATGTTTGAGTGGCACAGAAGAATGTTAGTACCTGCTGCTTAAAGTCCAGTCTAGAATGAGCTGTATGCTGCACAGATAACATCTGCCTTTTTTGCAGAGGGCTTGTAGTCTGAACAGAATAGAGAAACATAGAGTAGGTTAAAACGCATACATCTCAAGCAGAATTTTCTTGGAGGTGGTGACAAATGTCTATGTGTGTATGGTGTCTTTTATACTTCGGTGTCTTTTTTGAAGGTTTGTTTGTTTGTTTTTCATTGGATAATAAAATAGAGGAGAAAATGTGATAGGAATGAGGTGTGGGCAGAAGAGGATTAGAGGAGCATGTGTTAGCTGGAGCTGTAGTGTGAAGGGATGGAAATAAAAAGTCTGTACATTGAGGCTGGGGAAAGAACACACAAAAGTTCAAAAAGTGGCATGTTCAAATGTTGTAATTTCCTTCCATCACCTGAATGCTCTGCCAAATGATGCATCTGTAAAGCTGTTTTTTTTGTATAGGGAGGCTTGAATCTTTATATCTGGTAAAGACTTCACAAAAGGTGTGTGTTCTGGTGTGAACATTCTGGTTTTGGTAGGACCAAAACATATTCTGGTTCTAATGTAACCAGTTGTGAATCATTAAGAATTCTCACTTCTAGCATTGGTATGGTAGTAATGGGCTTGTAATAGAAACAGTAGGGTAAAAAATATGAAATGCAGGGTTGTTCTTTTTTCTTGCCCTAGCAAATAGTTTGCTTAAAATAATGAGAGTAAAGGTTCTTGATCCAGTGAAGCATTAGGAAAGCACAATTTTAAAGACCTCTGATTTGTACGCTGAAATTTTGACTGTATTGGTTCTTATTGCTTAGGAGAAAAAGTTTTAGAGGACTTATCACAGATTTTTATTTGCTGGTACTGCTGTTTACCATGGGAAAATGAAGGAATTTTAATTAGTTTTTTCTGCTCTTTTTTTTCAGGAGTAAGAAACTTTTTAGCAAGAAAAAATTGAAAAGGAAACAGAAGACTAAATTAAAAGTAAAAACACGTAACAAGGTAAGTCTGTAACTAAGTTCTAGAAGTTCTGACTGAAAAACAAAAGTAATTTCAGTTGAGAGATGTGAGAAAAATAAAAAATTACTTGTTTTGAAAAGATAACAGTCCAGCTTTTTTTGTCTCTTCACTGCTTTCTGTGTGACTGTGATACCAGTGTTAACCTTTTTATTCCATGTCAAACATTAGTAGCAAACACAATTGGATATGAACAGTGTTTTGTTTCCCCAATTCCTAAACTGTAAATAATGCTAAAAAACATGTTGGTCTTAAAGTTACATTTTAAGAAATGCATGTCTGGCCGGGAATTAGAAGGAGAAAGGGAGCAAGCACATAGTGTCTACATAATTCAAAGTTATCCTTGAAAATTCCTCTGTAGTGGAATATATTATACTTAACAGTTTGTATTAATATTTTCTCCTCTGTCCCCATTGCTTTAAACACCCAAGAGCAGTACAGTGAACTTCATCAAAATGTTTACATGCTTTACTTTTTGCAGAAGTCTAGGCAGAAGTAACAGTAGTTTATAATACCGCTTTGCTGTATTCCTTCTCTATTAGAGAGCTATTATTTCTGCATTAAAGGCAGAGTTTTGGAGGGATTTTCATGAAGGCTTACTGTAGGCATGGAGGATTATTCCTAGGTTTCTACTGTAGTCAATGAAGTGAAAGTAGCTCTTTTCTGGAATGGTTCTGCAGGACACTACCACTGAACTATCCGGTGAAAGCACTTCCTAGTCAGTTGAATGCTCCTGTAATACAGCTAAGCTGTAGATTGCATTGGCCATCTTATCCGTCTTTGCCAAACCTCCTGCAGTTATTCTATCTCAAGACGGATGATTTTGGGAGGATGAAGCAAGCACAATATCTCTTAAGTTTGTGTTGCCTTTTTGGATACTTACCAGATTGTTCTGCTTATCTCAAGTAGTGCAGCTCCAGACCAGGGTATAGAAGAGACTTATCTTCAACACTTCTCAGTACTGTACAGTGAAGTGTTTCTAGTTCAAACTAAATTTTTAACCTTTTTTCTGTCACTGTGAAATTAAAGTTTTTAGCCTTGTTCCCTTCATCCTTTTAATCAGACCCCCTGACAACACAGAAAAACAAATTGCAAATTAAAAGAGACGGTGCAGAAGGTAGTTAGTCTTTGTGTGTTGTCTGGTGACAGAAACTTGTGTTTTTAAAGGAAGGTAGCATATTTGATCACTGTTACTATATAGAGGGAAATTTGTCTTTCTGGATCACTGTTCCCTAGTTGAACTATTAATTAGGAAGCTAAATCCAGAAGTACTGTTCCCCACAAGCTTTATAGTCCAACATATTTCTTGGATTTAGTTGCATTGGATAAATGGATTCATAGGATCCTTTCTGAATGGCTAGAGGAGACATGAGCATAATGATTAGACGTGAAAGGTAAATAAATCAACTAAGGTAAATATTTGTTGCTTTAAACACACTTTTCAATAATATGGCAACATTTTCAATGTCTTCTCTATCACTCAGTGTTTCAACCTCAAGAGGGCATCCATTTCTAAAAGATGTTTGAACTGTTCAAAGAATTTGGTTAGGTTTTATGCTCCGTGTTACACACAGGTTAGATCAGATGGTTATTTTAGGTTTACCGTCTTTAACAACAGATTAACTTTCATATCTTAGCTTATAGTCTATTTCCGTCACATCTGAGAATAAACCATTCTTGCAGTTATCTAGTTCAAGAGGAAGGAAATAAATTCGTGAGAAAATAAGCTATGTCAGGATTTCATCTTTTGGTAAATCAGATTGTTCAGGTGGGAGACAAATGTAAAAGAAACCAAAGGCTGCTGGTTTTCCCAATTCTTTCATTGCGTGTTTTAGAACATCACAGAGGACTAACTGAGAAGAGCACTTGTGAGTCTGGGTGCTCTATTTTATTAAGAAAAACATTTAATCTGACTTTTGACTTCTTCTACATAATGCACCCTTTTTTAGCAGGAGCTATGCATTTACAAGGGCAAGTCACACATCAGGGTATGGGTTCCTGTGCTTCATTCTCTCTCCCATAAGGTAGCCTTCTGTCTTTTTTGGGAAAAAGTAACAAAAATAAATTTTCACCTTGATGTACTAAGGCCATGTTTATGATTCATTACTTACATTGGCATTGCAATTCCTCAGACTTGCATTTAGATTTCATTATTTAGTAGGCCAGATTTGAATTCTTATTTCTTCAGTATCTTTAAAACTTACGAGGAAGACTTTTCTAATTTTATCCTAAGTTTATGAAGCATGTGGTCAGCTTTCTTTTTGTTTACTTAAAATGTAGAAAGATTTTGTGAGGAATTTAACTAGGTTTATTGACTTTATAGATTCACTATCTACTCCTCTGAAAAAGATGTTTAAGTCCTTCTGACCACTGAAATGACCTTTCATTACTGTTACTTCACTTTGTGTGGTTTCAGCTGAGATGTCTTTTTTGAAGTTTAATGTTACACATTTTGAAAGAATAGCATTTTGTTTAAAAATATTCTTTTCCAACCAATATTTAATTTCAT
This sequence comes from Anser anser, assembly GCF_964211835.1. NCBI lineage: Eukaryota > Metazoa > Chordata > Aves > Anseriformes > Anatidae > Anser > Anser anser. Next base: position 166,959,013 of record NC_139720.1, read on the forward strand.
ATGTTTTGATAAAACAGAAGATGTGACAAATACTGTGTCTCTCTTAATTTTTACAGTGTATGTTTCACAATGTATCTCCATATAAGAATTTGGGTTTTCAAGTTGTAGTGATAACAAGTGAAACAACAAAGGTATACGTTTCAAAATGTCTCACTTTCATTGAAAAGTACAAATCTGCTTTCAGGTCTTGGAGCTCCATTCTTCTTTAGGGCGATGATAATTTAATACTCTGGGAAACCAAATGCTTTGGGAGGGAAAAATGTGGTTTTTTTTTGTCTTGAAGTAAGGAGTTCCATAGTTAAAGATCATTCTTCATTGAATTTGCAGAAGTTCGTTGACATTCTGGTTTAATATGCTACTGTTTTCCTTTACAACGTAGAAGTATTTTCACAGAATCACAGAATAGTTGAAGTTGGAAGGGACCTCTGGAGATTGTAGAATCATAGAATCATTAAGGTTGGAAAAGACCTCCAAGATCATCTGGTCCTACCATCCCCTACCACCGATATCACCCACTAAACCCTGTCCCTAAGCTCCAGGTCCAAGTTTTCCTTAAACATCCCCAGGGACACAGTGATGCCACCACCTCCCTAGGCAACCTGTTCCAATGCCTAACCACGCTTTCTGAGAAGAAATGTCTCCTAATTTCCAACCTAAATCTCTCCTGGCACAATTTAAGGCCATTCCCTCTATTCTTATCGCTAGTTACCTGCAAGAAGAGGCCAACCCCCAGCTCCCCACACCTTCCTTTCAGGTAGCTGTGGAGAGCAATAAGGTCTCCCCTGAGCCTCCTCTTCTCCGGACTAACCAACCCCAGTTCCCTCAGCCGCTCCTCACAGGACTTGTGCTCCAGGCCCTTCACCAGCTTCATAGCCCTTCTCTGGAGACAGATCATCTAGTCCAACCTCTCTACCAAGTAGGGTCACCTAGAACATGTTGCACAGGATTGCATCCAGGCGGGTCAGTGAATTTTGTGTCAATGAAATACAGCATCATTAAAAGAATTGTCCTAACTAAACATAGACTTTATTACTTCTCTTTGAGAAATGCTAAACTTTTGTGTGCTTGCACATTTACTTTTATTTCAGTTGTCTTTTTTTTCCCCTTAGATGAAAGGCAGTGAACAGTTAAAGTCATAGTTTTCCTTCAGTTTTAACTTATTCTTACAACCTAACAGCTTACTATTCAAAAGAGGATTTATTTAGTAGAGTTATACAGCCAATGGTTTTAAACTGAGAAAACTAGGTAGTGTATTTCAAGATTATTCTTAAAGGGCATTATTAGGATTGTGACTATATTTGTTAAGTGTCTAACAGGTGGAGTATAAAGTGCTTCTAGTTTCAAAGAATTTACAATTCTTAGAAACAAGGTGTTGTGGGAGGGGAAGTGGAGATGTAAGTAAGATGTAAACAGTGGGTCTACATCATAGCTAGGAAATAAAATCTAGTTCTGAGTCATATAGTAGTGCTATGCTGTCTGTTTAGATGGAGCAGGGTTTTGTGGAGAACGGTATACTGTAGTAAGGTCTGGATAGGAGGTTTTTGTAGCTATAGTTTGTGTACTTCTGTAGAAGAATGAGATACTAAACAGAATGGTGAAAGTGCTTACTATTTAAAAGCTAAAGCATTAGGTAGGAAACTTTTTAATGGTTGTAAAGTGTTGAGAATAAGGAAGGGGTTTTATTTCTGAAAATTAGTCAGCTTATTATTAATAGGCAAGAGAACAGGCATTGGTATTTTATCTAGCACTGTAATGTCTAAAATTATCTGTGCTGGTAAGATGATTTAGTCAACCTATTTCAAAAGAGATGTTGTAAGCTACAGAGCTATAGAACTCAGATCTGTTCCAGAAATTAAGTTGTTCTGGAATAAAAGTTAGGCTGAACTGACGAGAAAGAACTGGAAACTCTTCACAGATGTTGTAATTGTAATGCATGATACTAATTAGATAAGTGGACTTCAGATAGAGATCTGCCAGATGACTGATATTTTTCTTTTTCTGTAACTGTTTATCAGTTAAGTAGGAAATGCATAGTAAATTCACTTTTTTTTTCTTTTTCTTTTTTAAACCTGGTTGATTCAACTGAATTAACTAAAAGCTGATATTGTGTGTTTGTCTTATCAGCAGTTGCAAAATCTTGGGGTATGTATATGAATATTTGACATAGAAAAGAGTCATGTTATAACCATTTAGTTTTCTGATGCCAAATTAATTTTAAAGAATGTAACTGTTCTGGTTTTGACTCTGATAGAGTTAATTTTCTTCATAGTGCTTGGTATGGTTCCGTGTTTGGGATTTAGAAGAAAAATAATGTTGATAACACACTGATGTTTTAGTTGTTGCAGAGCAGTGCTGACACGGAGCCAAGGCCTTTCCAGCTTTTTGCACTGCCCTGCCAGCGAGGAGGCTGGGGGCAGCAGGAGCTGGGAGGGGACAGAACCAGGACAGCTGGCCCAGGCTGGCCAAAGGGATGTCCCGTAGGGTATGGTGCCATGCTCAGCCGCAAGACCGAGGGGTTTGGCAGGGGTTGTGCAGGTGCTGCCCTGGCACGGGCTGGGCATTGGTCAGTGGGTGGTGAGCAAGTGCATTGTGCATCACTTGTTCTGTATGTATATTATTATTATTTATTATCCCTTCCTTTTCTGTCCTATTACACTCTCTATCTCAACCCACAAGTTTTACTTTTTTTTTTTTTTTCTTTTTCGTTTGATTCTCCCACCCACCCCCCTGGGTGGGAGTGAGCGAACGGCTGTGTGGTGCTTAGCTGCCTGCAGGGTTAAACCAGAAGAGTAATAGCTCATTATCATTGATACCAATCTAAATCTATTTTGGCGCAGTTTGACACTGGAGTAACACAGCATGCTGTATCTTGAATTCTTGCACTTTTTAATATCATGGATTTTTAACAGCAACTTTATTAATTTCTTTCTGTTCATGTTGAACAAGGACTAAACTTATCTTGCTGTTCCATCTCTAGAACCAGAAGTTCTGCTGTGCTCAAAAAAAAAAATCTGTATTTATTTTTCTTTAGGGAACTATATATTTTTATATATATTGTTTTTGTGAATTACTTCTAACACTGACACAAGTAAGATGAATTAGCAGTGTTGGATAAAACAGCCTGCAGAGTAAACCATTGCTTCTTTATGTCTCAACTTCTAATAATTTTGTAGTAATAATGAAAAGGAAGGATATGTAAATATATACCAGTACAGTTAGAATTATACCACGGTCAAAAATAAAAGGAAATTATATGAACCATGAAATATCTTGAAGTTATTTTGAATTTTAAGTTTTGTAACATACGATGTTAAAATGTTCTGATTTCAAAGGCCTTGTTATTTCTGCTAATAATTAAAACGTATGTGCAGGTAAAAATGTATTATGAATCATTGCTGAGTTTTGACGTTCAAAGTTGTGACTACCATAGAAAAATAAACCATTCCTTTCAAATATCAGTTCACTGGTTCTCAAACTTCTTTGGCAGTTGAAGGTCCTTTTCCCCACCCTTGTATGTGTATTTCCATTGTGATCGTTTCCATATCACTGTAATCTAATTTGCTTTGTACTACCCTGCCAAACAAATGCATTAATTCTCCATACCTGTCCCCTGAAAGAGAAAGAAAGAAGGAAAGAAGGAAAGAAAGAAAAGGCAAAAAGCCTCAATGCTCACAAGTTCTAAAGAATGCAACAAGCAAAGAAAATAACCTTGTGAAGTTAGTCATAGCCCTGACTAGCTTAATCGTCCTTCAAATTTTTCCTGCCTTGTTAGAGCAAGGCTGTCCTGCATTCTTAACCTAGGCTTTCCCTCTTTGCTTAAAGTCTTTGTGCCTTCTGTCTGCACCAGGGTATTATAGGGAATTCCTAACATTTACTCCGTATACCTTAAGTCCAGTTTTTCATACCAGCCTAGTCTTTGGTAGCATGCAACCTAAGAGAAAGTATAACCTGGACTGTTTGTTTTGGTTGTGGATTTTGGTTGTCTTCCGTTTGTCCTGTCTCATCTTACAATTTGAAGAAAGGGAGAATATGGGGCAGAATTTCACAGGCCTTGACAGATTTTTTTTTTTTGCTCAGTAGTTTGTCCATTAGTTTTTCATTTGTTTTCTAGTTATGTGAAATTATTATCCACAGTTCCTGCAGTGGGGAGGTTTTGAACTTGCCATCTGTTTTCATTTCACAAAACAGTTAACACTATTTTTAATTTCTAATATGCATTTAACAATCAGATTAAATCTTTATTTTCAGAGATTAAAATTAGCAACTAAATAAATAATGCTTTTTAAAATTCAGTAATAATAACAAAACTGATCCTGCTAAGAAGATAAATCCTGAATTCTGCTAGTCATTTGGCTGTGGCACAGCTCTGAACCTTTCTTTAGCCTGCACTGCCTCTGTCCCTTTTCATTTTTTTATCCTGGTGTCCACAGTATGAGAGAGAGAGAGTAAAGCCAGATGGAATATATTGAAATTTCTTCCTTTTCCTCCTTTCTTCCCTGCCTAAAATATGATTCATATCTCAACAGGAAAGTTCAGTCACCAGTTTGAGAACCATTTGTCAGCCAGAATTACTAAGGCTCTGTTAAGATGACTTTAAATTTAGCAAAGCTTGAAATTTCTAATAAGCTTCAAAACAGAATTTTAAATTTTTTTTAAATCAACCTTTTTTTCTTTTTTTTTTTCAGACGGAAAACCTAGAGAGTACAGTAACCATACCAGATATAAGATTACATAGCAACCCTTCAGCTTTTAATGTTTACTGCAATGTCCGCCATTGTGTATTGGAGTGGCAAAAGAAGGAAGCATCTGTATCTTTGGCTTCAAAGAACAGTGTACAGAGTGGGGATTCGGACAGTGATGAAGAAGAGGAATCCAAAGAGCCACCTATTAAACTTCCAAAGGCAAGTAGCTCTTTAAAGTGTGCCATGTATGTGGTTTAAAGTTGGTATGTTACGTCTTCTGAGATTTAACAGTGGTATGGACAGAGCACTTGCATGTGGAAACTAAAAGGTCAGTGACATTAATTGTGTTAAGAGAGTATATTAAGAAGAGACTCTGAAGAGTGGTGTAGTTTTAAAAGAGATGGTGAATTAGAAAAAAAAGTATGGAAATTCAGTAAGAGACCTCAGTTTTCCTTTCTTAAAATAAAACATCAAATGAGATATTTGGTTACAGTTACTATAGCAATTACCAAATTGATGAAAATCAGTATTCTTTCAAACCATTTTTTAGCAAAGAAACTATTAAATATCTAAGAGTTCAAGAACTTCTGCGTATTGAACAATGATTTAGATGCTTGTTAAAACCTTAAACTTTTTAATAGCTATCTAGTTAATATTGGATTGTTTAGATACCTGCAAAGTAAGAAACTTTTTATTTTTGCTTTCACTTGCATATGTAAATTTGAAAAAGGCATACACTTGAAGCTGTCTCACAACAAGTAATAAAACTTATAGGCTAACTATGTAAATTTATTTGTATCCTGAATATGTGTCTGTCACATGCTTTGAGTATAGTTTTCTGTTTTTTATGTATAATGAAAAATACTTAGTTGGGTTTAATTTGTTAAATATAGAGAAAGCTGTTGAAGTTTCTAAGGCTTATAATATTATCTAAACCAGTTTCTGAAAGTAATCACTAGCTTATTTTAAAGAATATTGATGTCTTCAGTGTTTGACGCTGGGGTGAAAATCATACTCAAAAAACACATAACCAGGATTTCTGCTCTTCCAGGTTCTCCAGTGTTAACTGTTGAAGTTAGTTGGTTGTGTGTTACAGTGATATTTCTTTTCGTTCGTGAAAATCCTTCATTTAATTGAGAATAAGTTGAAAACATTGTACTTTTTATGTAGCTTTAGCTTTAGTTAAGATGTTCTGCTGAAGTATCTCTTAATCTTAAAATTGAGGAAGTCAGTTTTGTCAAAGTTCTTGTTTAGAATACAGTTTGGAAGTAAACATTGACCTATGTAATTTCTGTAATGTGATTGAGAACAATTTCTTTTTAACAGACCCAGAGACAAAATTTGCTCATTTTCAGGTGTAGGCACAATAAAGTTTGTATTTCGGTTGTGTTTGGACAGTTTAGCATCTTGCTTTGATACCTTGAAGTTTTGGATTTACAAGAAATACTGGCCTTTGCCTGAGTATTTGAAAGAGGGCAGATTCTGATCTGATTTGTAGCTACTAGAGTTAGAGAGGCTTTTTTTGTCAGGGAGAAGAGTGGTGTCTTATATTAAACTTAGCACTGGGCTATGTTTGATCCACAAAAGCCCTGTACTGAAAGGAGCAAATGCTGGATTAAGGTAGAATTAAGTGATTAAATATTCTTTATTCCTGCAGCGGCATACATTTTACTGTTTTGTTAATGAGCTTGAGCTCATTTAAGCAAAAGTTTAAGCAAATGTTTAAGCAAAAATGAAAACATTCTAAGTTGTAACAAAAAATAGAAGAAAAATAAGTATTCTCTTTAGAAACTCACTTTAAGTCTTTTAAAATTCATTTGGGGAATATTTTACCTGTGTAAGTATTTTTGTATGTATATGATAATATTCTGCATTAATTTTTATGTATGAACATACATATGTATTATTAAATAAAGAGAAATGTAGATGTTAGGTAATTACGAGAGGGAAGACAAAGGAAATAATAGTGTAGATAAGATTTCTGGAATAAATAATTGTTTGGAGGAAATAATTATGGGTCATAGTGGTTACATTCAGGACAGTGTTTTGTGTACCCTTTTTAAGGTGAGCTATGCTTTTGATTTTAAGTTTCAAAGTTTTTAGAAAGGGTGCAGGAGGATGGATTCATGGAGAGTGTCAGTAAAAGCTGGCAGGCTGTAACACAGAAAGTGAGAATACAGCAGCACTTGTTTTGGCTTAGAAAATCTTCAAAGAGGTGTGAGAACAAATTTAAGGTGTCTTGAAAAGAACTGTGTGCTTATTCTGTTCTTCACTGTACAGAGTTGGAAGGAGTTGAGATAGATATAGACAAATTTTTTATGTAACGTTTGGATTTTGAGTCTCTTCTGTCGCTCTAGCTCTAATAGTGGATTCTTCACAGCCTAGTCTCCTAGGCTGCCTGTTTGCCTTTTCTGTTCTGCTGGCAACACTTGTGAAACCGACGAGGAGAAAGCTATATAAATGGTGCTTTTGGAATATAAGGAGGAGCCAGGGAGGTGGGATACCATTGTTTCGGTTCTTCCTAGCTGTAGCAGTGAATGAACACAAGCTCTCTAGTTCCTATGGTACGTGAGTGAATTTTGTAAAGTAATGTTTGCTGTGCTTTTTCACTGTTTGTACTTGGTATTACCTGGGTCCGCCTGCTGACTTCATAGTAGACCTGAAGGCAAAGAGACCTGTTTTAAGAAGCCTGCCCAATGCATCAATGTCAGATACCAAAACAAGAATGTGTGTAGATCAGGATAAATCCCAGTAGAGCTATCCATAGTCGATGACAAGTTGGTTACTACTGTAGTGGAAGTTCACCAAATTATTTTCTGTGCTGTTTTTCATGTGTTAGGTTCCTTGCTTTCTTCAGGTGCTAGATGAGGTCTTTTGTCTGAAGACTGGGAAAAACAGTGTCTCAGAGATACCCTTACTTTTCAGTGATACTACTTCTAAAAACGTTCTACAGTGTATCTTATTCTTTAGCTTGCAAGATCATAATGACTTCACATCCTGAAAAACTATCTATGCTGTTATTTTGTTGACAGGTTTTTCTTCCTGTGTAGTTTGCATGCATGTCTTTTCCCCCCACTCCTTTGAATGTATGAAACATAAGGTGTAATTTGCAGGAAAATTGCTGTTGAAGACTTGATTCAATTTTGTTTCGCGTCTTCCTCCAGAAATCAAGCAAGTGGTAAAATAACTCCTGAAAGACAGGAATTTAAATAGATCGAATGACAGAGAAGACAGTTATAAGGCATCCAGTATATGTTATAGCTGGCTGTCAGACATGAGTGACAGTTCTATTAACAATTTTATTTATTTTCACGTTTCACTCCTCCTTAGATGTGAATCAGTATTAGATACTCTAAATGTTGGGGCTCTTCCAACATCTTAGCCTCTTTTTTTTTTTTTAATAGAAACACATAGTCAACTTTTGAAGATACGCTCACCTATTTGTAATGAGATAATCCTGCTCACTTTGCTTTCATCTTTGTAGTTATTAAAAATACTGACTTGAGAAGGCAGTGAGTGGAACAGTCAGTAGGGATAAGCATAAGTATAATCTCAGAATATTCAGGAATGCTGAAAGGGAGAGTGGCTCTAACAGCGCTCTTACAGATGTTGTATTAGTTGGCATGAGGTGTGTCTGTGACAAGTACATATGGCACTTTACTGACTAGTAACTAACCTCCTTTTTTATTGTCGCAAAACAATCTCAGAGGCTTTGGAGGGGAAAGTACTGGTGCTGCCGGTATCAGCTGTCAAATATACTTCGACTCAAGTAGGGAACTCCAGCTGCAAGCCAATTCTCACTTACTGGTTCACAGTAATAAGTGATGAAAAAGGGAAGAAATAGTCTGACAACTCAAGTATGAACTGAATAGAAATCAGAAGGGGTGAGAGGCAGAGTTTGTCTTATGCTGTCTAAAAATTGAAAGTTTCCTTATTTTTTTCAGGGTGCTATTACTGTGCTTAGATATGTTCTTTCATATAATCACATTATGTCTGTTTAATATTTACTAGTACAGTTGTATAGGTGCTTTTTTATTTTGATTTTTTTAAAATTACCATTGTATTCTATATTACATAGTGTTATTCAATTAACTGTCTTGTTCTGTGAATATTGGGATATACCTTTATTGATTAAGATCCCAAATATATTAACAGATATTCTAAAGTATTTGTACTTTTTTTTTTTTAGATCATTGAAGTTGGATTATGTGAAGTCTTTGAACTGATAAAGGAGACAAGATTTTCCCATCCATCCTTGTGTCTCAGGAGCCTACAAGCCCTACTTAATGTGCTCCAGGGCCAGCAACCAGAAGGCCTGCAATCAGAGCCTCCTGAAGTCCTAGGTAATACCACATTTTTGTTCCTCCATCTGTTACAGTATTCAGTAGGAAAAAAGTATCATTTTTTGTTTAATTAATATGGTTGCTAGTGCTTCTTTTTTTTCTCTTAACTGACTAAGTTTATTCTGGAATGTAAAGTCCCTTATGGTGTATGTAACCAGTACTTCTCAGCATTAATCTTTTGTAGAACAGAAGTGTTGTCATGTAAATGTTCATTTAAAAACAAACAAGTCGTATTTGTTGTTGTGTAATGCAGGGTTTCATTGAAACATAGTAAACCTGACAGTCTTACAAACTGTGATTCATTTGTTTTACTGAATCTATAAAACACTTGGTCTTACTGTAAAGAAGATAATTCTATAGTGAACATATATTGCAGTCTACTGTTGTATTCTACAGCTTAGCTATTTAATGTTGTAATTTAAAAATAAATAATAAATCTGCTAAACAAATAGAGTAGGATAGTGAGAGCAAACTAAAACCATTTTCCCATCGAGCCCACTTCTTCCTAGGCTCAGTTTCAATCTCAGTTCTTCTGCCTTCTAGCCCTACCCCAAGCAGCATAGGGGAATGAGGAATGGGGTTTGCGGTCAGTTTATAACACTATCTTTACTGCTTCTTCCTCCTCGCATTCTGCTACTGCTCTGGCCTGGGGTCCCTCCCCCAGCATACAAGTCCTACACAGACTGCTCCAGTGTGGGGTCCTTCCCATGGACCAAAGCTCTTTAAGAACTGCTTCTGCATGAGTCCATTCACGGGCTGCAGTCCTTCAGAAATGCACTGCTCCGGCACGAGCCCCACACAGGACTGCAGATGCTGCCAGAAAACCTCCTCCAGGGTGGGCTCCTCTCCATGGGCAGCAGGTCCTGCCAGGAGATCTGCTCCACTGTGGTCCTCCACGGGCTGCAGGGGGACAGCCTGCTCCACCAGGGGCCTCTCCACAGGCCGCAGGGGAACTTCAGCTCTGGCACCTGGAGCACCCCCTGCCCTCCTGCACTGACCTTGGGGGCTGCAGGGCTGGTTCTCTGTCCTCACTCTCCCGGCTGCTGTTGCACAGAAGGTTTTTTTTCCCCTTTCTTCAATCTGTTCTCCCTGGCTCAGCTCTGGCCAGCAGCAGGTCCCTTTTGGAGCCATCTGGAGCTGGCTCTGATCTGACCTGGGGCAGCTGCTGGCTGAACTCAACAGAGGCTACCCCTGCAGCCTGTGCTTCCACACCTTGCCATGTAATCCTAATACACAAAAAAATATAATTTCTGTTCACACCCTGATTGGTACCAATATTCAGCCTTGCATATGATTAAAGTAATTTTCAAGCTTTTATTTGAAATGCTTATTTCTGAAAAATGGGCTGTGCTTCAATATGGATAATGTTCATAAAGATGAGACAAAGTTTGTGAAAACCTACACATCATCTCAGTGATGAAGTAAACTGAATAGGCAGGTAAAGTAACTCCTTCTGACTTGTCACTTATAGTAGTGTTCCACTGTAACAGGAAGACTTAAGCTTTTTCATGTTCTTCCATCCTTGTGATTTTCCAGACTCGCCTTTCTCTGGGTGAAAAGGAACGTAGAGCTAAGGTTGATTATTATAGCCCTATTTAAATGGGGGGCTGTCTTTTCTGCGTGGAAATAGGGTTAAACTTAATGGCTATGGGAAGATACCATGTAATTTGTAAGTTTAAAATTAATTTCCCATTGGTTGACAAACTGTCTATTATGATCTTGTGACTTGTCTGTTAACTGCTATGTTTTATCTGCAGAATCCCTGTTCCAGCTTCTTCTGGAGATAACTGTCCGTAGCACAGGAATGAACGATAGTACAGGACAGTCCTTGACAGCACTTTCCTGCGCTTGCCTCTTCAGTTTGGTAGCTGCATGGGGAGAGACAGGAAGAACGTTGCAAGCAATCTCTGCTATCCTCACCAATAATGGCAGCCATGCGTGTCAAACTATTCAGGTTGTGTAATAAAACTTTTCTGTATCTGGAAATTTGTGTAAATGATATCTACATGAATTCCAAAATTATCTGATATGTAAATTCAGTTAATTTTTTTCTCACTGTTTTTGAAATAAGTGTAGGTATTTCTTAGTCTCTCTTGAGATGTAGACAGAACAGAAAACAGAACATTTAAAAATAGGCATGTTTTTTAACTTACTTTTTGTTTTACTGTTTTTAGGTGCCAACCATTTTAAACTCTCTTCAGCGGAGTGTACAGGCAGTTTTGGTGGGCAAAATACAAATCCAGGACTGGTTCAGTAATGGGATAAAGAAGGCAGCCTTGATGCACAAATGGCCATTGAAAGAAATATCTGTAGATGAAGATGACCAGTGCCTGCTTCAGAGCGATGGTTTTTTCCTATATCTCTTATGTAAAGATGGACTTTACAAAATTGGCTCTGGATATAGTGGGACAGTGAGGGTAATGTCATTTCTTGTCTGATGAATGATAATTAAAATATTAGCTTTTAAGATCTCCCGTTGCCATTGAGAATCTTTTGTAACTTAGTAATGATCAGCTCTTTTACATTTTGTCTAATTTTTTCCACTGATTTCTATGAGAATTTTACAGCATTTTCCTACAGTTTTCACTTCTCAGTATGGCTGAAGATGTTGTTTAGATTATAAATGATTGATTAATTGTAGAATTGTCATTCTGATATTTGTTTAACAAATGGAATTTTCTGGTTTCCCAGGGCCATATATATAATTCTACATCCCGCATCAAAAATAGAAAGGAGAAGAAGTCTTGGTTAGGCTATGCTCAGGTAGGTGAATACTCAAAACGTAACAAGCACCCTCCCCACCCTTCCAAGAGTAATTTAAGTAGAGAACGGCTTAGAGAAAGTTTACATAGATACTCTATTGCTCCTTTGACTTTATTTATAAAAGTATTTCTTTGGTACTGAGTTTCAAGTTATTGTGGAAAATAAGGAACATCTAATGGTATATAGAAGGGAATAATGAAGTGTCATTTATTTGCGTTGTCACTGGAAGACTTTCTCCAAGTATGATGGTTCAACGTTTAAGTTTATGAATTGTGCAGTCACACTTACTTGATGTCTGCTTCTTCAGTAAATAAGTTGGTGGATGTAAAAATGCTGTTGCAGCAAAGTACTGTAGCAAATGCTTATAATACCAATTTACAATTTTTTTTAAAAACATTTGCAGTAAAACATAGAAATGCTCTTTAAGTCATTGAGTGTGGATTGAAGGGTACATAAACCATAAGTAGAAATAATTGTTGATGTTACCCCAGGGAAATGTAAACTATATTTGGATGGTTTGTTTTTTTTTAGAGTTAGTTTCTGGAATATCAGCAAACTTTTTTTATATGTTTGCCATTCATTATAGAAAACGTTTTGGTGTGGGGGTTTTTTGTTTGTTTTTCAGAATCCTGTTATTACCACTCAGTGCTCTCAAAAAACAGAACAACAACAACAACAAAAAAAAAGCAACACCAAACAACTAATTGAAAGAACACTGAGTTTGCTACATTTTTGTACTAATATTTTTATTGTATATTTACTGTTAACCAAGTGATCTCATTGTCCCTGTGTGAAACTAGGTATACACCTTACCATGCTTTTGAAGTGAAATTGTTCATTATAAATACATATTCTGTTATTACAGATGATAGCTTATATGATAACTGATTTTCTTTAGTATTACGACAGATTATCAAAACATATACTGATGCAAATGTGTGAGGATGCATTCGTTCAGGAAACTTTTTTATCAGTTTGGAAAGGAATAGGATCCATACAGTTTTACTACATACAGTTGCATATTTGGACATTTCTGCACATAGCTATAAATATATTTAATATTATTCTTTGCATGCTTGTACAGCTGTATGCATTCACGCAGTGATTGTGCACAATTGTGCTAGTTGGAAAACAGTCAGTCTGGTGCTATATTTATAGGAAGATACGTAAGGTTCATTTACTGCAAAGTATGTGACCATAAAAGAGGTGAGATGTGCCCACAGTCTCACTTCCCTTCAGCTGCTAGGTTAAGTCAGCTCAAGTTCAAGTGATTTTTCTTATTTCATCATGCGTGTTGTTTCAGACTAAAGCTTTTCTATCTTCTTTAATGGTCTTTACTTATTTTTCCTAGTTTGTGTATTGTTTTTTTCTCCTTTGGCTTTGATTAATGTATCCAGGAAAATTCAAGTAGTTTAGATGGAAGAAAAAGGGTCAGATGTATTCATTCATTCAAGTTAGATTATCGTAACTAGGGTCCGTGACTCTTTGGCAAGTGAATGTATTTTGACGTTAGGCCTCAGTGACTACCCTGTGAAATGCATTCATTCTTAGATGGGTAAATCCCCACCTGAGACCGGTCATGCTTCAAGCAAGTGCCAGACAGTGTCGAATCTCATGGTGTGACACTGCCATTGTCAGAATTATTATTTAGTCATTATTCATATCGGTCTCTGGAACCCTCCTATAAGTGAATACTACTTTGCTTGGCCTCAGTCACATTTAATGAATATGTTCATAGGTGCTCTTCAGTAATCTTTTTCCTTTCATGTGGCTGCATTTATAGGAGAAATGTTCTCTAAATGTAAATTCCCTGACTGTGTTCCTACGCTGCTCCTCAGCATCTTTGAAGGGTTCAATACGCTTTGCAAGATCTAAAAAGACATAGGAGGAAAGTTGCCAGGTGCTTCTCATATGCATATGTGTGTTATGTAGAATTGTGGGCTTATGCAGGCTATCTAGATTAAGGTAAAGCAAAACATATTTGTCCGTGTTTGTTTGTGCACTCAAAGTTATAGCTGTAAATAATAAACCTCAAACGGGAGCTTTCAGGTAGGTAAACCTTTTTACTGAGAAACAACTAAACTGGTGACTAAATCAAACATAGACAAAACAAAAACAGAAAACTAAGAAACCCACATATGAACAGAGAGAAGATACTGTTTTGGTATGCTAAAGTATACTAAAAGATGTACCACATCAGTATACTTGTTGATGTGGGCTGCTGACCATGTAGGTAATTTGGGCGTGTTGAAGGTGTTCTACATATGGAGAAACTGGAAGGGGAAATCATTAGTCCTAAATATGCCCCTTCACCTAGGTCTGGTTAGGAACTGGGAAGTGAACAATATAATAGCTCATTTTATGTAACCTTTTGTGTCATGGCTGCTGTCACCAAAATCCCTATGTACTTTGGGGGAATCTCTTTCATGAAGGGCTTAGAAAGCTTGCAAAACAAGACTGTCCCTAGTGGAAGTCAAGGTGGTTAACTTACATTTTTGAAAAATCTTCTAGTCTTTTAATATACTTACTCATTAATGTTCAGTCTACTATATGGGTCAATATATGCATCTTATTCCTGGAGTTCATGCAAATCTTTCACTGTTTTAGAAAATGGGGACAGTAATATGTTTTTTGCCATGGCTTTTAACTGTATTTTATACACATACGAAGAACAGATTTACTCTATGTTGCTTCAGAAGCTGTATGTGAGTATCAGCATGCTGATCACTGTGTGGAAAGTGTGGAGGGTGCCAAATTTCCAGTACTTGTCCAAGAATTTAATTATTGAAAAGAGAGTTGATTATCAAAGTAAAGCACGTTTAATGTGAAATGTTTCAAAAAAAATTACACAATGCCTAAAATAATAATCGACTCTCTTTCATTTTTGACATTAACCTTTGATGTATTTGAGATTATTTTCATACCAATGTATATATTCTTACTTTTACCAGGGCTATTTATTATATAGAGATGCGAACAATCACAGTATGACAGCCATAAGAATAAACCCTGAAACTTTGGAACAAGACGGTACAGTTGCTTTGCCAGGTATGAACCTCCAGATTTGAGAAGATGGTTATAGTTTACTGTTTACATGCTATGTATTTTCAAGTAGGCAGAAGAGAAATCACAATAGATTTTGAGATGAGAAAAAGACTGCTTTATTATGGCTTTGATTTGCTGCATTAGACCAGCTGCAGGATTTCATTCCGAGGTTTTGCATCTACACCAACTACTTCAAGAATATTGTAATTTTAAAAAAATGTGTAGTTATCTCAATTTAAAGACTCCAAGAGCTTAGCTTCCTTCTTAAAGAATTTTTGTTTGTTTCTAGTTCAGGCTTTAATAATATGGCTTAGGTATGACTTTGTTTCCAGTATCTTTTAAATGGAGGTAATCACAAACTATGACTACAGCCATTTGATTTTGAATATAGGCAGAAATATGTCCAAAAACCGAAGGAGACTAACGAACACTGATGGACCATGCTTTTAATGCTTCAATTAGTGTATTTGTTATTTATTTGTTTTTTCATAGGAGCCTTATAATTTGTGTCTCTGCTTAGAAAACTAGGATGTTCCTCCAACATGTTTTAATGGCTTCCTGGTGAAACTTGTCTGTTAGCTACCCATGCAAACAGACAGGGCACAAGAATATCTTTTTATCAAACAACGACAGGTTTATTCTTATAGATTAGAAGAAAGATTTTGTATTGCATCTTGGCATATGTAAGAAGGCACTGACTGAAACCTCTGAAAAATTCTCTATTCTCGTATTTCAAAAATAATATTTCAAAACCAATTTTTCTGAAACAAAGTGTGCATGTAGAATCTAGTCTGTGCAACCATTTGCATAGTCCTTAAAATGCTAGTGTCACTTGAAGCTGCTTGGTCTGTATGGGGATATATGAGAAATTTGGGAGAGAGCATGTTCAAGGACCTGACAAATTGCCTCGCAGGATTGTTTTTCCACTTTCTTCACCTCAAGGCAGCTTCAACCATTAGGGTCCTTTGAGGTCCTTAACTGTGTTATCACTGATAAGCAAAGTATTATTTTTTATGCAGGCCTTAAGAGACACTTGAACACATTTGAAGTCTACACCTCAAAGCTGTTAGCTTTCTTCTGCAAATCTTGGTGAAAACAAGGGTCATTCTGCAAGACAGCCTGTTTATACTACAAAAAGACAAAAATTAAATAGAAATGTATTAAACCTTCAGTGCAAAAGCAAGTCTTAAAACCGTGGAAATACCCCTTCAGAAATCCCTCACAAATTGTCACACAATTGTGTTTTGTGTGGTTTGTGATAGTGTTGAAGTGGATGCTAGGTGTTGTCTGTAACTGCTACCCTTTGTACTTCAGCCCTTGAACTTTGCTGTCTTGCTTTCTGCACTTATACGCATTTATCTCATGCTTAGTTATTATGAGCAGGTAATGGCCTTGTTCTTTTGGCTAGAACAAGCGGAAAGGGCTCCACTTCTTGTTATTTCTGTTTCCCATTAAAAGGAAAAAAAGGGAGGTGGGTGCAAGTATGTGACCTATCCTGAGGAAACCCGAGTATGTACATAACTCTAAATAGTAAGGGCTGTCCCATGTCTCATAGCATGTTCTATAGTTCTGAAAAACCACACCGGATAGAACTAGAGGGCAGTGACCTTGCTAACAGCTGAACACGGATATGAATCCAAGTATTTTCTCCAAATTGGTGTGGTATTCAGATGTAGTTCTATCCGGAGTTAATCTCTTTCAAAAGCCCTGGTTGGTCATAACACATTTAAATAAGGCATTCGTATTTATTTGTAAAGGGATGAGTAGGAGATTGGGTAACGTGATGAGGAGTTGATAGTAGCTGGAAGTCATGTGGCATTAGAAAACTCTATGAACTGTGGAACATTATCTTCTCTTTTCTCAGACGGTAGGATCCACCAGCTTCTTGAAACTATAAACCTCTCTTTCAAAGGGCAGCGTTTCTGCTCTGACAGATGATCTAGCAAATCTAACAATGTATGTGGAACTACCGGACAGTTTGTCAACATTCTTGCATCTAATGAATGCCTTTGCAAAGCTTCATACACTATCCTTGAGCTATCGATCTTGCCTTCCCAGTAGAGATATCGTACAATAATCACCAAATTCTGCGATTTGCTATGTGATTGGACCTGAATTTACAGAGGAGGTTTTCATCTTAACTGTTTCTTTAATGGTAATTCTCACTATGTACCTTAGAGAAAGGTTGCTGCATTCAGCTGAAGAAGTAGAAGGTTTCATTGTTCTTTAAAACTGCGTAAGTATTTTGGAACTAAGGGCTGTTTGCTTGGTCTGCATAGTACCACAACTGAAGGTGGAATCACAGAATAGGCAGAGTTTAAAGGCAGACATGAGGATCGTTGAATCCAACTCCTGATTCCACACAGGGCAACGTCAGTGTTGAACAGTATTTCTGAGAGCATTGTCCAAATGCTCCTTGAACAACGGACAGGTTTGGAGCTGTGACCACTTCCCTGGGGAGCCTGTTCCAGGCCCTGACCACCCTCTTACTGAAGAACCTTTTTTGTAATATTCAATTTGAACTTCTCCTCACACAACTTTAAGCCGTTTCCACCTCTCCTATCACTGCTCACCAGAGAGCAGAGATCATCACCTCCCTCTCTGCTCCCACTCATGAGGAAGCTGTAGATAGCACCGAGGTCAACCCTCGGTCTCCTCTTCTTTGAGCTTAACAAACCGTCTGCTCCTTGTAAGTCGTGCCCTCTAGTCCTTTCACCATCTTTGTTGCCCTCCTTTGGAAACATTCTAGTATTTTTATATCCTTCTTATATTGTAGAGCCCAAAAAAGATAAGCTCAGTAGTATTTAATAGCAGGCACTACATTCATGACACCTTGTATGAATATGGAAGGTGATGTTTGACAGTCATCTTCTCTTGGAGCCTTTGAAGTGGCTGTGACTAGCCTGTGTCTATAGTTAAGTTATTTAGGTAAGATATAAAAACCTTCTGCTACAGTGCTCTCCAAACAGAAACCCTGAGTAGCTTTTCTTGATCCCCAGAATAATTTCCAAAGTCATAATGAATGAATAAGACTACAGATGATCAGAAGAGCACCTTGCTAGCTGAGATACTTCCACGGTCCTACTTTTTGCAGATACTTCATTCACCTCCATTTTCATTTTCTCCTTTTTCATTTTCTCCTTTTACATTTCCATTTTCTCCTCTCCCCATTAATTTGATATTTATTGATGCATCTGGGTTATTTAATCAAGTGCTAATGTTTAGGGAGTCTTCTGAAGAATCTATTTTAAAAAGGCACACCTGTTCCCAGTTTCCTTTCCAAAAGAACCAGACAACTACATGAACAACCCCCCAAAGTTGTTTACTGGGAGGCTTATCTCTTCGATAGTAATGACTCAAAAATTAGGCCAAACAATGTAATATGGATCAAGTGATGGCAAGAATATCCCGTTTCCTTGACAGTTACACTTGTGTTAGCATGTCATATGCCATTCAAGGGATCTTAATACTTACCTATAAGACATCCAGCTTCCTGTAGCCTTTCAGAAATGTCATTTAGATTATTTTTGGAACTTCAAGCTATTGACAACTCTTTCTGCTACATTACTAATACCACTTTGCAGCATAGAGAATAAAGTGAACTGACTTCAGTCATTAAATCTGAGCTTAGTGTTGAAAGAGCAGTATTTCAAATTTCAGTGCATATGCCGTTCTCCATCCTGCCTGATGCTTACATACATTGTGTTTCATACTTGTATGTGCTCTACTTTAGGTCTGTTACTTCAAGATGTGAGAATTAGAGTAGGCCACCTAACGCATATTTTATTCCTTGTAAGATATTTTATAGGACTAGACAATATAGCAGGAAATAGTAAATAAGATTTTGGTTTTGTAAATAGTTCTTCAAGTATGTTTTTTTCAGCTGTATTATTTTTATTAAAAGTACTTTCTCTACCTACTTTGCAAAAACTAACAAATTTGCTGATTATGCTGGAAGCATATTGTGTATGTTTCATCTAGCGTTAAATCTGCTAGATAAACTGACCAATGCTGGAACTTTGTTTAGGTTATTATGCAGGTACTTAGAGCATAAAATAGTTGTCCTATAGTATTTTTGGAAGAGGCCTCTTTCCTCTGTGTAATCAATGAAGGAGACACTTTACAAGACATGAATCTCCCTTGTTAGTAGCTCCATCAGCAGAGCAGGAAAGAAGACATTGTATAGGGATATACCTCTAAACTTGTAGAGAAAGTAGTCGTCTTCTTTTTTTCTTTAATGTGGGCAGAATTCTCTCCCTACCTTTTTTCTTGGAAGTGGCCGACCTGTTTTCAATAAATGCATGATACATGCAAGTATAAGTCTTACAGTTTTACAAAAAGCGCTAGATTTTCTCCTGATGAACAATGGAAAAACAAACGATGAGAAGTTCGATTATCTCACGTTCATTTATTTCTGTAGGTTTTATATGCTGGACTTAGTAAATTTTTCTTAAAGATAATGAACCTTACTTAAAAAAATCTTTGGGACATGGGAAAGACTCCCATGCAAAACTGAAAGTTCTGTTACAAAAATTTAGATTACCCCTCACATATGAATAGTAGTTTATTTTACAATTAAATATCAGGGTAACCTCTTACATTTCACACAACAGAAATAGTTTTAATAACTTGTAAAGGGACGGAGGAGTAATATATGTAATATATAGGTGAGAGAGAAGAGATCTAATAAAAAATCATAAAATAACACATTATCGGGACAGTATGTTCTCTTTGCAGATCTAACTAGAACTCTTGTAGTTAGACTGTAGTGAGAGTAAATTAAGTGGAAGCAGAGAACTGTGTATGTATGTTAATATTAACTAATCAGCGCACTCCATCTTTCACAGATTGTCATACTGAAGGGCAGAATATCCTCTTCACTGATGGAGAATATATTAATCAAATAGCAGCATCTAGAGATGTAAGTGTTATATATGATGGGTAAACTATTTTTACCTCACCTAATTGCTTTATTTTACAAAACGTATGCAATTTCATTTTTGCTCAAAGTTTGGCTTTTTCTTAGCTACCACAACTAAGGAAGAAATCCATGTAGCTAAAGGTAATGAGAAACTGCCATGTATGTGTATATTCACACAAGTTTGATTTGTAATGGAAATCCTTCAGATAAGTTTTAATAAAACTTTCAATAAAACTTTCAGATAAGTTTTAAGAAAAACTTCATCGTTCCTTCTGGGAAAAAAAAATATGACTTTTTAACATGTTCTTCTGTAGGGGCTCTGTGGGATAAGCTGCTTAGTGCAATTTTTATCTTAATTTCGTTTCCTGTAATTGCTTTGGTACTTGTTGGAGAATTTCAGACAGACTTAATAGAAGAGGTAGCAAAAATAGAAGCAAAAATAGAAGAGGTAGCAAAGATACACTACATTCCAGTAGAGTTTATATGAAAATTGACTATTGGCCAAAGCTGTGGAAACCCTAATAAGTGCTTCGATGAGAGGCGAAACCGTGTTAGCTGTTGTATATTTTCTTTGGCAGGCAGCTATTGCATTCATAGTTCTGGACTGGTCACTGTTTACTGCCCATGAGAAAACTGTAATACACGGATGGAGCAGGACGGGGGTGGGGCAGGGTAGGCAACAGATACTAGACATGCATCTATAAGGAAACCAGTATTAACCAATTTCCCTGTTCAGACAGCTTGTTTTTAACATGGCCAGATGAATGTACTTGTAAACAGAAACCTCTTTTAGCTACTATTTAAATAAGTCATCCTTAAACTGCACTTAGAATTTTGAGTTATGAACCAGGAGAAGTTGAGGGCTTAAAGTAAGGTTATAAATCATTGTGAAAGCAAGAGTTCTGTGGTGAAGTTGGGAGCTAATTATTTCTATATCAATTCACTATTTTCGTAGCAAATTCAAAATATTTTTAAGGTCTGTCAGATGCTTCTCTTCAGACCATTCTGTGCCATTTTCTTTTTTCCTCTGTACTAAATGTTACTTTATCTGTGTGCCATCTGATAATTTGCTCTGATATAGGATTATGCACTTAGACCGTGAAAAGTAAATCAGTGTATTTATTGTTCAATAAAAAAGTGAATATTTTATTTATTACAGGATGGCTTTGTAGTGCGAATATTTGCAACTAGTACTGAGCCAGTACTGCAACAGGAACTGCAGCTTAAGCTTGCAAGAAAATGCTTACATGCCTGTGGCATCTCATTGTTTGATCTGGAAAAAGACTTGCACATTATCAGTAAGTCCTGTTCTTTGAAGGTTAATAGTAAGCTAGTAATTCAAATAATAAGACTGAAACCCTGCCCTTCCCTTTGTTTGCCTTTATTATGTGAAGGAAGGTATAACTCCATTACAAATATCAAGAAGTATGAGGTTTTTGAAACAGCTTAAACACTGCTTGGCTCATAGTAAGCCATACAGTCATTTTGAACCACAGTCTTTCTGTCTTTTCCAGTATTTTCCTTTAGTTTATAATTATAGCATTGTTTGAAACTTAAACTTCATCACAAGGCTCACATAACATGTATTTAAGCTGTACAACTCCTTGCTGTGGGTCGGTGTTTATGAAAGTTAAAAGGACTGCTGGCTGGATTCACGGAAAAGGAATGCATTGAAAGATAGATACTAACATATTTGGAAACCGCCTTTGTGTCAGAATTTCTGAGATGGTAAACCATTGGTATCTATGAAGGTAGTTTGGAAAAGTCACTTGGCATTTGCTTTGTTTTTTTGCTATTTTAGGTGACTGCTTTTGGCAGAACAAAAGGATGTTTGGCTACATGGACCTTTTGTCTGACCAAGTGCAGTTGCTCTTACATTAGTGTTTTTTTCCTGTTTGAACAACTCCACCATGTCTAGCCCAGTAAGCCTTCTGGCAGCAAAATTTGTTTCACTTGCAGCTTTCTTAGAACCTTTGTTGTTACAAACTCTCCCTGATGGAGTTAAGTCCATACACTAATCTGTGGAACTGCCTGGTAAAACTGACTCGTTATCTGCAATCTTCCTTGCACAGGTACAGGGTTTGATGAGGAATCAGCTGTCCTTGGTGCTGGAAGAGAGTTTGCCCTTATGAAAACTGCTAGTGGAAAGGTATTGAAAATGTTTTGTAATAAACAGCAAGTTGCATCAATATATTTCTATTTTTTAAATTTAATTACTATTTTCAACAATTTCTTTTTGCCTTCTTAATATGTTAGAATGAATTTATATGACTGTATTTAAATAAATTTTCAGAGTCCTCTTTAAAGGGAAAAATGCAAATAATTGAAAACATAAGTAGTTGGAACCCTTGGGTAATCTGTGGCTTATTTGTTTGGTTGAATTTATAGGAATTTCTACAGTCACTCTTACTTAGAGACAGTGTGGGGTTTTGTTTTATATTTGAGGGAGAGAGATTACCTTTTGTCTACAAATGATGTATTAGCACACTTGCAAAAATCTTTGACTTCCTCATGACTTTCCATAAGCCATCTAACAATAGCTGTTTCTGTCTCAGTCTGTTTTTTCAGGTCCTTCAGACAATTATCATGAAATTTCCCCCATAAAAAGTTTTTGGTTGATTTTAAGTCATTTGATACATTGGTTCTGCTTAGTAGAGACTGTTTTTCAGAGGTGCTTGCACATTCACTGAAATTTAGAAATAGTTTTGCTTACTTTCACTATGACTTTTTGACATTATTTAATGTGCTTGTATGTCGGTTTGGAAAAGTAATGTTATTTCACATGTATAAGCATAGATCTTTTTTTTCCTGTGCTCAGAATTTTGTTGCTGTATTGGAATGAGGCTTTGTTATGTTCTCATCACAACAGTGAGATTCATGAAAATAATCACATATAAGCTTAACTATTTTTTCCCAGTAAAATTTAATAATACGAAACCTAGAATTTGGTCAAGCTAGAACTCTTCAGGCTATAGGAGGAGATAAATTATTTTGATCTGCAGACTGAGAGCTCTCTTGAAGTTAAAGTCAGCAAACTTCCTAGTTTTGGTCCCTTACGTTGTGTGTTTAAGCATAAAATACACTGTATAAGACATAATGAAAAATGGCTTTAAGTGCCTACATAAGTTAACACACCCATTTCATAGTGCTGTCTAGAGGAAGTCTTTTGTCCACATCAGTCATTTTGTATTTGTTCAAGTGACACGTTGTGTTTTATGTTACTGTTCACGTGCTCACTGGCCTGATGCATTTACTGAAAATAAGTTTTTTATATATATATATATATTTAAGCATATTAGCATTCATAGAAAATTAGTGGGTTTAATTATTTATATTGTATTTATACCATATTGCTTTTACAGAGACATTTCTCTTAAATGTTTTTAGCACTTAGTTTCCTCTTAATAGTTTCTCTTGAACAGTTTCTTCTTGTGTATTTAATTTGTAAAGCCAATTAGATACTAAAACTATCTGTTTCTCAGTAGAATGCATATTTCAAACCAAGTAGAATCCAGTCAGGATGTTTCTCCCATTAAATCAAAATTCATAGGTTTAGGATAGAGATAGTTATATCAGGAAAAGTTCCATACATTTTGAAATGTGATAGGCATTAAATACAGTGCAGCTTCAAACTGATACATGTTGAAGTGTTGTGGTGTAACTGCAAATGATATACTGTTTTTTTCCTAGATTTATTATACTGGCAAATATCAAAGCCTTGGAATCAAACAAGGTGGACCTTCAGCAGGAAAATGGGTTGAACTACCAATCACAAAATCTCCAAAGATTATTCAGTTCTCTGTTGGACATGATGGTTCACATGCCTTACTTGTTGCAGATGATGGAAGTATATTCTTCACAGGTTCTGCTAGTAAAGGAGAGGATGGAGAGTCAAGTATGTATTCAGTTTGCTTGATCAGTAGTTTATAAAAGCCTATTAACTACTTTTTAATTTCAAAGGAAAATCGTTAACATTTTCCAAGAACTTGAAAGCACGCCATCGGTAGAATTATTTTATGTAATAGGTATATTTTATAGGAATAGTTTTTGAGAGTTGTATTAAAGTAATTACCACATACTAAAGGGATTTGGGGTGTAAGCACAGCAGCTAATTTTGTGAAGTTATGCTTTAAGCAAAAATTGGATGTTTATGAAAACTTCACTCTTGTGAACTTTGAAACTTCCTTGTATTTCAGTAAAGTTTTCCAATGACATTAAATATTGCTGGTTTGAATTTTACCCCAATAAACAAC
This sequence comes from Anser anser, assembly GCF_964211835.1. Classification (NCBI taxonomy): domain Eukaryota; kingdom Metazoa; phylum Chordata; class Aves; order Anseriformes; family Anatidae; genus Anser; species Anser anser. The sequence continues at coordinate 166,983,020 of NC_139720.1, forward strand.
CAGCATCACTATTTCTCTCAGCTAATGATGTTGAACTCATTTTTAGCACAGTTTGGATTCTGTGGTGGGAGTGCTATTTTAAAATTGTTCTGATAAAAGTCAGTCATATGTTCAGTCGAGAGGCCATGTAGTCTGTCTGGGAATTTGTCTAAAAATCTGAAGACCCAAACTTTTGCCTCTTCGCTGTTGTTTTAGAGAACTTTGTAAACTGGTGTTTTGCCAGCTGATGTTTCTCTATTATGGAGAAATTATAGAAAAATAATACAAAAATAATGCCCAAAATTAAATATTTCACGTTTGGAAACAGGCTGTTGTGTTAGTTTGTGTGAGATTTAGGTGGGGTGGGGAACGGCAAAGACTTTAATAATGCTGGAATTTTTGTGCCTCAGTGTAGTCAGTCAGAAATATCAAATTCAAGTCTTTATGCAGTACTAGATGGTTAGAATTTAAAATAGAATTTTAAAATAGATTTCAAGTGTGTATGTGTGGGGGTATATATGTGTATATATGTACAACATGAGGTTGGACCCAGCTTTATCTCAATTTACTGTATAGTAGTTTTACCTTTCAATGACGCTGTTAACTAAAAATCATTGGGCACCATATACAAGGTATGGCATTGCTCATTTTGAAACAAAACACATATAGCCTAGTGTTACTGTGAAAGATCAACTACATGGACAGTATTCTCCAAGAATGTGTATTTTTTCCCATATGACATAACTAAAATACAGGCAAGAACATATTATATCATAACATAGTTGATAATGCATGTAGAGGGGATTCTTGAATGTGCTCAAGGGACAGGAAGTTAGTATTACTCCTGTATAAAAGTCTGTGGATAACAAACATTGTATCAGCCGCAGTAACCTTGTAGAGTTTTAAATGCAAATCTACTGAAAATTGCATGGAACAAAATCGTATTTCTTCCGTCAGTAAATTTAGAGTAAATTTAAGAGATTTAATCATTTTAGGCAAAAAGATTTCAGAAAATATATTTAAAAGCAGAAATTTCAAGATTTACTTGGGCAATTATTTGGAACTTACCTAAATACAAATTATTCTTTTTGTTGTATTAAAATAATCTACAATTTCAGATGAAACAGAAGTTTAACACTTTGAAGTAAATTGCTGTTACTGCTTTTGTTTGAGTAACGGGAATTGAAGTGGATTTCAACACTAGGTCTTTTTACTGGAGAATGTGATCAGGAACCTGATCAGTCTATTCTCAGTTCTTTAAAAAGTTCAACTGTATTCAGACTGATCTAGTTGTCTTTGTCACTCTGTAATTTGGCTTAGAGTGGATGTGCTCAAACTTTACAATTTTTTTCTGATTTCTTTTAAACCTAGGCAGGAAGATATGGATTTCTGCCTGCAAAGTGCATGTACACGTTCTCTGTAGAGAACGTTAACTGTTAGCAATTAAAGGTAGCTTCTCAGTTCTCTGACTTGGGTGAAGTTCATAGGCAGGAATAGTAGCTGTTAATTGTTTCATCTGGTCTTTAGCTGTTCTTTTATTGTTTTGTTTAAGAACAGAGTGCAAACAATCTGGGTGTTTTTTTCTTGTTGTTGTTTATTTTTAATAATTTTCAGTACTTCTCTTTTCACCTTATAGGAATCTGTTAAGACTCAACTGTTTTTAAGTATCATTTTAATAAATCATTTAATAAACAGGGAATTTAATATTTTTCTTTAGAAATTAACAACAAAACTTTTAATTGTATAGCTTACTTTGCATATATTGTCACATATTTTTCTGAGGTGGCATTGAAGACTTTAGTATTTTTGGTTTTTTTGGACTATATATTGCTTTGTAAAGCTCATGAAGTATGAGGCCAGTTCAGTGTATATATAATAAAAAAAAAAGCATGAAGATTCATTACAAGGATATCAACTCATGACTTTTTTTTGCAATTGAATTTTGAGAGAAACCAGTGCAATCCAGTAAAAATTAGACTGGGAGATCATATAGATGGATTTTTTTCAGTAGTATTCTGAAAACTAAACCCTATTTAGAAAACAAATGTTATTATGTATTCAGAGCTTTCTTGTAAAATGACATGTACTTTATTAATTTATTTAAAGCTAAAAGCAGACGGCAGTCAAAACCATATAAGCCTAAAAAAATCATCAAAATGGAAGGAAAGATTGTGATATCTACAGCTTGCAATAATGGAAGCAGTTCTGTAATTTCAAAAGATGGAGAACTCTACATGTTTGGAAAAGATGCCATTTACTCTGATAGTACAAGTAAGCTAATATTTGTCTTTTAAATGATTTCTTAAATAGAGCAAATGAAATTAGTTTGAAGTTTTTAGCCTGTGGAAATGATGTTTGTGTGTTTCTTACTCTCCTAATAAATTTCTGAATTTCTGCTGGTTCAGCCAGATATGACAGAAGAATAGAAAGACAAGACAGAGTTTCCTTAAGTTCTGTAAAAATATATAGCAGCACCAGGGACAAACTCCCAAATGAATGTATCCACTAAGGGAAAAAAAATAAAATCAGTTGTGTTCTTAATATAACACTTGACAGCCACACAGGAAAGTCAGAAAAATGAGACATATTGTGGACAAAGTCTGCAGGAAACCAGGCCTTATAAGTTTCTCTGCGCACAAAATAGCCTGTTTTGATTTTGTTTATGATCCTGTACATCTCTATTTAAACAAAATTTTAAAGAAATAAAGCCAATGGGACTATGACACCTTTAGAATTGTTTTATAAAATTAGTGATTTAGGGCAGGATTTATTTTACTTCTGGCTTTTTTCTTTTTGCAGTAGACATGATCTAGGATTAATGCTCTTTTCACTTCTTACTCTAGCACTTGTTTCCCTTATCCATTATACTTCTGCCTTACTGTTAACTTAATAGTTGTCAGTATTCATTAGCAATTGTGTAATACTGCAGAAGTTTTCATCTCAAGTAGAAAGTGCAATAAACCACTCAACTATTCTGTGTCATATAGGTTTAGTAACAGATTTGAAAGGCCACTTTGTGACTCAAGTAGCCATGGGCAAAGCTCACACCTGTGTGTTAATGAAAAACGGAGAAGTTTGGACATTTGGCGTAAATAATAAAGGACAATGTGGAAGAGACACAGGCTCCATGAGCCAGGGAGGAAAAGGTGAGGAACCTACATTTTTCCTTTTGTTTCGTGTGCTGGAAAATATCACAAGTAAAAAAGCATAACTATTTATTTAAAATATAATTGTAATGCTAACGCTTAAGCACATACAGTGTACTTTAAAAGAAAAAAAACACAACAAAGCAGGCATGCACAAATGCTTCTGCTTCAAAAACATTTGGTTTTGTACATACTAATAAAACTAGCTTTGTAAAAAATCTCATTTACTTTTGTTGGCAAAAAAGCTTTTCTTTAAAACAACTGAATAAAACCAAACCTCATTATTCCTTTTCTTAGTTGTGAAGGCTAGATACATGCCCCAGCTCACGCTTGGAAAAGTTTCAGAGGTGTCATTGTGCTGACTGAGCATACAAATCAGACATTTGTAGTTGTTCCTTTTAAAATCTGATCTGTGAATGTTCTTCAGATCTTTTTCAGTAGCCACTGCTGAGCTCTGAAAACAGATGTTTATTCTTTCAATATCCCAATTAGGTTTTGGAGTTGAGAACATGGCAACAGCAATGGATGAAGATCTAGAAGAGGAACTGGATGAAAAAGATGAGAAGTCCATGATGTGTCCTCCAGGCATGCATAAATGGAAGCTGGAGCAGTGCATGGTGTGCACTGTATGTGGGGATTGCACAGGCTATGGAGCTAGCTGCGTTAGTAGTGGCCGTCCTGACAGAGTTCCTGGAGGGTAAGCAGACATACGGAAATAGACTTACTGTAGTGGGTTGAACAGGTAAAGCATGTGTTGAATTCAAACTGAGCTGTTGTGTTCTTAAACTTCAATGTAAGATAATATATTTAAACAGGTACGTGCTTTTAAAATCAGAAATAAGTGAAATTTTTTGTAAATAGCTTGTAATGGTTGTAGCTTATTTAAATGCTTTTTAAAAATTTCTTTAGGATATACCTTTTTCTTTACTAGAAGCTGTTGAATACGACCAATAATATAGATTGTCTCTTGCCAAACATGTCTCTTGAAAGGCACTTAGAGAACAAAGCTATTATCAGACTTAGTCAGCATGGGTTCATGAAGGAAAAGTCCTGCCTTAGTAATTTGATCTTCTACGATAAGGTCACCCACAGTGAATGAAGGGAAGGTGGTAGACATAATCTTTCTGGGTTTCAGTAACGCTTTTGCTACTGCCCCTTACAGTGTCATTCTGGGTAATTGTCCAGCTGTGCTTTGAACAGGTTCACACTATGCTGAGTGGTGAACTGGCTGAACAGCAAAGTGCAGAGGGTTGTGAATAGGGCTACATTTGGCTGGTGACTGGTCACCAGTGGTTCCCAAGGGCAGAATCCTAGGGCCAGTTCTGTTCAGCATTTTTATCGATGATCTGGATGCAGGAGTTGCTGCAAACTTAGCAAGTTTGCTCGTGATACCGAACTGGGAGGTGCTGTTGACTCTGTAGGGATGAGAGGCCTTACAGAGGGACCTAGATAGAGTGGAGCATTGGACAGTCAGCAACAAAGGAAAATGCTGGGTTCTGCACCTGGGACGCAGTAATGCTGGGCACAGGTAAAGACTGGGAGATCAGTGACCAGAGAGCAGCCCTGCAGAAAGGGATCTGAGTGTGCTAGCTGACAGCAGGCCCAACAGGAGCCAGCAGTATGCCCTGGCAGCCAAGAAAGCAAACCGCATAGCCAGCCAGTCAAAAGAGGTGATTCTCCTGCCATATTTAGCATCGTTGTGGCCTCATCTTGAATATTGCATACAGTTCTGGACCCCACAATATAAAAATGATGCCAAGATGCTTGAGTGTGTCCAGAGGAGGGCAGCAATGCTGATAACAGGGTGGGAAGTCATGGAGAGGCTGAGGACACTTGGGTTGTCTAGTTTGGAGGAAAGGAGGCTCAGAGGTAACCTCGTTGTCCTCTGCATCTTCCCGAGGAGCGGAAGTGAAGAGGGAAGTGCTGGCCTCTTATGTGTGGTAACCAAGGATGTGCCGTGAGGGAATGGCACAAAGATGCGCCAGGAGAGGTTGAGACTAGACATTGGAAAAATACCGTGAGGTTGGTCAAACACTGGTATGACCCAAACACCTAGCAAGGTGCTTGATTGCCCAGGCCTGTCAGTGTTCAAGAGGCATTTACATAATGCCCTTATTAATATGCTTTAAGTTTTGATTAGCCCTAAAGTGGTCAGTCAGTGGCTGTTGGACCTAATGATCTCTGTAGGTCCCTTCCAATTGAACTATTGTATTTTACTTACAGAGCTGTTAGCTACAGGATAACCTTTCTTTGTCCTATGATGGAAGATTTTATCTTGGTCTTCCATTTTATTTTATCTGTTACTTCAGGTTTGAGCAGCATAAAGGACCACTGCTTTGCACATTGCCATTACTTTCTCCAGCATTGCATGTGCTCGCTGTTTCCCTGTTTGTGTTTTCATGTAGTGTGCATTTAATTAAACAAAGAAACATTATGCCGAGAAGTCAGTTCAGGTGTGTGTTGTCAGTGTATGCTCCCAGGCACCATGCAACAGCATCTAGGATATAAACTAGTTATACTTTCTGTTTATCTTGGGAAGAATTACGTTATTAGTTTGTTCTATTTGTGAGCATGTATGTTTTAATTACCAAGGCATCAATAATGCATGAGAATTAAAAGTGTTGATAAAGTAACTCTGTTTGCTGCAGAATCTGTGGCTGTGGCTCAGGTGAGTCGGGCTGCGCTGTTTGTGGCTGCTGCAAGGCGTGTGCTAGAGAACTGGATGGCCAGGAGGCAAGGCAAAGAGGAATCCTTGATGCTGTAAAAGAGATGATACCTTTAGATCTCTTACTGGGTAAGTGATATGAAATTAGGAAGATTACTTTTATTTTTTTATCTTACTACGATTTTTTATTTCCAGTTGAAGTGGGGTTTTTCATTTGTTTCCTTTGATACTTCTGTTTTTACTCTTTAAGTAAAATCAGTCCTATTGCTGACTTTTGAAACCTGAGTTGGAATAACAGGTTAGTGTAGAAATAGGTGTTCTTTTCAGTTAATACTTTTGCTTGCATTTTATTTTTTTTGTGTTATATGATAAAAACTTTACCATAACTTATGCAGTTCTTTCCTCGCAACTTCTGGACTTAGATGATAATTTTAGTATAAGAGTGTTAAAATGGATAAAATATAACTTATCAGGCAGATTTGTTTATAGTTAGTGTAGCAAAGTGGGATCATTCTGGTAAGTGAAACGTTTTAAATTTTTCTTTGCTATAGATATGAGTGTGCCATTTTGACCTGTGTGGTTGGGATACTAAGGCTGATCCTACAAAGTTGTTCTTGCCCATTTTTGATAGCTTGAGTTTTTCTATGATCTTATTTGGAGACATGGCAAAAGATGGGAAATATAATTTCTTGAGAAATTCTTCTTTCTCAGAATTTATTGGAGTAGGTATGTTGCCAGGAGTATGGAAATTACTTAAAAACGCACATGCACATTAGGAACGCCACCTTAAGTCTTTCCTTGTTCTAAGATCTGTTATAGTAGCATTTTTAATATTATATTCTCTCTACTTACATCTAGGCAGTTTCAGATTTTAGGAGATTTTGCTAGGTCCAACTTTTCTTCCTTTTTTAATTTTTTTTATATATTTGTTTTTTATATTTATTCTTTCTTCCTTATTTTTTTTAGATTTAAGTAGAGGCCTTAATCCTGCATAGAAGCCGTATCCGATATAGAAAAGGAGCGTAAAACAATCATATGCTTAAGTTAAAATATTTGTGCATCTCACCAATTTTTATTTTTTTTTTGAAAAGTAGTCATCAAAAATCTTATGCTATAATTTGAATGTGAGTTTTTTTCCACATAAAAGTTAACTGGAGTGTTTCTCTTGATAAGTTATTCTAACACTAAGGACCCCCTAATGTTACAGAAGTAGATTTATGCTGTATTGCACTGACAGTGAATGTAACAACAGCATCTCTGCTTAACAGCTCTATTTTCATTTATGACCAAGGATGAGTTAAGGTTTTTGTGTTTACCCCTGCTTTGCTAACTCCTCTCCTAGCAGGATAGATAGCTCTTGGTCCTGTGTTGGGCTTTGGCATAGTTTAAGGTGAGCGCATTGAATTGATTAAGTCACATTTGCCTGGAGAACAGTGACAGTGCTTCAAGGTGCATTGTTTTATCTGATGTCAGGGCCACAGTTTATATATGTATATAAAATTGCTACAATTTCCTGAAGAAACATTGAAAAAAGGCAGTGCAAACAGCAGTTGTGTTGTTGTGTTCATTCAAGATGATCCATGGTACAAAAGTGCTTATCAGTACATTTTGAATTCATATTAAATTAGCTAGTTGTTAAATAAGTCAGGATTTACATACAGATATGTCCATGTGTTAAAGTAATCAAATGTTTATTATTGACATTTTATTTTATGATTGTTTATGTTTGTCATTTGTGTTTATGTTTGTTAATAAACCCTTCTGATTTTTTGGGGGGAAAAATTGAGATAACTATGATAACAGATAAGTAACCATAAATATGTAATAAAGTAATAAGCTTGATAAAAATTATTAAATACTAATCAGTAATGTTGAAATTGTGGCAGATTCATGAAAATCAAAATTCAAAGAAAAGGTCTAGTACTCTTAAGAAATATTGCTCATCTCCTTTTTTTTTTTTTCCCCCTAAATATTTTGTAAGAGCCACATAAGGGACAGGTAGGAAGTTGGCTTCAGTTTCCATTTACTAAACTTCCACTGGGGTTTATTACTCTCATAATACGTAAAACTATCTTTAAAAATTGTTTTGTTTTCTTAATCTGTGTAGCTGTCCCTGTTCCTGGAGTAAATATTGAAGAACACCTTCAGTTACGGCAAGAAGAAAAGCGGCAGCGTGTAAACAGGAGACACAGACTGGAAGAAGGAAGAGGTAAGTGACTTAGTGATGAGAGGCTTGAATAGTCTAAGCAAACTTACTGTTTTCTAGGAATGGAAATTAACTACTTTTGTTAATTAGGCTGATACAGTAATCAAACACAAATCAGAACCTAAAAAACTAGCTTATGTTATTTCGCCTTCTTTAGGAATATTGGGAGAAGTCTATGCATTTGTTAATGTGTATTCATTAAAATTTCAGTGGTGAAGAGTAGCATTTTGTATTAATTTTATGTAGTCAATTTTCACTTTTGTTGTTTCAAAATGGAATAATAATTATTTACTGTAAATGCTTAAACTGTCTTTATACAGAAAGACTTAAAATGTGTGCAAGCTTGTCCAGTGCTCATTTTCTATAGTATGAATTATTTATTATAAATTATTAATGAATTTTTGTACTATAATAGTAAGCAAAATTTATTGGTTTATAAAATGAAATTTTCTTTATTTGAATAGCCTGAAATGATCCAGTACACTGATGAAATTAAACAAAAAACACTGGATCATTTCAAAGTTTTACTGCTTTCTGTATTACCTACCTCAGGAATTATTGTTGATATTCTAAACAAACAGACTGTTTAGACAAGATTTCAGCACTGTTCTTTTTTTTAATATATCTCAGAATCTTAATCTGTTAAATAATTAAAGTTGAGAGATTTTAGATTGATAGAACTCATAATATTTTAGTGAAGCATGCTGATGTGGTTGGTAATATTATTGTGCACTGGGGAGAGGAACAATTTTGTTGAAATTTTATGGTGTTTAAGCTTCTGCTGTGTTAGTAATGCTACATTTTGATTCTGTCACTAATGTCTGATTTGTATTTTTTATAAATAACTTCTTTTAAGATTTAGCTAGTTTTTTTTTTTTTCCTAAGATATAGTGTACATTGTGATCAAACTTATTTCTTAGAGTCCAAGCCAGTGAACCTTGTGGGGCAACTTTTGGTTTTATTTAATTTGCCTATAAGAAATTACTAGCATTATCACAAGTAAGGAACAAGGAAAAAGAGAGCCTACGGATGTGGAGTATAACAGAATATTTTTCTTTGAATCTTTGCAATTAATTTTAGCTTTGCGGTAGAGAGGGGGAAGCCTTTATTTTTTTTCTGTCATATTGGACCTGCGTGCTGCTGTCAAATATTAGGGACAGTTAACAACACCTCAGAAAGGTAATAGTGACAGAGCCAGAAAGTAAATTTTCAGTTGGAGGAAAGGGGAAGAAGAGCAGAGGAACACTTCAGAGAAAACCAGAGCAGCTTGTCCCTTTTGTATGCCATCTGTCTCTTAAAAATGTTCTGAATCTAAGTCTCAGATGATCAATATTAGGCACATGTTGTTATTGTTGGTTTGATAGGTGTAGGGGGCTGTAGTTAAAGTGATGTTGCTTGTTGCATGCATCCACATTATCTGAATCAGAGCACAGACATTGCATAGCTCTGTGTATATTGGAGGTAGTGGGTATGTCTAGCTGGAAGAGTGGAGATTAGTCTGCTGTTTCAGTTCAGAATGACTTAAGTAATGAAGCTGGGAATAGTGTTTCACGAATACCTAGAGAAATCTTGATTTATACAATCAAGTGTTAATCAGATGAAAAATTTGGTGTTTTGTTGTTCATCCGTCCAAATGCTGTAGTTTTCCATGAACTAGTGGGAAGAATAGCACCGTTCTTGAGAACTGATGTTGCTCTTCTGTTTTCATGAGGGAGAGAGACTGGGAACATTTAAATACCTATTGGATACTCATTTTGGTGTGCAAAATGTTTTGCAACCTGAAAAAACTTAGTTATACCAATTTTAAAAAGAATAAGCAGGCTGCTTAGTATACCCAAAAGTTTTAATATTTGTGGATCTCTAACTGAACAAATCCTCACGAGCTGAAATAGCTATTTAGTGAGCCAAAGAAAGGTTTTAACCTTTCACTTCTCTGAAAACTTTGGTTGATTGCTTAAAGGCCAGGTTAGCTCTCGTAGAGGCCTTCCTTCAGGTAGGTAGGATTTTGTTAGGATTATGATTTCTGGGTTTTGGGTGTTAAAGTGTGGTATTTGCTCTCTTATGCAAGATCAGGGAGAAACAAAGCATGGATAGCTTCTTATGTAGTCAAGAATAGGATCCATCACTGAATGTTGCTGATCACTCTTCAGTTACATGCAGTGACCTTTATTCAATACAAATATTCTCTCAGTAGATCTTCAAAGTCTTGTAGACAAGATGACTCTGAAAACTTTGTAAGTGAATATAGGAATATTTCATTCCTAAACCAAACAAAGAAAACACACAAAGAAACCCCTCACTCCTCTCCCGCTGAATGTGCTGAAATAGGAGTGAGGTTTAGGACAAAGGTACAAGAGTACCAATAGTGGAAGTAAACTGATTTCCACATTGCAAGATTCAAGTTGGCTAATTTGTGCTCCTTTAACAGGAAAAAAGCAGCTTTATTCTTTTTGAAATGTACACTTAGAATGTCTCCAAATTTAATTTTGTTACAGTTACTTACCTCTGTAACAGTGCTGCATTGGAATTAAGGGAGAAATTGGAGTCTATGTCTACAGGTATAATCATTTAACTCCTTTAAGAGGTCTGTTGTGGAGGATGATGAGTATGCTTAACTTCATTTGCATTGTTCAACAAACATAAAGTGAATTTCAGTATTCTGGGATGAAAAAGTAGTTGTCATTGGTAGCTGTAATACAAATGGCCTAGTTAAATGTTACTGTATTTTCAATCAAGAGCAGTTAACTCCTCATCTTTCAACACCTTCCAAATCAAAGTAGCCTGCCAGTGTTGTAATGGACAGGTTTATGTGCTGTTTAGCAGCACAACTTGGAGTGGTTAGTAACTTCAGAAATTTTTGCTGTTTAAACTGAAGGTTTCTTTTTTTTTTTTTTTGTCTCGAAATGGCAGCTGCAACTTATTAGACGATACTTGCCAGAATAGAATTGTAACTAGTAAATCATTAGTAAGTCTACAATCAGTTGATATTTTTCCTTCACTCAAGAAAGAACTTTTATTTTAGTGACGCATTAGAGCCTTAAAATTAACAATGGAAAAGTGTTTCAGTTTTGGCTAATACATTTAGTATTTGAAAAAAAACTTGAGAGTTCCTTAATCTTGGTTAGATTTCTCTGCACTTTTCAGTGCAGTATGTTCAGTTGGCCAGTTTTGCTTCCTTTTGGTCATGGTGTTAGAGCTGCTTCACTCAGCTTCTAGCTCTGTGGCTGTAGGGCAAGAGCAAAGAAGAGGGCTTAAAATCAATTACACGTTTTTAAGTCTTTTAAATGACCTCGTGAGAGATTTAGAAGCTGCTGTGAATACAGATGGTTATGCTAAATCCTAATATCCCAATGTAATGACTGATGGATTTTTATCAGCTCTTCACTGTCTCTCTCAAAATCTGGTGAGAAGTGAAGGAACTGATGTACAATACTGCACCATACAAACATGTTTGTTGGTTTTTTTCAGGCTGTTTGGGGGGCTTGATAGGAGTGGTGAGGGGTGAGTGTAGAAGTAGTTGCACTGTCTTCTTTCCCCTGCTAATGAAGAAGTTTTGTATGTTAGAATATTCAGAACATGGTTTGACTATTTTTCCATTCCTGTCAAACACCAGTTTTCTAGTCTTGAGGATATTAAGTTATGCCTTAATGGACTCATTGTACACTAAGTGTAACGTAGCTTAGATTACCATTTTCTGAGTGAGCTAATCTGGAGAGCTGTCCCTGCAATTTTTTCAGATTGGGATTTGAAGTAGTAGAAGTAGAATTTCAGTTTATTGCTTAAATATAATTCTGTTAGTGGTGGGTTTTTTTGTTTGTTTTGTTTTAGAAGGCTGCGAGAATTTAAAAACAGCTTTTTAAAGATCTATATTTAATACACTAAAAGATACAGAAATAGCTGTTAATACGATGATTACAAAGGGCCTCTTCATTCACTGATATTTCACTACTTTACTCTTGCTCAGCCTGTGATGTAAAACTTCTAGATGATCACTACTGAGATACAGATTTGGTGTTTAACCAGGGGTTTGGCTTTTGATGCCCATACAGAAGGGGAAAATTATTTTCTTTCAATCTTATTCTACTTGGAAGAAAAAGAAATCTGGAAAATAATTAATATTAGTCAAAGCTGTTTTGTACTGAGTCAGTGTTATCTGAGGCTTCATATATTTGAGCAATTTTATACTTTTCTGAAGTGTAGCTAATTCAGTTATTTCAGCAATTAGTTTTACTGTGGCAGGCTGAGTATCAGTTAAATCTGTTTAACTAACATCTGCTCAAGGCACTACAAGCTTGAAATCAGTTTGTCAGTAACACTGTTCTTTGCTCATTGCTGAGCATATACTTAAATATACAGCAGAACTGTCTACTCATATACAATAATTTTCATTTAATATTAGTGCAGCTTTTTTCCATAAATTTATTTAAGTATTTATGTTGATGCTTTCAGGACCTGGAAGTTTTATTTGTTTCAAAGTTTCTTAAAACAAAAACTTTGTACTTGTATACATATAAATTGTATCAAACTCATACCTGACTTTGTGTTTTAAGAAAGCTTTCAAGAGAAGGTTGTGTGTTTTTGTCCTTAATTACCAGCAGGTAAGGTTTTGTGAAGTTACATTGTTATACTTGAGTTTATGACTTCTGTCTGAAAGAGGTGATGATCGTTAATAAAGCTGATTTTTAAAATAGAAATCTTTATATTTGTTACTGTTTTAGAACTCAGATTTGCCATAGATATAGCGAAAGCAGTTGCTTTATATTTAGTGGTTTAGTTTATCTTATACATACAGAAATGCATCTTTCACATTTGTTTAACAGTAAGTACACAGTCAAGTATTTAGAAGAGAGAAAGTGCCAAAATTATTATCATAAATATTACTTCCATCTCATTTTCTCATACCCACCCCAGTTGTCTTGCATGCTTTTGTTGGCTAGTCTGCATCTCTTTTTGACCATAAAAAGCCCTAGCAATTTTTCCTCCAGACCTGATTTATACAGCTTAACTGTCAGTAGTAAAGAACTTTAAGAACAAAGGAAGAGGAATGTAATCCATTTTTACTTTCAGTGTTTTGAACAAAAGAAGCAAACTGTAGCAGAGGACAATAAAACAAAAATGAACCTTAGTGCCTGCATCACACAGTGTCAATTTACACAAATAAATAAAAAAAAATGCTGTGATAATAAATTGCCACTCATCATCTGAAAAAACACAGTTTTAAAGAATGTGCAGTTAACAATTAATATGGCCTCATAAGATTATTAAGATTGTTTTTTGTTTGTTTTTTACCTTAAACCTAGAAGTATGGGTATCTTAGTATCTTAGTAAAATATGTTCCACTTTTAACTAAGTATTTGTCCTTAGTTTCATTTTTTGAAATAACCTTCAAAGTTTACCTACTGTTGACCTGTTAGATAGGTTTTTTTTTTGTATATTAAGAGTTTGTCTCTGTATTTTATTGTTTCCTAAAACAGTCTGTTCTTTTTCTTACAAACATTCAAGAAGACAAAAATAGGGTTTTACGATGGAAAGTATCATTGAAACTAGGAGATTCAGTTAGTAAATGTGTACTGAAAAGCTACTGTGTTTGAAAGAACATAAATAAATTGTGAAATCAAACACTGATGAGTTCAGAAATGGCAGAATTTGAGATTTCCTGTGCAACCTTAATTTATATTGCGTATGTACATACATTATGATACAGTTTTTAATGATGTGATTGTGTACTATTTTTTCAGGTAACCTGCTACATTTAGTGCATTGGTCTACACTAAGTGGCCATTTGAGATCATTAATTTCAGTACTCTGTAATTACAGCCAGTCAAATAGCATTTGTTTAGGGAAAGATACTAGAAGAAATCAAAATATACATAAAACAAATACAAATCAAATAGAAGACTGAGGAAATTCTGCCAAAGTGCTTAGATGGCCTAGAATGCAAAAAAGCACTTAAGTGTGTATACAGAGACTGTTATCCCATAGTCAGCTGCTTTGTTTAATAAACACATTCTATTTTTCTAGAATAAAATTACTTCTGTTGATTAACAATTTTTGCTTTATGCTTTTAATTCACTGCCAAAGTCCATTTTGAAAGGCTTGGATCCTGCAGGACCCAGAAAGAAAGCTAATGTTTGTAGCTTTGAGATGTTTGATTTGGGAGCTATGGGAAAACATTCTATAAAAACTAAAGGGAGAGAGTGAATATCATTCTGCATCATACAGCAACTGATTTAAAATAGCAACATTACAGTCTACTAGTGACTGTCATTCCTTTATCTCTCTAACCTGAGCTACTAAAATAACTGAATAATAGGTTATTATTCCCTATGTAAGTCTACATTAGAAGCTTCTGGAAGAATTTTTGAATGATTTTCTGCATTTTTTTAACAAAATAAAGGAAGGATCTGGTGTATGGCTGAATTGTTCCACCAAAATAATTAATAGTACTTAAACTCTGCTCCCTTTGTACAGGCAACTTTTGATGTAAGTAGAAAGTAGATGCAGTCTTCATGAATTGTTTTAGTGTTTTGTTTCCTGTGGTGTTATATTCAAGGGAGAGAAGGTTCTTTAGAGCACAATTGAACATTCAGGCATCATAATATAATCAGAATGCAGATATTTCCTATCATATTCTCATTATGTTACAGATCTAGCATGCATAAAAAGCCAAAAACAGTGATAGACATACTCATTCTGTTCCATGGATTGGATACAAATTATTATGAAATGGAGAAATACTGTATTTAACTTTATTTTGGACTTGAGTTCCTCATGTAATTGATGGGAACGTATGGGATATAGGAATATCCAGAAGCAAAGCTGCTTTAGTCAGAAGGTTGGACACTTTTACAGAGTCATTGTATTGACTAGGGGAATGTAATTCAGTTAAGGGGCTTGGCAGCTATAGGCAGCAGTGTAGTAGCAGTATGTTGCCATCCTTTTATGCATCCCCACTATTCTTTATCTCCCAATTTTCTAATAATTCTTTTACTTACCCTAACATACTTAGCTTCCTTCTGTCCTCCTGAATTTCTCTCTCTTGCCATCTTTGCTCTTAACACCAAAATGCCAAAGATTGCTTTCAGGGCTACATTTGGTCCCCTGGGCTATATGTTATGCAGGCATTTTCTGGAACTTTGGAATTTTTTGTCTAAATTATCTAGAACTCACATACTCTGATTACCTACAAATACCTTAGACCCACATACTTCATACTTGCACTCTTTGCAGTCCTCGGATCTTTTTTTGTGACTGTTT
Organism: Anser anser; assembly: GCF_964211835.1. Classification (NCBI taxonomy): domain Eukaryota; kingdom Metazoa; phylum Chordata; class Aves; order Anseriformes; family Anatidae; genus Anser; species Anser anser. The sequence goes on from NC_139720.1 coordinate 166,998,273, forward strand.
TCTAATCCAAGCTTCACTTTTGTCGTATTGTCAGGTCCATTCTCTATTTCTTGGGCTTTTTATTTCATTAGGAACTTCTCAGTAGTAAGCAAGTCCCAGTCTTCCATCGCTATCTTTTTTTCTGTTCAACTCCAGTCTGTTTCCTCCTGCTATTCGCCTAGCTTTGCTTGGTATCTTTTGTCCTCCTAACATTCCTAGCTTTTGTAATTTGCCTGTCATTTGTCTCTCTCCCCTTTCTTGACTTTTCCTGGTCTGCCTCAGTACCTCCCTTCCAACTTGGAAAGAGAGAAAGGGATAATATTTTTTGTGTGAATTTAAGAACTAGGAATTAAGATGCTAAGCACAGCAAGTGGCCTGGCAGAAGGTAGTCTTTACCAAATAACTGAGAATATAGAGTGGTATTAAAAATCTATTAAACGGAAGCTCAGATTGATAGGAGACTGAAAAGTAGGAAAAACAGCAAGACAACTAGAGGAGGAAGCTCCATGATGAAGGTAAATCAAAAGCAAATGATGATTCTTGGTCATAAGGAGAAGTTAGTTCTTAATTAGCAAGTTGATCTGTTCTGGTTGAACTGGGTAAAGAGACTCCAAGGTTGAACCAAAACCTCCATGGTTAAACCAAACCAAAAATCTATGCTGTATATAAAAACCATAGATGTCTAATGAGGTTTCTAGGCATTATGTTAGGTAACACATGTAGGAAATTCAAAGCTAAGAGGAAAGGTAGTAATTATTTTTTAACACGTATATAGCTTTTCTTTTTCAAGTCAACTTTAAAAAGTCAACTTTTGTCAACTTCAGTGTGTGAAGTTTCTTCATCTGAAGGTTCCAAAGCCAGACAGATTTGGCCTAACTTCCACTTAAATTTCTGTTCATACTGTTCCCTGTCAGTGAGAGAATCTCACTGAGATGACTCTCTCAGTGAGAGAGTCTGATGGTGTAAAGCTGATAACAGGAAACTTGAGACAATGAGCATTTACAGAAAGTTAGGCAAAATTAATTTGTAAGTAAAGATTAGCAATGGAAGTTGATGATCTTGAGGAAGAACAGGGAATACTAATTTTCAAAGTTTCATATAAGTAATTTAAAATGTGACACAAAGCCTGATTTGGAGTTTTTTATTTTTCTTTTGAAAGTCCATTCATGGACTGGGTCTGGAGACCTGTGGAATGGCGTGAGGTATTTGTCAGAATTAGTTACTCCTTTTTTATGATTTCCATGTGATGTCAGACTTCAAGAATTAGGAGATGCTTCCAAAGAAATTCCTGATGGCAGGCTTAACCTTTAAAATAGAGTAGAAAGTACAGATTTAAGCAAAAAATTGCTGTTCCATTACCTGCATATAATCAGCTTTGATTAAACTTAATACAGCTTTGCATGGGTCTAGATTAAAAAAACTAATAATCTGAAGAAAATGTTAAATAAATACATTATTGCTTTCTTCAAATATGAATCTTCTCTTGAAGATTTGACTTTTATATAGATGGGAAAGATTCAAAGAATAACTTAAATAGATTGCAAGATTGATAAGTAGATCAGAAAAACAATCATATCTGAATAATTTTATTCATGGAACCAGTTATTTTTGGATTGCTGTTTTCTTTATAATTGATAAATGAATTTTAAATATGGTAATGACAAACAGTTGTGTGGTTATGTTGTTCTTTAAATTCAGCGCTGATATGGTGATATTGTTCCAAATTATTTTTTTGAATGTAGGATTGTAGGAAGTAAGATGTGATAATTAATCTTTTATACTATTAAATACCGTAATGTATATTTGCTATCAAATTTTACTCCACTGTGAGTCTGTGTTTCCATTACAGTTCCATTACAGTAAAGTTGCATACTTAAAAATTCAGGTAAAGCTATCATTGTGGGATGTTCACTGTTTCTTTGCATAATATTTTGGTCTTATTATCAAGAGATAATGAATTTCTTTTCATTGGGGATTTTTGAATTTAGACAAACAAGATTTATTATATAGTTACTTTTTTTTTTCATTGCTTTTAATTTGAATTTTGTTTAACACATTGTTTCCATGTTGTGAGCTTTCCTATGCATGTGCAAAATGTTTCTCCTCAGGCCCCCTTGTATTTCCTGGTCCTATTTTTATGAACCATCGAGAACAGGCTCTAGCCAGAATCAGACCCCATCCAGCACAGCTAAAGCATAAACGGGACAAGCACAAAGGTATTTGGACTTCCTTTTCGGCTAGGGTGGAAATAAGCCAATCCTCCCACCTCACCTCTTCATGCGCTGAATCTGTCTTTTCAAAGAAATGCACAAAATGGCTTCTGCCTTTCTTCTTGTTAGTACTTTGTTACCTGAGGAGAAAGAGAAAGCATTTACATGTTGACTTTTTTTTTTTTTTTAAGTGTAAATGTTTGGTAGTCTGCATTATCTTCGTTTTCCTTTCTTTTTTTTTTTTTGGATGAAATATGCATTGCTTTCCTGTGTCTTTTCTCATTTCTGAGGTTGCCTCATTTCTAAGGTTCTTTCATTTGTAGGAAACTTTCACACCTTCTAGTGACTCAGCTGTGACATTAGCACTGTTAGTGTTTTTGTTTGTTTGTTTTTGAACTTATGTGCAGTATATCTGGGGTGATTTCCTTTAACATAAATTCTATACTTGCTAATTCTAGCATAGTTTTTCATAGGTATGTTGTCTATTAACAAACCTTTTTTAAAGAAAGAAAATATTTAAAATAATGTAAATAACACTTTTTTTTGCTAGCTTTGAATGGGGAAAGTATAAATCAGAGTACAATTTTTACGTTGCAATATTCATGAACTATACAGTTCTTTTTTAGAACGTAAGGAGTTATCGTTGATATTTCTGAAACCTTCGTATGTCTGGAAAGCCAACTCAGTAAACATTTAATTTCAAAGTATGTAATGTGTTTAGATGTGATTTTTTTTTTTTAAGAGATACTATATTACTAAAAATTTCAGCTGAAGTGACTATAGTTGAACTGTATCAAATCTGATCATAGACTGTATGTATCTGTATCTGTATATAGATGTGTGTATGTATCTATTTATGAAGGAAGGATATGTTTGTGAAATGCAGATTACAGACCTGATCAAAGTAATCAGAAAGCTCTAAAATGGTGTGGGCCCAGAATGTTTCAACATTTTTAAAGAACAGCTAAAAAAATGTGAAAAGAATTAATGCAAGTTAGTGATTTGTATTTGGCATGTATAGAAAGTATGACAATTTGAAGACTTCTGGGATATGATTTCAGTGGGGGAGAGGGGTGATAGGCCTCCATAGTTGTGAACATACCTGATAATGAAATTATGTCAAGTTTTTTTTAGGGGAATGAAAACAGAATCTGGTCCTTTTTTTTTGCATGGTATCTTTCCAGTCTCCCTGGATCATCTGTGCTTTACCACTTAATGGTTTAAATAGAATCTATCATAATCTCCCTGGGAGAGATTTCATGCTGAAAGGCAAATCATACAAAACCTGAGTGCTGTCATTTGAGTGACACTTGGCTGATAACCAATTTTCTTGAACTGGGTACTTCTGCTAGTTATACTGCATGCAAGCCCGTGACCCTATAGGAAAGTGCATGAAGAAGTATGTTCATCCTGCCTATTTCTTTTTTTGGCATGTGTAAGTAGTTGGAGCTCTCTTTAGCTCTGAGTAGCTACATCAAATATTTCCTTATAAGAAGTATTTGCATTAGTCACAGTTTGAGGTTTGCATGATTTTTTGGAGTGTGGTAGCACACACCGTGCACAAGCCTGCATTGCTGAAGGATTTTGTCAAATACACTCTGTAGAACTGACAAGTTATTTTTCCTTAAGGAAGGCCATATGTAAAGAAATTCTCTGTTTCTTTTATTTTTTTCTGTCTTATGCTGAAGGGGTAAGGAAGTTTTGTCTTGAGTAATACCTTTACAAGTAAACGTTGAGAACCCTTCTCTGACCCAAAAGATGGCTTCCTGAAAGAAGGCCATAAATTCCACTAGAAACACCTCTTAACTTTCTAACAAAGGAAAGCTGGTGAAGTGGGTTGCTCTCAAAGTAATGGGTGAAAATCGTGGAGAAGATAAGAAATATACCTTATCTTAAAAGGCATTCTTCATTTGCTTCTCTTACTACATGTAGAAGATAAAATCAATAATCTCAAGCAATCTGAGGCAGGGACGTTGACTTCAGGAAAAGGACACTCCAACATTGAAATGGGTATGCTCTTTTGTCTCACTTTTGAATGTGATGTTTTCCAAGCCAGCATTCTTACTTCATATGTTTCTGGTGAGGTAGTCTTTTAACAGTTCACATCAACCAGACTTCAAGATCTTGCAGGGAAAATGCGTTTCAGCTGGTAACATTGATGAGGCAAGGACTAGACTTGCTGATAGCTGTTCCTGCTTTGCAGTCTTCAGCTGCATATCTTCTCCCAATAATGATATTTATTTAAACTTGAATGTGAACAGCTTCTTCAAGGCTGACAGTTGTGGTCTAATTTAAAAACTTGTACATTGTACATTGGTATATTATCAAATCTACATGGCTTTTATTTGTGGAATTATTCTGTTGAATTCTTCAGTTGAAAGCTCCTTTAACTTTATCATGAATAGCCATTATCTGGAAAGCTTGCCACTGTCATCCACTCATTTCACATTTACAGGGTCTGCATATTAAGATCTTTCTTATTACAAAAAATGTGTATTAAACATAATTGTAATCTTTCTAATTTGTGTCTGCATCTTCATCACAAATAGAAAGGAGTAGGCACCACCTTCTTTGGTAATCATGGAGTGCTTTGAAACTAAGAAGAGAAATCAGCTGGTCCTTCATCCTCATTCTATAACAAGATAGTGACTTCCCAGTCCATATCTCCAGTCCCAGGGGACATTATCATCGCAGATCTTGAGTAAACAAGATTAAAGTCTGCAGAAGTCTGTACATTTTTCAACTATAGAAATCAACTGAGTGGAAATTAAAAACAAAGTAAGCTCCTTGAGTCAGTTAAGGTTCTGTAGCAAACACTGCCTTTTTCCTGTATTTTGAAGTAGTGGTAATACAAATAATAATAATAATAATCCAAAGAATATGAAAACAAATACCAGAAGGACAAAGGTTAGAAGAAGCTGAAATTGTAGGGATGGAACAAGTTATATAACAATGATTTTGTAAATGCTAATCCAAAATTATCAGTGTGTTCAAGAAAATTTATGTTCTACTTTTTAACTTTAAGGGTAAGGAAAAGAGAGTTTGAAGCACTTACTAGAGAAAAACACTTAACAAAACCTGCTCGCCAGTACTGGTACAAAAATTTAGGATGGAATTGTTGCTATTGAGTTTGTAATTAGAATGCAAATACATTACCACATTATCATAAGTGTCATGCACTTGAGATTCTGCAAGTCAGATTTCACCCAAGCTCTGTAGCCACCTCTCAGGTATTCAGTGGACTTGCTTATTTTTCTCCCCTTGTAGGAGGAATGATTTTTACAGCCAGAGTGTGTTTCCTTTCCCTCCTGTACCTCCCACACTGTAGCTATAATATTGCTTACAGACGTTTCAACTAAAGTCTGTGGTGGACAGTCAAGCTGCAGTCACAGGCTGATTTGTTCCAGTAATGTGGTATATAGAGCCTATAGATACTAAAGCATTGAGAACATCCTGTGAGGATTGAACATCACAAATACTAACCAGTAACTTGACTGATAGGCATTTATTTAGGTAATCTCTGCTGAACTTAAATAAAGATTCATTGACAAATGGTGCGGTATTATTAAGAGACAGTTATTCTATGAAATTTTTATGTACACAAGTATGTAGAATTAAAGCTTTTCATCTGTGGGGAGAAGAACCACGTTTAACATCCTTGGAAGCACTTTTTCCCTCCTCTAGAAATGGTCCATGAGAAAAAAGCAAATATATCACCCTTCCTGTAGCAGCGGGAGACCAACAAAATGGTTTGCCTCAGGTCTGGGCCCAGGTTCTGAGGTGCCGTTCTGTAAGGTATTTTTTTTCTCCAGAAGAACTCTCATCTATAGCTCATGACTTCACTTGCTTTTAGAACTGATTGAGTTTTTTCTTTGCTGCTGGAAAACAGTGGAGAGTTGGATTTTTTTTGTTTGTTTTTGTGGTAGCAATATTAACCAGAAGAGCTTTTGAGCACAGGGGAAAAGATTGTCTTCAGAAGCTCATTTCCCTAAGGAAAAGGGAGTTGAAGGGTGTTTTTGTGTGTTGTTAATAGGTATACCACTTAGCACACTTTTCTTCCCTATGTGTGTAAGGTATCCAAGTTGAAAAAATAGCATTGTGAAGTTGTTCATAGCACCCACCCCTCAGTGATGACAGCAGGAAGCATTTTGGAGCTTTCCCTCAGTGCTTTCTTCTCTTTCATAGAGATGAAAGAGACAAAGTGGAAGTCTAGTTGGGTAACACTGAAAGTACTAACTTTCTGGCTTGAAGAGCAATCTCTGCTTCATTAGTGTTTCTTTCTGTGCTTTCCCCTTTAGGTTGCTTTGATATTACTTCTAGTGAAATGAGTATGTGCACAATTGTTTGAAGAAAAGCAAGCATGTGTCTCCATAGTTACATTTGTTCATCAAGACACATTCCATTCCTGCATTCTTAAAGACTTTGACAAGTTAGCTTTGGAACTCAAAAGTCCCAACTCTGTAAATCTTTTTCCTTTAAAATAAATCTGTTTCTTGGATAAGGAAATGCAGAAAATTATTTTCATATGAATGTTCTTTTCTCTACATCGTACACAATACTATTTAGCATTTGCTTATGCATAATATGGTATCATACTATGCTGTGTGTCTAGTTGTTTTCATTTCGGGAAGCACATACAGCCCCATCACATACATAGTAGACGTGCCTTCCTGGCAGATGACTGTTGCAAAGTGCATTTGCACGGTGGGAGAGCTTATATTTGTCAGCACAGCCATCAGTGATGGAGGAGGAAAGACAAGGGGCCATAGGTGACCATTGAGAACAATTCACTTTGCTCTGTTAGAAAAGTATGTGTGGAAGAGGGAAGCAGTAAGTAGGCTGCTTCCTGAATAAAATATATGGTGGCAATATTAGCCCTTAGAACCATCTATTGATTACTTTGTCATATACAGTTTAATACAAAAGTTGGTGTAAAAAGTTGATAGGTATTTGAGAAGTAGCCAAATTATTAACTGAAATAGTAGAAGCATGTTAAAGCAGAATTATATGACCAGAAAAAATACATGTTTTTTCAGTTTTTTTTTTTTTTGCTTTTTTTACCTTTTGTTGTTGTTAAATAGTCTCTTTGTATTCACTTTTTTTTCTTACAAACAAATGTGCAGACAGGCCTTCAGAAACATTTCTTCTAACGTGTATGCAGTCTGGTAGTACCCAAGTGATACTATTGGAAAAAAATTCAAAATTCCCATGGTATTTATGAGATCTAGACAATTTCTTTACTGTGTTTCCATTTCACACATACCCAACATGGAGTGTTGGTGTAGATCTTTTGATGAAGGCTGCCTGTGTTTTAGAATGGATATGTTACTTATTCTGTTAACCTACTTCTTTAAAAGCATTACTTAATACCAATGTGCATCGTTTCTATACAGATGCAAAGTACACGGAGATTCATTTATCTTCTGTACCCAGTCATCACTAGAAAATACCTTTTTTTAAAAAAAAAGTAAGATTTGTTATTTATTTATTCATTTATTTATTTTGTGATGTGTTGAAATTACTTTGAAAGATTTGCAAGTTCTTAAGTACTATGTGCACACAGTAAATAACAAATGCTCAGAGTTCAGACTTCCACTAACAATTGTTCAGGAAAGCATGTAGAAACATTTAATACAGATCTGAATTAACAACACATCGAAAGCTTTCACCAGCAGTTGTTTCTCTGTATGAATTTTGTTAATAAGGTAGTAGTAATTGGTCAGAATTATCACAGAAGCAGTGTAGAATCTCTTGGGTGCACTTACTTTTCACTTCATCCCTTTTCTCCTCATTCTCTGTGCTAGAGAAACCTCTAGTTTAAAAGGATTTTGTAACAGTAGCTACAGGTGTGTTTACTTGGCCCACTTTGGTAATGTGTGTATACTGCAGTCATATATGACATTGGTCATTACAGAAATGCACTTTCTTCAGAGCTTTTGTTACCAGCTTCCTTCACAGATATGTGTTTCAGTGGTGCTGAGCATGTTCTCTTTCTCTGTCATACTAGTTTCCTGCTGGTGTTATGAAACCACCTTCCTTTGTGACCCTGTGACAATATAGTTTAATTACAGTCTAGTTAACAGACAAACATCTTTTTCCCGAGATAGTGGCTTTCAAGAAGTTGATAAATAATACACTTACTTGTCACTTCTGTACTGTTATCTGATGCAAGTGCTGTTTGATTATAGGAACTAATGATGCACTGCATACTTAATAACAGAAATCAGAGAAATGTCTAAAATTCATCGTAGACCAGAAACAGACGTGGTGGTAGTGGGTATATCAGTGTTGTTAGAGATTAATTGTGTAACTAATTGTTAGTTATGTAAAGCAGGGCCAAGTTGGAGTCAAGTGAAATCCTTAACAAATAGATATTGAATAAACCAGACCAGGCTATACCTCTTGTGTTCAAGTACAGTACTTTCTGTGTAATTCTTATTATTTCCTTGAAGAACAAAAGTGATGGTTATTAAGCAAAACTTCTGAAGTTATTTCACTTTCCTGTTTTGCTCATCATTTTTTTTTCCGCTCTTCAGAAGTTTCTGCTTTAGAGGATGTGCTATTTTCCTTTTGTGTGTGTAACTTTGATGCAGTAGATTGTTCAGGAGTAGAGCTTCTGTCTTCTTCCAGATGATTCCTTGTTCCTAATTCCTTTGATTACTTGTTTTGAGCTCTCTCTCACTATTCTGTGAGTTCTTTCTCCTACCTTACAAATGGCAGGGTGGGGATTATTGACTATTCTTGTTCTTCGTTCTAACATAACATTTTTGGAAGACCTATATAATTACAAGTTTTGTTTATAGACGGAAGTGGAGAAAGAGGTGAGAAGGATGCAAGCAAAATCACAACCTATCCACCAGGGGCTGTCCGCTTTGACTGTGAACTGCGAGCTGTACAAGTCAGTTGTGGATTTCACCATTCAGGTAAAAATAAATAAATATGAATTATAGTGTAGATTCCTTCCCTCCTTTCCTCCCTTCCTTCTTTTTTGAAGTTTGAAAAAGGTTGCACTATCATTTTGTAGTATACTACACTGTCCTTAACAGTGCAAGGCACCACAGAAATACCATATATGGAATTATATCAGAGCTTTTAAGCGATTTTTGAGCCATTTGGTAACAACTGCATGGCACAATTGTATCCCTGTGTAGAGATGCTAGCTGTGATAGGTTGTGGAAGATGATATAGATCTTTTGGTGTTCCAGTAACAATTGGTATCTATTCTGCCTAGAAAGACTAACCAGCACTGGTGCAGTACACTGTTAACACATACATATCTCAGAAAAATATTGTTCTTTTTTGTTTGTTTTCAGTGGTTTTGATGGAGAATGGTGATGTTTACACATTTGGATATGGGCAGCATGGGCAACTTGGACATGGTGATGTTAATTCCAGGTAAGCCGGTAATTGCAAGGCATGACTGTGTATTGCTGTACTGCTGTATAAAAAGTGGCTAAGTTTCTCTGTTTCTCTGTAGCCAGGAAATGGGAAAACTCATATATTTTCCCAGTTAGGCTTTGCACTTACTCCCCATAACCCCCTTGGGTAGATCCACTGTTAGTAGTAACCATACTGTTGTACTGTGTAGGTAACTTGTTCCATATGTGAAGGCTTGTGTGCGTAGTTATTGGTATAGCTTCGATAATTGGGTCGTAAATGCTTCTGTCTCTTTATTTCTCTGTCCACATATAAGAGAATGACATTGAAATATCCTTAAGGTATCATTATTTCTGGAAAATATTGCATATGCAATAGTTAAAATACTATGAGGTTATAAACTGAGATTAACCAATTTCTGTTATGTTACTGGCAGTAGTTTGCTTTTGACTCTTTGTTTTTAATTAGTTTCCAAAATTAAATCACTAGGTGAGTCTCAGCTGCACGTCATAGGAATTTACTTTACAGGTCAGCATGAGAATGACATGCTTTTTGTGGTCAGTGGAAATAGAGAAGTCAACAGAGTCTGGAGAACTATTTGACTAACCAGCTGCCACTTACCTAATTTAGATATATTGAATAGCTCTGTAAAATATATTGCCTTGATCTCCATTGACTACAGTGAGAGTACAGACAACTAAATACAGGTGTCTCTAATGGGAAGCTGAATCTCACTCTTACTATCTCATCTGCTTATTGAAGTAGACAATCAATGTCTTGCAGTAAAAGGAAATACAATAGTGTTCTTTGGGTATGCCCATATACCATATATGTGTAAGACGTGATTTTTAATAGTAGGGATTATTGAGGCTTTGTGTATGTCCAGTAATGCCCAATATCCTTATATAAAAAGCATGTAGAGGGAGCATCCGTGACCTGTCCTCAGTTCTTTCTTTTGTAACAGTGAGATGAAAATTGCTTGAACGTCTATCCTCCTAATCTCTTTCAAGACTTCCAAATAATCTCTTTTGTCAAGTTTCTGAAGAAATCATCTTCTTCTTAAATCTTTCATTGCATTCACTAAACAAAGGGAGAGAGGGAAGGAAGAATGAAAGTTTACAAGAAACATTACTTTGCATTGGCGGCTGTGCCAAATTGTAGTCTCTGAACTGTTACACTTACTCAGCCTGCATTGGACTGGTGAATGCTGTCCCTGTTTCTGCCTATAATAGGGCCACATCACAGATAAGTCTTTTTCATTCCTGGAAATTCATGGATACTTGAAGCTGCAACTGCTTTAGCAGGCAATTCAAGTCACTCCTAGGATAAGGCTAGTTGTTCTTTTAAAGACTGAAGAGATACAAAAAGCAGTGGCATTTGTACTGGTAGCTTACTGTCTCCCATTTCCAACTTAAATCAAATCGCTTGGGTTTTTTTTTAAGGCATCAGGGCTATCTGCACTATTTGTCAGAATGCCAGGCAGTAAACGCCGCATCTGTTGCTTATTTAGACAGAAACTGGATGGAGACCAAATGTAGCTCCAAATGAGATCCTAGAAGAGAATGTGAAACATCCTGTGTCAAAAGATAGTGCCTGACCAGGCCTAGAAGCTGAGGAGCAGCTTGGCACTGACCTTTGTATCATTCTACAGCAGATCCTAGACAGTGTCTGAAAAAAGCATTGAAGAAATTTGGAATATGTCCTGTGCATGAGAACTGGCTGTAGTACTATATTGCTGTTTAGCACCATCATTCAGATGATGATTTCCTCATTGATGTACTTCTTTTTCCAGCTTTAAGTAGAGATCACTCCTCTGTCCTCACAGTAAGGGACTCAGAGAAGGAAACAGGGAATCCTTATGCAGAGTTCCACCTCAGTTGGGACGCAGTGGTGCTGAGATGGCCAGCTCCAGCCAGGTCAGTGGTATGTCAGTCATGCAGTGTGTCACATTGCCTGTATTGACCTCAGGAAGACCATCGTCTTCTGAATCCAGGAACTGATGATCTTCTGTGTTTCCAGGAGAGGGGAAAAAAAAAAAAAAAAAAGAGGAGATACTGTTTAGGCAGCCTAGCTAATACATGGTGGCCCCTGAAATCAAGAACCGACAGGACAAATGCAGCAACTTTCATTTTCATCTGAGGGAGCCATCTTCATTACCAGATGATGTAATGATTGAAGTTTCTGGGCAGCAAGTGATCCTTTCAGAGACTTCTGTCTTTCACTGTAAAGATTTAGTAGTGAGTCTTGAAAATGCTTAGCTATTTTGAATTCTGCACAACTGTCTAGACATGTCGTATTCCTTAATGAAGGGGATTCTGGACTCCTCGTTTAGACAGTGATAAGCACCACAAATGCTTTGTACTACTCCAGAAAGAATAAGGCATGTTACATGCCCTAAAAAGACTTCAGACTATCTTCTGTGTTCACAAGCAAACAAACCAGCAGATGAACAGGATGACGTGATTCTCAATAAACCGTTAACAGAACTGAAATGGTCTGGAGGAACAAGCAATATGCACAGGATGATGTTGTTTTTTCTTCAGCAAAGACTTCAGTCACTCACAGATGGACAACATACAGAAGCAAGTGATCTGGTTCCTGGGAGACCATTTTTTCCATATCAGTATGCTGGAGCATATCAGTATGCTGAGGCTTTCTGTTGTAAAATCCACAGCAGTAGATGTTGATATTTGCTACATGAAGGATTTGACATCCCCTGCTCTTCAAACTAGATGCCGAATGGGTGGATAGAAACTCAGTGGAAGCAAGAAACACTTTGCGGTATCTAGTATTGGTTAAAAATTGTGCATCTTGTGTTCGCATAAGCAAGGAACTGTTCCTTGGTGATGCTTCTCTCAAGAAAGTGTGACTTAAAACTTCAGGATCTTTCTGTTACTGTTCAAAGTTTGCTTGCATTTCTGCTACCTACTGTTGCTTTCAGCACTTCTTTAGCAAGCACATAATGTGGCAGTCAAGCTCCAAAAATGGAACCACAGAAGTAGAACAAACCTGATGTATCTTTGCTTCCGAAGAGTCAACAATGACATGGAAGAAATACTTGAGCATACCTTCCATGGACAGTCTGATATGTTCTATGAGAAGACAAAGGGTAAAGACTACTCTATTATCTCTACATCAAAACATGTCCCATAAGACTATTTCTAGGTGCATTGTCCAGTTATTTTACTTCAGTAGTGCAGGTCTTACTTAAATCTTTTCACCAAGCTTCTATTTACATCTAAAATCTAAAGATCTCCACTTTGTTTATTTTTTTAACCCCTATACTGTCCATCTCTGCCTGCAATTTACAGAAGTTTTCCTTTGACACGGTACACAGTAACAAATAGCCCACGCTGAACCTGATCTTACAGCACCACGGTCAGCAGCCCCACGTGAAATGTTGTGCACCTGCCAGCCAGCTATCGGCTGGGCATCTACCATGGACAGCTATCATTCAGACACCTATTGTGGGACGTCTTGTCAAAGATCACATCACATCTGCTGCCAGAAATGCTTACCCTTCAGGACAGAGGAAGGTTTCACTGGGGGTAGCCTAAATTGTATCTGGACTTTTTGCAGGATCCTGAGTTAGCTGATGCATGTGTATCTGCTGCTTTTCATTCAGCAATATTAAGTTTTCCCGAGGGATCTCAGGTTGATATTTGTATAGCTGAGCTTGGTCTTCTATGATTGATCTCTGTCAAGTGCCTGTGTCATATTCAGAAGCCCGAGAAACTGTGATTTTGACACAGTGTCCTTCAACTCCTTCTGAGAAGAATACTTCTCAAATGCAGAAAGAGTGCTTGTCAAAACTTTGCCCAAAGGGTCTCTTAGATTTTCAAGTGTCTACATTGCGGTTTTCTATGTTGAGTTTCAGTGGATAGGAAAGTAATTGTATCACGGGTTTTAAATTCCATATAAACCAGTCTACTCTGTTTATTGTATTTTTCCAAATTCCTCTTAGTTTTATGAAGCAAAAAATATTACTCTTATGCAATTTTACTGTATTTTTCGACGTGGTTAAGTGTCTTTATTCCTATTAATTTCCACAGTAGATATGCTATAGTTAGCCATTCCAAAATTGGGTGATCTTAATAAAAGGGCTATAGACAAGTATAACATGCTACATCTGTCTACTTTAGTTGCTTGTCCGCTTTTGCTCTGCTGTTACTAAGCAAATATCATACTCAACAGTCAGATAATATAGCTGATAGATGGAGTAAGATTTGTGTTTGTGTTTTTTTTTTAATGTAAATTGTTGTATTTATTTGTCAGAGTAGACATCATAGTGGTGAGATTAGAGGCTAATACTGCTTTCTGGCCATCTGTACAAAGACACTTTTGTGAAAATTTTTCACTCTAAGAGGAGTGTTTTTACAGTAGTTTTTAATTATTATTTTTTTTTCTGCTTCAGTACCTTTTTGAGCTTTCGTAAAGTTGAATTGACGGTTTGAATGACTGAGGTTGAATAATATCCCTCTAATGTTCCTTCTTTTTGTAAACGTTTCATCATTTCTGCTGCCAAACTTAGCTCTGTATGTGTGTAAATTATCTTCCTGGTGTCCAAACCCTTGTGCTTTTAGGCCAACAAAGACTTACAAATTTATGAATGTCATGTTTTGTGTCCTCTACAAATTCTGTGCTGCTCTTCAGTCTATCTACTTCCACCACAGTCAGCCACTGCAAGCAACTTTCTCCATAAAGGAATCAATTCTTTCTGTTATATGTGTTCCCTCTCTTTCAGGTCATTATTCTGTCTTCATACTACATTCCTCTGTTCCACATTTCCATGTGTCCACATCTTCCCTCCTCCTACCCTTTCCCTTTAGAACATACAGTGTCTCTTCTTCCTCCTACTTTTTTGCCTGCATTGTAGCCAAAAGCAGAACATGCAGGTAACCCCTCTTTTTCTACATCAGCTGCTAAAGATTTGCTACGTAAACATGGGCTGACACTTCTTTATTCCAGTGTAAGACAATCTGTTGTTATTTTATTAGATTAAGTTATTTTTGAAAGTGCATGCAAGTAAGTATATATAGTGCTGCGATTCCCTAGGGTTAGAGTTCCCAAACACGGAGTTATTCTGGAGTCACTTGTTTATCAAATTCACAGTCCAAAATGATTTTGAAGTGTAGGTAGACATTCATTATAGGACTCAAATTCTGGTACAGTTCTTACAGTATCCTGTTCATTTCATTGTGATTTATATAAAAATTTTAGTTGTAGTGTCTCACAGTTCTTTCTTTTTGTCTCTCCTGCAATCTTTCTTTCTTTGCTTCTTGCTCATGCTACTGTTTTTTTTTTTTCCTTTATTTTATTAAAATGGTAAAATGATTTTCTTATACCTGTCCATATTTGGGAGGCACAAATATTAGACTTTTCCAGATCTTTATTCAGGAAAACAGTTTGGAGAGGATTGTTCTTTCTCAATTCTGTGAATTTGATGGAGAGTAGGTTTTTAATTCCTTATTCTCCATTAGAAAGTTGCTGGAGGTGGGTGGACCCTTTCTTTTATAGTTCTCTAGACAGCTATCTCAGGAGGGCCATAGCAGCATTGCTTCTGGTCATTGTACTAGAGTACCAACCACATAAGGCTTTGATCACTTCATAAAACAAACAATTTTGTTAAGTACATAACCAACATCCTCACCACAGATTTTTTTTTAATGCTATAATTCATTGCTCTATATTTTATATGGCTATACACACACACATATATATTACTGTAACTACAGTAACAGAAATGTAATCCTACAATAATATAATTAACCATTTTTATTCTATGGCAATTCCTGAGTTTAGTTGAAAAAGGTACTTGATCTGGTTCTCTGTAACAAGAAGGTAAAAACTTAAATATCCGGTACAGTTTTTCAAGCTTCTGTTCATTTAATAAGTAAGATGTTGCTTGACTCTGGTTCCATATAGTATGTGAACATAATGAATATATTTCAGTTAGTAAAATCGTAGTAATACTAGTATATACGTTATATGTTGCATAAGCATGTATTAATACAAAATTAATTTATTTTTGATATAGGGGATGTCCTACTTTGGTGCAAGCATTACCAGGTCCTAGTACACAAGTTACTGCCGGAAGCAACCATACAGCTATTCTCTTAACGGATGGCCAGGTTTTCACATTTGGAAGTTTCTCAGTAAGGAAATAATAATGTTTACTTATGGGAATATACTGATAATCAATGTATTGCTCAGAGGCCTTTCAAAATTGTTCACTTATACTTGCAAGCATAGAACAACTTATGGATTCTGCATGTCTTTTATGTCTATGTCTCATGTTTAAAAATGGGGCCTCTAATATTGTTGTGTTTAGAAAAGCATGGTACCAGAGATTCTTGGCAGTTTTGAGGTGGAACAGTTTTCTCAAATTCTTTATTGTTACAAGCTCCATTGCAAATAAGTATCTATTGGATATTCTATTACCTGCATTAGCTGGAAAAATAACAGGGTCACCTTTTCTTCCATAGAAATGGCCATGAATTGCAGAAGTTGTACTTACAATTAAGGATAAATTATTGATCAGTATAACACAGCATAACTCTGGTACTTTTCTTTCATATCCACCTGGCACATACTCCCCCATGTCCATTGGGATCAATTTATATTTTCACTGAATAAGCACTTCAACATCATTTAATCCCCCTTCATCCTGACTTCAGGGCTTTATTTCACCTTGTCCTTGAAATGCTCCCTCACTACAGCTTTTCCAGGGTAATCTGTTGTTAGTATTTTCCCCAGAATGTTCTTTTAACAAAAACTAGAGTTTAGAATTGGTTTTATATGTTTTAAAAACAATGTACTGCCAAACACAACAGATACGTCACCTTTTGGAATCTGTATCTTTTTACAGAAAATGCGAAAAAAATGAAGATTGAAATTTTAGAATTGAAAATTCCATTTTTAATTAAAACTGTGCCCCAGATGGCTCTTACATTAGTTAATATTTGTTGTTTTTCAGACTTTGAGTTAGACCTTCAGTCTTTGTCAAAAGTGACTTGGGTGCATAAAGGCTTAAACTTTGTTGACTTCCAGTGAAACTTAGCCCCTGAACATCCAAATTCACTTTGAGAAATAGGATTTTAAAACCTGTCTGTTGATTGAGTCTTTTTCTTAAAATAAATAAATAATAAATCACCCAGAAACAAAAAAGGCTTTGAGGCCGTATTTAGACCACCTGTTCTATGTCTTTACTCTTATCTAGTCTTAATACTATCAGACTGTAAGTTTACTGAGAGTCTTATGAAGTCAGGCAAGCCCAAGAGCAAGCATATTATTTGTAAATGTCTTCACTAAGCTTGCTTGTTTACAGTTTGAAGTATTCTCTTATGGCATACAGTTTCAGTTTCAAATAAAAATTTGATAAATAATTTCTAAATAGGCAAAAATTGAGATGAAAGCAAAAAAGGTAAATTTTTCGATACTGAGATTTTCAGGAAATAGTTTGCAAAATAAAAAGGTATGTTACAATTTGTCTTATTTGCTAACATGGTTTTAGTTATGACTGAAGTGTAAGGGGAAATTGAGACTGATGAATATGTATAGTTAAAAAAAGGGGGCTGTACAATTTCACCTACCTAGAGGGATGCACATTAGTATCAATACATATAGAAAAACTTTACTGAAAATTAACTTACTAGTTAATACTGTATTCATTTGACATGTAAATAAGCAGGAAAAAGAATATAAGTAGTATGTGTCAGTGCGTGTATATTCATTATACATGCATTACATACATACAGTATAACTTAATTGTTTTTCTTTCTTGGTTCAACTTTAACAAGTTTCTGATGGTGCATATGTGAATAGTGAATTCTCTTCATTCAAAATTAGTTCAAATGTAAACTTTAAAGACTGGACCAAACTTCTAAATTAGATTATCCTCATCAGTCTCTTCGTTTGCATTTGTCTCTCCCAAACAAAAGTGGTGGTTTTGCTTCAGTATGGAATATAGTGAAAGGATGTTGGTATGTCAAAAACTATTAAATATGCTTGAGAAATGGTCTTATAGTATTGTGTGTACTTATTCTTCAGGTTTGGTAAACTCAGGAGTGTAGAAGTAATTTTATTTTCAGAGGTTGTCAATGTGGAACTTTTCTTTTAGCAATCTTGATGTTTTAAATTAAAGAAACTATTGATTGGTGAGGGAAACTACATGGAGTTAGAAAACTTGCAAATTTTGTTTCTGCAGGGAGGTATTGCAATACTTGGAATGCCATATTGGTTTGTCTTCCTATAGCAAATACGTATTTGTAGAATTGACATCTCAAAATTCCAGTCCATATTCTCAGTTGTGTATTTGGATTTTATGATGTGACTTCTCAGTTAGATGTGAATAAGCTCTCTCTGAAACTGAAGCAGAGATTGGAATTATAATTCTCTGTTCTATGGAGTTTCCCACAAATCTGCAATTTTAGGCATTTTTTATTCCCCCCACCCCTTTTTTTTTTTTTAATTCTTGGCTTTATGAACTTTATACATGAAGCTCAGTTTGACTGTGTTTCTGTTCAGGCTCACCTGTAGTTAATATTTAGTGTTATGTAGAAAGATAAGTAACCTGCTGGGCAGAATGTATTTGCTGTACATGCAAGTTCTTCTCTTCTAGCATTTTAAATTATAAATTACCTTAACTTCATTGGTATTGAATTAATTTTCTTTGCCTGAGTGAAGTAGATGGAGTTTGAGCAGGTTTATTGCATTAGTTCTTACTAGATTTTAAACTAGTAAAGGGTAGATTTGGTTTAGATATAAGGAGGAAATTCTTCACTCAGAGGGTGGTGAGGCACTGGTACAGGCTGCCCATAGAAGCTGTGGATGCCCCATCCCTGGAAGTGTTCATGGCCAGGCTGGATGGGGCTTTGAGCAACCTGGTCTGGTGGGAGGTGTCCCTGCCCATGGCAGGGGGTTGGAACTAGATGAGCTTTAAGGTCCCTTCCAACCCGAACTATTCTGTGATTCTAGGATTCTAGATACTTAGGTGCTTAGGTCCATCTTTCAGTTAGCTCGCTGTAGATTGGAAAGACACCCTAGATCTTCAGGTCAGGATGTTAATGAGCATATTCAGGGGTGCTTGCTTAGGCACTTTATACTCTTTTAAGCTCAAATTTGATGTGCTAATCAATTTCTAGGAACTGTTAAGAGGTATTTGTTCTGTCAAACTAGAAGTCCATAGAAGTTCAGAACTGAGTTTAATTTAGGCTGTCTAAATCAGTTCCTATCAATTAATTCCTTGTTTAGCACTGAGTTATTCAAATATTGAGTATTTAAATAGAATAAATGCTGTTATATTTGATTCTGAATGTGGAAATGAATGTTCTCCCTAATGGAGTGTTTGAGTTCCATTAAAAAACAAAAAAAAAAAAGAAAAACAAAACTGAATAAGGAGGGGAGAGTATTTCTCAAAAGCTTGCTTTATTTAAACATCTAGTGCTTCACTTAAAGTAGCCATTATTTTCTGAAGGTGATTTCATGGTAAGCTCTCTCTTCCAGATTACTTATTTTTTATGCTTTAACTGTGTAAGTAACCTGCTTATCTCTGAGACTTGGTGTTAATTACCAATTTTATATTCTCTCTATAGAAAGGTCAGCTTGGTAGACCAATTCTGGACATGCCCTACTGGAATGCAAAACCAGCACCTATGCCTAATATAGGCTCTAAATATGGACGCAAAGCAACATGGATTGGAGCAAGTGGAGACCAGACTTTCCTCCGGATCGATGAAGCTCTCATTAATTCTCATGTGCTTGCTACATCAGAGATATTTGCAAGCAGGCACATAATAGGCAAGAAATCATCTAGAATATTTTAAATGCTTACAAAATTATTGGAGAAGAATCAGATTCAGGCATGCAAACAATAAAGGAGCAACAAATTGAAAAAGTGAATAGAGGGAATTAAAATATTTTAACTTTGTAGTTATGTTGAGCATGGCTCCCTTAGAAATGTAATTTTATTAAAAAATAATACTAAAATATTAATATTAACATTAAAAATATTAAAAAGTCAAAGCTTTTTTTGCACTTCACATTTTTTGCAATCTTACTATGGTTTATCATTTGCTGTAGCGGCATCTATTCTTCACTGCTACATTAGTGCTTCATGCATAGAATATGCCATGTAATGAGCGAAGTCTTTTTGTTGTTTTTTTATTTCTCTCCCCCTTGATCTAGGTTTGGTACCAGCCTCAATATCAGAACCTCCTCCTTTTAAATGTCTTCTGATAAACAAAGTAGATGGCAGTTGCAAAACGTTCAATGATTCTGAGCAGGAAGACCTTCAAGGTTCTGGTGTGTGTCTGGATCCTGTCTATGATGTTATTTGGAGGCAAGTGTGGATTATAGCTCTTAAAGTCATAGTATAGAAATCCTTTAAAAATATTTTGGGAGGCTGGAGATTTGATTATGCTCATTTCCTGAGTAAACAAAAAAAACAGTTCTGAGTCTTCCATGCATCTTATTTTGCATTTTTTTTTTGATGATTTGTTCAAGTAAGCCCCAAATGAACTCCTCCTACCTGAATTTTTGGATTTCTGTTCTTTTTTGCATCATTCTCATTCCAACCTCATGATGTTTAGGGAATCCCAGTCTATTCTACTCATTTTCTTTTTTATTCTTCCCTGGATTTCCTCCATCTATGCAACATTGTACTGACTACTTGAATTTTCTTGACATTCCAGTTTCCACAACATTGTGTCTTTCATCTTTGTTTTTCTCTCTCAAGCATTAGTGATTAAGACTTGAACAGGAGAAGGAGTAGAATAATGGTATTCTTTTCACCTCTGACATTTTGAGAGGATAAACTAAAGATACTTACATAGATAGTACAGGCATTCAAGTTACAGTTATCTTTGAGTGTTGCATTCAGTGGAGTCACTTACCAGGTGTAGATCATAAACCTTTGTTCCAAAACAGAATCATAACATCAAATGCTTCTCTAAAGAGTTATTTTATAGCTGTATTGGGCAATATTTGGGACAGAGAGTTGAACTGATATCTGGGTGCAAGTGGTGGGTGTTTACACTTATTTTTGAAGACTTGGTCAAAACACAGTAATCACTTAAAAGTTAGAATAAAGCAGGGAACCAGCTAGTCAGTATTCATCTGGAAAAGATACTATCATGTAGGAGCATATCTTCAAAAGATCATTGTGTCCGTAGGCTACTTGCATTCTACTTTGGATGTCTTCATCCAAAATTGAGACTTCAGAACTTACTAGCCACTTAACATTGAAGCATGCATGTTTGATAGGCCTATTTCTTTATGACCTCTAAAATTCCCTGGGTGGCTGTAGTCCTGCATTGTGCACATCCCCAGGATTGTTGGAGTTTCATTCTCTAGGTACCATAAGTTCTTACTTAAATTATGCTGAGATTTGAAATAAAGAAGAGTAGCACCCACATCCCTTAAAGCCTTTGGTTGTGGTATTATCAGGATGATTAAAACACACTGAAAGGCCCAATTTGTGAGTTATTCCTGGCCATGAGAAAGCAGGAAGTTTCAGGGTGGAAAAAGGCAGGTGATGACACTCAACTTGATGTAAAACAATAATGGTTATTCAGCTTGACAAAGTTCAAACTCAAGTTTCACATTATAAGAAAGTAACTTAAAGATGATATTATGGGTAAATGTGGGTTGAGGTGTTGTTCTGTTGCCTTGCAAAAATTTGGAGACTAGAAGTAAATCTAGAACTTCGGGACATAACTATGAAGAATGGATTCTTGAAGTTTGCAGATTTATTTCTGTGTTATATTCCATACTTGTTTAATAGAAAATATTAAAGCAGTCTAAAGAAGAGATGTTAATGAATATGCCAATTGTTAGTGAAATATATGGTATATTAATTATAATTCCTGGGCAGTTTTATTCATGCCTATTTAAATGAAAGGGACAGTTTCTTTGTACAAACAGAGATGATATTCTTTACTTTTTAATTTTAAAGATTTTCTTCACAGTTCTGTGAACTTTTTAAGTTAGTAGTGTATTTGAAGTGGTTAAATCATTTCATGTATCTTTATTTACATATATGCATGTATATAAATTTAGACATTGCTAAATGATTGAAATCCTGAATACATATAGTGTCCTGTAATATCTTTAGTTAAAACTTTCCTTCTCAGTTACTTATACCATCTTAGTCCCTTTTGGATTTTTAGTACAGTGTACCAAGTGAAAATTTATTTCTTTCTTGTGCAGAACACTACATAGGCCTCTATCTTCTAACTGTTTCTTCCTTTTACATAGTGATATCAAAAACTTCATTTTCTTTTTGTGCATGTTGATCTATAGTATAGAAAGTCTTTGTATTCCCTTGTTTATGCTGCCATTTTCTATGATCCTTTAAAAACTCACAATGGGATGTTATATATTCTAAAAGCCCAAACAAAATATGTGGATTTCTCAAGATGTTTTTAAACTTGCTTAAAGGTGAGTAGCTTTTTTACTTTCACTTGTCATCTTTATCATTCTTGAGCACATCTTCCATTATGTCTAGTACTTTGCTACTTAATTCATGCTTCTTAATAGATGATACCATTTTAATATTTATTAGGTTTGAAAAGTGCCTAACATTTTCTACAATATGCAAATCCATAATATGATCGTTTGACTTGAAGTACAATAAGAATGTTGTCTCTCCATTTGCCTAGTGTTAAGCTAGTAAAGCTTATATGTATTTGGTGTAACGATGTTCACTTTTAAGAGTTTGTACTGGAATATCTACATTTTACATTAAATAGCTTATTTAATTATCGGTTAGTTTTTTGTATTTTTTTTAGTAGGTGAAAGGGCTTTTTTTTCACTCTGTTTTGTCTTGCTCTAGGTTTCGACCAAATGCTAGGGAACTGTGGAGTTACAATGCAGTAGTTGCCGATTCCAGACTTCCCTCAGCTCCAGACATGCAATCCCGGTGTAGTATTTTGAGCCCAGAACTTGCTCTACCAACAGGTTCCAAAGCTCTAACCACCAGATCTCATGCAGCTTTGCACATTCTAGGTACACATTTATAGTTGATAAGTCAGAAGCTTAGATGAAATAGACGCATTACTTAATGTATAAATGAACTGTAATGTAACAGCTTTCTGACTTTTTTTAGTTAAAATCTTTTAATTTTTCACCATTGTTCTTAACACTTATGATCTGGCTGACATTCATTAATTTTAATCAGAATAATTTTCTTCAGACATCTTAATGATGCTAGATGATTTTAGAGTTCTGATGGAACCTGCAGAGGTAAGCAGAATACAGTAAGAGAGCTTCCTAGATAAACTTTTTGGACAGTCTGCAGTCAATACTCTTAAGTTAACTCGCAGTCTCAAAAAAAAACAGAAAAAGCACCCTTAAATGTGCAATTTTAAAATTAATTCAGTATCTGTAACTAGAATTACTTCTTGCAGCTTTGTATAGTCAGCCACTAAGAGTAATACGATCTCCTTTTGTAATCTAAAAAGCACACCAAAATGAAAAATAATCCTGTAGTATTCATGTATAAACTGGCCATAACCAACATGTCCAGTGCTTCAAAGCACAGCTTTGGAAATTATTTTAGGTTACTTGCTCAGAGATTGTAATGGGTTCATTGTCCTGTGTGTTAGAGACAGGATAAATTTTAACTTGAACAGTATTTTTTGTGTTCAAGTTAGAATAAGGTGTCTTAGGTAACCATGTATACGAAGCATAAAGCCTTGTATGAGGGCTCTCAAATCTGCCAATTGTTCATTTGTTACTTCAGCTCTTTTTTTGTGGTAATATGGGAAGTAAAAGTAAAATCAACAAACAATGAGGGTGTTGCTGGCAATTTATTTACCATTAGATTAAATCATGTTTCTTGGTTATTCTGGAAATTGAATCAATTAAATGACTTCAATCTTCAATAGGAAACCTTCAGATTTTATAGCAGTGACCCATAACCTAATCAAAATTAAAATGATACTCAATAGACTACATGTGGTTTAGGGACAAAGCAGCTATGTTGCTTTGATCTTCTTAACTAGGATTCATTTCCATTTCACTGACCATAATTAACAGTAAGAAATTTTAAGTGTTTCTTGGTTTTGCTTTCTTTTAGGTTGTCTTGATACTTTGGCTGCTATGCAGGACTTAAAAATGGGTGTAGCAAATACAGAAGAAGAGACTCAAGCAGTAATGAAAGTTTATTCTAAAGAAGACTATAGTGTTGTTAACAGATTTGAAAGTATGTACACAGTAAAATTTTATAGCATAAATTAATCAAGCTTATGGAATAAAAGACTAGGGTAGATTAACTGTATTTTTTTATTATTATTGTGTTTTTTTTTTTTCTTTAGGTCATGGAGGTGGCTGGGGTTATTCAGCCCACTCAGTAGAAGCTATCCGTTTCTGTGCTGATACAGATATTTTGTTAGGTGGTCTTGGTCTTTTTGGAGGTAGGGGTGAATATACGGCAAAAATAAAGGTAAGGTATTTGGTTTTGTTTTAAATAATTTTATGTCTCAAATTCAGAACGTTAGAAATGCCACCTGCAAACATGATTAATTTTATTTCTCAGTGAATGAGTAGTTTCCTGTATATTAAAAGCATTAGTAATAGAACTGGCACCAGGCTTCTTAGTGAGAAGTAATGAACCTTACACAGGTAAGGTGGATGCAGTAAAGAACTGAGAATTACTATTCTTAATTGTCAAGAATTGGACCATTCTTACATTCACTAAATGCTATGCCATCTTACGGGTGCCTGGAGCTGATACAGGAGTGAGTAAAGTAGTTCTGTGATCGTTTTCATGAAGCTCAGAAAATTTGCAGAAATTTTGTGTTGTGGGCTTCAAGTTAGAAACACATCCTGTGTCAGGATACATGGGGGACTGCCTTTCAAAAACAGAAAAAGAATGCTTATCAGTAGCTAGAATTCCTTTAGTACCAGCTGAACTGTTGCTTCCCACAGATGCTGCCATTTCTTTCCCAGACTGACCTCTGGATGGCTTTTCAGCTGGAATTCTTCAATTGAAAATGAATTGAAATAGCACCAAATGTACAACTTGTGTTTGCTTTGTGCTGAGCATAAAGATGATTAGGACTGGAGCATGTGTACTGATGTAAATAAATACATTGGTTTGGAATTGAAAAAAAAGCTCAAGCAAACACAGTGTGATTATAGGATATCATTATCATAAGATATCACTTCTGATAAATACCTTCTGTTCTTGCATTTAATAGGGATTTCAAAAACTCCCTGAAAGACATTGAAAAGGAAAGATAATAGCTGTAGGAGATTTATGTTTGATCTTTATATAAGAAATATGTTGCTGTTGTCATATGTTTGTCATTTAATGGGTAATTGAGTTTATTTTTCTGTTTTCAGATGAATAGGGCTACTAATTATTATGGTTTATTTTAGGGAAATTGATGGTATGTGGTTAGCATTAACATTTGTGTAAGACAACTGGAGATCTGAAATAAATAGTTGTAATTTATTCTAGTTTAATACAGTGACTAAGAATTACAAATGATTAAGGAAATCAAAGAAAGTTAACCAGAAGAGCATTACTAAGGTTTAAGTACTAAAGATTGTAACCCTGACAAAGCAGTCTTGTATTATTTGTTCAATTTGTTTCTGGTTGTCTAAGATTAGCTTATGACCATTTGTTAATGGTTGTCTAAGATTAGTTTATGACCAAAATAAGATTTGCCAGTCCTATCGCAGATAAACTACATATTAAATAGGGTCTTACAGCACAAGTCATAGGTACATATTGTGGGCCTCTCTCAAGCTGATCGAATTGCAGAAGTGATTTTTGACTGATTAAGAAGCCCAAGTTCTTTTGAAAAGGGTAACATCTTTTGTCCTATTCAAGAACTGTTTATGATATTATTGACAGTCAAGCTGTCCCTTTCCAGATAAGCTGAGTATATCTCCAGATAGAAAACCTTCATATTCAGCCAAACTTTGCCTTTTTTAGATTCTCTGTATTTGTCTTGTCTGCAAGATTTACAGAGTTTCTCCACTTAAGAATAGAATATGTTTGGGCATAAGGCTGGGAGATCAGTGTCAATTGCTGTTTTTTAATAGTTCATGACATTACAAAATCCCGACTTCCAGGTGGGAATTTGCCTCTCAGTGACAGTAACTAGCAGTTATTTTTGGGAAGGGGAAAGAATAGTATTGGACAGTTTCCGGAATACAAGACAGGAAAAAGTGGTGGTATGAAGTTTGTAACAGCTGAGACATATTTTTACCTTTTTTCTTATTCTACCAGTTGTTTGAATTGGGTCCAGATGGGGGAGACCATGAGACTGATGGTGACCTTCTTGCTGAAACAGATGTCTTAGCATATGATTGTGCTGCTAGGTAAGATGTTTCCCTTACTTACTTTTTACTTACTCATATTAAAAGGATGCTTTGAAAGATGAAAGAATTTACCATTGAAATAATCCATGACTAATTCTTTCAATTCTTAAGTATCAAGACCCATGCATATAATACTGCTTTCTTAAACGTTCATGAGTAACTTCTAAGAATCTATGCATAAACTCTTGTAACTTACTAAAAAATTTACTCACTTACATTACTTGTAGTAATATGTATTAAATGTAGTTAGTTTTGTGTACATTTTAAATTAACTTTATCTCTCTTTATTGTTTGCATTTCATATCTGATTGTTTCAAAATGCAAGACCATGCTAGACGTAAGCATTTGCAGGTATTTCTGAATTTAAAACAAAGAAAAAGTAAAATCTACTACAGTGTTTTTCAACAAAATATTTTAAAATGTCAAATGTAAATAGATACTTGAGATTAATAAATTAATTCCCATTAATTTTCAGTTTTCTTTTATAAACAGGGTATAATTTGTTAAAGATCAAGATATAAACTAATTCAGTTATATCTTTTTTTGAACTTATTTCTTCAAGAGAGAAGTATGCAATGATGTTTGATGAACCAGTACTCCTACAAGCTGGCTGGTGGTATGTAGCCTGGGCAAGAGTGTCAGGACCTAGCAGTGATTGTGGATCTCACGGACAGGCCTCTATTACTACGGATGATGGGTATTTTTTTTTCTGTATTTTTTAATGCAGAAAAAGAGATCTAATATTACTTGAATAATTGCTTTTGTTGTTGTTATTTTTCTCTTTCAGGGTTGTCTTTCAGTTTAAAAGTTCCAAGAAATCAAATAATGGTACAGATGTTAATGCAGGGCAGATCCCACAGTTACTCTACAGGTAATATTTTGACCTCTATTTAGAACAATTTATTGACACAGTTTTTAAGAAGAAACCCTGTTTAAACAAATATATATTTCATAGCATTGATATTATCTAAAGTTAAGGAGATCAGTATCTGAAAAATTGAGGTAAAACTTAGTATCTAAGAAAAGTATTAAGTACGTTATACCACCATGTATTTCTTCATGGTTTTTCTTTAAAAGCTTATTCTTTGTATGTTATGTTCTGAGACATTCTGTGTTTCCTGTGCAGTGAGTACTAGGACCAGGTGATCTCCACAGGTCCCTTCCAACCTCAAACATGCTGTGATTCTGTGAGACTTTCATTTTTAAAAAAATGGCTTTAATCATAGAATCATAGTTCTGTAGAGCTTCGTGATTTCATCTAACATTTCACTTTTCTTCTAGTTGGGAAGTATTCCATTTAGTATGCTTCACTTTATGAGTAGTATGTCATTAAAAAGGTTTTCACATTGCTTTGCTTTAATGAAAAAAAGCTAAAACGAGTTGTGCTTTACAATTAGTTACCATAAATTTATTGTTCCTGTGATAAATGCTACGCAAGTGGTTTTAAAAAGCAAGAGCTCTTTCACTGTATTAATGTATCTTTCAAATTTCCTCAGATATATACAAGACCTGATACATGTATAAATATATATATATATTTATATAAGTTAATTGAACCATATATATACATCAGGTCGCTTGCTATGTCCTTTTTCACTACGTCCTTTTTAAGGTCCATTGTCAGAGCAGCTGACTTTTCCAGGTAAACTCTGTGTCCATAAATGCCTCTCTATCCAGAGGAATGTTTTGACTGATGCACGTAAAGTCCTGGTACAATTTATTAATAATTTGGTTAATTTCTATGGAGATATAGCTATAACCAAAGACAAGCAAACTTAGGGTCCTCTGAAGAAGGATGTGGCTGAAGAATCACAAGTGGCACATGAGGAAAGGTGCTGCATTAACACGTGCTGCCTATATTGGTTTTGCTTTTATTGTGTGGGACTTTGGGACCCACCTTCAGATACTTTAATTCCAAACAACATCCTATACACTTCAGAGTTAAGAATAGACTCAGGGATGTTGTATCCCCAGGAAATAAAAATACTTTTTTATTAGGAACCAGAATTCTTCAAGATGTTAGTATCCCTTTGGTCCCCTCTCTCTTCTTTCACTTCCTTATACGTACATGCAGTTTTGTCTTTTTTCGTTGCAGTTTGAGTGAAATTGAAGGGGTAAAGTATGCTCGAACTTGTATCTGCCTTCAGGATGTGTGGACTGATTTTATCTCTGTGAATACTAAAAGACAAAAATTTTGCATTTTAATTCTGAGTGCTTGATATGCATTAGATATCACAAGGTAAAAATGATGATGTGGCCTACACATACCGAAACCCAGCATTCTTTGAGAAATAACATTGCTAGTCCTAAAATTTTTATCTGAAGAAATAAAGTAAATGCTTGTATAAATTTTACATAGATCTCAAATTTATTCTCAGTTGTCACAATGTTGCTAGTTGAACAGAATTCAAGATATTTAATTGCTGGTCTAGAAGGGTTAGGAACTGGAGGAAGTTATGCTGAAATTGAGCATTTATGGATAACTCTGTTAAACCTTTCTTCCACTGTTGTTCTTCAACAATAGAAACAGGAAAGCTTGGTGCAGAATATAGGTCAGTTCTTAAATCTTAAATTGGTCTTCCAGGCTGCCAACAAGTGATGGTAGTGCATCCAAAGGAAAACAGCAAACCAGTGAACCTGTGCATATTTTAAAGAGGTCTTTTGCCAGAACTGTGTCAGTGGTGGGTATTATCTGGAATCCTTTCTGTTTTGTGCATGTTCATTTAGACTTACAAAACCGAAAGATGTATGTGTGGAAATCATTAGTTTTTTGTTTTTTGTTTTTATCTGCTCTATCAAGCAGAAGTTACACTGTTACATAGAACTTCTGTGTTTTGATTTTGTTCATTTGTTTGTATTATTTATTTGTTTTCTGAAGTTTGCAGACTGCAAATTTAAGCCTGAGCTAACCTTGGTATTAACCTTATGGTGCAAGCCTAGAAATATTTTTGTTTATGAGGTTTAGTTTACTTTTCATGTTTGAGTTTCTTAGTTTTCTTTCTGATTGTCTTTGTTTTGTTTTGTTTTGAGTTTTTACTTACTGATTGCATTCAGTGTAAAAGCCCTTACTGCAAAGAGATTAATATTGGCAGATTTTAGTTTAGTTTAGTTTAGTTTAGTTTTGAAGGAGCTTAACTGTATGCTCTTTTCTGTGGCTTTTACATTGCCAATTAGTCATTGGTAAGATTCATTTTCCTCTTGGATGCTTTCCTGAAGGGATGCACGACACGGACTCCTGATGGCTCTTGAACAGGAGACATTTATTGCCCTTTTTCACTACTAGATATACTTTCCCCGTAGCCCCACGCGCTGTCCACGTGCCTGAATCTGTCTTACAATTGGTTAGAGACCCTCAGACACGCGCCTTGAGCCAGCCAGCAATCGGCCACTGCCCAAAGCTCATCTTTAACACTGTAGCCAATTTACTTTATCTCGACCTTGCTCAAGTTTTTGGTTCTACTGCTGTTTTCCTCATTATCTCTAACTCAGGGACATGTGAACCAGCACAAAGCTCCCTGCAAATTCCTTTCCCACACTTTCCAATATACATTGAGTATCAGCATTTAATTAAACTCTGATAAGCTGAGGTAAGGAGTATTAATAGGTACAATGCTCTGCATCTATTAGTAGAAGATAGTGTGCAGTTCTTCACATACTTCAGGAGGAGGATCAAATTTTGAGGCATAATGCACTCCTTTGAAATGCTATATTATGATGCAGAATAAGGCCAATTCCGTCTTTGTGTTTTCATAGTACAGTCCCTTACTTATCTGTTCCAAGCAATGATTATTTGTTGTTCAGTTTCATCCTTTTTTTCAGTTTCATCCCATAAAATATATTTTATGCTGCATTATGTGTACTGTCAGTATTCTTAACTAACAGTTACATAGAAGTTACTGCCTACATACAGGCGTGCAGTCTGTTTTTTTAACCAGCTTTTTTTTCTCATTTACATATTCTGCATTTTTTCGGTATTCTCTAATGATCAGAATGATCTTCCAGTGTTCAGATTAATTCTAGAAGTTTGATATGATTTGCATTTTTAGTAATCATTATTAGAACATATTAATAGCTACTCTAAATATGTTTACTTTAAAATTTTGACATTAAACTAGGGACTACTGTGGCTTTTAATACTTCGTACTGTATCTTCCTTCTTCATTATTTTGATGCTATTATCCCTCACCACAGGTACGAATTGGCATAAGAGTTTTACCATTCTAGAGAATCAGGCATTCTGGACATTGTATACATAACTGAACAGTCAGTGTGTTTGTTGCAGCTTGAAGGTATACCTGCACCTTGTAGGTAATCAATACCAAATACTTGTAGGCTACCTTCTGAGGTACAGCTGTATGAAACTAACACATTTCGTAACAGTAGAAACAAATTTTTGGATAAACAAACAAAACTTTGTAAACCCTCAGATTCCTCATGGACTACCAAGCGCTTCTGTTGAAATTTCCAAGTACTGTAAATGTGATATAATTCGCATGATCTTACAGATCATAACTGATTAAAAGCAAGGCAAGACCAGCCCTGATACATTACCATTATGGCAAAAATGTATTCTGTTAAAAGTAAGTATCACACTATTCAATGCAGATTAAACAAGTAAAATTTACTGAAAAATTTGTATTACAGATGAATAGAAACAGCTGCTAGTTCTTAAATAACTGAGAGACTTCCACATGCCTAATATTATAATATGTTATAAATTGCTTTTAGGACACCAATACAGTGAAATATTCCCTACCTTCTCAGTTTGCTTATTCTCAGACAAATAAGTTTTGTGTCTTGTATGGTAGATTTGTGTAGGCATAGGTATGTTTTCAGATTAAACACTGATTATGATGTTGTTTGCGTTTCATCTTACTCTGTTGCTGAAAGTTCATTTTTTCTTGGTTTTGCTTTTTACACAAAATCTGTTTTCCTTTACACTTCATATCCTGAAATAGGAATGCTTTGAGTCTTTATTGAGCATTCTTCACTGGAGCTGGACAACACTGGTTCTAGGAGTCGAAGAACTTCGTGGACTTAAAGGATTCCAATATACTGCTACTCTTCTGGATTTAGAAAGATTGCGTTTTGTGGGTACTTGCTGTCTGAGGTTGCTGAGGGTCTACACCTGTGAAATATATCCAATATCAGGTATTTTTATTAATTCACTTGTTTCATATTTATCAGCAAATAATAATATACAGGACATTGACAAGATTGATCTATTCTTGTAGAGTATGCTGTAAGATGAAATTGCTTCTACAGATATTTTTATTGGAGCAATTAAGAGACTTACAGTCAGAAATGGGATATTTGTAGTTAACTACATAACCAAGTGTCCAATACCACGTTTACACTGAAACTCGTGTGTATTTTAATTTTTGTTTTGCTTGACAGTTGAGTTCTTTTAATCCATTTTGTGTCTT
Organism: Anser anser; assembly: GCF_964211835.1. Classification (NCBI taxonomy): domain Eukaryota; kingdom Metazoa; phylum Chordata; class Aves; order Anseriformes; family Anatidae; genus Anser; species Anser anser. The sequence continues at coordinate 167,029,597 of NC_139720.1, forward strand.
CATTTCTCCCATTTCTGTGCATAGTACGTGCTTTGGTAGTGAGCACAGTTTAAATTTGAAAGACGGTAAATGTTTTTTATACCTGTAGTTTAACAATACTTACATTAAAATGCAGCATGTATTATGAAAGACTGGAAAATTGGAAGTTTTTGATGTGCAGGTTTCTTTGATGTAGCTGAACACACCCTTCACTATTTTGCTTTGTGAAATTAACTTTTCGAAATATACATTAATCAATGTTGCTAGTTGTTTTATTTGCACGTATAATGTGCATTTTATATGAAAATGTTTAATTTATTGAACATGAATGCTCTTCTTTTTTGTAACCTAGCTACGGCTAAGGCGGTTGTAGAAGAAACCAGCAAACTAGCAGATTGCATTGGAAAAACTAGGACCTTGCTGAGAAAAATCCTATCTGAAGGAGTTGATCATTGCATGGTCAAGTTGGACAATGATCCCCAAGGATATCTCAGTCAGCCCCTGAGCCTTTTAGAAGCTGTTCTTCAGGAATGCCATAATACTTTCACAGCTTGCTTTCATTCTTTTTATCCAACACCAGCTCTCCAGTGGGCATGTCTTTGTGACTTGCTCAATTGTTTGGATCAGGTACATTAAAGTGTCACAAGTGAACATTACAACTTAGCTTGCTCTTGTGCTCAAAGAAGCAAAGCAGTTTTAAAATTCTTTATTGCTTTTGTGTGTTTATCATGGTTTGCAATTCAAATTCTGCTGTGGTCAAAAAAACTGCTGCACACTGCTTTTTCAGTGTGTAGTCTATGCTTTATATGTGATTACTGTTGCTGCACATTGCTTAGAAGCATGCTTGTGGAATTTTTGATACTGATAATTCATCACTAATAAACCGGTAATTTCTTATTATTAAATGTTGCAGCAGTGCTGTGATCCAGCAAAGTAGATGAGAAGCTGGCAATATTATCCTATAATCAGCAAGTTTTTCCTAAACATCTTGCTTATTATGAATGAGCATCCCGCATCTAAACAGTCTAGTTGCTTGCTTGCATTAAATGAGATATAAACAATTTGTTTCTTTGCTTGAAAATGCATGTAGTGTATTAAAATCCAAGGAGGAAACAGTTCTTTAGCATATTATTCTAATTAAATTTTAATTATAAGAAGACTTCAAGGGAGTATCATGATTTCAAAAGTAATTTTAATGGGTTTATTGTTTTAAAACATATGTCATAAAACAAATTTTAATTATTCCAGTTTGAAAGATCTGAATCAAAGCTCAGGAGAGAAGATAATGTAAAATTCACAGCAAATCTAAAAATATATGGAATTGTTTATTTAAGCTTTTTCTATAATTACTATAAAACTGGAAATTTCCTTTCAAAAGTTGTTCTTCCTCATTGACTTTGATTGTAACAGTGCATTTCTATTAATTCCTTTTTATGTTTTTAGGACATCCAAGAAGCAAATTTCAAAACCTCCAGTAGCCGGCTTCTTGCTGCTGTTATGTCTGCTCTCTGCCACACTTCAGTGAAACTGACCTCTATTTTTCCAATTGCTTATGATGGAGAAGCATTGCTGCGATCAATGGTAAAACAAGTCAGCACTGAGAATGACTCTGCTCTGGCCCATCGTTTTCCTCTTTTGGTTGCACATATGGAAAAACTTAGTCAGGTTAGGATATGTTCTAAAAATTTATAAACCTGTTTTACTTTCCAACAAATAAAAGTTATGTAATTTAAAATTTTAGTTTTATAAGATTGTAGCTGAATTGCTTTAGTACTTTCTAAAAGATTTGTTTCAAAAACTTATTATTTTATCAAATTTTTATATTTTGGTCTGAATTACTCCAGTTCTTGCCTGTTTGAGGAAAAATGTTTGAGAAAAGATGTTTATTCTGGAATATTAAAATGGTAGAAATATAGTTTAGAGTTGTTTTTTTGTTGCACAGTGTTCTCTGCAAGAGTTTCTCAGCTTTTGCACATGATCACAAGAATGAAAGTGTGGGTAGATCTAGTGCTTTGAGGAAGAGTCAGCACATCTTCAGTAAAAAATTCATGTTTCAAACTGAAGTTTTTAAAGGAGTAAACAAGCAGGTGGACAAGGGAAGTCCAGTTCCTATAGTTCTACAAAAGGTTGTTGAACTGTCAAACGCTGTATTTTTGCAGAAATTTTGGAATTTCAGAAAAGATTTACAGGAATGAAAAGGGTAAAGCTGATAAAGATCTAGGACTACTAAATGGTTTTCTTCACTTTAAAAGACGAGGAGGGTAAGGTCTTATGAAATTGTGAATGATGCATGAAAGGTAAATAAATGATAGTCGTTGAGTCTTCCAATACCAAAACTTTGGAGCAACCAGAGACTTTAGCAGAAGGTAAGTTCAAAAAGTAGCAAAAAGTAGTGTTCTTCCTTAAACATGCAGCTAAGTTGTGGAACATCTTTCTGCAGACTATTTCAATGATAAAAGTTTTCATGGATGTAAAAAGCGTCTGTGTAGGTTGAAGAAAAAAATCCACCAAAACCTGTTAAATGCAAACATAATATTTCCATCTTGGATACAGCTGTTTCTTAACAGCTAAAGATTGAAAGTGTTCCGTGCAGCTATCTGTACAGGTTTGCTTGACACAATTGTCTTTCCTGTCTATTCACTGTTGGATATTCTTGTAAGACAGAATGGTGAGAAAGACAAGCCTTTGATTCCAATCAGTATAGCTGTTTCTATTTTTAATTACCGGGAATGACTTTTAGTAGGTATAACTATTTTGAAAAACAGTGGATGTCACTTAAGTAGTAGACACAGTAGGTACCTAAGTTCAGATTTGTTTAACATTCTTCATTCAGTAAACTGTTTTTATAAGCTTCCCATCACTGATTCCATCTTACCGTTTTGGACAGAACATTCTCTTTACTAACATCAAAGCCAAAAAGCTTCTGAGTTTCCTGTTGGGCAATGGGGAAAACAATGATGTGAAGAGCTCAATAGGTAGCCATTTATTTGCTGTAATCTGTTATATGCTTAAAAACTAAGAAACTAAGTAACCTATTGTATGCTTATGTGGAGGGCTATAAAAACACGGAGGGCTATAAAAACAGCTACATCTTGAGAAGGACACATATATGCAATATTGATCAGGTTCTTGACAAAGGAATACATGTTATGATAGCTTTGAATTTTATTTTATTTTTTTTACCCCCTAGACATTTCTCATTATTAATGTCACTGATTCATTAATTATTAATGTTTATAATATGTGGAAAGCTTGAAAAGCTTTTTTTTTATTTTTTAAGAACAATGTTATTTGTCATTTTTCTCTTCTTTATGCAGAGCGAAGAAAATGTTTCAGGGATGACAAGCTTTCGGGAAGTGCTGGAAAAGATGTTGGTCATTGTTGTTTTACCAGTCCGGAACAGCCTTAGACGAGAAAATGAACTTTTTTCTTCACATCTAGTTTCTAATACCTGTGGGTTGCTTGCTAGTATTGTGAGTGAACTTACAGCATCAGCATTAGGATCTGAGGTAAAGCTTCCATAAGACCATTCCTAGAAGTCTTTCAGGACAGGTATATTATGAATGTAATACATGCTGTGACAGAAATTATCTAGTTGTGTAGATATTTTACAGATGCTGGAATTGTTCTCAGCAGCTTTCAGATGTCTAGGTTTTTAAAAAAAGTTCACTGTATTAGGTAAATACTGTTGATAATTAGCTACTTCATTATGGCTGAAGAATACTGTACATTTTTCCAAAGTGACAATATTTTTAAGTGTTTTTGTTTTCATGTATGCCTACACATGAAAGCACCATGAAATCACCATGCCTACATACACATGAAGTGTATTCATTTGGTGTTCATTGGAGGCAGTGGCACATCCCTGAGCATCTCTGTGCCTCTGATGGTATCATGGGTCCTCCATGTGTTCTAATTCTATCTGCTTTTGGTTATGGGTCAGAATTTATAATGTGTTTTGTTAATGCATTTTATAGCTTCCACCTTGTGTTATAGCTTCCACTTTGTATTCAGTATTGTATAATACTGAATAATAATACCGAATACAATACTGACTATAATACTGAATACTGTATAATTCAATTTATAGATACATATAAAAGACATCATTAGACTTTTTCCAGTTTATTTGGTTTGTATTTGAAAATTGAGAATGGTACTGTCTAACTTCTTAAAATCCAGAGTTTCACATGTATGAATCTATCATGTTGTTAAATGATAGGAATGTATTTGATTTTATTAAATGCACATCACAGTTTGTGTACTATCAGCAATTTTTTTCACAGAAAGTACACTTTTGATAAGATTGATTAAAGACCTTATTATGTAAAATATGTATCTTTCCTCTCTTGGTATTGACCATACCCGTAAGCCTTATTTCTTATGCAACTCTTCTTGAGGCACAGTTAAGTTATCTTTTCTGATAATTCATCCTACAAAATATAAATATTTAAATGCTTGAAAAAAAATTAAGGTTCCTAATAATTCTTACTTAACTCATAATTACCAGATTTTTTTTTCCTTTTTACCTGGTACTGAAAAGAAGCCCCAATAGTGACATCTACTTTGCTTTATTAAAGTTGTCTAGTGTTTACCAGTTAACTTCTCATGCTTCTATTTAATTTTCTACAGGTTGATGGGCTGAACTCTCTTCATTCTGTCAAATCCACTCCAAACAGATTCACTAAAACAAGCCAGGGAAGAAGCTGGAATACTGGGAATGGATCCCCTGATGCAATATGTTTCTCTGTGGACAAGGCTGGTGTAGTTGTAGTAGGCTTTTCTGTTTACGGTGGAGGGGGAATTCATGAGTATGAACTGGAAGTATTAGTTGATGATGTAAGTACCGCATTTGAAAAAACTTCTTCAGTTTTGTTTTATTTGTAATGATGTGTTTAACAATTTCTAAGAGAGAAAATAACTGGCACATTTCCACGAATGTGCTATGTATTTACATAATAAATGTATTAAAATGTCATTGGTCTTTGATTCAGAGTGATCATACTGGAGATTCAACTCATTCTCATAGATGGACATCTTTAGAATTGGTTAAAGGAACTTACACCACGGATGATTCTCCCAGTGACATAGCTGAAATCAGACTTGATAAAGTTGTACCACTGAAGGTAAATCAAAGAAGTACATATCTATAAGTTTCATATGACTTGTAGAAAACAAAACCTAGTGTTCAGTATAATAGTTTTTTTGTTCACACATCTACAGTTGATATTGACATGTTTGCTTTGTAAGTTTTCACCTTGTAACTGAAAAGTGCAAGTCCTGGAAGTAAAAAGAAATTAAAACTTTACTTTTATAATAGCATAAAACAGATTATAGTTGAAATAGCTTTCATAATACCATGAAGCCTAACTTTTACATACTTGTTTTATACTGCATACTGCTTTTGCCTCTCCTTTTTAAGGAAAATGTGAAATACGCGATTCGTTTGAGGAATTATGGAAGCCGGACTGCCAATGGAGATGGAGGAATGACCACAGTTCAGTGTCCAGATGGTGTAACATTTACCTTTAGTACATGTAGTCTGAGCAGTAACGGCACAAACCAAACACGTGGACAGATTCCACAGATTCTTTATTACAGGTTTGTGTGTTCTCATGATGTATTTCTAAGAAAAGTAAATAAAACTATATGTGCTATTATACCACACCTTTTTAGAGAAGTAACAGAAATAAACACATCTGAAGTGTGCTTGAGGAAAGGTTCTTTAGCAGCAGTGTTGTGTTCTTTCAGTGTAGTTTCAGTCTTAGGGTATTTAGTAAAGACAGCTTTTGGAGCACCAGTTGTACAGTCTTGTATTAGATTCTCTTATTTTTGAACTGGCAAATACTTTGTTAGTTCACCTCTCTTGCAAGGTCCATTGTCTACTCCTTTTAAAGTTATAGCATGGGGGACTGATAAGATGCACTACTACAGTCTGGCTTTTTCTATAACCTCAGAGATTTTTGAGAGACTGTTGACTGGAATGTTCCTCTCTCTGATTTCATTCAGTTCCTTCCTTTATTGCCGGAAAGGGTTGTATAATGTAGAGAAGCAAGGTCTGTTTATTATAGGAACTGTTTCCTATCTTACTGTAAAGTTCAAAGGTATAAAAAGAAAAATTGCAAATAAAATCAACTGAAACATTTGACTACCCTTCAGAGAAGCTTTATGTTAGCCTTTCAGGATGAATTCACTTAAGCCAATGTTTTAATGGAAAGTATTGCTTTCAGTTCTGAGGCGCTTACATTGATAGTAAAGAAAATGTGATTTTCAAAATGTAGTAGTGTCTCAATATATGAATTAGTACCAATGTCTGTATAGCAAGAAAATGTCATACCCTTTACTGAAATCTCAGTTTCTGTGGTAAATTGTTGATCATCAGTAAGTAGATCCAAGAAGTAAAATAAGCAAAGAATAATAATTTACTTTGATTCCTAGTTATGCGGTAGGTGCACATACCTAATAAAAGATGAAGAGGATAAAATAACGAATGTAACAGGTGATGACATATTTTGGATTAACAATTCTAGGAATCTGTTGCTCCTAAGAAAATTTTAAAGGAACTAAAATATGAAGAAATGAAGTTGCTAGCAAAATTGTAGTAATAGCATAGTTGAAGATACAAGTAGTTCTTCTAAATTATTTTGAAATGACATTGGCTTATGTTGATTCAGAGATCCAACTTGTCAGTAACAACAGTAAGTGCAAGTAAACAAGTAATAAGTAATAACAAAGAATGAAATTACAATGGTGCATACCATTACACTTTCATTGATTTAGTCTCTTGGAATCAGGGTTATCTATGTTTAGGGAATCCCTTCAACATTGGAATTCCTGATTTCATTAGAGTATCAAAATCATATGTAAAAATGAGAAGAGAACACAAGGAAAAAACTTTTATTCCCATTCCTCAAATTTCTCCTCTTAGGAGCAAAAGAGGTAACAAAGTACAAGTTTCTTTGATTTCAGAGTGGCAAAGTACACAAAAGTTAAATTGAAGCTTCATGATGTTCTAACTTAATAATAAGCTAACATATGGAAAACAAAACAAAACAAAAAAAACCAAACACAACATACCAAAATGCTGTCTTCAGTTGAGAACAGTCTTTCTTTGTTGTTGTTTCAACCGTGATGAAATTCTAGGACACTTTTGAAGGACCCTAATAGCATAACTCAGAAGTGCTCTGCAGAATAAATTAAGTTTTGTTTGGGAAAACTTGCAAATTGCTGCCTCTAATCACAGTGTCTTCTGAAGTGTCCTTGGACAACAAAAACCAAAATCTTATCTGACGGACATCTATAGTTATGGACTTGGCAGTCAGTTTAAGGATTCACAGTTTAGTACATAATGACTTGAGGTGTTGATTTGTATACAGTAAAGGAATAAATGTTCAGTCAACTATTACAGAGCAGAGCTTGTAAAATTCACACTCTGTTTAGTTTGAAAGATTCTCATATGCAAATAGAGTTGTTGCTTATGCGAAGGACAAGAAAAGCCATACCAAAAGAAGTGTATTAACATGTTTCTGATTAGGACAGAAACACATTGTAAGGATTCATTGGAAATGTAAAATTGCATTCAGTGTCAGTAACTGATAAATTGAAATTAATACAGCTTGAGGCTCACAACAAAAGTACAATTTTAGGGTACAGTGACAAAAAAACCTTTTTGTAAGAGTGGTTGATTTAAGTGATAGAGAAGTATAAGTATTCATGCTGTACATTTCATTTGGTTGCACTTTAAACTATTCTATGTAAAGTCAAGTCATTGAGCATTCTGAGCTGCTATTTCTGGAATCTTAATATTGTGGATTTTTTTTTCCTAAGTTCAAAACATAAGAAATCCAAAAGAACGGGAAATTTGCTTTACCTGTTGACTGAGTGATTTAAGTTGTCTATGCCACTGCTAAATTGTTATCGTATAGAAGGCTTGAATTAGTTTATGCTTATCTTTGGACTGCTGTGAAAATAACAATCAAAACATCTTTTATATACTTTAGTGGAATAGTTTTGTGCATAATATCCATATATTGATTACGAGAATCTAATTTGACATAAACAGTACATTTCAAAGAGAAAATTATTTGTTAAGGTTAAGCCTAAAATTGTATTTCAAAAACATAATTAATCCTTAGAATAGGGAAGGGGAATCTTTTTCACAGTTGTGATACTACAGAAATATCAATAGAAGGAGTTTCAGTGGTTTCTGTGAAGCCTTTAGTATTGTTCTGTTTTTATCAAGATAGGTTCTCTCTCTTGGAAAAGCATAACAATTAGTAAATTCTAAGATTTGAAAGGCATCCAGTGAAAACAAGCATTTCAGAAGTATGCTTTTCATATTTCCTGGCAAATAAAATAATAACAAATGGCAAACACTGAGGCATCGCCTCCAAAATATCCTCAGTGGTTGGATTTAATTATTTCCTTTATTATTTTATCATAAATTAACTGTTCTAATTATTCTGTGCCAAAAACAAGTGAGACATGTCTAAGTTAATTTTGTATTTTATGAACTTACTTTAACTTAATCTACCATCCAGGAGTGAGTATGATGGAGATCTGCAATCACAGCTTTTGAACAAAGCTAATGAAGAAGACAAAAACTGTAGCAGGGCTCTTTCCGTTGTGAGCGCTGTTGTGCGAGCAGCCAAAGACCTGTTGCACAGAGCTCTTGCTGTAGATGGTAAGACTTTTGAAAATTGACTTCCAAAATTGACTTTTCAGAACTTCTTTCCTTGCTAGGAGGAGTTAAGAGTAGAAAATCAGTGATATAACATTTGTAATATTTCTCTTACGTCTTCAGAAAATATTTTTCTAACCTGTCATAGCTGTAGGTTATCAAACTCTGAGTAACTTTTTAAATAATTGAGTTGCTCTTAATCATAGGCAGATACCTCATACAAGTTTACTCATCAGTTTAGCAGACATCATATTAAAGCTAGTAAGATTCTATATTTCCAAAAGATATGCTGTAATGGGTCAGTACCAAATTTTATTGCATGTTTCATGTGGTAGGAGGGAAAATGGTGTATGTAGTGCATCTATAAGCACTTAAATACACATTTTTCAGAAATTCAGACATTAGTTTTAAAACTGAATGTTTTTAAGCTACCATATTCAGCCATTCTAGAAAAAAATAGAGGAGTCCATAATATTGGATGGTGCTATAGAAATTGATTTTGAGATTGGATACTAGATACTAGGTACTAGGTTTTATAGCATAGAAAATATGAAGACAGTTTTACAAAGTGATGAAGAATCAATAAAATTACGCTGTAAAACAAGGAAAATTTTTAACATAGCGCTCTATATAGTGTCATGCTTATTTCAGGTGAACTTCGTGCACTAATAATTTGTTTTGAATTACAGTGCCAAGTAGCTTAAAGTAAAAATTAGTGTAGAAACTAGAATTTTAACTCATAAGAAGCAAACCAGAAAAATAAGTTGTATTTTGAACGGTGATCTATTTGTTATAACGAATATTATGATACTTGTGTTGTAATTATCTTTGTTTAGCTGAAGACATTCCAGAACTACTGAGCTCTTCCAGTCTGTTCTCAATGCTGCTACCACTCATAATAGCCTACATAGGACCAGTTGCAGCAGCGATTCCCAAGGTATGCTCCTCAACAGAAATTACTGAAGAAATTTAAGAATGTTATATAAGGAAAAAGTTTACTCTGAAAAAACTGAACATGGTGATATTTTATAATTTTATGAATTAATGGTTTATGTTTGACCACTTGACTGGTCATGAAATTTCCAAGGGTCAAGAAATTTTAAAAACATGTTATACTCGAACAGTTATGAACTTTTTTTTTTTTATTTACATTAAAGTCATTATGAAAAAAACACAACCTTATGTAAGCAGAGAGAAAGAAGATAGGCTTTGATAGTAGGAAAAGTGAAAAAGTTAGAAGGATCTGGATTTATTATTTATTAATGAATATTGGTGGGATAGAATTTCTTATGTATTATATGAATTCAGGTTTTACAATGAACATGAAATCAGTAGTAGCTGTTAATTAAATGAAGATTATTTCTATCAAGTTTACAGTTGGGAAGATGTCAACTATCAGCAAAAAATAACCTTTTCATTGGCAAAACATATTTTAACGTGTCTGAAAATCTTGAAAATTGTCATTATATTTACAAATGTTGCCAGTCCTTACTTAGTAGACACTTTTGTCTTTTACTGCATTTTCATGACCTGTAAGATCCCTTCTAACTTCTCTATAAAGGGGGAGAAAAGAGGACTGACCACTTAAAATCAAACAGATTCATTTCTTTAAAAATAGTTTGAATTTGTTGTTACCTTGTCACTATGATGAACTGAAGTTTCCAGCATTTTGTTTCAGAAGTGTTCTTCTCTTTTGAAAATCTCATAAAAATTGCAGAGAACAATGCAGTGTTTATCAATGCATGCATTAAGAATATTCAATATTGGAAAAATAACAATATTCTTAGAAAACAAAGTGTAACTGGACTATGACTTCAGTACAGTATTTGCTTTCTCTCAACTTACAGTTATTGTTCATTAATGTTATGGCTTTCTAGTGTTAGGAAGCTTTCTGTGAGCGTATTAGTGTAGATATCTCACAGCTGCAAACAGATTCTTGTTTCATTTTTGATAAGTGTCTAAGAGGAGTATTTGAGATTAATGTGGTGATGCTTCTTCTGCAACCATTGTAGATGTAGGATTGGAAAATGTGACTAAATGAACTGTGCTAGTGATATTCTGAGAATATCCAGAATAACCCTTGTAGAGAAATGCAAGTTTGAGTATTGTTTTCACCCCATCGTAAGTAATAATTCAGCGTGTGGTGTTATGTTTCAGGTTGCTGTTGAGGTCTTTGGCCTAGTACAACAATTACTTCCTTCTGTAGCAGTTTTGAATCAGAAGTATGCTCCTCCAGCTTTTAACCCAAATCAGTCTACGGACAGCACCACAGGAAATCAACCAGAGCAAGGGCTTTCAGCTTGTACTACCTCTAATCACTATGCTGTTGTGGAAAGTGAACATCCCTATAAACCAGCCTGTGTTACTCACTACAAGGTAAACACCATTTCTTACGTTGTTGAAAAATGGTTTGACATGGATGATAACGCATATTGTCTAATATAGGAGACAGTTTTCCGTATTATTACTGTACAGCTTTCTGGACCTGTCTTCCTTCAGTAAGTGTGGGGAAGCATGTAGTTTTAACCTTCTAATTCAGCTGTCTAATGTAAGCACCTGAATTTGTTCAGTCTTAGATTTTCCTACTGTCATGTACAGTTTATTTGTTCTAACTGTACAGACTGTAGAAGTTGGAAGTCTTTATGTAGATGTTACCTCAGTGCTAAAACAATGCTTTGTAAAAAATAGTTAATGTCAATTCTGGTCAAATTCATGTGTGTTGTAGTGTAGGGATCTGCCAATTCAAACTTTTCACAAATTACTTTCACTTGGACCATGATTTTGCTTTGCAGAAGTCTCTGAAGTCCATTTAAATGTGTTGAGTCACTTTTGATGGGATTCATTCTGCCTTACATAAATGACTATTAAAATGAATCCAGATTTTCCTAAATGTCAATAGAGAAAGGGTGTTTTTGTTCAGCTGAGTAAAGGTATGAGGTATTAAAGGCCTGAAATATAAATCCAGTGTTTCAGTTTGAGAACTAGTGAGTTTTGTGGTGTCATTGATTCCAAAACTATGAGTCCAAAGGTAGCAAACCTGAAATCAAGTAAGATCTTGAGGAAGTAATTTATTAAGTGGAATGGTTTCAGAAAATGTATCTATCTGATCTTCCTCAAGTGATTATGCTTATTATTGCTTTGACAGTTTATGGAGCCTATCTGAAGCTCTAGTCTAAGCTGTTACTACTTTTGAAATCCTGTAACTGTTTGCTATCATACTGAACTCCATGTTCACAAGAATGCTTCAGCTGCTGTACGCTTTTCTAGGATTGCACAAAACAGAAATGAATGTGTCTTTTGAAGTTTGTATTTAAAAGGGTATTTGAGACTGAAATGTTTGTAGTAGTCTGTCATTTTGTTTAATGGTCCTCTATAGAGTTCTTCAAAACAAAAACAATCACAAAAGGTATCCTAAGCGTAATTGCTTAATCTGGACATACTTGATTATAGCATTTCAGGTGTATCTGAATTTCAAGGAATAAGTTAGGTTACTAAAGGATATGAAAATAGCTCTACAGATTTACATAACTGAATCACTTTTGTAGCTTGAATCTTTAAGAACAAAAGACAAAGAGGAAGTGAAGAATTGAATGTTTGGAAAAAAAAAAAGCAAAGTGACAAACAACAGAAAAAAACCCACACTTGCACATAATTAGGTTTTCGACCGCTGTTTTTTGTTTTAGGTGACTTTTCCTGAATGTGTCAGGTGGATAACAATAGAATTTGACACTCAGTGTGGCACTGCTCAGTCAGAGGATGTTCTTCGTTTACTAATTCCTGTCAGAATTGCACAGAGTCTGGGGTTTGGACCAAAGCATACTTCTGTTCATGAAAATCTTAATTCATGGGTAGAACTGAAAAAATTCTCTGGATCTTCAGGATGGCCTACAATGGTATTAGTATTGCCAGGTAATAAATATATAATGCAGTAATTTCTATTGATGTGAATTATAAAAATGATGAAAATAAATTCGATTTTTCTGCAAATCATATTAGAAAACAAAATGGAAAAAGTGTCTCCATCCAAGATAGCAAGAGTTCATTATGAGGCATTGGTTGTACATCAGTGAACTATGTTTATATTAGGTTTCTTTTTTGAAGTGTTCATCTGCATGTTATTTATGTTTTTATTTGCATGGTGCTTATACAGCCTACATTTGGTTTATGTTCATGTGATAGAAACATTTAAAAAGAGGAGAAATATTAGAAGTTCTATTTTATTCATTTTATGTATTATTTTACTTCCTGTAAGGAAATGAAGCTCTTTTTTCTCTGGAGACTGCATCAGACTATGTGAAAGATGAAAAGGCTTGTTTTTATGGTTTCAAATGTTATGCAATTGGATATGAATTTAGTCCAGGATCTGATGAGGTAAGGAAAAAGTGGAATGGCTATAAACGAACCTATAAATTCATTCTTATATGACCAAGTTTTTTTTTTTTGGTAAAAGTATCTGATTTGTACTTCTGACTAAATAGAACTAGCAAAATACTTTTAAATGATTTTCATATAATTTTAAAACTTTTATTGCTACAGACATGATTTGTTTGGAATTCTTTAATCTGATTATATTGGAATGGCTGTGGGTGTTTTTATTTGTTGGGGGGGTTAAGAACTGTGACACTCTGCAAATACATAGCATTATGATTTTATCCATTACATCAATAGGATATAAAATTATCTAAAATTCTGAAACTTCTTTATCCAGATGAATTACTAAATATGGTATGAACATGATAGAAGTTAAGATGAATAAAGGCTTTGGCTTGTGAAATAAAATTATTACCTTTCATATCTTTCTTTATTCTGATGTCATAGATCATACTGAAAGATGTTTGTCTTATTTAAATTACTAGTAGCCCTAATGATAGAGGTTTCCCATCTCCCTCAGATTTTTGGGGGGGTTGGTCTGTTTTTTTTTTTTTCCTCCTTCGTGGGAGGAATTTGTTTCTTGGAAGTGCTGAATCATCCCCAGATGTAAGTCTTTAAGTGTGTAAAGGAGAATATAAAAACCTTTTTCCCATCCTAGCATCTCCAACTAGAGAGAGGGAAGAGGAAAACAAAGTTATGAACAGTATTACCTTTAGAGAAGACAGGAACATGAGCTTTTGTGGTATATATATATATATATATATACCACATAAACTGTACATCTGTACAGCTTAGAAGAGGTATTTCTTTGTAATCTGAATACTTATGTGTAGTTGTTTTAGTTGGGAGTTCCCTTTCTCTTTAGCATCAGTCATCTTCAGATGTTCTTACTAGGCTACCCAAGCATGGTAGCACTTATCAGTCTTCTGACCTAGGTGAAATTGTTCTAAAAATGGTGGTACTTTGGCCCATTAAAACTCTGGCCCCGCATTAAAACATGGCAGTCTAGCTGTAAGACAAGAAGCATATCACTAAGAAACTTCAAACTGGAACATACAATTAATATCTCTTAGGAAAAAATATTGTCAAGGAAACCCATCTATTGTAATATTTTCTGAATACTTTTTATTTTTAAGGGTATTATTCAGCTGGAAAAAGAATTGGCCAATTTAGGAGGGTCATGTGCAGCAGCTTTGATGAAGAAAGATCTAGCTCTTCCTATTGGTAAGTTCTACTCAACTTACTTTGTTACTTCATCATTGTTTCAGGGTTTCTGCATAAATGCTGTCTGTCCAAATGTTGTAAATGCTCTAAGTCCAAATGTTGCTTTTAATTCTAAATGATCATACACAATTGATTTTCAAACTGAATTAATCAACCAAGATAATAAAATAATGTTGTTTTCTGCTTAAACAATTATGGAAAGAAGGCAAACCTAGTTATTTAAATCTAAATCAACTCACCCCATCCACAGGTAGCGTATCAGTGTACGAGCTATGTCCTACAGTTCCCTTGTGGTACTTCACAAATGTGCAGGTATCTTATTTGTATTTCCCTTTCACTGTTTTTTCTCCCTGCACTGCACACCGTTCTGAATAAGGAACACCTGCAGCAATGAATTTCAAAAGTTAGACTTACTAGTTTAAAATTGAGAGTGGCCATTGTATCTGTAGACCTTGCAGTCTAAAATATTGCTGCTGTAATTTTTTGCAATTATAAAAAATATTGCATACTTTTACAACAGATGCAGCAAACAAAAGTTTACAGGAACCCAAATGCAATTTAAAACGTAAGGAAAAGTAAGAATTTATGAAAATGAATGAATATGGAGATTGAGTTAGACTGTTCTAATGATGTCGCTGTATTCTGTATAATAGTATTTCTCTTAACTAACATTTATGTATAGGAAAAATGGATTTATAATCTATAATAAGGTATCTTTTGTTCATTTTAATTTAGGAATGCAAATGAGAGCTCAAATAGTATTAAGGAGACTAGCAGAGAAAAATATGTATTAATGAGCAGGAGGGCATTGTTCAGTGTGTAGTTAAAACCAGAAAACCTAATTTGACTTTTTTTTTTAACCTAATTTGACTTTTTTTTAACCTGGTACTTTGCTTGTGTATTTGAATGTACAAATTTCTTACTTTATGTTGTAAATAAGCACCTCAACTGCACTGGTAAATCTGTATTTCTCTCTCAAAAGTACAGGCAATTCTATAGTTTAAATAGAGTGCCCTCTTCTGTTATACTTCAAACAGCCACATTAACTCCTTTGTTTGGTTGATTTCCCTAGTACCCATTTATCCACCGTTCTCATCTGTACAAAAAAGAAGCTGAGTGTGAATGCTTATAGCTTCACTTCCCAGGTTTTGTAATGCTTCATTCTTCTTTCAGAAGAGGTTTTCATTCTAATTTTGAATGTCTAAAAGAAGAAGGGAAAGTAGGTGATACGTAGGTTAGTTTCTGTGCTTTAAGGTAGAACAAATTTTAAATAAAACATGCAGTCAAGTTATCTATGCAGTCTCAGCAAACTTATATAAGGGGTTATGTGTGAACTGCAACAGAGGAGTGGTAGGTGCGGAAGCAGGATAGTTTTCTGATTACTGAAGTAATTGATGCAACATAATAAAGAATGCATCTCACCACTTACCCAACACCAACTCAAGGACTTCAGCCAAATCTCTTAGTATTGCTGACAGTATTGCAAAACTAATGACAAACAGATATAAGTGCATAGAGGTTCTCTACAAGACCACTGGACCTTATGAATAAACAGATGAATTATAGGCAGGAATCATAGTGTTTGACTGCTGTGATGGAAATTACTGTGCCTTTTAAGACTGTTTTCAGTTATCTGTAATTTTGCTTGAAGTGTTTTGCCTGATGTCTCGGAAACACTTGGCAGGAAAAGAGGTAAAATGTGGTTTTGGAGAACAACACTTAAATGCCTTAGTATCAGACAGCTTTTTCCTTTCCTCCATTATAGATAATGTATCTTTTACCTTTTGCTGTAAGTGAAATGGTACCTTGAAAAGTGCTCTGTTTTATATGCTACTGTCATTACTCATCTGTGGAACTGTATAATTTTATTCATGAAATGGAGAGTCCTTTAAGAAAAAGATATGTAATCAGTTGTGATATAAAAGTGCATTATAGTGCATGCACACAAGAAGGCCATTTGTATTAGAGTTTTCATACTTCATTTTATAATTTCTACAATTTTACCTTAGTTCCATGTGTAGGTGTATATAGTCTAAAGAAAATACCGTAAGGAAAAGGCTTGCTTAAGGAGGGAATAAGCAATTTAACATATAATGTCTGAACTTTGGCATTCAGAAGTTAAACATCAGAGTCTAAGCTAGTTGCTCTAACCTTCTTTTAGAGATAATATAGACATTTTCAGAGGATGGTTCATGTCATTCTATGATAAACATCTAAAAAAAAATCACTGAAAGAAGATGCCTGTTTCTCTTCCATTTGCTGTAAAAATATCTTGTAATACCTACGTCTGAGTTCATTATCTCATGCCTCACTGCCCAAAAGTAGGTGAAGTAAATCCTGCTCCATTTCCCTGGTAATATTTAGACCTCTGTATCCAACTAAGTGATCTTAAAACCTGATGACTTTAAATTAAGAAACTTCACAGATGTCATGGCAAAATTAAGAACAGTAGGCAACGCATGGTTGAAAATTTTCAACAGAGAATTTTGTAGGAGGTTGTGCAAAGAGCATCATGGGATAGATAGGATGAGTGAAATGACTTCAAATTAGTCACTAGTTGTTACGGGAATCCTTGTAGACCCTTCCATCCATACCACTATTTGCATTATTTTCATGACTACATCATGGTGTAAACACTTGCTGAAGGAGGATATCCTTCACAAAGAATTGCCCTGTTTTTTAATAACTGTTGTAGTGGATATTCTCTGTATACAGTAGGCCAGATAATTGTATAAGTATTCCTATATAAGCATTAGGAAAGAAAAAAGTGCTTTGAAAGGGCATCAAGAGGGCTTTAACTATTTTTACTCCGGAGGAAAATGCACCAAGTGGTGATTCCTTTATTTATTATGAAAACTTCATCTTTGAGAGTACATCCAAATATTGAGTTACCTTGTCAAAAGGCAACATCTCCTCCTTGCAAGTTTTCTAAAAGTTAAGTTTAAAATGCCTCTACCCAAAAGAGACAATTGGTTTGTGACTGAGATCTAACCTAAACAGCAATGTGGAATTGATCAATGCATTATTTAATTGTTTACCATTATTACTTAATTGTTTCAAATTCTGTAGAAATTGAATTTTATTCTGAGAGCAGAGTTCCTACATACCTATATTTCTTAGAATTTTAAAAATGCCTTAGGACTTGATTATTCTAATTTCTCTTTCTCTCTCCTTACTAATAGAATTGCCTGACATGTTTTGAGAGAGACTAGAAATATCATAACCTTACCTGTTTGACTTTTCTTTTCTGTTAAGACTGTATTTGGCAATTCTGGTCACACTGGAAACAGGCTTTTGAGTTGCATTTTTGAGAAAGAAATGCCACAGAGTAGAATTCATTTGATTTTTATGCTCTGGGTGGATTCATAATTTACAAAATTGTGCAGAGTTTATCAGGTTTTTAAATACATTTTTGGGGGTAAGTTCTTATAAAGAAGCAGTTGTTGGTAGTCTTAAGTACTGCTTCCTGGCAATCATCTTGACCTCCCAGAATCTTTTTCCTAGAAGTATCTAGTTGCATCCGAAGATTTGCCATACATACGGTCTTGGAGATAAGTACCAAATTTGATTTTTGTGTAAGATATATTGTTTATTTGCTTGTACACTGAACTACACAGTACTGCATGTTTACTAGGTTTTTTAGTAGAAGCAAAAAAAGATTAAAAGATTCAAATATTAATCTTTCAACTGCTGTTTAAACAATATTACACATCCTCCTGCAAACTTAACTTTTGTAATAGAAACTAAAAATTAAATTTCAAGTTCTATAATGCATAAATAAATGTCAGTATTACTGTTATGAAAAATACATGTTTATATTTTTACAGCAGGTAATGAATTTGAAGAAGATCTTGAGATTCTTGAAGAAGCTGCTTTACAGGTATGCTGTTGCTTTTAAGTCTTACAGTAAATCTGCTTAGAAAACATGCATAAAATATCAGATAGGAAGTTAGATCACCTTACATGTTGGTTGCATGATTTAATAAATTTTAATAATCCTTCACATGTCTTTGTAATTGCAGAAATAAAATAACTCTTTCAGTTGAACAGTAACATCTATGAAGTTCTGGTTAATATGTCTGTAGTTGCTCTGGATTGATGATATAGTTTGGTTGTTGTGATGGCAGCTGATGCTAGTCAGTAGCTCTATTTTTTGCCCCTAGCTGATGATGAACAGTGAAAAATGAATTTTTCATGTTCTCTCTTTTTCATAGTTATTTTCAGGGCAAATATTTTGAAATTTAGTTGTTACTGTACTTGCTGGAAAACACATCAGTGCTACAGTATGATAGCATAGACCTGATATGACAGAACAATAAACAGAAACTGTTGAGGAGGAATCAGGTGTTCTTGAAAGATTTTTTTTTTTTCAGCAAATCTGTTCTTGAATCCACAGTATTTTAATTCAAAAAGCGAACTGGGAGTGTGCATACAAGTAATGGATGACTCATTTTTCACTTATAGTTCAGCCTGATTTTCTATGCATCTTTCCACATTTCTTATTTTACCCTGTCTCACCCCAAAATATCTTACTCAAGATACTTCTTTCTATAGTTATTATAGTTATTTATAGTTATATAGTTATTTATATATTATATATATATTCATATATATATATATATATAGTTATAGTTATATAGTTATTTATAAGTTATTATCTCTACCCTTTAAGTTCTTTTGGAATGTTCTAATTAGTTACATTTTCAAAAGGGCTTTCTTCATTCTTCTCCTGGTCATAATTCAACCGGTAAGGATTCCCTTAGCCTCAAAGTCCATGTTTCCTTATTCTTTCTTCCAGAAGCTCTCCCTCAACTCAAGCTCATTTAGTCTCTTCTGACACAAATTATCAACACAGTGTTTTCTAAACTGAGTAGACAATACTTTTGATGCCAATTATGAGTGTTTTCTAAACTAGGTAATTCTAGTGTTAGGAGCTGACTTTTGTGTGCGTGTGTGTGTGTCAATGTAATTTATCCACTTTGCCCCTCCTGGAATGGTTTTCAGTCCCCCAAATGTCTGTGCCAATTACTGTCATATTATGGGAAAGTGTATACATGTAAAATACTGAAAGACTCATTTTTATGTCTCTTTTATCCCCACCCCACCTCAAAATAAAATAAAAAATAAAAGGTGTGCAAATCTCATTCCGGCATTCTTGGAAAAGGGTTGGCACTATCTCACTCACCAACGATACTGGAAGCCCTTGAAGGAAATCTTCCACTGCAGGTGCAAAGCAATGAGCAGTCATTTCTGGAGGATTTCATTGCTTGTGTACCAGGATCAAGTGGTGGACGACTTGCAAGGTAAAAAGCTTGCGTGCTTCATGAATAAACCCATGACTTCATAGCTGTAAAGTATTGCAGCGAAATAGAAATTGTTTATTTGTATGCTAAATTTTAAAAACTGTGCACTGTTGTTTGTCTATAGAAGTAGCTATGTACATTTAATAACTGTTTCAAACACTGTTATATTTGTTATCCTTATCCCTAAGTTGGAGAGAGATGGATTGGAAGGGTGGACTGTTTGGTGGATAAGGAATTGACTGGATGGCCACACCCAGAACGTTCCAGCCTGTGTGTCAAGGTGGAGGCCAATGACAAGCAGTGCCTCTCAGGGGAACAGTTTTAAACTAAAAGAGGGGAGATTTATATTAGATGTTCGGAGAAAATTCTGTAGTTTGAGGGGTGGTGAGGCAGTGGAACAGGTTGCCCAGAAAAGTTGTGGATGCCCCATCCCTGCACATGGCGGGGGGGGTTGGAAATAGATGATCCTTAAGGTGCCTTCCAGCTCAAGCCATTCTATGATTTAAGTAAAACTGTTTGGCTGTGCTGGTTTTATTCATATATTAGGTAAAAGCATATATTTAATTATTCAGACCTTCTGCATTCTTTCTTAGGTGGATATCATGTTTGTACAGATTAAGACTTTATCTTTTGAGAGGCTAGAAGATATTTTAATAAGTGTCTGTCTTTGCTGTAGATGGCTTCAGCCAGATTCATATGCTGATCCTCAAAAAACGTCATTGATTTTGAATAAGGATGACATTCGTTGTGGTTGGCCAACTGTTATTACAGTACAAACAAAAGACCAGTATGGGGATGTTGTTCATGTTCCTAATATGAAGGTAATTATTGCAGTCTTGGCTGTTCTTATACTTTATCATGTCTTCATTTAATATTTGTTGTAGATATTCCACAGAATACTCTTGTATAGGGCAGAATGTGGCATTCTTAAATTCAGTGGACTTTTTAAAACTATAAAGCCACGGAATTGTCAAATTCCATATTATGCCAACATCTCATGCAGCTTATGTCTTGTCTGTAATGAGCTACACGTATATAGTAGTGGAAATGCCCACTTTTAGACCTTTGGTGGTGATGATGTATAAGATGACAAGAATCCACTTCTTGTAAGCCAGGAAAGAGTATTATAAATTGTGAAGTGAATAAAAGTGCTGGAAAAAAGAATCAGAAGCACATTGGTAAATCATTTTTAGTCACTTTTTTAGATTAGAACAGCTCTTCTCCCTTTCTAATTTTTGGAAGTTCCTGTAGTCTTTGAACTTATTAACTGGAAAGATCTGAGATTCTTGATTTTTGCTTCATCCTCCTCAGTTAATAACAGCTGTTTTTTTATAGTTGTTGAAGTACTGGAAAGGAAATGTTCATGACCACCTGAGATAGAATTAGAAAACCCTTCCAGGCTTCGGATTAATACCTGTGGGATACGTGTAAAAGTTGGCTGTTAGTTTTGAGATAATGAAGCATGCAAACAAATGAAATTGAACACAAAATGTTACTCATCTACTTTTAATAAATTAGGTTACATCTATGTTTTAAAGCCCCCTATTTTTCTGGAGTTATACAGATGTTTTCAAATCTTGCTTTTGTCAAGCATAAAAATAAGTGAGGTACCTTAAACAAAGGTAAGACTCCTACTATAAGAACTCTAAAGACTAGTGTTTGTATATGATGTAATTTAGTTATCTTTCAGTGTACTGTAAATTCATTAATAACCAGTGAGTTTTAAACAATAATACAAGAATCAGTTTAGTCACACAATTTGAACATAATATAAATGTGTAGTTAATGACGTAAATTTGTGACAGAGGAAGTAGGAAACTTTTAGTTACTTTATTCTACAAATTGGGAAAAAGATGTGTGAATATAAACCCATCAAAATAGTTGCTGGATTTGTTATTTAATAACTACTTTTCTGCACAAGTATATTAAAGTAACACGTAATTTAATTAATTATTATTATTCTATTGGACTCATTCAGTGTTCAGTGTACTGAGGTAACTTCCAGTAAATTAGGTCAAATTTTGATAAATAGCATATGACATCTGCAGCAACTAAACACTTCATTGCAGATTTAAGATGAGTAACGCATAAATTTATTTTCCAGGTAGTCTGTTCAGGTAATCCAGGTAGTCTGTTCCTCCTCAGAAAACTAAGTTCAGCTGGCTCTTTGTTACCTACACTAATAGATGTCTGTGGTACTTCTGGGAAAAAGAAAAAAAAAAAGATAAAATATGAATTAAAGTGCACCGTGCCGATGTAATAGGGTGCTGTGCCAGGTCTGGCAGGCGCTGATGACTCACTCTGAAACCTGAAGCATTTTCTGTTGTCAGCAAACTTAGCTAGTACACCAGAATATACTGTGCTTCCTAGGGAGTGCTCTGCAACTGGCATGTTATCTAACCTTACCCTTACCGATCATGTGCAAAGGCAGTTAGGTGCTGCTTTCCTGTACATTTACATTCTCAAGTTTTACGCTAAGTTGTTGTTCTTGACTTTGTCTGTGTAGACGCATGTTTTTTACATAACTAGATTAGTAGCAAGTTCTTTAAGCAGTGTCACTGTACTGTAGCAGGTCTAAAAGAATGTGTGGGTTTGCTTTCTCCCTAAATCATTTCCCTAAGTCATTTCCCATATTCTGTGTCTGATTATAGGTAGAAGTCAAAGCTATTCCTGTTTCTCAGAAAAAAACATCTTTGCAACAAGAGCAAGTTAAAAAGGTGCAACGGATACCAGGGAGTCCTGCAGCAGCTGCTTCCCCTAGCGCTGATATGACTTTCGGAGGACTTCCTTCACCAAAGCTTGATTCTTCTTATGAGCCAATGATAGTAAAAGAAGCTCGATATATTGCTATTACAATGATGAAGGTAAATTACTGTCATTTGAGCAAGATTAGCTATAAAATCCAGTATACAAAGTGGGTAAAAGTATGCGAAGAGGAAGGGGTAAAAGTATGTTTCAGTTTGATCACAATCCAAAAATTCATTAGTTGCAAATTACTTTGATTATATTTATTAATTTCAGCAGAAAAGTAGATGCTTCAAAATGGCCAACTGTGCCTGAATTGTAAAGCAAAAAATAAACGGGATTAGTATATAAAAAGAAAAGTTGTATATTTAATTTTGATTACATTGATTAGTAAACTAGTCTGAGTGAGAGGAGAAATAAAAATGGCTATTGAAATAAGGGGGAAAAAAGACAAGCCTCTGTACCTATATAGGGCTGGAGTGTTTCATAGAACCTATATTAAAACTTATAACTGGTGAACGTAAGAAAAAAAATGGAGCTAAGCAAAGTTAGAAAGATCATAAAAATGATTGGTGTATCAACTCAAAATTGCCAAATAAATCATCTCAGAGACTTTGCAGGCAACAGTTTTTAAAGACGTGAAAACAGTTACTATTGGTTTGAGTGTATTTTAAAACCAGAAAGGTGCATTTATATGTAGGTAACGTATTGACCCAGTTACGAGATGTGACATGATATATATAACTAGCAGTTGGAAAACTTAATGATACATGATTAATCAGGAGTTAGAGAAGGATAATGCTATACCCTGTATGGATTTATGTAGAAAAAAAGTCAGCAAACTACTGTCTTTTAAAGGGTACAGGTTTGTTTTCTACAGATGGTAATGCAATCAATATAGGATAAAACAAATGATTTAAAAACTTGTTAAATTACATGTCTAAAATGAAACGAGTGTGGGGTTTATTTATTTATTTACTTTACTTGGGTTACTGCAAAGATCACTCCTTGTCTTGATGCTACTTGGTATTTTTATCAGTGACTTGAGTGAAAAAGTACATTATTTATTCATAGTTTGAACCCAGATGTGATTTCTAATAACCATTGACCTACAGACTTCTTTTTAGCAATAGGTATCAAACCTGTTCGCACAGCTGTTACAGTGGCACACCTTGCAACACATTAGGTACTCTGGAGTAACTGTCTGTGGAGCAAGTGCAAGTGTCTAGAAATTCATCTCCAGAGTTGATGCACCCTTTGAGTGAGGAAAGCTTGGTATTAGCTAGTCAACTTCAATAATTTTTAATTTGAATCAAGTTAAGGTAAAATTAAAATGCAAGTATTCATTTAAAGTCACCTTAGCATATAGGACAAAAGTTTGTAATGGTCAAACAGAAGAAGTAAATTACACACATCAAGGTAAAATACAAAAAGTGTCTTTTGCTGAAGCATGATTGACTTCTATGTTTAACACCTTTTTTGAGGAAGTTTCTTGCAAGTTTTGGATGGAAAAGACTTACAATAAATCTTTTTTTTTATTCAGGAAGAGAGATGGTATTTTGCTACTTAAGTTAAGGACAGTCCGACATTCTGAGAAATGCAACTGTGTTACCTGCTGTTCCTGATTATCTTATTAACTTTATTGATTCAAGAAAGTGAAAATTCTCTTTTACTTCCTTCCTTGCATTACTTAGTTACTTCACTGCAAAGTATAGACATCCTCTGACCTTTCTGTTTTATGCCAGTCTGTACGTTGTATCAGTGCTAGATA
Organism: Anser anser; assembly: GCF_964211835.1. Classification (NCBI taxonomy): domain Eukaryota; kingdom Metazoa; phylum Chordata; class Aves; order Anseriformes; family Anatidae; genus Anser; species Anser anser. The sequence continues at coordinate 167,053,670 of NC_139720.1, forward strand.
GAACCATCCAAATACAATTAGAAACTGTAGCTCTGCACTTTGTGACAGTAACTTATATATACAACAAGTATGGAGGATTGAAACCCAAAACCATATTGGATATTTGGATAAAGACCCAGAATGGCAGATCTGCAGCTGTGTTCACATGTTTTTATCCTTCCTCTTTTTTCCACTGTTGTTTTTGATGGAATGTAGGAATCTGATAACTCAGCAACTATTGCAACCATTTGCTGAGTTTTGGGACTAGGGTAGTCTACTTTTGTGGAGCTTTTCAGTGCAGTCATTTCACAAGAAACTGTGAAAGTAGATTTATTTATTTTTTTTCTAGTGAGAATCAGCAAAAGTATCACCTCACTACAGAGGGAATTTCTTCATTTTGAGTACAAAGAAAGAGCATCCAAAATTGCCTTGGTAAATCCACTGGGCTGCCTTGCAGTTTATGTGCAACATATTTCTTTTCTTACCTTCACATGGTCTTCAATGCACTGCCTGATGTTATATTTGTTATCCTTATCCCTAAGTTGGAAGAGATGGATTTGAAGGGTGGACTGTTTGTTGGATAAGGAATTGACTGGATGGCCACACCCAGAACGTTCCAGCCTGTGTGTCAAGGTGGAGGCCAATGACAAGCAGTGCCTCTCAGGGGAACAGTTTTAAACTAAAAGAGGGGAGATTTATATTAGATGTTCGGAGAAAATTCTGTAGTCTGAGGGGTGGTGAGGCAGTGGAACAGGTTGCCCGGATATATATCCATATATTTGTGCCTACAAGGAAGTTGAAATCTGGATTATTAAACAGAATTTTTAGAGGTAAATTAAAAGGAATTCAAGGGCTTTTAAATCAAGTTAGATTAGAAGGGATTCAAAGTGACTCCCTGTGAACAAAGCTTTGGTTAGCAATGTGTATTTTTGTTAATGGCAATTAAAAGAGAGAGTGAAGATACTTGTTTTATGTATGTACGTCTTTGTCTCTCTTTCTGAGTTCTGCAATTGGTTTTCTGGTTCCCTACTCAATGTTTCTGGTGAGTGTACAGTTAGATTTGTGTGTTTTTTTGAGAAGATACTCTGCTTTCTTTTATGTGATAATTGTTGATTTTATGTTCATTTAATTTCATCTGTTGATAGGCATATGAAAATTACTCATTTGAAGAACTACGCTTTGCTTCACCGACACCAAAGAGGTAAATGTTAAAGAATTATTTTTTATTAGATACTAAAATTAAGATGTCCCATCACTTTTGCTTACACCCTGAGTTGCAGGCCTTTTGTTTTCTTAAATTTAGAGATCCTGGTTTAAAATATTTCATTCTTAGTTGTTCTAATGTTTATTCTCTATTTGTATTATCTGTTCTCTGAATGTGATCTTCCATCTTCTGCTGTCAAAACATGCCGTAGAAGGTTTATGCTTCATTATAAATAACATGGGGTTATTGCTTTGGACAGAGGAAGAAAGCTTGTTAGATTATTTCAAAGAAAAAAAAAAGCAGAGTTTACTAAACTAAGTGTTACAGACGGTTTCCAAGAAGACAGTAATTGTTTAATGATCTCAATTGTTTTGTTTATGCCTAGACCCAGTGAAAACATGCTGATCAGAGTCAATAATGATGGTACATACTGTGCAAACTGGACTCCCGGCGCTGTTGGTCTCTATACCATTCACGTTACTATAGATGGCATTGAAATAGGTACTTAATTTTCATAATACTTAAGCAGAAATTAATCTTATATCCACTTTAAATACCAATAAAGGTGTATCTTGGTGCTCCTAAGATTTAGTATTAAAGTTCATAGCAAAAAGTTCATAGTAAAGTTCATAGTAAAGTTCATAGTACCCCACTTTTGGTTTAGAAGCCTTCTATTGAAATCCCTCTTCTTTCTCAAAAGAAAAAAGGACCGTGGCTATTCTCTCGTTGGAATAGGAATATATTTGGCAACTTGTGTATTCGTAATACATTTAGAAAACAAAAATAATAGAGTATCTTATTGCCTGCTCTGTGTTGCTTTGAGAGGTTTAAGACTGCAAGAAAAATGTCTGGTTTTGACTGAGAGTGACAGAGATGTATAGGTGGGGGGAGGATCTGAAGAACCTAAGAAAAAAAGAAATTGTTCCCAACTGTGCAAGAAAAAATTATCATTTCCTCTGTGGAAAATTGAGAAAGGGTGGGCTTCACTGAGATTATCCTAAGTCTCAACTGCTAATACCAATACTAAATGCTTTTGGTTTCTTCCTTGCTGAAAATAATTGATCTGTCTTGCTGGTTCTGGGAAATATGAGTTACTGTAGTATGCTTGGGGAAGATTTCCCCTTCAGAAAATGTCTACACTGTGAATTGTCCCTCTTTAATCCTACAGGTGGTATGGTGAAGACAGCATTACAGATACTGAAGGCATTGTAATTAGGCCCATCTCTCATAGGAGGGTTTAAGCGAGTGCACCAGCAATTTATCTTTGCCAATACTGCGCAGCACCTTTTGCAAATAGATACACAAATTCCAGTCCCATTCCAATCCAACGTGTGTTACCTACAGAAAATAAGATCAATATTATGTTTTTCGTAATAGTTATCTTTGTTCATCTTCATTCATTGCATAGGGTTAACTTTTAGAAATATTAGAATACAGTTGTTAACCTTGGTTATTAGACAGGTATGAGTGTCCTCTAGTAGTTGTCAATGCCATCTTTCTTCAATGTTACTTCTGTTGTTGCTCAGTGGGGTTCATATACCCATGCTTGACCCATGATTTGCTCAACTTTGGCCCTATTAAGTACTGGTAGCATTTAGTTTCTTTTCTGTTTCAAATCTTGATCCTTCTAGATTCCTTCTGTTACTTACACATTTGTTTAAAAGAACATTGCTGAAAACATTGCTGATTTATCACTAGGTCTGGCTGCTTCACGTTCTTGCTCTTCAAAGGATCAGCCTGTAAAACAAAACAAAACAAAAGCTTTAAACTATTAAATTGCTATAGTTTGGCATTAACAGTGATTTCTGAATTTTTTTTTTAAGATTACTATTCAAGGTTATATCCATCTATTACAGAAGTTTGAACTGTTTTTTATTTGTATTTTTCTTTCTGATCTGAGAATTTTACTGTCTTGAGATATTTTCTAGCACCTCCTGGTTTTATAACAGTGATGGTAATTAAAGATGCTGGCTCTTTAAATTACAGGCCTTTTCTTGTTGTGTAGCTTGCCTTCTAAGGCTGTTGTCTGTTCATTTCATTTTGTGATTAGCATCTGCAGCAGTATAGCATGCATAAGCTGTTGCCTCTCTAGGAGCTTTTACTTGCACCCTTCAAACATTTAATTCTGTCTTCACCATTCCTTGAAGCATGTCTTTGCAGACATTAGGATACAAAATTACCTAGTAGTGATGTGGACACAGTGTGTGACAGATATCTAATAACAACGTTAAATTATGTATCTGTGAATTTCTACGTGTGACTTTATAAATTTTGATAAAATAATACTTTGCACCATTAAGCAGCTGCAAGTGTTTGTCAACCAGATAAGTGAGTGGCTAGTTTGCATACTATTAAGTTGTAGCACTGATAAACTGCAGTTACTATATGACTAATAAATCCACTTTTTTTTTTTTTTTTAACTTAGTCTTTGTTTGCTTATAGATGCTGGGCTAGAAGTGAAAGTAAAAGATCCTCCAAAGGGAATGATACCACCTGGAACACAGCTTATTAAACCAAAGGCAGAGCCTCAGCCAAACAAGGTTTGAAAAACTAAATAAAAACCCAAACAGATAGTTGTAGTTGGGTGAGATTTTCTTGTTGTTTAATATATACTTTATCACTTCATAGTGGTACAGGACTTAAGAATATTTGCAAATCACTTTAATGTGCTGAATGGAATGAAATGAATATACAGAATAAAATGAAAGATGTTCATTCCATTTTCTTTCTGTATACCCATTAATAAAGCTGTTAGAAACTATGTAGAAACTACCTTTCCCTTGGCTTGTCACACAAATATTGTGCAACCATTATGAAAACCACAGACTGCATTCTACACTAATATTAGTTCTTTTTATTTGATGTTGTGCTATGGTATGAGTTGTACAAAGGGCACATTGTTTGTCTTCTGATAAGGCTCTTTCTTTAGGCAGCATAAAATCCTAAATTAGTTTCTTGGTGATGTCTTCATTTCTTAGAATGTCATGCCTTCATTTTAAAAGGTTATCCTTTCTACAGCTTTTGACTTCCCCATTTCATGTTATTGTTGTACCCCAAAAGACTAAAGTAGACACAAATAACGGATGAAAACTGAAAGATGGTGTGGCACTGCTGGGGAAATGCCCAGATGAGGGAAATATCCTCAACTCCCTCTTTATGCTAAGAAAGGGTTATTAAGCAAAGCACCGAATCTTATTTTCATGCAATAAACTTGTATTAAAAGATGTGAAATTCTGAAAAAGCACAAAGTTATCTTTCCCTTTCTTATTACAAGAGCAAAAGTGGACTCTTCCCCTCTGCTAAGAAATACACGGTTACAAAAAGAACTGGGTGTTTGCCAACTTCTTAGCTGTATGGTACATCTTGATAAAATTCTTTTCCAACTTTCTGGTTAATCTAGAAATAGTACTTTTTGTTATACAGCTCCCAAGTCTGTAAATACATCATCCAGTGTCTGCTTCTGCCACTAAAATGATTCTTTTCCCTGCTGCCCCCCTCAAAAATAATAAATTTACTTCTAATTTCCACAGATATTTTTATTCATTGTTTTGTTTGTTTGCTTCTTCCACAAAATTTAGGCTGTCTCCCTTCTCTCCATTAGGAGTAGCTCCTCGTGACTTCCTGGTTACTTTATCTTATTTATTATCTCAATAAAAACTTTCTGTTGGGTGAAATGCATCTCGCAGATGTAAATGGTATCTCCATCCAAGCTGTGTTTTACTTACTCAGTGAAGAGAAAGAGACAGTTGTTAAGATACAAGTTGCTGGATGTAACTGCCTTCTTTCTTTTCAATTACTACAGTGGGAATTAAGGTGACTGGTTCATATATAACAGCTATATTTTGTCAAGTAACAGTCATGACAGCTTAAAAAAAAAAACACAACAAAAACCTGACAAAAGTTAGGCAACTGATGTTTTGAGGCAGTAATCAAGTGTTTAATCATCTGCCTGTGTTGTTGTTCTTGTTTCTTTTTCCAAGTTACAGTCTTTTTGAAAGAGGAACCATCTTTCTGTCCTGTATATGGTGTTTGTTGAGCCTTTGTCAACACCAGGATTTATCAGTGTTGTAGGAACACAGTAGACTTCTCACAATAGATCATTTTATCAGTTTTCTTTCTTCTGTGTCAAAATTGCATAATGAACCAGGTTAGCATAACACCATGTATATGAACAGCAGTATTATAAATAATTCAGAAAGATAATCATTGTGCTGTGCTTCATTCTTCTGAAGCCAAGAATGCAGATTAGACATGTACATCGGAAATGGTCCAATATACCAAATCCAATTTCACTGAGAAAAAATGGGTCAGTTAAGTCCTAGAAACTTCTTTCTCTCCTTTCCCAGCCCTAAATTTCAGATAGTTATAACCAAACATCAGGAATAGTGGTGATCTGTTCTCACCTGGGAACAACAAAATGTTTTTGTTGAAACAGGAGCATTCCAGTTTTGGAGTCAGACCTAATTGAATGTCAGGTTGAAAATGGATAATATATTATGATTTTGTGCTGATCTCTTCATTTTCTGTTAATTGAAGTTGGATGAAAATCTGTCTTTCCTGTCCATCAAAGCTGGTAAAGGAGGTTATCACAGTGATCTGTAGTCAGCCTGGAATACAAGAACTGGTGCCGCCTCATTGGCTGTGAAATTTAGATTAACTAATTTGTAGAAAATCCTATCCCACGTCCTACTGAGGGAAACACTGCCTTACAATCTGTGTAAGGTAATTCAGGGTAGTTGGAACCAAATACAAGAAATCAGTCCTAATTTAATTGAATTGGAAGGGGCAAGACTGTTACCAGTATGATTGGAATCTAACATGTTTTGTTTCTACTGTCCTCACATTACTAAACAAGAAACTATCTGATTTTAAAAAAAAAAAAAAAAGGGAAACCAAAAAAAATGGGGCTAGTTTTTTGCATCCTTCCATGGGAGGTTAACCCACTTGTAAAGGTTGTTTTATGCTATGCAGCACACATTTCTGTGCTGCAAGATGTACCTCTTTTCAGATTCACCAAATAAGAAGGCACAGTAACAAAGATCTTGCAAAGTTCTGTGCACTCTAAGAGATAAGTATATGTCAATTGCTATGCCTTTCTGCATTATAATCACTATCACTATCACTATTACAGTCTCTAGTCAGAGCCCAGTTTGTGTGTGCTCCACGGAAGAAGCAATTTGGGCAGTGTTACATGAATAAGATACTGAACCATCATGCTATAGAGAAACACTCCAAGCAGAAAGGTGCTATATCAGAAAGAAGACTCATACAATTAAAGTATGGAAAATGCTCTTTCCAGACCTGTTTGTAACCAAATCCTGTATGTGAGTTCTTCTTTCTCTAAAGTGAAATTTTTAATCCAAGCTCCAGTTAGCCTGTCAAAAGATTTTTCTGAAGTAACGTTTCATAGGGGTAGCAATGTAAAAATTAGGAATCCCTAATTTGCAAGGCTTTGTTTATTGGCTTCTCTATGTTGAGAATGCTGTAAGCAATGGTTCAGCATTATATTTTTACAAGGAATGGAATGGGATGGAATGGTTGGAAGGGACCTAGAAAGATTATCAAGTCCGATGCCAGACCACTTCTACTTCAGGGCCAACCAAAAATTAAAGCATATATTATTAAGCATATATTCAAATGTCTCTTAAATACTGACAGACATGGGACATCAACCACCTCGCTAGGAAGCCTGTGACCTTCACCATAAAGAAATTTTTCTGAATGTCCAGTCTGTATGTTCCATGGCACAGCCTTGTTCCATTCCCACGTGTCCTATCATTGGTTACCAGGGGAAAGAGATGAGCAGCTCCCTCTCCTCTTCTCCTCCTCAGGAAGTTGTAAAGAGCATTGAGGTCATCTCTTAGCTTTCTTTTCTCCAAACTACACAAAAACATTTATGTTATTGTGTTGTTTTGTTTTTGTTTTTAAAGCCTTAAAATGTATATAATTTCTTAAATAATTTGTTTAGAGGAAAAAAAAAAGCGGGTTAATGCACTGAGCTTTTGCATTTCTTTACCATTGTCCTGAGTTGATTCTTTCCTTATCATTCTGTGCTAATTTGAAGATTAAGTTCATACTTCAGTTGATACATTTGTTTTATAATGTTGAGTTTGAAAATAACCTTCAAAGAAAGGTTTTGTACAGCGCACACAGAATGTATGCATTTCTTAAGCTGTCTTTTTCGTTTCTAAGTTGTTCTTTGGGACAGCTGCCTGATAACATGTTTGAATGGAAAAAAAAAAGTGAATAACAGATGGGAGATTTGGGGGCCTGTAGTAAATCAGACTAGTAACAAGGAGTGTCTCATCTAACCTTCCTATGAAAAAAGGAAGAAATTATTCAAATGCCTATTTCAAAAGTAAGTAGAAAGATCTGCTCTTTTGCTATTCTCAAAAGGCTATTTAGACTATCTACTAAGGAAAATATCCATATTTTGGCCAAAAGCTGACTAAGCAGAATATTATGGTAGTGTCAAATGAGGACTGATAATCTTGAGTTGGTCGGTTACTGGAAATAGTAAATTTGGTAAGAGAAAACCCTGAACTTCGAAACTTAAAGAAGAATAAATTGTACGTGGGCAGTTATAAGAATGAGAAGCTTGTACTGAATATTGTCTGGTATAACAAAACCTTCAGAGAGATTGAGTTGATGTAGTTCAAACATAGTTTTAACAAAAATAAATGAAATCATACACAGCAGCCATGGGAAACTAGCAACAAACTGTAACTCTGACTGCCATCTTGTCACTAGCATTTCAGAATCTGTTAAACCTATTTCTTTTTACTCTGAGAGCTCTGTTCCAATTTTTTTCTTCCTTACTATCTTTCTTTGCTTCTCTTAGGTTCGCAAATTTGTGGCCAAGGACAGTGCAGGGCTTCGTATCCGTAGCCACCCTTCCCTTCAGAGTGAGCAAATAGGCATAGTGAAAGTCAATGGATCCATCACTTTCATTGACGAGGTAATTAATAAGAAATTTCTGTTGAAAATTGAGCTAAGATGTAAAGTTAATCCATGCAAATAATGTTTTTTTCATGTTTAAATGTTGACGTGCAACTTCAGAACATGAGTATAAATCGCAAAAATCTCAATATTTACCAATTTAGTTTTTCAAGCTGTCATTTCCTTTTTATTTGCTTACTTGAAAACCTTTGTAACAGGCACTGTGATATCAGGAAACAAATTTCCTAGAGTTCATCTTCCAATAATATCTCTAAGGATTTTATGTTTAGCTATTTCAACTGTATATGAAAATCCAAAGATGCAGGTATCATTTTCATTATATCTTTCACTTACACTTCTGAAAGATCACTAGTGTGTTATACTACTGTGCATGTATACTTCTTCTAGTATAACTTATACAAGGAATATTTTTGCAATTTACTAAGTTAAATGAGCAGTGGAAAAGTGGAAAGTGGAGAACAGTAAGCTTATGAAGGCTTGGCTTTCTTTCCTCTTTTCTCTCAAAGCAAATCTTATTATTGCAAGATCTGATTTAAATCTGTCTTTGCACCTTGCATTCTAAAAAGATGTGCTTCCCATTGCTTTGAAATTCTGATTTTGTCAATATTCCTTTTTACCTCTTCTTATGTTCTGTCAGTATAGTGAAGATCATTACATCCTTGCTACTGCTGTTTGTCTAATGTCTGTTAATCCTTGCTAGCCACGTAACGGTTACAGGAGGGCATGGCTCGTTTTTGTTGCTTGTTTCCCATAGATCCACAATGATGATGGTGTTTGGCTGAGGCTGAATGATGAGACAATAAAGAAGTATGTTCCTAACATGAATGGTTACACTGAAGCCTGGTGCCTCTCTTTTAACCAACATCTTGGCAAGAGCCTTCTGGTACCTGTTGACGTAAGTAAAAGGTGCCTTTGAAAAATATCCAAAGTACACTCTGTCCTCATTACAAGACTTTCTTTAATTAAGGCTGCAAATGAGTCCTGAGGTTAAAAAAAAAAAAAAAAAGACGTTTAATTACTAAATACTATCTTACATGTGTTTCCATTTTTGAGGGCTATTGTGTAATGAGGGTGGAGTGTAGAAATGTACAAAGCTTTCTATGTTAAAAGATTCTTCTCCTAAAAGAGAAACAAAAGTGGAAATACTGATAAAAAAGTATAACCATTAGATTAAGCACCAGATGTTCCTGATGCAAGACTTCATTGTCCATAAAGTGGCCCACTAATGTAATGATCTCAGAAGAGGCTTACAGCCAGCAGTTAACCAATGTAGTTGAGGCACTTTTTTAAAAAAATTCTTTAGGCTGTTTTGTTTTTCATTGATATTTTTGTGAGTTTTATATTTGAATTCCTGAGTTACAAAATAGTAGCTAATGAAAGAATCACAGCATCAAGGCTCAGTAAAAAACGTTTGAGTTTATAAGAGTAAGCGTAATTTATCTGGATAACTTCAGTGGTGATCACCATCACTACAAATCAAAGGTTACACATTTTCTGGCAACAAGATAAAACTAGATACAAAATTGTTTAAGTGTATAAGCCAAACCAACGTTTCTCAAAAAACTTCTGAAATTGTAGGTCTTCTGGCTTATCTGGTTTTGTGCATTCACCAAAGTGGGCAGTAACATGGTTTCTTCAGGGCAGTGTGAGAATTAGATCTAATTGCTAATGCAGCTGTTTAGTTTCAACTTGTCCTCTTATATGAGTGAGCTATCAACTTTGGTAAATCAATTTATCAATTTTGGTAAATATTGTAAGCACTGAAGGGTATGATTTTTTTCAGATTTTTATTTCTAATACTTTTTTTATTTGCTATGGGGAATGTTAATCATCTCAGCAGTCACGTATATGATTAGCAAGAACTTACTGGTTGGTATATTTTAAATGGCTCCAGTACACATTTATTTGTGGAGTAACATATACTTTGTTCTCTGAGAAAAGCTTTAAAGAGATTACCACTCTTAACAAAATAATAATAATAATAATTATTATTATTATTATTATTATAAATCCTGAATATTAAATTTTGATAACATAATCTTGATGATTCAAATTTCACTTGAATAAGTAAGACAGGTACAATTAAATGTGAAAAATAGTGTTTAATTATCATACATCTCCCTGTATGAATGCTTCTCTAAAGTTCAGATAAAATATAATAGATCTTATTTCTTCTTAAAGTGTGTTATGAAAGTTTTGATACCACATGAACTCTTAGAATATGACAAATATGGCTACTTTTATTTTAACTAACCAGTTACATCACATTCTCAGTCACACTAGGTAAAAGTCATATGCTTTCTTAGTTTCCGATCAGTCAACAGCCAGTAGCAAACAGCAAAGATGTTAAGAAAGCAACTATTAATGTAAGGTGGTTATGTCTAATAACAGATATTTTGAGTTACTTATGGATAGAAGCTTTCTTTGCATCTCTCTCATACTTTCATATTTTTGAAAGGACATAGCATGTCCTGAAACTATTTTACTATAACCGTATTTAAGCATTCAGATTTGTTGGTTTGATTCATAATCATAAATGGAAAAAAAATCTATATTTTTGCTTTCTTAATGGCCACAAAACAAAAGTCACAGTTCAGCGGCTTACTTTTGACTGCCTTAGTCTCTACTGCAAACTATTATGTTTTTATGCACCACACAACTTGATGAAAATTAATAAACTCTTTAGTAAGCTCCTGACTTTTGTAAGTCAGCTTAAAACTCTTTTCTGCTAAATCTTGACCACATAAAGTGATACTGCTTTCTTGTATCTGCCCATCCTTTTTTTGTTTAATTGGGTAACTGAATGACATTATGAGCAAAATGTAAAAAATCTGTTAATATGCACGATTTCTAGAATCTACAGCTGTTCAACCAGTATTGGCTCTAGAAGAGGGAAACATACTGGAAGGAGTCTCATAAGTGACTGCAAGTACATATGGAAAATCAAGTGGCTGAATTAGTCATGCTAATCCCTGTTCAAATTAATGTCACAGTACTTTTACTAGGCTCGATTTTTATTCAACTCAGGAGTATGCAGACTTGGCAGCTCTGATGATGTTACTTTGCTACATTTAAAAATATAAGCTTTTTGTGATCATCAGTTACGTAGAAAAAATCTTTCAGTACATTTTGTAAAATATATTTAAGGTATGCTTTTTACAGAAAGCTTTAATTGCTCTGTTTCATCACTGTAGTAATTGAGCAGTGAATAAAAAATAAAAAATATTTTTTAAAAAAGATTTAAAATGATAAAAAGCACATTTTTTCTGTAGTGGTAACTTCAGCCTCTAGTCCTATTGGCATATATACTGTATTTACATTTTCTGATTATTTATAGACATTAACTAGTTATTTTATGATAAAGCAAATATTGAGTATTTTAGATCTCCTTAGTACACTGTTTCTGTATATTTTGATCAAAGGTACTATATTTATAGATAAATGATCATAGGGAAGCAGAGATCCACTGTAGTTGCCAGACTCTATTTATTTTAGTTGTGGTCATTTACTTTCTCAAGAAACACTGTATAGCCAAATCTGTTCCTACTTTTGCTCTTCTTTCATGAGGAACAGCTACGTAGCCATTGATCTAAACTTGTGAATCTAATCCATTTTAGGTAATACGATTATGAAACATGTTGTGAATTTGGATTAGCTTCTTACTGTCCTGATAGTTACTTTTCCTTCCGTCTTGTGAGATTCAGTTAATTGTTCTTGCTAAGTTCTGATAGAGGTTATCATGTATACAGACAGTTGTGTATTCACGCATGCACATGGTAAAAGATATATACAGCATAAAACGATACACACTAGTGAGAAGTAGTTTTATTTTATGGGTAGTTAATGGAATTTGTCTTTTGGTTAAACTCTGGAACTTTTTAAAAATCATATTCTGAATATGGTTTTGTTCCTTAATTTTAAATGTCAAATGTATAACTATAAGGAATACTGTATCCTGCTGCCCAGTTTTAGTGTTACATTCCCCAACCACTACAGGCAAGCAGAACTGAGAAACTTCAAGTTTTTTAAACTGCTAATGTATTGTAAGAGAGAACCAAAATTAGTATGTAGATTGCTGAGTTTGATTGCAGAACCTCAGAATGTTTTGTGGAAACACTGAAGGACATTCACAATCGATTTCTACCATCATTTTAGACGTGATGGGAAATAATGGTTATGTTGGGTAAAAGTCTAAAAAATCATTTAAGATAACACTTAGCTTTGAAGAATAATATTATTTGAGATTTTAAATGCTTTTTTCATTGCTAATTTCTAGTGGCGAAGTAATTTATATTCAGTTTTATGATTTCTGAAACTTAAACTTGATTGGAAAAAAGGTATGAATTTTTTCCTGGAAGAATTCCTGAAATTATTTTTAATTTTTGGAAGGGAAGGCTCAAAAGGAAAAAATGAACTAAATCTACAGATGGTAGCATGAGGACTAAATACAAGAGCTTGTATGTAGTAGTTTCTTCAGAATTAAATATTAATTCTCAGTTATATAATAGATACATTGATTTACACTGACATATGACATGCTAAAAGCCAAGAAGCCAGAAAGCTCTAAAGTTTGAAGAGCAAAGGTCTGGTTTGATCTTCTCTGTGTTGCAGAGCCAGCCAGCATGGTCCCACCTCAGTGCTGTGTGTTTTTCACGTATAGCTTTATGGCATACCAAACCAGATCTTTGAAATGATAATATAGTATCTTGGGTATGGCACCACATTCCTTTGAACAGTAGAAGTCTGTCACAAAGTAGGAGATTTGTTGCAAAGTAATGTAATCAGTCTGTTAAGCTACACTGGGTGCCTATGAAGTATATTCTCATTAGGCAAATGTAGTCTTTTTATAATTATTATAGTTTTATGTCAGATTGGTAAGCCTTTATTCTGTGATTTTGTCATCTTCCTGTCTAACGCACCACCACCACCTTCCGTGATGCCCCCAGGCATCTTTTCTTTGTGTATTAGTGCCTCTTTCAAATTCAGGAGGAGGTGCTGCACTCTAATGAAGTTATGGTGTTTGATAATGTCTTCATTTTTGTCCAAGTTTAAAGTTGTTTTCTTTACTAAAGATTGATGTAAGGAGAATTTTTGCAAACAGTAGTAGATGATTTACTTCTGTCATGAGGTGGATTTACTTATTTTTAACATGTTAATGTTTTTTTTCAAGGAATACAGAGAATGCATGCCAAGACTGTTTTGTACTTGCCAATTTCTGCTTAAAGTGATTCTTTTATTGTTATTTTTTAATTACTGTTAAATTTTGGTGTCAATGCTGCAGGGATTTCATTTGGTTTTCCTGCCAAGATGGGGATAGGAAATTAAAAAAAAGAAAGTCTTTACCAAAGGGATTGTGCTGTAAATACTGGTTATTAATACTACTATTTATGTACTATTAATTATTTCTTTTGATAGGAACAGTGAAAATTTCTTTGAAATGAGTAGAAACAAGTTTATGGAGAGAGGTTGCTTCATGGAGAAAAATGGCTGCTTTTGGTGTTTTCCAGTGGCTAATAAATGCCGTCCTAGCTGTTCTGCGGGGGAAAAATGCACAGAACAGTAGAGCTTGTGTCTATAATACGGGCTATTGCTTATAAAATTAGGGAACTCGAGCAGCTCCATTTGATTGTTGATAATTCATAATAAAGTAGTAAATGAATCGTATGTCTTATAAAATTAATGAGATCTTAGTGGTTCTTCCTTACAGCACTCTGCAATTTTTGCTTCTGGTAAAGAGTGTGGTATCGATGTGCAAACTAGTGAAATCATTCTGTGCAAGTGAGTTGCTTTCAAACATAGAGAGCTTAGCCCTTCTGCATCTTTGCAGTTCTGAACTGGTGACAAAAGTCCACGTGCAGTTGTCCTGCAATAATTGAAATCCTTTCGAAACAGCAGACTGTCTTGCTTGTAAAACTGTGGTTTATGGTGGAACAAACTTCTGTTTTGTTGTAACAGAAGAGTGGGATCTGTCTGTGCATAGTCTCAAGCTTTATAAGAAATGTCTGGCTCTTGGTTTCAGTAAATGGCATGACACACTACATCCATTTCGAGCTTTTGACATACCAAACTGTTTTTGTTTAATAGATGATTTGGCAAGGGGAGCAATGAACTCTCAGGTGACTTGATCAGAAAAACAAAGCTTTTCACTTTTGCAAGATATTCTACCAGTAAAATTACTTGTGGAGAAAGTTTGCATTACTATACTTCTAGCTTCTTCCTCCAGTGTTTCTTTGTTCCCATTTCCTTGTTGATATATGTCTTTTTTTTTTTTTTTTAAACTTTGTTGTTCAGAATGTCTTTAATGCTAGCCAAGGAGTAAGGGATTTGGACTTTTTTTCATGGACTTCCAAAGCTTTACCCCCTAAGGTGAGTTAATTGACAGGAACAGTCACACTGTATCTCTTTTTGTTTTTCAGAATGTACCTTAATTCAACTTTACATTAAATATTCTTTGAAGTCTATTTTACCTTGAAATATTTTTACAGGAAATACAAGGTTTGCATAGAATGCTGTATCTAGATCTTTTCCTTTATGAGGAGAAAAAATTTTTAGGGCAGATTAATTCTTAAGTAGCACTCTCCTTTATTAAAAAAATAGAAATTCAGAGATATTAATAACATAATAAAGGCTTTCATTCTGCTTCTTGATGCAGAATGAATAGTAGTTTTTTTTCTGTTGTTGAAGGGTTCACATGAAGTTGCAGTATCTAATAAGATGACATTCATATGAGGAAGGCCACAAAAATTTAACAAGTAGACTATTCCTATTTTTTTTTTTAATGTGCAATTACAAGAACAAATTACATTATATGCAGTTAAGCAGTCTCAATTATCTACATAAATGCATATCTAAATGTCTTTACAGCCTTGTAGTGATTTTTAGATCCAGGTTGTTTTCATATGAACTTTGTAATGAAGATGATGCTCAATATTGCACCTACTGGTTTAGAGATTTAAAAATTTGTTTTTCACTGAATCTTCTTCCCCAAGATAGCAAACTGCTTTACTGTTATATGACGATCTAGACAATGTTCACACTATCTTTAGAACGCAGAATTTTTTTCTCTTTGAACCAATTTACTGCAGCTTGCTTTGAAAGTTAACATATTTACAGAACAGGTTCATTTGCTAGAAAGGCTTCTTGGGAAGACTGTTATGTAACTCTGGACATGATGCAGACTTCAATACCAAAAATCTGAAAATATATTAATTGGAGATCAAAGGAAATACTGTAAATTAATAAGGAAATAACTAGAAGTTTGGTTTAAAACTGATAAAAGTATTTTTCTACACAGCGGGTAATGAACTCCTAGAAGGTGTAGTTACAGGAGACTGTGGATGCAGAAAGTATCAGCACATTCAGAAGGGATTAAACATATTTATAGGAACCAGTTTCATAAACAGACACTAGAGGAAGTAGGGGTGTACCCTCTAATATCCATAATAAAAAGATTTTAAATGTTGTTGTTATGTAAGGGATGGACCACGAATAATGTCTTGCATGCTACTTCTGAACAGCATCTCCTGTTGCCATTTACCGGACTAGGTGAGCCACTGGCTTCATCCACTAGGGCATTACGTAGGTTTTTAACTTTCAGGCGTTCTTTTAAAAGTACATATGGTTTGCATTTTAAGCATAATAAAGCATTCCTGTTTCTCATTTGCTTTCTTCTGATAGGAATATGCAATATGTTACCCCCATCCTTCATAGTTTTTGTATAATAGACATTTTAGACATTTTTATTAAGCCATGGCTAACTGAAAATCTATAGTAGTCTGTCTCTTATTTTTAGCAACTACCGTTTTTTCTACTGGTAGGAAACTCAAAAAGTGTGTTCTCGTTTCAGATTTGGGTTTATATTTAATCTCTAATCGTTACTGTGTGAAATAAATTTGCAGGCCATTTTTATTATGTGAGTGAAAATTATAAATATGCACCACTATTTCTACGTGCATTTAAGTTTCTATGGTGTTTCTGTTACTCTGTCATAATTTTACCTTTAGTCTAAATTAACAGTGTTACAAAATCAAAAAAGAAGCATATTGTTTGAAAAGAGGTGATATTTAAGTTCCCTTTTCATAGCCCCAGGCTTTTTGCTATATTGTTTCACAAATACAGCAGGAGGAATGAGTGTGTATCCTGATAAATGTCAGTATGAAGCAAGGTTTAGTCAAAGTGGTAGAGAAAGTAAATTGTTTCTAATTGTAGATATGGGATACTCCTTTTAAATAAATTGCCTACATTTCTGTTTCAAGAGTAATAGGGTAGCTTTTCAATTAAATTGCAATTTACTAGTAGTTCAGTTGTATATTACTGCATGCTAAAATTAGCAATGTAACTAGTACCTCTTCTAGCTTTGGAATTTAATTATTGTAGTTTTTAAATAAGTATTTCTTATATGAAGAGTTCAAGGGTATTATTAATAGGTTTTATTCTGTTCTGTTTTTTGTTTTGCCTTTTTTTTTTTTTAATTTCTCAGGAATCTAGGTCTAATACTGATGATTTTTTCAAAGACCTAAATTCACACTGCCCACAGGAAGCAGTGATGCAAGAACAAGATATGCCATTCCTTCGAGGTGGTCCTGGAGTGTACAAGGTAGTGAAGACTGGCCCATCAGGTCACAACATCAGAAGCTGCCCTAACCTTAGAGGTATCCCAATTGGAATGTTAGTTCTGGGAAACAAAGTCAAGGCAGTGGGCGAGGTATGGATCATTGTAGCTTCAGTTCATGTCTTCATAGATACCAATATATAACTAGTAAACTCAACAAAAGAATCTGCCCCTGTACAGGTTTGCTTTTCCAACCCTCATGATAAATGCTAACTTCTGAACTTGGTTTGTATTATAAATACTAATGCAATTCTGTTTTTTTTGTTTTGGTTTGGGTTTTTTTTGCCTTTTAGATGTGTGTCTTGATTGGAATAATGTTAAAGTTGTACTGACTGCAGTTACATATGCTTGCTTATATATTTCTGTTACAGTATTCTTTTCAAAATGTTGTTTCCTATTCAATATTTTTGTCATACGCTTTGAAAGAATTTTGTTTCACTGAAAAAAAAAATTTCTAGGACCTAACCAATTAACAATTTATTCTGTTCCTCTGTTTTGATTCATTTGTTCAGTTGCTGAACTATTGTTACTGTTCCCAATTGTCCAGCTGTGGTGTTTTATGGTTAAGAATGGCTTAAGGATGAAGTGTGTCATGCTATTTCCTAAATACAATGACAGGAACAAAATTAGTACTTGAACAAACATTTCATATATATAACTTGCTATTATAATTCTACTGTTGCAGCCACCAATAAAAAGGCATACCTTGATGAATATCTCCTTCAAGTTTTTATTTGGGCTTGTTTGGATGTTCCAACGTTGCGGTGTTGGTGATTTGCTTTTTCTGAACATAAGCAGGTCTAATATTTTTGGAAATATCCCTAACTGTATATGTGCCATGAATGGTTTTGGTCCTTCAATCTGTCTCAGTCTGTGGCCTTAATTTAAGAAACATTTAAAAAAAAAAAAAAAAGAGCTTTAATTGTAATATGAAGATTGGAATGTGCATATTTTTTTCAGTTTCTGAAGTAAGTTGCTGAGTCATGCTACTGAATAATCTGGAAAGTCGGTATGTTGTGCTTTTTTGTGTGTGTGCATCAGGTGACTAATTCAGAAGGTACATGGGTGCAAATGGATAAGAACAGCATGGTAGAATTCTGTGAAAGTGATGAAGGCGAGGCGTGGTCATTAGCTAGAGACAGAGGTGGAAACCAGTACCTCCGACATGAAGATGGCAAGTTGTTTTGTTTTGTTTTTTAATTAACTTAGAAAAAAATTACAAGAAATTTAAACAGGATAAATAAAGAAGAAACTGAATTTAAAACAGGTATAACATAAATTCGTACTTTCTCATTTGAGTTGCTTTACACTGATGAATTTCAAAGTTGTTTAAATGTTCCTTCTATGTTTTTAAAAGAACAGTTAAAACATTTCCCCATATTTTCTTCTGTACCAGTTATGGATCATAATATTATCCTTCCTTCTTTTAACTATAGGGATGATTTTCAAATAAGTACTTGTATATTTCTCCTATTAGCTTTCTTTTGTCTATTTTGTGTTTCTAGGAAAAGCAGAGCAGAAAAAAATATTTATGTTCCTTTTGGTTGTGTTAAGTTTGTTAGTTCTGCTACACTGCATCCTATTAAAAACCCATTATATATTTATTTATTTATTAACACCATATTTAAAATTAATATCCCACTGCTAATTACTCTAGTTAGCAAAGAATTATTACCTTTTCTTAAAATGCAGAATTTCTGTCCTGATAATGTTCAAACTGGGTAAGACCTAGAAATAATAAAAGAAAATGTAAGCAAAAGGTTATACAAAATTTGTTATTGCATATTTTTAATTTTCTTCAATTCTTCTTTCTTTTCTTCTTCGTACTGCTCTTCCTCCAAACAGGCTGTCATTACTGATCTAAAATATCTTTCACCGGAAATGCTTCCTATAAGTGCATTGAGGCGTCTTGAAACTGTTCTTTCCCTATTAGATAGACCCAACCCACCTGGATGAGGTTCTCCGGTACAGGATTATGGCCTACCTGTATTCTTGCAAAAGATGAAACAGGGAGAGAGAGATCTGTCAGTATTTATACTTCTAGAGGAGATCATCTAGTCCAAGCTCCCTGTCAGTGTAGGTTCAGTTAGATGATGTTGCTTACACCCTTGTCTAGTCAAATTCTAAGTATTTCCAACCTTTATGGACAACCTGTTCCAGTATTTGACCCACCTTTGTGGTGAAAACATTTCCTAATACAGTTTCACATTCTGTAGCTTTTGCTTGTTGTCCCTTGTCCTGCTTCTTTGAACCTTTGAGAAGAGTGGCTTCATCTTCTCTAAACCCTCCAGTTTCTCTCAATATTTCTCGCTGAGAATACTTGTAAGTTTCTTCCACTGATCATAAAATTGGGTATGATTTCCTCTGAAGCTGGTTTGTTTCAACTCACTTCAGAGTTAGTTTCTGCAAGCCATCTTTTTTTTTCTTCATATATTTCTCTGTTTCCTGATTGAATCTGAATATTCCCAATTTGTAATTTTCTCACTCTCTTTATGAAATCTAACACATCCATTTGCCAAAAGATGTCTTCTGGAAATTTTTCTAATGCATGTCCTGTGGGTCAGTGTGCCTGGTTCTATTCTTTCTAGATGAGTCTTTGTTTTTATAAATAAGGTAAATGCGGATGTCTCTTGTGCATCTAGCTAAAGCAGTTTGCTATCAGTGCAGTTACTGAGATATTTCAACATATTCTGTGTTCTTAGTACATCTCAGTATTTAGGAGCTAAGGAGCTTAAGCCACAGACAAAAATGATGTAAACTAATTGCTTTTTTTTTTTTTTTTTGCCATGAAATGAATTAGGAATTCTGCTTGTTATCAACTTCCATACTTTTGCTGGAGGGAAATAAGCATTTGGAGGAGCTCTGGCTACATTTCCATCTGTCTCTGTTTTCACACATAAATAATACCCTATTTCAGATTGCTTTAATATTTTCATTACATAAGTAAATGATAATGAAATTCTCAGAAAGACGTAGGGTTTGTGTCAGAGCTAAACGCCCAAGTCTGTAGACAGGTATACAAGTACTTTAGCAGGAAAATTACAGCAAAATCTATATATGTCTGTAATTCAGAGAATCAAGGTTGATTTAAGATAGATTACACACTTGTTTAAAGTGCAGCAATTTGCTGTTGCTTTCTAATTCACCCATTCCTCTTTAAGTTCTAAGGCCAATTTTCCTTTAGCAGATAAACAACATTAACTTAACAAAGGATTAAACTTTTTTATTTTAAGTGAATGTATGTGTTATCTAAAAGTACATAATCTGAAATGCGGTTTTGGTCTGAAATGCTGAAATTTTATAAAAATGGCTCTTAGAAGAGTTGTGATTTTTTTTCAGTTAATTTTAGTATGGTTACAAAAGGAGAAAGTTGGTCAAGGTGCCAACCTGATCTTTTAACCTGCATTTAAGAGATTTCATGTGAATTACTTCTTGCAGATTATTACTTGGAATGATATTTCTGACCACATTGTCAGTAATGCCACTGTAAATCTAAATATTCAAGTGGATTCTGTCTCATATATTTTAGTTCTTTGTTCTTACGAATATTTTGAAAGACTCTAGGGTAGTTTTGGTTTGAGTTTTTGTGGTATCATACAAAAAGCATAACTGTAGTACTTGGTATCAGATATGAATAAATTTGTCAAGGAAAAAAATGCCTTATGTTCTGAGTAAGGATTAGTAAGGATTATTAAGTCAGGATTAGAAGTTTACTGGCTCTGAGTTTCTTGTCACTCTGAAAACATCTTTTGTCCATCAGGGTTTATCAAATAAATTTAACAATTGCTGTCCAAAGAACAAATATTCAAATGGTATGGTGTTACAAAAAAAATAAAATGTCAAGCCTGTTCCTAAGTGGCATATGACAGCAAAACTTGCAGCAACTCAGTCAAGTATAAAACTAGACTGCATGGTATTAAACCCTCAATCTTTTTAATTTTAGAGCATGACCTCTAGGGAAGAAAGATGTCGTTTTCTTTCTGAAGAGGGTTGAGTAGAGTGGAGGAGTGCTATCTGTGGGGAAAGAAAGAAAAATAAAGCTCCTTTGCCTTGTGACTCATCTTTCCAATGTAAATCAGTTACCTGAAAGGCCTAATTCTGAAGTGATGTGTTTTTTTTGCAGAGCAAGTTCTTCTAGACCAAAATGTTCAGACTCCTCCCCCAAGTCCTTTTTCAATACAAGCTTTCAGTAAGGGAACAAGCTGTAGTAATGGACAAGGGTTTGATTATGGCCTTGGAAATAACAAAGGTATGTTTTTACACTTATATTTTATAAAATTATGTTCTTCTCAATTTTGCTTATGTTTTTGTTACTCATTTCCTACTCTTTTAGGCACCATCAGGTGTGCTTCAAAAGATAAATCCAGTAACAGTGAATTTTGTAAGGTGTTCCACAATACATGCAACTAATATTGTAGCTGCTTTTTTCTCTACTTTAATTTCATTCAGTCTAAGTACTCTATATAAAAAGGATCATCAAATACTTGTAAGTTACCACTGAGGTTTCTGTGGGGGTAGGCAGAACACTGTAATTCAGAAATGAAAAATATATCTTAGTAAATCAAGATATGAACACTTGGATTTAGAAAGCATGGGTTTTAAAAAGATCAGAAACATTTTTAAACACTTCTAAACTGTCTTAACATTTTTAAGTGCTTTTAATTGGCTGACAGGATAGTAGATACCATGTGAGATATATGTTGTAAAACTGAAGTTGTCTTTCAATCACATAAATACCAGTTAACAATACTAGGAAGTAAATAACCTTATTTATTTTACTGGCAAAATAATAGTTTCTTTTAAGCATAGTTTATTGGTAAGATGTAAGTATAAATAAGCCATCACAGTAAACTCAAATTGCTTGCCTTCTGTTCATTCATTGATTAAATCTAGAATATCTAATAATATAGAAGGGGCTTTTGCTGAGGCAGATGTCTTTGACAATTATTACTGAAACATGTAGCTTTGTCATTCTATTCTTATGACTCTGTACTCCATCCATGCCAGTTAGAACATGGGCCTTTGGTGTGCTATGTGTTTTTAATACCAACACACATTGTGAGTAACCTCTTAAGCTGGAAAAAACAAAACAAAACAAAAAAAACACCTTGAGTTGAGCCTTGCTTTAAAGGAAGACATATATAATACGTATGGATATATATGATATTCACAGTTCTACTGTTACATACCATTATGCCACGAGGTTTTAATATTCACATAGGAAGGATAAAATATGGTCAAATATATTCAGGAAAAACAAAATTAAGGAGATACTAATTTCCTGTTGGTTAACATAACCGTTAATTATAAGCCTGTCTCTTCTACTGCATGACAACAAAACCTGAAATTATCGAGTAACCTGCAAGCTATTATCACTGTAGTCCTAAGAGTCATGTAGAAACCATCACGTATCAGGGTCCTTCATCATGAGGTTGGACTTGGTGATCTTGGAGGTCTCTTCCAACCTAGATGATTCTGTGATTCTGTGATCATAGCATCAAGTTCCTTAAAAAGCTGTAAATCTGCTGACGTGCTTTACTAATGGGCAGTGAAATGTGAGTACTAACATGTGGACATTGGTTGAGAAGTAATGAACCAATGTTTCTTCCACTGTTCTCCACAGCTGCCCCATGCTCAGTTACAGGGCAAGATCAGCAATGCATGTAAGAAATCACATAAATAGTGCTCTTTGGCAGCTTTCTTTATAGGGTCAGTTAGATTACTTTATTCGTTCTATTTATTGTAACTGCTTCTGAATTGCCGAAGAGCAGGGAGTTGTTGGCAACTATACATGAAAGAATAACCGTACTACTTTTCCTCCCCAAAATAGAACTCTTGTATCATTATTTTACATACTGTTGTCTTGCATTCTCTGATCTAGATCTAAGAAGCTTTG
Organism: Anser anser; assembly: GCF_964211835.1. Lineage (NCBI taxonomy): Eukaryota > Metazoa > Chordata > Aves > Anseriformes > Anatidae > Anser > Anser anser. The sequence goes on from NC_139720.1 coordinate 167,076,320, forward strand.
AGTTCTGTGGAAAAGAAAGAACTGAAGACAAAAGAACAGTCAGTTAGGAAAATTTTTGAATGAAACAGTTCTGTTGGAGAAGCCTGTTTGTCAAAAGAACTTCCTGTAGGGATGTGCTAGTTTCATTGCAAATTCAGTCACGTTTACATCAGTCAAATGTAAAGATACCCATGTAGTAGGTCTGTGTTTACAGTATTGCCTGCAAGGCCAAAGACATAGCTCCCACAAATTTTCTATTTGATTTAGCTGTATCTTCTATGTGTGAGCCTTTTACATTGCAGGCAAGTCTTTAATATTCATTATGAATGGTCCTATCCCCCTCCACATTTAATTTGAGCAGATAGTTATTTTGAGCAGATAACTTTCAACCTCTTTTCAGAGGTTCTTCCCTTTAAAATAATTACTCATCTATGAAATAGGCCTGTTTGTTTATTGTGTTCATTTACTGGTCATTTATACAAACTGGAACAATTACAACTGAAAATGGACTTATGTACATTTTCATATATCATCTAATCGTGAAGCATTTTATAGCTTTTAGGAAAGGTCTGCTTGGTCTCACAATCATGACCTTTGCAGCAACTCCAAGATTTCCTTATAGACATACCTGCAAGTATCCTGTTTAATGTCACTGTTTAAATAATTCCACTTACAGATAACTAGTCTTTCCTTACTTTTGAAAGTACTTTTATGTAAGAAGCAGAGTAAGATTGACTTTGATATTCCAGAACGTATCAGACACTTAAGCAGATGCTATTCTTTGTCCAGAGAAAGGGATTAACAAAAATAATTTTCTATTAATTTCTAAAAAAAATAAATAACAAGGTAACAAGAATCCCATTTTGTTCTGAATTCACAAATGTTAGAAGGAAACATTTTCCTTATTTGTATTTAAAATATATTTGTCATCAGCTATACTTTAAAATGCTGAAAGTCACTTATTAGTTTTGAGACAGCATTAAAAGCCACAGGACTATTGAAGTAGTGCCCGAACATGGGTTCCTGGACAAGCATAGAGGGGAACCACTACTGGCTTGCTGGGCTTTGTGTACTTCTGTAAAAATCATTTCCAAGTCCTCTTCTGCCATATAAACAAACAGTAATAGTGACAAAACTGATCTTATATATTGTCACACTAGATGATCGTCGGCTGTTAGACTTGGTTGCTTTCCAAATATCCCCTCTGCACCTACCCTAAGAAAACGTTAGGAAAGAAAGACTGAAAAGAGTCATTTCATGATACCAGGATTCCATGGTTCTGGAATGTGGTACACGAACAATTTTGTATTTTCGTGTAGTGTAAATGTGAATACATTAGGTATTCAAGGAGAAAGAATTAGCTAATTGTTTTTATGTTTGTTTTTAATAGTGATAACAAAAAGAATTATACCATTTTGGGACCTGAGAGTCAAGTTCTATTTCATTTCCGTAGATGCTAAATTTTGTAGCTGGCCTGAGAGCTTAATTCATATGAGAATTTCAAAGGATAAGACTTTCAGTTCTGTGATTCTGCTTTATAAACAATGTGTAGAACTAAGCTACCATGTCTGATCTTATCACCAGAATTCTTCAGAATTAATTATAAAGATTCACATAGTAGCAATAGTGATGCTTGTTTTAGTATCAGATAATGAGGGAGTAGTTTATAGTAGTTAAAAAATACAGTACTACAGTATGTGGAATAATGGGATGACAGTGATAAATAAGCTGATAGAAAAGCAGATTTTTTTATTTGTATGTATATATATATAAATATATATTAGGTCGTTCTCAGGAACATGGTGTAGGTACACCTGAATTAGATGACTTCCCTGAGCTTTTTAGTTTTAGGTCAGCATCTGTTCTCCCTCATTCAGCTTGCCTCCTTCAGAGCAAAACACCATGCATCTCTCTGTGATGGTCTGCATGTTTTTTTGTTCTGAAAGGGCTTATTGCTGTCAGTACTTGAGACTGGATCGAGTCTGGTTTACCAATTCTTGTGATAATGACTTGTTAGAGCAGTAAGCCCCAGTGAAGCACTGGGGATAGCAGGAAAGACAGAATAAAAAAAAAAAAAAGTTTTTTAGGTTTTCCAAGGTACTGAGCTGAAAGAATGATCTGCCTCTACATTGTCATTTGTGCTTTGTGTTTCCTGCTGTTAACACGGAATGCAGAACCCAGCTACCTGAGCTGGCTTTGCACTAAAGCAGTGCTAGGTCAGCAGAGTTTACTAGTTGAGTTTGTGAATTGTTAAAACAAAAGTTAGATATAGAAATAGTGTACAGACATTCAACTGAAAATGTACAAAGCATGATCCGAACAAAACCTGCACAAGTATTTTCGCATGTGTGATAGGGTATAAATAAACTACCCACGTACAGTTGAGAGTTACTGCTGGGTTTTGTCTTCCAGTGTTGGTTTTTTCTCTGATAACCAACGTGAGTTATATCCAGAAAAAAATATTTTGCAACTCTTGACCTGAAATTATTTTTTTTTCAAATAGTTACTTTTTAAGAATTATAATACCTTCCCAAATATGTTACTAGCTTCTGGGTTATTATGGTAGGAATGATTGTTGTCCAAGTACTGATTCCAGTATTTTTTCGCTATGCTACTTCCAAAATAGTGGAATAAAATTAATGTATTGATATCTATAGGTGATTATTTAGAACGTAGTTCCATCTATTTCCTGGTATTTTATTCTTTCATTTTTGAAACTAAAATATCAAGAAAATAAGTATAACATTTAATTTTGGAGTTCTTGGTTAATAAGGGTTAAGGGCAGATTCCATACACCCAGCAGTCTTTCTCTAATTCCATGAAAAGACTATTGATAATCACCTAAAACTGAGATTCATTGAGCTGAAAATTCTGTATTAGCTGCTATTTTTTTTCTACTAGATTTTCTAGAATGTGGTCAAAATGATGTGAATTTGCAGAATAAAGTGCTGCTGTTAGGATTTGGTTGGTGATCATTCAAATCTGCAATGCTCTCAAACTCTTGGTCTCTCTAAGCTCATATGACTAAGCTTACCACAACTTATAACATGCTATGATAAACTCTGACTTCTTATTGTAGGCTTCATGTATTTCTAATGCTCATATATAGTTTTTCTGAAAATTGGCATTTAGAAATTAAAACCATGTTTTTAACATGCTAGTTTTTGAAGGCCTTCATTTGCCCCACAACAAATGTCTGTAGTTCTTCAGAAAACCAGTTTCAGTTCCTAAATGGTATTTGTTTTTTTAAACGATTTTCAGTCTGATCTTGAAAAACAGCATGACAGAATACCTGTAAAGATATTTGCAAAAATGAGCAAATATTTACCAAAGCCTTGGCACAGAAATATGCTTGCCAAAGCCTAATTACATGTTATCCTTCCCTTCTCATCAATTTTTCTAATCTTTATCTGCATGTTCTGTTGCATGTGTGTATTACTGTAAATGCTAGGGATTTCTGTTTTTTCTTGGCTGCTGTGCATTTTTTTAGCAAGGTGAATATAAATCTCTATTTTGAAATGTTTTGAATAACTGCAGTAAACTGTCCATGATTTTTAAAAACCCTGCTTGTACTTTTCAGTAATTTTATAGCCATGCATGGGATGAGGTTTTTATACTTAGCCACAACCAGAGCTGTATGTGGCTAAATAAGAGCTTTCTCTATTATAATCATTGAAACTTTAATTGAGCACCATTTTACTCTGCATTTCTGGAGAATGACAAGTAACAGGTTGTAGTTTTGACTGTTTTGCCCACTACAGGTGACCAACTGAGTGCCATACTGAATTCCATTCAGTCACGGCCAAATCTCCCAGCTCCTTCCATCTTTGATCAAGCTGCAAAACCTCCCTCTTCCCTAGTCCACAGTCCATTTGTGTTCGGACAGCCCCTTTCCTTCCAGCAGCCTCAGCCACAGCTTCAGAGTAAGTTTGTCAGCCTTACCTGCCTCATCAGTCCATTTCTGCAGCTTTTACGTTGCTGTCCTCAGTTGCTTACCAGCTGCTAATCATCCCTCAATGCATCTTTCTGGTTTTATTTTGTTGAGTTAGTTTTTCATGATTCAGAAGCATGTGAAGGAATGCTCCTTAAAGAAGTATACCTGTTCAACTTTAATTTCAATATTGACAGTATTTTGCTTTTGTATGTGTCCTGCAGTGCAGATAACATTCATTAAAGTGCATTTCCAGTATTGTATGCAACTGTGGGTTTATAATTAAGGTAAATTTCTTTCATGGTACAAAATGTCAATAAATCTTTTTAGCATAACAAATTGCAGTAAATTCATAGTTTTCAGTTTTCTTACCTCTTAAATTTCTGTGTTTTTTTTTTTTCATCACTTACAAGTTTTAGGATGTAGCTGGAAAGTTGGAACACCTTGATACTACTTATAAAGCTTTGTACTCTTGTGTTGGGTGCTCATAAGGTTGGTGTGGACAAGCAAGTTTGCACCTGGAGGTGAATGGAAGTTAACCTGATTACTGGTGCAAGAACAGGAAATGGTTTAGGTTTTATTTAGTGAAAAAATAAAAGCTTAGAATTCATTTTGAAGAGCAGATATGGCAGTAAATTCTTCCTTATATAAAGAACACATATAGCATACTAGTCCCCTCCTCTCACCCGCAGACTATTCTGCAGAAGTAAAATGGTTCTTTCTTCCTGGCAGTTCAGTCTGTCTATAAAGTCCTGAGTCTCTCCAGCTCAGCTTACACAAGTGCTGTGGGAGAGAACGAGATTAAAATCTCTAGCTCACTTTTATAATGACTATCAGAAATAGTCTGACAGTGACTGTGTATACTTCTACTTGGCTTAAACCAATGCCATGAAAAGAGAATGTTCCAAAACCTGATTGCCAATGGCATCAACACACCATTGTTGGGAATTTGACAATTGTATGTTCTTTCCCTTAACTTAAATTTTCCTTCTCTTGTTAGAGCTTCTTATTCAGTGTTTAATCACAAATAACCCTAATTGCCTTATTTTAAACTTCAGTTTATTTGTCCTTTATTATTTAGACTTGTATGAGAAGAAAAACTGATGTTTTTTTATTGGCTTCCCCAAAAAAATTGCTTAATGGATTTGTCTTTCCAACAGATCTGGTTGGGTAAAAGATGCTCATAAAGTTACAATCCAGGGTTTGTGTTTTAATAAGGATTTATTTTTTTATTTGTTTGGCAGCAAGTGTGTTGGTCTAATAAATAAAATAATACCCCCCCCACACACACACAGAAACAAAAAAAAAAGTAAAGTTTCTGTCTGATTTGTTATCTCAGCTTAGTATAGATTTTCAGCTGATTTGGTTATTTGACCTTCCAGCAGTATAAACTGAACCAGAACTCAACCCGACCTGCTGTACCATTGCAGTAACTGTGATTTGATACTAGGACCTTCTTCCTAATAGTTTGTCATGTAATTTAAGATTTCTTGTAAATAATGTTAACTATACCTGAAGGAGATAAATAATAACATTTTTGCTTCCAGGATCAAAAATCAAGAAATATATGAGGGGAAAACAGTTAGAACTTTTTTATTTTTTTGAAAATGTGTTAATCCTCGCTTTACCAGTTCATCCAAACGTTTTATTTAGAATATTGTCTGTGATAGTCAAGGAAATTATCAGGGATCTTTGAAACTTAAGAAAGGTTATCTAGATCAAATATTTTGGTTTAAACAATTATTCTGATATTACCATATTTCTAGAAACTGTACATATTAGAAAATAATGGATTAATTAGTACTGTACGATTATTAGAATAGCGAGACACATATGCAATGAAAATATTTAGACAGAAAAGTTCTGTTTAGATCTAATTTTGCTGTGTATTTTTAATGTGTTCAACTTTACAGGTGTATTAGAGCTGTAACAGAAACATTTATAACATGTGCCATTTTCATTCATTATTTCCAAAGCACTTAATAGCTTCCTGCTACTAAACATGTAATTAGAATTTAAATCCATTAAAAAACATATCCCAAGGTCAATTGATTTTTGCCCTACACATGCTTAGTTACAGTTTCAAATTATGTGCTTTGTCCTTAAGCGCTTCACGCAATAAATTTAGATCTAAAAATTAAAACAAATGTTTGTTGTCAATAACGGCTATATTAAAGGGACCAATAATAGTTTAACAGTTGAAACTAGATGTTCCCTGCCCTAGATTTCCATGGCTGCAGACGTGGAAAGAAAGAAACATATGTTTTTTGATTTTAGTCTGAGTATATAGCTTAGGCTACCACTTATACTTTCTGTTCTTCTTCAGTTACCTGTCTTCTTGAGGAGTTTTATTTTGAAACATGATTCTGAGGAATGTTAAGATCATGCTGAACATCCTCTAGATTTATTTCCTTATGTAGGTTTTTAGAATATGGAGAAAATTTTTGGTCTGATTGTAATACATACTCCGTGCCAGAGACAGATTGTAGTTTTTCTTTAGAGAAATTTTTAGATAGTTGTTCTTTCTGAGGAATGATTTCTGTTCTTGGCATTTGGTTTGGTTTTCCAAACTGATTTAAGGAAGGGGGTAAGGGCTTTTCACAACTTATTATTTTCAGATACAGTGTCTGGTTATTTTTGCAGGAAAATTAGTGTTCTGGACAACCACTTCCTCAGTTATTATGCTTGAAAAAAACCATGAAGTGTATCTGCTATTCTTATCAAATCAGAAATAGATAAACTAACAAAAGTCCTGTGCTTTTTGTTTTCAAAGAAACATTGGAACTTAATATGGAAGGGTTAATATAAAAAATAAGTGGAAATTGTGTTACTCAGTTTTGTGTTATTTGCTAGGCCTCTATGAAGGGCTGATTGTTCTGTGCTGATAATTCCTGTGCTAATTTTCACAGATGCTCATACAAGGGGGAAAAAAGCTGAGATACTGCTTTCTTTTTTGTGGTGTCAAAGTTAAGAGGCTGTCATCATGTATTTTAATTTCTTGTAAATTTTTTTTATGCAGCTAAGTTCAAAAAAGGCAGAAGAGATGGCATACTCCTACATGGAGTTTAGAAACAGCTGTATTGATTTGGAAACTTAGCCAGGATTTTTTTCCAGGAAGAGCACAAATCTATATATGTTTCTTCATTGATTATTTCAATGAAACATTTTGTAACTACTCCAGCCTGAATATGCTTACTTCTGAGAAATCTGTAAGATCATCAATAACAGATTTGGTCAGGACGGCAGCTTCCCACAGCTGCAAGATTATTATCACTGGTTGCTTGATTAATTTGTCTCTGCATTACGTGAAGAACACAGAAGGCTCAAATTTCTGCTTGGATTCTGAGTGTAGGTGAAGTGCAGAAACCTAGACAGTCAAGCAAGATCTTGTTTCTCAACTTTCAGCAGTGTGCGCTGCATCATAAAACTCCTTTGACGCAACCTGTCAGGGAGATGGGATCTTGCTACATCATTCAACGCCAGTAATTAAAATTTCATAATTGGCTGTTGAACTCTGAGTTTTTGGAGGAGGCTTGCGGTCACAGAAGCTAGACCTTTCTGCCATTTTTCTTCACATCTGAGTTGCTATGGCAAGTGAGGAACAGATCTGTAGACTGAAGAGGCTTTAGACCCCCTCGTTAGCTTCATCTATCACATTCTAACTCTTCCGCTGTAGCCCTGGCAAGTCACTCTGAGCAGTTTGCACAGCACAGCTGTTGTTTCCTGACTCATCTCAATCCAGGCAGAAGGTGCAGTGCTGAGCTGCTGTATATTCATGGTGTCCTGTGAATCACACCGATCTCTTCTATGTCACACTGAAATGACGTAAATGTCGTGATAAGAAGCCTAAGAGTATTGGTTTGACTTTTTTTTTTTTTTCCTGATGGTTCTTATTGCGAAAGCTTCATTCCTGAACTAAGTTAAACTGTTTCACACCTTAGGTTTTAAAGATTGGGTCTTCTAAGCTATGTACAAAGCATACATATTTTTTTTCTGTGCCAAACAGTTCAAATCCAAAACCATCCCTGGGGGACTGGTAAGGCAGTTTGGAGGAGAAGTATAAACTGTGTCGAGCTTTATTTTAGAAATAAATCTGGCTTATTGCCTTCAAAATGTATAAAATCATAGATTCATTATTACAAAAGTATAGATTAATGTCATATATTGCTCTAGCACAGGCATACTTCTTTCAATTAATATACTTAAGCGACTCAAGCTTTGGTGATCCAAACCCTGCCTTTGGGTAATAAACACAAATATTATGTTTGCAATACACTTATATTTTTATAATGATACTGCATTTCAGCTTTTGCTTTAGTTTACTCATTCATTCCCCTACTAATGCTATCTAATACTACTTTCCCTTTTTAATATTTAATATTCAAATGTTTGACTTATGTATATTCTTGTACTTACGAGCAAAAAGAATCTTTATCAGTACAGCATTTGGCATTTTTCGAGATGTTGAAAAAAAAAAAAGGCATACGTTGCTTAGGCAAAAGGGCAAAAGCAGGTCAGTGCATGCCTTCGTCATCACCATGCAGAAAGGCAGAAAAAGAGTGGCATTTCAGAAGAAACTTTTAACTTATCTCCACAATCCAGAGACATTTTACTCTCTTTCAGAGTTTAAAAAAAGACTAACACGGACCAGTTGGCAGTATGTCATGCCTTCTGGTTTGGCTTATCAGCTTTTCCTCAGAGGAAGCAGGCGCTGCTTGTAGGACTACATCCTGGCACAGGAATTGAGCTGCCTCTTATGTCTCCATGTTGTGTAGCTTTTCAAGCTGGAGCTATTTCCATGTAGAGGGAAAGAATGTGACTAAAGATGGACTGTCACAATCAATTGTGACTTGGCAGAGCTTATCTACTGGTTTTTGAAGTCTTTGTAGTCCTTGAGGGTGACTCAAGAAGCAAGAATCATGTCCCCGTGGCTGATCAGCTGTCCTGGATAGGCATAGATTGTTTCCCAAGGCAGCAAAGAGACTATGTGGGGAAACTCATTCTCTTTGAGCCACAATCTCCTTGAAATAACTGAGAAGCAATACAGTGTTCAAGATAAACTAGATTACACCATTGTAAAATGTAAGCATTCTCAGACATAGACTGAAAGAATTAAATGAAAATGTGCATACATTAAATTGGATTTAATAAAGATTTTCATTTAATTATTCCTGTAGTGGTAACCTTATATATCAAATTGACATTTTTAGGCTTGTGTTTACAGAATTGTTCTTGTAATGCTACTTTGTGCTCCTGATGTGTTTTTCTGCATTTTAACTTCAAAAATTGGTGGAGTGACATCCTGCTTCTCAGAAGCTATACAGTTAGTGTATGGTCTTAGCAAAGTTTTTGTAGGCATCCAAGTAGGCAATACTATTCTTAAATTTATGCTAATACTGGAATGAGAAAATTTAGATTATTTTATTATTTTAAAGAATGATATTTTTACATCAAGCATGTGTGAACACCTCATTGTAGAGTCTATAAAGTATTGCTTGTTGCTTAAGGTAGGATTTTTAATGTATTAATGTACAAGTTAGTAAACGTAGTACCAGAACAACAACAACAAAAAAGTCTTCAGCAGTGCAGGAATTGAAATCACTTATTTTCAAGGCACTTTTCTTCTATTTGTACAAAAGTGTATTTCTGAAACTGAGTATCTTCTAATATACAAAATCTCTTTACAATTATTAATGCAATAAGAATTTAACTTATTTTTTGTAAAGAAAGGAATAAGAAATAAAATTAGAATTAAATACATATATGTATATATGAAAGTAAAATGATAGAATCATAGACTTGAAATTACAAGTCCCTGCTGTTATCTTACTCTGTTGTGGATTATACCAGATTTTAACCTTTTTTTTTTTATTTCCTAAAGGCAAAATTGTTTTTAAGGGCTGGTACAGACTTGTTTTCATGTCTATACTGTTTGATAGGAACTCTTCTACTGCTAATTATGTCTCTAGATAATATTATGTCTCTAGATAATATTGAGAGACTGAAGTTCACATTACATGTGTTTTTCAAAACATAACATTACAAATGTGCATTGAGATTTGAAAAAGTAAAAGCGTTGGTGGGTTTCATATATTTTTCATCATTCTTTCCAATGATAAGTGACTTTCCAACACAAACATCCAGATATTCTCTATTTTTACCGAAAGAATGTGAGAAATGGTCACCTAAAAAGATAAGATAGTTTTCAATAATTAATCTCTGAATTTACAGATTAAAAGTTCACATTTGAAAACAGAGTTCAGTTCAAAATTGGATCCTGTTAGTTTTATAATAAACCATAAATCTGATTGGCTACTCCTTAAATATTGCATTTTAGATCCTAGAACTTAATATTTAATTCACAAAAGTTTTTTGTTGTAATTATTGTTTTAAATTCACATCAGGAAAAGCATTTTGAAGTAACTGTTTCTCATTTAAAACTAATGTAGGAGTCTCAATGAATTGAAGAATATCTAACAGAGGAGATGCATATCATTTGAAATGCTTGTTTTTCTCTGCTATTTTTTCCATTGAATCTGTCCTGCTTCTGTGCAACTGTTTTCCACTGTAGAAGCTTCATCCTGCTGCCTTGCTTCTCGTGAGCGTATTTACAAATCTAGTGATGTAGCTGGGCCTGCCTCTGCTATTTCATCTCTCTCTCACAAACTGAAGGGTGGGTATGCATGCAAACATAGCAAGGTTATTCAGATTTTACATTCAAAGTGTTTTTTTTTTTTCTCCTTCCACTCATTTTCATGTCATTCATTTAATGAAATTCTTTTTGGAAAGGAAACGTTCAAGTTTGGTATTTGTTGGGAGTTCGCTTATAATCATTTGGTGTTGCTTTGCTGAGTGGCAGTGATTTCATGCTATGTGATTTAGCTATCTCTTACTGTTTCGTTAACAGAAAGGTGACTTAATCTAGTCTAAAAACAATCTATTTTCAAACAATAGGCAAACAAAATATGGAAGAAGAAGGGGGTAAATCGTTTTTTTTTTTCTTTGTTTATAGATAAATCAGTTTGATACATAATTATGCAGTTTTTCATTTGGGGGATTTTTTTAGTGCTGACAGTTTAGAATGCTAATTAGGTGTATTTACATGTATAAGTACAAATCTAAACCTTTAGAGTTTTTTTTTAATATTTTTATTGCTGAGAGCTATTGCTAGGTCATGCCTTTCAGTATTGTTCTAGAATGTTTTCCTGCTTGTTTTTCACTGGTAATGCGTATACTTTGAAAGTGATACATTGCTGAATGGTTTACTGTGTTTCATGTCCTCTAAGAAGACTAGTGTCTTCTGTTAACTGGTTTTTTACATTAGGAGGAATTCTGTAAATATCTTTAAATGATCATATCTACAGTTTTTTCTTAGCTGGCAAGCCTTAAATTCGTGTTTTTGTTTGTTTATTTCTGGGAGAAGAGTGTATGAAGTAATTATTTTCATTTCTGATTTCTGATTCTGGGTAGACATCTTAAAAATAGTTCTTCAATTTATAACTGAGCTGTCATAAGCAAAATGGTTGGACTGCTATTGAATAAGCATTTTTATTTTTTTCTTTTAGCAAGAACAATCATTTTATAAAACATGATGTACCATGCTATTTCTTCCTTTCCTCCTCCCCCCTGCTCAAAACAAACAAAAGAAAAATGCATAAGAAAAAAGACTAAAGACAGATTGGATTCTCAAAACTGATGATGAAGATACATGAAATGTTCTCATTGTATTCTACTCTTTACATTTAGCATATTATTCATGAATACAGAGAAAATATTTATTTTCTGCATGGAGAAGTACAAACTCCTACTTTGTCCCATGTGCTAGAAAGCAAGGAGAGTACCTTTACCGTAAAGTTTGTTAAATATCTAATATTGGTATTCTTCACTTTTTTCTGTTGATGTTTGTTTTGCTATAAGCTAATTAAATATGGAAAGATCAGAATAATAAGAATTATTTTGTTACCTGAGGAGATATCTGGATTTCTAGTCTTTGTTCCAAAATACTTATTTATTTATTGTGAGATTTTAGCGGTATCAGTAGGAAAAAAAAAGAAAGAGGTAAGCATTGAAGATACTGAATAAAGATGAGCGTGAGTCATCTCTGTTCACATTAGAAAATACAGTCCAAATTTGCAGACATTCTCTGATTAATTAAAACTTTTTTTTCACAAATAATTGTTTCCCCCAAAATGTGCCTGGACCATTGAAAATAGCATTTTAGTGTCTAGAAAAAGTTAAAAAATAAAATTAAAAAAAAATCCACAGTATTGTGGCCTCCTTTTACAAGCTTTACAAGAGAAACTACTTCATTTTAACTAATGAAAATACATTCAAATCAAAGGACTAAACTTTGCAGTGTAATGCCTTGTGGAGAGAGTTATATATAATTATGCATTCATGATTGCTGCGTTGCTTACCAGTAATTTAAACATTGTCTTAATTTTCAAAACACAGTTCTGCAAGAGAGACTGAGTATCTTCATAGAATTATTAGAAGTAGATTGCTTTAACAAGCTACTTACTTCCATATACTAGTTTGGCATTTATTTATTTATTTTATTCTCTGAATTAATATATGCACAAAGTCAGTGTCCATAAGAACAGTAAGTTACTGCATCAGACTATGAGGACGTGATGGTTGATGGTTTAGCTCAGTAGTAATAGAAAACGTTTGTTAAGAGTAGATTATTGTTCTGGTAGAAGAACATTGATAGCATGTGTTCTTAAAAATGTGGATATTTCAGGTTATCAGTGTGAACCATTTTAAGCAAGTTTGCAAGCCTTTTACCCAATTTGCCTTATAATTGTATTTTCTTCCTGTACTTTCTAACTTTTGAGCATTAGAGTTATAAATATATCTGGTCATACATGTGATCTTTATGCTAGTCTCTTGTTTCAATTAGTCTGACAGTAAAAAAATAACCTTTAATTTCTGTTACAACTGGAGTAAACTTAGTTAATTCCTGGCATTCTAGCAAAGGAATTAAATTGTGCTTCCTTTATTCGAGTTTTGTGGAAATAGTGAACCATGCCTTTTGATACCTCCGTAGTAGTGTTTTCTGTAAAGATTTTCTAACCAATGTTTGGAGATGTATATTTGAATGTTTCTTTGGGAGAAGAAAAATATCAGTATTATTCTAGTGAAAACAGTTCTCTTTAGACTTATTTGCATTATGATGTGAACAGAAGCATGTGTTTCAATTTTATCTTGCATTCAGGTCTTTAATCCTTGTTTCGTATTATTAGAAGTATCGCTGTCAAAATGTAATAACTATAAAATATACTAAACAGGTGACCGAGTGAATTTCACAGGAGCTGCAAGACCGATTTCTCCAGCAGGAAAATCAGACATGTCATCAAAACACAGAGCTGACAGCAGGTCACCCAAGCTTGATGTGCGAATGAATAGAGCTGCTGCTGACCAGAAGAAACCTAGGAATACAGAAGGATTATCTGCCAGTGAATCTCTTATGCTGAAATCAGATGCTGCAAAATTGCGATCAGATTCTCACAGCAGATCTTTGTCTCCAAATCATAACACTTTGCAAACACTAAAAACTGATGGAAGAAGTACTACTGGTCTGAGAGCTGAATCTCCAGGGCCAGGAACTCGGTCATCTTCTCCAAAGACGAAGACGCTTACAGCAGTTAGGTCTGGTGCTAGTTCTCCACGGTCCTCCTCACCCCATGATAAAACTCTACCTCAGAAAGCTCCATCTCCAGTAAAAACAAAGCTTGATCCTCCTCGAGAACGATCCAAATCAGATTCTTACACATTAGATCCGGACACCCTTCGCAAAAAGAAAGTACCGCTAACAGAACCCTTAAGGGGGAGGTCCACTTCACCCAAACCAAAAATTATTACAAAAGATGGAAAACCTGTTACAGAAACTGAAAACAGAGCTCCCTCCCCTCATGTTGTACAAGAAAATCTTCACAGTGAGGTTGTTGAAGTGTGTACGTCAAGTACTTTAAAGACTAACAGCATTACAGATAGCACCTGTGAAGACAACACAGAATTCAGAAGTCTGGATGATGGTTCTAATAAAGTTCATTTCAGCATAGGAAAAGCTCCCCTGAAAGATGAGCAAGACATGAGAGCATCTCCAAAAGTGAGCCGTAAATGTGCTGGTAGGCACACAAGACCCAAAAAGGAGAAATCCAGTTTTCTTTTTAAAGGAGATGGATCCAAACCTGTAGAGCCAGCCAAGCAAGCAATGTCACCTTCTGTCGCAGAATGTGCTAGAGCTGTATTCGCTGCTTTTCTTTGGCATGAAGGAATAGTTCATGATGCTATGGCTTGTTCATCTTTTTTGAAGTTTAATCCAGAATTGTCCAAAGAGCATGCACCAATCCGAAGCAGTCTTAATCAACAACCTGCAGAGGAAAAAGAAACCAAGTTAAAAAATAGACATTCACTGGAAATATCATCTGCTCTTAATATGTTTAACATTGCACCGCATGGACCAGATATATCTAAAATGGGTAGCATCAACAAAAATAAAGTCCTCTCAATGCTGAAAGAACCACCTTTGCATGAAAAGTGTGAGGATGGAAAAACTGAAACTACCTCTTTTGAAACATCCAGTCACCACACTATGAAATCCAAGTCTCCTCTTCCATTAACACTGCAGCACTTGGTAGCTTTCTGGGAAGATATTTCTTTAGCAACTATTAAAGCAGCGTCCCAAAATATGATTTTTCCAAGTCCCGGTTCTTGTGCAGTATTAAAGAAGAAGGAAAGTGACAAAGATAACAAGAAGACCAAAAAAGAGAAAAAGAAAAAGGAAAAGGTTGAGACTAGGCCAAGGGGAAATCTTTTTGGTGAGATGGCCCAGCTTGCAGTAGGAGGACCTGAAAAAGACACCATCTGTGAGTTGTGTGGGGAATCCCATCCTTATCCAGTGACTTACCACATGAGACAAGCTCATCCAGGTAAGATGAGATATTTTTCTTCCTGTATCTGTCTGCAAAATATATTATACACATACATTTTTGTATTAATTGCTGTTATGAAAATAAGTCAGGCTGCCTTCTCTAATGTTTTACACAGCTTACCATAATATGCTAAATTCAAGCTCAATGCCCTTACTTGTGTAAGTAATTTCAAGTACATACAGATTTGAGCTCTGAAACATGAAGAAATTTTTTGAAACAAGACCAAAACAACAAGCTGGCTTTACAGTTCCTCTCCAGAAAAGTGCAGTTTGTTACACTGTAGGACTTCAAACTGTGCTGAAAAATTTGGATGTAAAAGTATCAAAATTTGTTAATTAAAGTGTCTGTGCTTCTAGAAGTTTTCTATTCTACTACTAATCTGCTATGTCATCACTTGGTATCATTGACTCCCATCTTTTGGTTTAAAATGTATCTTTAGAAAATAAAAATTGAGTCAGTGTCTAGAGTTGTAAACTTTAATCAGAAGGCAATTTATAAAATACAGCCTGAGTCTTCCGTTTTGTCCCTCTACACATGTACCTGAATCTCTTAAGGAGATTGTTTAATTTTAGGAAAATTAGGGAAATGGTTATTAGCTAGGCATTACCTCTGGAAGTTTACTTCTGGATGTATTGGAAGTTAAAGCTTGTTAAAGAACCTCAATATTCAGCAATTATCAATGCTTTGAAATTTTCTGAGAAACAGTAATCAGCAAAGGAATGCACTTTATTCCCGTTTAAGCTTTATTAGCATGTTATTCATTTCTGAAGAGAGCACTGTCGATGTGTTGGACAAGTTCATAATAAACACTTGAAAACTACAGTGTGTTTGCATTCTCCAGATGCTGCATGGGCATTCACCTTGTTTTTTGTTCATTTCTTTCCTTTAATGAGTTGAGAGATGTGGAAAAGGAGAAAAATAGGCCAGGAAAAGACAAGCATCTTCCTCCCCACCCCTTTCATCCCTGTTTTGGGGATTAGAAAAAAAATCCTTATTTTGAAATAACTTATTTATTTATTTACCTTGCATAGGTTGTGGCCGTTATGCAGGTGGCCAAGGTTATAATAGCATTGGACACTTCTGTGGAGGATGGGCTGGTAACTGTGGTGATGGTGGTATTGGAGGAAGCACTTGGTATTTGGTTTGTGATCGATGCAGAGAAAAATATCTCCGTGAAAAGCAAGCAGCAGCAAGAGAGAAGGTATTTTTTATCTGTTTTTCTTATGTTTGGCTCTCTATCTGCTTAATAGTAACGCATTCACAACTTGAAAATAGGGTTTGAAAAATTTGGAATTTCAGAATTTTGGAAGGCTTTGAAATACCTGCTAGTGTCATTGATAGGCAATAAGATAGAAACTCTAGCAAACTAGAGGCCAGTCAGCCTCACCTCAAATCCTGGGAAGGTGATGGAGAAAGTGATCCTGGAAATGATTTCCAACCGTATGAAGGACAAGAAGATGATTAGGGACTGTGAGTTTGAATTTATGAACGGAAGATCATATCTGACCAACCTAATAGTCTTCTACAACGAGATGACTGGCTTGGCAGAGAAGGGGAAAGCAGTAGATACTGATTATCTTGACTTTAGCAAGGCTTTTGACACTCTTCATTGACAAACTGATTGAGGAAGTAACAATTTTGTTCAAAGTGAGAAGTCTTGTTATATGAGATCATAACCAGGTCTTTATGTGATGACATAACCAAACTTGGGCGAACTAGAGCAATTTTTAATGGTAATAGAATGAAAGGTGTTTCTCTAATACTGGTCTTGCCATGATCAATTTCAAATTATTGCTTAAAATACACAAATATGCGGAGTTTTTTTAAGATAAGCAGAACAATGTTGATTTAACTTGAATGAATGAAACCAGATATATTGAAACTTTTTGCACACATAATTCATCCTGAGGCAAACATGAAAACTTTCAGTTGTTATTAAAAGTTTGCAAAGTTTGAAAAATAATAGAAGCGATATTGTATAACAGAAAGCATCATTTTACAACAGGAAGAATGAAGCAACCTTCCTATGCGACAATTGTCAGCTCTTCTTGTGATGAAGAATAATTTAAATATAACTTTTTTTTTAATCAATTTCTATAGATTAAACAATCTAGGAGAAAACCAATGCAAGTTAAGACTCCTCGTGCCTTGCCAACTATGGAAGCTCATCAAGTGATTAAAGCTAATGCACTGTATTTGCTGTCACTGAGCAGTGCTGCTGAACCCAGTATCCTCTGCTATCACCCTGCAAAAGCATTCCAGTCTCAACTTCCCAGTGTCAAAGAAGGAATTTCTGAAGACTTTCCCATTAAAATGCCATGTCTCTATCTACAAACTTTAGCAAGGTAATTAAAGGGAGTATATGAATATTGATTATAATACTCATCTATTTAGTGTTTAAATAAAAATATGGATAGAAACTAAACTAAAACTTACATAAAAATATTTATTTTCCAAATTCATCATGATCTTTGTTCTTCTATTTCCATGATATTGTTCAATTTTTTAGATTGTATTTGCTCCAAGGATTAAACATACCCTAAGTAGCCATAGGATGCTAAATATTTTTAGCGGCATTAGTTTATGTACAAAGAATTTAGAATTTTGTGAAGTGTTTAACTTTCTGTGTTATTCTAGCAGATATGCTCTTCGGAATTCAAAATAGTAAGAAGGAAGCCAGAAAACCTGGGCTTGCCCAGTGTTTCTGAGTAGATCTCACCGTAGCGTCTCACATTTATGACGAATGTACATTTGGCCATAAAATACATGACGAAAAGATAGCACATAGTGATCCCCACCCTGTGTTGGTTACTGTTTAGTTCACTAGTTGGAAATGCCAGTGTATTTTGCGCGAACATAGAAATTCCAACTAGCTTAAATACCTTAGGTAAATGGTGAGAGCTGTCTGAATGTATTTGCAAAGGAGTATGTTGTATGTGTATTTCAGTAACTTTTAATCCTAATTTATAAAATCTAATTTGATTTAGGCATCATCATGAAAACTTTGTTGGGTACCAGGATGACAACCTCTTCCAGGATGAGATGAGGTACCTGCGCTCAACTTCAGTACCTGCACCATACATCTCAGTTACTCCCGATGCAAGCCCTAATGTCTTTGAAGAGCCAGAGAGTAATATGAAATCTATGCCCCCAAGGTACTTCCTTGTAATTCTAAGTACTACATACAAATGTTAAAGCATTTGGCATAACCCCAAATTCTAAAAAAATAAAAATAATGGAAAACTTTGCTGTAGTTGAGTAGCTAAAGTATCAGGTCAGCTCCAGTTCATCTCTTGAAATGACAGCAAAAAAACAAAGTCACATGAAACTGTAGTTATAAAAATATCTTCAGCATATTGTATGTATTTTCAACCACTAGCAGTGCAAATTTGAAAATCATATTTGAAACTTCAAGGGTAATGCAGACTGGTTGCTTCTCTCTAGAAACATCGTGATTGCACAGTCTATATATATATATATATATAAATAAAAAACAAACAGACAAAAACCCATATGTTCAGAAACTGATGAAGAACTCTTAGCGTACCTCAGGGAAGCTTATCCATAGCAATGGTCCAAGAAAAATAGCTGGTGCCAACTACCTGAAATTTAGTACTTTTTTTACTGTGTTCCATTCTGTAACACAACTGCTTGTGGTGTGGATATACTACCTTTTTGAAAAGAAGTAGCTCTTCTTTTCAAGATCTCATTCTGAAGGGAAGTTTGAACCGTAGGGAATTTAATTACTGTACATTTTCAGTGCAGAAGTTGCTGCTTCTTCCTGTGGGAAGTTAAAATGTCATGGAAGAAATGGCAGGTTAATGCTACATAGGACCAAGAGCAGTAGGTGATTTCTGCCAAGTTAAACCATTTCCTTATCTCATTAAGTTTACTATAATCTAATTAAAGCAATTAAAGATTTTTTTGTTTTGTTTTGCCCAGGGAAAAAAGCCTCTTACTTAATAATAGTATTGAACCAACACAGATGCTTGAAGTTTTCATATGTTGGTGATTCCACATATTATAATGAAGGTGTGGTGAAGGAAAAACTTGCTTTTAATCTGTTTTTATTTCAATATGTTATTTTATACTGACTGAAAAAACAGTTTGTTGGAATACTACAATCTACAATGTAGTCTTTTCAGAGATAGAAATTTTCTAACAAAACTCCTTAAGAGTGCATCGTATTGGTATATTCCTTTATTAAAACTGTGGACTCCATGGTCTCCTGAGGCCTATAGGGACAGCATAATCTGGGAGTTCTTCTGCAGACTGTAAGAAGTCCTCTGAAGGTAAGGAGTAAAACACGTCAGAGGCATAGCCATAGCAATTGAAAATTGTCTTTAAGACCAGTGATGTTGGAAACTTCCTTCACATAAAGTCCTAATTTCAGTTGGCTTGCATATTAAAAATTCACTTCATAGATGTTTTCACATACATTTATCAGGGCAATTTTGTCTGAAACTTTAATTCAGGCATGATCTGAATGTTTGCATTCTCTCTGAAAAATACCTAAATTCTTAGAACTTACCATGTACATCGTTATATTTTTTAAAAAACTCTTGCATGCTTTTTTACCATGTGTAATTCTAATACGTTTCTTCTTTTTCAGTGTTTAAACAGTTTTTGGGTACATAAAACATGCAGCAACAGTCATTATGAAATGCATGTTCCTTTATTTAATATTTATGCATAATTTAAGTATACTCTATATATTTACTAATGGTTCTATAACTTCACTGATTTCTTTGTAGTTTGGAAACCAGCCCAATAACAGATACAGACCTTGCAAAGCGTACAGTCTTTCAAAGGTCATACTCAGTTGTTGCATCAGAATATGACAAACAGCACTCAATTTTGCCAGCACGTGTAAAGGCAATCCCTAGGAGACGAGTCAACAGTGGAGATGCAGGTAAGAGCAGAGAAAAAAATTTCAAAGATCAGGCACTGGATTTGTATTTCTTCTTGGACACTGTAAGCAAAAATAAATTTATGTATATAGATGTAATAACTTTTATTTTTGTTTATTCATAAATACTAACTGTTTATTAATCCGCCCAGGATTAGCTTCAGAAGAGCTCAGGAATTACTACAGTTCTGAAATTGGTGGTGCATATTCTGTGCTTGATTTAAAAGCTAAAGTGGCATTTTCTTGGGTTTAGTGTCTGCTTACTTTCTGAGTTGAAGCATCATTTTTACATGTTGCTTTTTTAAATGCATTTTTTTAGAAAAAAATAAAAAAGTATATCAGTTTTGAAATTGGTCTGCTGCTTTTTATTTTTACTGTGGCTGTAAAATTAAAATGTACAAGCAATCTAATTTATGTATGTTTTTATGCTTTTGAATAGAAGTGGGGTCCTCTCTCCTGAGACATCCATCTCCTGAACTTTCTCGGTTAATCTCCGCCCACAGCTCTCTTTCCAAAGGAGAGAGAAATTTCCAGTGGCCAGTACTGGCATTTGTAATCCAGCATCATGATCTGGAAGGACTTGAAATAGCAATGAAACAAGCCTTACGGAAATCTGCTTGCCGAGTATTTGCTATGGAGGTATTAATATACTGGTGGATCTTCTATGATTAAAATAAAGCATTTGTGAATTGTCTGTTAGTTTTTTATATATATATATATAATTTTTATTATAGATTTAAAACAGGAAATAATTCCTATTTTAAAAACATGTTTTAAATATTCACTTGTATTATCAACTCTAAAAGTTCGGAGTACAAAAATGTTACCTGAAAACCTTCTTCAGTAGCATATTTCGTATCTAGAAATGCATTTGTCATTTTAATAAACTGCTTGAGCTATAGAGCAGTGTCTAACTTAAAGACCAGTGCATTATTATTTAACTGTTCAAAAACTTGAGTGTATCTATCTGCTTACATAATTTTTTTTTTTTACTCCAGGTTTGCTTAATCAATTGGTAACTTCCTGTGTGCGTTTTATTTTAGGCTTTTAACTGGCTTCTTTGTAACGTCATTCAAACAACTTCTCTTCATGATATTTTATGGCATTTTGTGGCTTCCCTGACACCTTCACCTGTAGAACCTGAAGAGGAGGAGGATGAAGAAAATAAATCAAATAAGGAAAATGCAGAACAAGTATGTGAGGTTCAATATACCTTTCATAAATAAAGTATCTCTGTTGATTTTTGCAATTAATTTAGGAATATTTTCAGTATGTGTAAAAAGGAGCCTTAATCCTCTCTTTGTGAAGAAGAGCCTTAGTTATGGAATGAAAATTTTAAGTCTTAAATTGTACTTGAACTCCTGGATGATCATAGATAAATTAATTTTTCCTCTAAAATTAGCAGATTTTTTGTGATTATGAATTCTGGTCTTTTAATAGATCAGTTTTATGAATATTCTTAGGAGAGGAAATTAAAACACACACAAACACACAAGCACATTGTTAATCTAGTGGCAAAAAAAAAGGAAAAAAAAAAAATACTGTTTGGATTCTATTCTCCACTTTGACCCTCAGAAAGAAGAGAAAAGGAAAATTATTTTTCAGAGGAGCTGTCTGCTGTGTCTTTCAGTGTTTTAAGTAAAATCTATAGTTAGTTCTGAAAATCTAGTACGTAAAATGATACTATCTGGCATACCACTATTTCAAAGAGTTAATTCATACAAATTCTTCTAGGTTCATCTCAGATTGAAAATGTATCATATTCATCCTGAATAGTTCAAGAAAGCATTGAAAGCAGTGCTAGAGTGAGGGTAACGTATTCCAAACACTCTTTATGCTAGCCTCCAAAATAAGATCCTTTACTATAAAAAAAGAATAAAGAAATACTCTTAGCTGTAGTTTGGATAATTACTGACTGAAATATAAAGCAGCTAAGAAAGGAATGATAAAATATGCCACTTCTACTCTTGGTGGGAATGTTGCTGCCCATCTTTTGATACAATGAGGGGACTTGCCAAATTCGTCTTGGTCACTTGGCTAGGATGAATAAATTTATGGCCTATAGGAACTGACAGCAGTTTACAGCAAATTCTAAATATACTACAGGTGATGTATATTCAAATCATAACCTTCCTTCGGTACTGTGATAATGTGATAAAAATACGTACTTAAATGTATGCACACAAGATAATAAATGTAAGGCAATTTGGTGCTTTTCCAGAACTGTAGTTTATTTCCATATGTGAAATATTTTTACGTATTCTTTTAATGTACTGGGAGAGGGTGAGAAGTCCCAGTGTTGAATGTAGTAAAAATGTGAGGCAGAAATCTGGAATCATAAATGGCTTAACATATAAGATGTAGGTTTAGGGGCAATGTCCTTAGTAAAGCAAAACAAATTGCAAGAATTAATAGGCTACAGAGGAGACAGGAGGGAGGAGGATGTTAACTGTGTAGATAGGCTCTTTGGTTTACCTAGGTTTTGAGCTTTTTCTGAATAATTGATCATATTTAGCATAGAGTTCAATCTCATGCTTGCTGCTTTATGCACTGAATACACTTTACATTACACCCTCCAGGAAAATACATAGAAATACCTAGTTTGACTCTTGTCTAGGTAAGTAGGTATCTAAAATTCCTTTCAGGTAGGGTTGTAATATTTCTAGGCACTCATACAAATGTACATAAGACAATTGAAAGGGTTAAATAATAATTTTGAATCTGGCTCTGGGTGTTAGTATGTTGGTTGGGATCATGCAGCTGGGCTCTGTGATTCAAGTGTGATTAAATTTTCTTTTAGAAAATAAGCTGTTTAGAAGGCAGAGAAAACAGTTTTTATCCTTCATGGGTCAGTTTCTCCCCTGCCTTTTGAAATAGGAGGCCCTTCTCTTTCTCTGCTACCCCGCCCAACAGCACACTTAGCTGTTTCCCCATCTTTGTTGATCCTGTGCCAATGCTTTCTTACCCACTGCCCAGGGGAAGTTTGCTCCCAATGCACAACTTTTCTTATATTGATGCACCTTAAATAAGAATCATTGTTTCCACAGGTCTAATGAAATAAAGCAACTGATAACCTTAGCTTAATCAGTGAGTTTGCTGTGGCTGTTTTTTGCTGCTCAGAGAAGTTATTAACAGCTAGAAGGTGTTAATTTCTCTATTTTTTTCTCCAAAGTCATTGCAATTTAATGTTTCATATCTTTAAATCATGAGAAAAGTCATGTGTTAATATATTTCCCAAATTCCTTGTTCACTGTTCACGTATACATTGTTATTTTAAGAATTCTCTGAGAGGAACTGCTTGGAAGTTCACATTTATTATGGCATTGATGCAGTTAATCTCAAATATCATAAATGTTTTTATATTCATTTAACCTTTTTTTGTGTGAAAGTCTGTTAACAAAACACAAATTGCTTTGAATCTTAGGAGAAAGACACAAGAGTGTGTGAACATCCTCTGTCAGATATAGTAATTGCTGGTGAAGCAGCTCACCCATTACCCCACACTTTTCATCGACTGCTCCAGACAATCTCTGATCTTATGATGTCTCTACCCAGTGGTAGTGCATTACAGCAAATGGCCTTAAGGTAAGCACAAAGTAAGAAAAGTATTAAAAGGCTGAAAGCATCTTTAACATTCTTTCTAGATGAAAAGGGTTTGCAGTATAGATTGGAAGTTTGAAACACATTTATATGCTTTTATGAAAGTCAGCATGCATTTCCTTACAGATAGAAAAGATACATGTAAAAGATGTATTTGTTTATATGTATAAATACTAGTATAAAAGCTATTTAGAGAAAAATTTATTTGTTCTTAAATTCTGTACTGTATCCACTATTTTAAAAAATATTTATTATTGAAGAATGTGATGGTATGTGTGTATGTGCATGGTAGTGTAATAACATTTGCTCACAGTAGTCTTCTTAAAAGGCTTGAAATTTTTCCTGTTTATTGGTCTTGAAGATAAAAATTGAATAACAGCGAAAATATTCCCTGTTAAAATTTTAAGTTTATTCCTGCTTTCCTTAAAATGTTAAATAGAAGCACTTACGATTCTGAAAAAAATAAAGTTAAAGGTTTATACAAAACATTTCAAGAAGCAAAAATGTAATTAATAGCTTTGCTGGTAGCTTGTGTCTTTTAATCAGTGTTCAAAGTATTAAAATTGGCTATATGTGTTTTTAGGTGTTGGAGTCTCAAATTCAAACAATCTGATCACCAGTTCCTGCACCAGAGCAATGTTTTCCATCATATCAACAATATTTTGTCTAAATCTGATGATGGAGATAGTGAAGAGAGTTTTAGTATCAGTATACAGTCAGGTTTTGAAATCATGAATCAGGTGAGTATTAATCTCTCTTTCAAAAGCAGAGATCAATTATGAACAGTGTGTAGTTCCTATAATCCACTCCATATGAAATAAAAATGTATTTTATTGCAATGTAATATTTCTTTGAAAGAATCTCTGTAGGGAATCGTGTTTCTGATACTCAGGTTTTCATATTTAGCTTTAGAGGTTCAAATATTGTCTCTTAGCCTGTATAGTTCATTTAGGTAATTCATTTAGTTCATTGAGTTAGTTCCATTTCTAAATGCTACATACTTCCAATTCTTACTTGCTCGTACCTTTTTTTCTTGTATTGTTCTGAGGAGATTAATACTCCTAATGAATAGCTCTAAATTGTTTTCTTTATTAATACATTTACATATTTACTATTTACATATTTACTAATATATTTGTCTGTTAGCTATATTATTGTTTCCTTTGTTTCAAAGGCCTGAATAACTTGAACCAACAAGTGACAAATTTCTTCCTTAATTCAGAGAGCATAATTCTCGTAACGGGAATATGATTCCTGTATGGTTTTAGAAATGTGAATAATGCCTGTATTAGAGCATAGTTTCAGATACTTTAAATGTTCTCATTTGTTTTCACAGGAACTCTGTATAGTGGTTTGTCTAAAAGACCTAACAAGCATTGTTGACATTAAAACATCAAGCCGACCTGCCATGATTGGTAGTTTAACAGATGGATCTACAGAAACGTTCTGGGAGTCAGGAGATGAAGACAAAAACAAAACTAAAAACATCACAATTAACTGTGTAAAAGGAATCAATGCACGTTATGTGTGTGTTCATGTAGACAATTCCAGAGATCTTGGGGTAAGAAGGAAATGAAATGAAAAATGGAATGAAATGGAAATGTGTAGACAAAGTTGTATGTCAGTTGTATGCAGTTCAGTGTGTAATTCTAATTCAGAAGTTCATATTTTAAAATAAAGTTTCTGATTCCTCTAGCTTTGAAAGCAGTATCTGATGAGAGTGATTCATCTAAATTTGCAGTTTATGTGAACCTGAGACTGGGAAAATTAGTTCTCAGTAGCATGTTCAATTTCACATGTACTTATTTTCATAACAAAACTTGTCTCTTTTATGTACATACTCTCTTAATAGGGAAGAAATACCCAGAATGGTCTTCAGTTGAAATATTTTCTTCTTTTGCTTGTCTGTTGTAGAACAAAGTGACTTCAATGACCTTCCTAACTGGCAAGGCAGTAGAAGATCTCTGCAGAATAAAGCAGGTAAACATTTTAACATTGAAAAATCGCAGTTATGTTTTTGGCTGCATATGCCAGATTTTTAGAGCAAATATTTTCCATTTCTTATGGAAAATACATTGTTTTGAAAATATTGGGCTTCCTTTGAAAACACTATGTTATTAATAACAGAATTCAGTTTTCATATATACTGAGTATTGATCAAGTTTTTACTCTTTTACTAGAACAGAACAGACTAATCTAAAATGTTACTTAGATTTTTCATTACTACAGGTGAAAGGATAAGGTATCACGTGGAAAGGTTTTGAAACAGATTGTTTAGCTTGTGTTCTATAAGATCCAAAAAATGTTTGGTTTCTTTTAGAGTTTCATTTATCTAAATATGCCTTAAATAATTGTATGGCATAGTATTATACATTGTTAGATGCTCTGATGGCTAGCTGCTTAGTGTTGTACTGTTACTACCTTTCATCTGCTTCGTGGAATCATTCTTCATTAGAGAAGGGCAACTGAAGACTGGGCAGAAGTAGAACACCGAAGAAAAGAAAATAAATTATTTACTTTCAGCATTAGGGTTTTTTTAATATGTTATCTAATACATGTTCATAGCACACATTTTCCCTTGTTTCTAGTTCTCAACTTTGTGTAGCTTTTGGACTTCTGTCCAGAGAATCAAGTTCAAGTTCAGAATAGTATTCAATCTTTGTAGTTCTGTTACTAAGCTAAATGATAAATGCATGGTTTGTACACAGAAAACAGTGCTTTGTATTTCGACATTGATGTGACCCACCAAATATATTTAAGGTTTTAAGTAGGCAGTTACTGTTTGGGGTGCAAAACTTCTATCATTTAGCTTACTGGCTATTGGTGGTAAGGTTCTTCAGGGAGAAGCATCTTAACTGTGTCACAGGTAACACCTGGTAACACTGAAATTCCGTACAGTTAAACCAGATGAAGGAGAGAGAAATGGTTTCGCTTTTCTCTACCTTTTATCCTCAGAGAGCATTTAAGGTAAAAATACAGCTCCAAAAGATGTTATGTTTCTGAAACAAGCAAAAACTTTGGTACAGTCGGCTCATACTGAACAGTGGAGTGTGAGTGTGTCTGGATATACGTAGACATAAGTGTGTGTGTGTGTATACGTAGAGTGTATATTTCTCTGAGTGTTGTTAGTTTGATCCATGTCTTTGTTTCTGTCTGCTGGAACACAGTGCCCAGGCATTTTTCCAGGGATGATTCACTTCCAGAAGATAAGCAGGACTTAATTCAGCTTTGCTTCCTCCTTATTAAACAGCTCTCTAGCATTTCTCCAACAGACTTTTTATCTTAAAATGCACCAACATACTGTACCCCAACTCATACATAGCCTCTATCTTGTGATATTAAATAAAAAATCAGTCTTGTCTGCTGCAGCACAGTTTAATGCAGACACTGAGAGCTAGGGTAGAAATGGGAGAGGAACAAATGCTAGTTTGATTATATATAGTATTTGGGCCCTATGGAAGTGAGAGGATACTCAGGACCAACTGCAGTTTAGGGCCACTGAGACTGATCTGAGCATGAAGCATTTTTTATCTTCCAGTAGTAGCATCACAGTTTAAATGATACAATTCGTCTGTCTTTTTTTACAATTACTAAGTCCTTCCTCTCTTGCAAAGGATATCAATTAGTGACATCCACAAAGTTAATATTTCTTTTGCAGGGGTTTACGTGAATTGAGATAGAATAACTTAGGTACTGATAATTGTGTCTTATATTTTCAGGTAAATTATGATGACTATTTTTTTTTTTAACAAGAAGTAGTAAGCAAATGTCAATTCAAAATGGATATTTTTAATGTGTGAACTGTTGCTTAGACAGTAAAAGTGACTGATAGCTCACTTTTTAATAGGCTTTAAAGACAAAAATAATGGCTATATGTCATTTTACTTAAGTTTTAAATTTTTTAATCTGAATTCATCAAGTTGAATATTTTTATAATTACTTACTACTCAGAATAAAAATTTTATGGTAAATGCTGTATTTGTTCCAGTGGTATGCAACGGGTTTGTTTTAGAGGTAGGTGACTTTTTGTTTGATGTTGCAATGTCAGTTCCCATCTTTATATTCCTGTTTAATAGGTAGACTTGGATTCAAGACATATTGGCTGGGTAACAAGTGAACTTCCTGGGGGTGATAATCACATCATCAAAATTGAATTGAAAGGTCCAGAGAACACACTCAGAGTTCGACAAGTGAAAATTCTTGGATGGAAAGATGGTGAAAGCATTAAAATAGCAGGCCAGATTTCTGCAAGTGTAGCTCAGCAAAGAAACTGTGAATCTGAAACGCTGAGAGTATTCCGACTTATTACGTCCCAGGTGGGTTTTTGCTGATGTGTTAAGCAGTGAAAGTTACTATAATTGTAGACTTGCAGTGCTTTATGTATTAAAGTAAAATGTTACAACTGCACAAGTTTATCTTTGAGATAAGTTAATTATCAGTATCTTTCTTCCAGGTATTCGGAAAACTCATCTCCGGTGATGCTGAGCCGACCCCAGAACAAGAAGAAAAAGCACTCTTGTCTTCCCCAGAAGGAGAAGAAAAAGTACACAATGTATTTATTTGTATTCTATCAATATTACTTCGCTGAAAAAAAAATATCCAGGATGATTTTCCATATTTGTCATGTCTTATGCTCCATAATTTTTAAATCACAACAAAAATAACATGTCGATTGCATATTTTTTCTTAAAATTACTTTTTTTTTTTTTATCAGCCAATTTTTTGGTGGGTATATATGTCTAATGGAAACATCATACTATTGTACTAGCAGTGACACAAGTAATCCATACAATTACAAAGGTACTTAACACCTGAAGTAACGGTCAACCTGAAAGCCCTTCTTGCCTAATATCTTATGCCTCAAAAGGGAGGGGCTCTGTTGATGTTTGGAGAAAAAGTATTATAAAGAAACCTCACTAGTATCCTTTTATCTAGCATACTCTCATGCAAGGAGTAGTTTAAGAAGTGTGTATTGTCTGTTTCTTTTATTGCAAAATATGTAAAGTATATATAAAGTGAAAAGTATATTCTGTGCACTGCTATACAAAGACTTAATGAGTGATTGTATTAAGGTAAATGAAGAGGCTGAATCTTAGGTAACTATACTTCACTTTTTTGCTTATTGATTATCTTATTTCATCCTCAAATTTTATTCCTAAAGAGGAAGAAAATGAGTATCAAATTTATTTTGCTTGTACTTCTTGCTTTTGTGTAATTATTAGGAAGTTAGGAATTGTTTTTGTCACTCTTGATCTAATATTAAATATGCTTTTTACAAAGGCAACATCAGATGCGGACCTGAAAGAGCACATGGTGGGAATCATATTCAGCCGAAGCAAACTGACAAATTTGCAAAAGCAGGTTTGTTCGCTCTGAAATGCTTTGAGGATTAAATATATGTATTCTATAATAGTTATACTATTTTCCAGAAAATATAGAACCCCTTATTTGACATTTTCAGTTATTCAGTTATTTCAACTTCATAAATTCATAGAATGGGTGATGGTGATTATAGAGAACTTCTGGTTTCTATAATCAAATTTTGGGTTACATTTTAATTGTGTGTATGTATTTTATATGAAAAATCTGCTGAAACAGACACTGAAAAAATCCATTTTAATGAGGTAAAAAATATATCCTGTTAGACTCAAATTAGTTTAGAAGTTGTAAGTGGTACGTAATTTGTTTCTGTTGATAATAGTAGTGTGATAATATACACTCTCAAAGCTTAAGGAGATGATGACAGACTTTAGACTCTTAGTTCACACATATTTTTCTCCTCCTATCTGTCAACAAAACATTTATGTTTGATGAAATGTAAGCCTAAAAAAGTAATCAGTGTATAGATTCTTAAATTATTCTTTCCTGCAGTTAGTGGAAGTTTAGGTTTGTGGTTTTACTTATCTTTTTTTTCTCAATGTGAAATAGTAGTTACAGTAGTTACAGTGTGTTATTTTCTTCTTTTAAATATTAAAGTTTTTTAAAATATACCAATTAACATAACCATTTGTGTTATTTTTATTACACCTATCATGAGACAAACAGTACAGTGAAAAATTTCACAGCAGTACAAGAAGAATTAGATTCTGTTTGAAGTTTAGTACATTCTTCATGTCTTGTCTAACTTTTTCTGTCACACATCCTAAGTAAGTTTTAAAATCTCTTAAATATACTTTCTAAATGCCATTGGTAAAATGAAAATACGTTATCTAAAACCTCTTCAGTTTCCTAAATAACAAACTAAACAAGATAATAAGCATTTAAATAAGTACTTTTCTTTTGGGGATGTTGATTAAATGTGTTTCTTTATAGTTGTGGGTTTTGTTCTTTGCCTGAATCCTATATATAAAAAACGGCAGTGCAGGAAATGACAATAAAGACTCGTTCTTCTAATGAAATTTTTCTGAGCGAAGGGGAGCAAATCCAGTGTTAAATCAAAACCTTAATTTTGAAGAATTTTATCTAAATCTTTATTCTAAATTTAAATTTAGATTTTATTCTTAATTTCAGTTTGTTAATGTTGAGAAGTAATTTAAAGACAGGACAAATTTCACAGGCTTTTTGTTTTTGTCATATATGTGAAGATAATTAAATTACAAGTGATCAGACTTGTTTTTAAGTTTAAATTTTTTAAGTTTTAAATTAAAAGTTTTTAAGAGTTAACTATGTATTTGGATTCTACTAGGTTTGTGCTCATATAGTCCAGGCCATACGAATGGAAGCGACGCGTGTGCGTGAGGAGTGGGAGCATGCCATCTCTAGCAAAGAGAATGCGAACTCACAACCTAATGATGAAGATGCTTCTTCTGACGCATATTGCTTTGAGCTGCTGTCAATGGTGCTGGCATTGAGCGGTTCCAATGTAGGCCGGCAGTATCTGGCTCAGCAGCTGACTCTGCTCCAGGATCTCTTCTCGTTATTACACACAGCTTCTCCTAGGGTGCAGAGACAGGTGAGTGCTAACTATTCCTTGTCTATCTTGGTTTCGTAGAAAAAAGTCTTTAAAATCTTATAATCATGTGCTTGATAATATTTTTTTTTGTGAAATATAAGTTTGGATTTTCACTTTCAAAATGTTTTTCCAATCATATTCAGACTATTCCACATAAGGAATAATTGTAGATAAAGCATCTCAATTTAGTATTGCAGTCATGAGTAGAGGGCAAATTTACAGAATCTCTTTTTGGAATTTAACTGATAGTTTGTTAGTTTTTGGGTTTGTTTTAAGTTTTTGAATGAGGTTAAAATGATCAAGTTCTATTTGTTTGATATATATACACCAAACACCACCACAATTTAACTCTGTAAAACTGTTAGCAGGAACCCCAATATTGAAGACTAGAGTCATAAAATAAACTCACTTTTGAGGAAGTTTTTTATGCTTTGTTCCCAAGAGGTGTAACTTTGAGATGTAGGAACACAAAATTGCTTTAGATAACATTTGTGTCATAATCAACCTAAATCAAGAGACTATTCTGAAATGCCTTTGAGTAAAAGCACTCTTCACTGTTCTTGTCCTTATTCTGAATGATTTTGTGTTTGGCAAGATGAGCAGAAAAGGCTTGAAATGTCTGTCAAATGGGCAGGACCTAAGAATCCGCTGTGGTTTGGGTATTTTATATTTTGCATATGTTATATCCATATAGCCTGTGTAGGTAAGATCACGGGCTTTTAATTAGCAGACTTTGTTACTGTTCTGGCATGAGTCCTTAGCATCTTTATCTTACACTCAGACTGTGAGCAGTGTGGAAGTAGACAATTCCTTTCTACTTCTGGTATCCTCAGGTAAAGTTTTAATATTTCTGTTTCTTTATGAACTTGAGCATTGTGCAAGTGTATTTGTATTTATATGCACATAATATACCATAAACTTGTACACATGTAAAATATTTGCTTTAATACAGTTAATGCACTAGCTTGCTGTTGCTAGCTGGTGTGTCTTCTCCGTGTGGATTTTTAGTTCATGTTTCAGGAGTTTTTTTGTATTATACTCTCTATGTTTCTCTTTTCAATTTTCTGAATTGTTTGAATATCATGTCCCATCTGGAGGCAGATACTGCCTCACTTGGTAATTCTGATTTATTACAGATGTGCAAAATAATGTTTTTTCTTAAAATGTAAAGTTTTTCAAGAGAACATTGAAAGTTTGAGAGATGAGATATAAAATATAACTCTGTAAACTTTGGTATATCCTAATTTGTACCAAATTGTGCATGGCATATCCAATTCCAACCCCAGTTCCACCTATTGGTGAAGTTGAAGCATATCCTTTCAAGATGTGTTCTGTTAGATTCAGATCTGTTGGCACAGATTTCCTTTTCAAAAGAGTATAGTTAGAATATTATAAGGAAACTAAATGAGGGGTGGGGGCGGCAGCGCAGCGAGAGTACCATGGAAGGGTATCACGATTCTCAGTACCTCAAGAAAAGTATTTTCTGTTTTCAAAAGTTGCAAGTGTCTCTAACTGTTCTACTACAGTTTATGACATTTAAAGACTACACAGGGTGGGTGTGTCAGTAATGTGCAAGCAAATTAAAGTTGTGCAAACATCTGCATAGCTGCCATCATAACTTCAGTACCAAGCGTGGTTTTATTATTATATGAAGACTAAGTATTTTTTGAGTGAGATTGATTTTGGACTCTTAGGCTTTGCCTAGGCATATTAAGAACAATTACTTAAAAATAAGATGGGAACCTTACAGAATTTCTTACAAGTGTGATTTAAGTACATAGAGAGAATGCATTCTGTCTTAGAGAAATAATTTGTGAAGGAGAAAATGGAGTTTATCTGATTTTGCTTGAAAACTCTATCTGTCTTGGTAAGAGTTGTGGTGGTTTGATTCTGTTTCCAGGTAACATCATTACTAAGACGTGTTTTGCCTGAAGTAACCCCTAGTCGCCTGGCTAGTATCATAGGAGTGAAGTCTCTTCCACCAGCAGATATAAGTGATATCATTCACTCAACAGAAAAAGGAGATTGGAATAAACTGGGTATCTTAGATATGTTTTTGGGATGCATTGCCAAAGCTCTCACTGTACAGCTAAAAGCCAAAGGAACTACTATAACTGGGACAGCTGGCACTACTGCAGGCAAAGGAGTTACTACAGTCACACTTCCCATGATCTTCAATTCCAGGTTTGTTTAAAAATAAGTATGTGCTCTCAAGCTAAAAGCATAAAAGAAATGCATATTTTGAAGTCAGTTGTTGTCTTTTATATTCTTTGTTTAATAAATGGGAAAAATGTGTAACACTGACAGTATAGGTCAAGTTATTAGTGAGTCTGATTAAAAACAAACAAAAAGCTACCATATGCTGAACATGTTCACTATTTGAGGTAGATTTTGACAAATATAACTAATTACTTGAATTTTTTCATTTATTACAATATGTTCTTTGTAGCTATATTCGGCGAGGTGAAAGCCATTGGTGGATGAAGGGTTCAACACCTACACAGATTTCAGAGATCATTATTAAGCTGATTAAAGACATGGCAGCAGTAAGTTTCTATCCTGTAAATGTGTGGGGGATATTCAAATATTTCTGATAATGAATAATACATTTTTTTTCATTAATTTACATTACAGTTAATATTGTGTTGAGCTTTTAAATGTGAGTTGGTCTCAGGAAGAAAAAAGTAGAATCTTTTGGGTAGAATCTAAGCCTAGAAGCAGTAGTACCTGAGTTCTAATTCAGCCTAGTGAATTCAGTACAGTAAATGCTAGGATTAATGTGATGACTCCTGTATGTATAGGTCCATGTTTTTCTCAGGCACCCCACTCCATTGTATAGGATGCAACATGCATTGAGAATGAATTGGCAGGGGGAGCTGATTTGTTCAGGACTTTTTTTTAAGGGTTGTTGCTGGTATTGTAACTGCTGTTGGTAGGTATGTTTTGGGTAAGTGGGAAAATGTCAGGAAAATAGTGAATTCTCTTGTGAAGCATTTTTAAATAATGTTGATCAAGTCTTTTGAAGCAAACTCTGTGGTCCTTGTTTATGGGATTCTGGCTCCACATCCTGTCTAAATGTTGGATGTTCCCAGCTTCAACTTAAGATAATGAACACTTTGAGCATCCAAAATATACTTCATAGTCCACTGCAGGGGGAAGAATAAATGCATCCTGCATCATCTCAAACTTGAAACTTCTGAAGTGGTTTATAGTATTGGCCTCCAATCTCTCAAACTAAGTATGTTTACTGTGACGACCCTTCCCAGTCTGTGTGTCACCCATACTTAATCACATAAGAAAGTTGTGTGCTGGCTCCACTACCACTCCTGGTTTCCATAGAGGGAGAACTACAGTACACAAAATGTTTGAGAGCTGTGGTGCAGACTCTGTGTCTCATTTTATGTTTGAAGTTGCCATGGTCCTTAGCACACAGGAAGTTTATAAGATGAAAATTTATGAAATGCTTGGCACCATTATGACTAGTGTGACAGGAAGCTCCATGAACACGACTGAGTTCAAAGAAGGGTTTGAGTACTGTGCTTTTAACAGTTGTGAAGTCCAGCCACTAAATTGAGAAAAGAACATACTAGATTGCTATTCATTTGTTCAAAATTGACCTGTAGGAAAGCAAATATATAATCAAAGTGATCATAATATGTATATTTTAAAGGAGTTAAATCAGTATCACAGAGGTATAAGCAATGTTAATTCAGATATTTCCCCATTTGTGACCACTTGGCTTTGCACTTGAATAATCTTCTAATAGCTGTTGTGTAGTCCTGTTGCAGAACTGCTTGTTGCCTAACAACATTGAGTTATTATGTTGCCTCAGCATTGAGTTATGAAGGCTCCCAGCACAGCAGAGAAGCTTCCATGACAGGAAAGGTGATCCGTTAAAGGAATAGCCAGTCAGAACTAAATTATGCAGAGGCCTTTGCCAGGAATAAAATAAAGAGATTAGTAGGAAAAAAAAAAAAGGCTGACTGACTCAAATCGAATGCTTGTATTTTTGTCTAAGTAATTCCTATCACCATTTAAGACCTTCACCATGAAACTCAGTTGCGTTTGCTAGTATCTGGTTCTACAAAACCATTGTAGACATGTGCAGGAAAGTGCTTAAAGCTGTGGAGTTGGACATGGCAACTTAAGTGCATATCCAGAGTATGCTTGGATACGTAGTCAAATCTCCATCTTCCACATGCCCTGATAGTTTTCTGTGGGTATACTGGTGTGGGTCTTAAATTCTCTTGTTTAAAGTATTCTATTTGGAATAAACATATAACTATTTATTATTAAAGGGGGGGGGTGGGGGGGGAGGAGGAAATCAGGTCAGTCAGATAAAGTAGTAGTCCTCTCAGATGTGGATATAAATCTCTCTTTCAGTAGATTCTGAATTGCTTAAAGTATAGCATCTCCTAAAGGAATGATTGGGTCTGAGTTACACTACAGTATTTGATAGCTGTACAATAAAGACACTCCTCTCCTGTTGTACAGAGAAGAGATGTGAACTTTATTGCCTTTTATTCTAGGCGAGGGAGATGTGGCTTAGGCATTCAAGGGTTGGGAGTACTAACATTTTTTGAAGTATGTTTTGTAAGGGACCTCAGTGGTTTAGGTTTGCACAGAACATGTTCATGTGTTCAGCCATATTACTCCAAAGAAGGTGGAGGAATAGAGGTGTCCCAGCTTTAAAACCTTTAGTTGAGGCCTTTTAGAGCTACTTTTAGAGCTTTTGTGCTCCAGCTCTGATTCTTTCTTCATAGGGGTGAATTTTAAGAATATGCTCTTTCATTCTTCAAATCATATGCCCTCTACCTATTGCAAGTTAGTCATTTCAGTAGTTGCTCGGATAGTCAGCTGATCAAAAGAGGTGGTTCTCTTGATGTATTTAGCATTGGTGTGGCCCCACCTTGAATACTGTGTGCAGTGCTGGGCTCCACAGTATAAAAAGGATGTTACGGTCCTTGAAGGCATCTAGAGGAGGGCAAATAAGCTGGTTAAAGTTCTGGAACGCCTGTCCTATGAGGAGAGGGTGAGGACACTTGGGTTGTCTAGTTTGGAGAAGAGAAGGCCAAGAGGCAACCTCACTGCTCTGTACAGCTTCCTGAGGAGGAGAAGTGGCGAGGGATGTGCTAAACTCTTCTCCCTGGTCACCTATGTCAGGACATGCAGGAATGGCACAAAGCTGCACCAGGGGAAGTTCAGAATAGATATTAGGAAAAATTTCTTTACTGTGAGCATGGTCAAACACTGGAACAGTCTTCCTAGCATGGTTGTTGTTGCCCCATGCCTGTTGTCACTGTTGAAGAGGCATTTGGATAATGCCCTCAGTGATATGTTTTAATTTTTGGTTAGCCCTGAAGTTGTCAGGCATTTGGACTAGATGATCTTAGAAGAACTCTTCCAACTGAACAATGCTGTTCTGTTCTGTTCTATCCTAGATTCTACCTCAGTCAGTCACCTGACTATTTGAGGATTAATTTTACCAGATTTGTTGGAGATAAAACACATGGTTTGTCGAAGTCATCCCTGACTTACTCTTTTTCTATTTGAACCTGAGATCCTAACCTAACATTGCTTGTAGCAATCCAATTTTAGTTGTTTTAAATATTAATAAAAACTGTAATAAATTCTTTGAGACATTTACATATAGTTTCTTCTTTAACAGGGTCATCTGTCAGAAGCTTGGTCTCGTGTGACAAAGAATGCTATTGCTGAAACCATCATAGCTCTGACCAAAATGGAAGAAGAATACCGATCACCAGTGAGGTGCATTGCAACAACCAGAGTAAGAATTTTACTGAATTTGACATTAGTTCATTGCAAACATGCAGTAGGAAGAGCCTTCCTATTCTTCAGCAAATATTTCCCTTGTGGGTTTTCTCGGGAAATAATGTATACAGTATACAGCTTACATTGTCTCTGTGCATAATGGACAGGTTGTTACTTAAGTCAATCACTGCTTGTCCTACTAAAAGTCTTGCTATCTTTGTGTCATGGTAGACTGAGTTGTTTTATTTGTGGTAAAAACAGAATTTTGATTAAGTCTGCATCTTGCATACCTCTAAAGTAATGAAGAATAAGTGTTATTCCTATACTTTTGGTTTTTTATTCTTGAAGTAATTCTGTTTTAAGTTTGTGAAACTTGCCTTTAACTAAATTTATGTGATCTGCATGGAAAATTGCACAATATGTATCAGCTGTCTTTCTCCAGCTCTCTATGCTATCATTTTAAGTGGTTTGATTTCTAGGTCATCAGCTGCCACATCTCAAAGCTATTATGAAAACACTCAGGAAAAAAAACAAAAACATTCTCTAGGACAACTAAGCTAAACTTCATCTATGTTTTAGTCTCAAAATGAAAAATAATTTGCTGAGCCTGTTTTTTTTCTTTCTGTCTTTACTTTTTCTATGAATCTTTTACAGAAATTGAGACTAACTTAACTTCAACAGATTGCTTGAAATACCACTAAAAGCA
Organism: Anser anser; assembly: GCF_964211835.1. Taxonomy (NCBI): domain Eukaryota; kingdom Metazoa; phylum Chordata; class Aves; order Anseriformes; family Anatidae; genus Anser; species Anser anser. The sequence continues at coordinate 167,113,106 of NC_139720.1, forward strand.
TACCTGTAAATTATGGCATTCTTTCCATCTTAGGCAGTACAAATTTTGGCTTCATAAATATAATTTTGAGTAAAAGGAGAGATTTGCGATGGTTGCATGCATTTATCACTCATGTTGTTTTCCATCTTAAAGGCTGTGCCAGGTTTTTTTTTCTACCTTCTTACTCATATATTCTCAGCTTTTTGGAAGACACTATCTCAGAGTACTGGTAGCTCCTGCTGTCACTGTGTTAGTTTAATCAGGTCATAGAGGAGCCCTGAACATCAGGCCAGCTCTCCTTGTGAGTGAACTTTAGTCCTGTCGTGAAAGTGCATATTTCTGGGGGGATTCTATTACAGTTTTTCAACAGAAGCCATTTTGTTGAAATCAAAACTTTTGTTCAAAAGCAATTCCGAAATGCACCTGTCAAGTGCATTTCAGTTTGGGTTGCAGGCCTGCTGACAAGTTATCCTCATGTAGCTAATCTCTAGGATTTCACTGTAGTCAATGGAGTAAAAGAGAGAAAACCTTCCTGTGAAGCCTGAAGGACATTTAGCTCAGAACCCCTTTCTAGGTAATGCCCAGTACAGTGAGGAGAGAACATAGGGAAATTAATCTCAGTGACCTAAAGTTACTTTTCTGATGAGTCTGTCTCCTTCAATTTTCTCCTCTCCCCACAAAACCTGCAATGCTTTGGGTTGATATACAAGTGTTAATTGTTTCCTGTATTTTCCACATTCCTATAATATACTCTGGTTGATCTTTCTTCACTGTTTCTCTCTTGTGTGCTAACTACCATAGTTACAACCATAAAATATCGTAGTTGAAAGAAACAAGGTAGCTCCCAAAAGTTTAATAAGTTTTATTGTGTGCTTGACTTATTTCGGAAAAGAAAAAACTTGCATTATATGTGCAGGCTTCAACTAACGATGGTACAGGTTTCAGGTAACGGTGTTATTCTTAGCTGTCAAAGTTGATTTTTTTTTTATTTGGATTTTTTTTTTCTAAAACATTTAATTGTACCTTGTCTTTCAATAGTTGTGGCTGGCCCTAGCATCCCTCTGTGTACTTGATCAGGATCATGTTGATAGACTGTCATCAGGAAGATGGATGGGAAAGGATGGACAACAGAAACAGATGGTGAGATTAAAACTCATATGCTTCTGTCTTTATTTGGATTTATTCAGTAGTCAAAGAATTTCAAATACGTGACAGGGAAAGGTGAACATGGCCTAACCTTATTTCACCCTCTGTCCCCCATGGAAATTGTACATACATGTTTGAAGTATTCGTTTTCTAGACAAATACTGCTCAGAAATGGAAATTCCAACTTAAATCAATAATAAGGTAGCAATACTACTGCTATTCAGGGTGAATCGAGGACCTGTAGAATGGATTTTTGAGGATAGATTGACTTGGTTAATACGATACCTTCTATGAGAGATTTTTCCTTTCTGTCTGGATCTTTATAACATAATAGAGTCAATTATTTTGTATTCCTCAAGAACTATGTATCTGCAACTTAGCTTTGTCTTCCAGATCTAAGTGAGAGAGTGATTACCCCAAAGAGAAAGAAACTCTCTAAATGAATTTAGGAAAGCTACCATTCAGCCTTAGGATTTACAACTTTAATATGAAATACAGTAGAAGAATCCAGTTTCTGTCAGTATTTTCCAGTATCACAAAAAGCATATGAGATTTATTTATTTATTTATTTATTTTTTACTGTGAATCCAGAAAGAGCAAAATAGTGAAGCTGGTCTCTCTATAAAGAATCAGGGTTTGGTGAATGCCTGCAGGAGGCAAGAGCCCTCCTGCTAGCAACTGAGTATGCTTAGAGCAAAGAAGCCTCCAGTACAGTTTAGTGTAGGAAGAAAGAGAATATAGGATATGCAGAGCTGCAGCAGTGGGACTGAAACTCTGCTGAGAGAATGAAGCAGACACGAAAGGTTTCTAGGGTGGTTAAGAAAAGACTCTGTAGAAAGTCAAGACTTCTGTAGAACTTTTTTGCAATTCAGCACAGAATATTGCTCAACTAAGAGAAAACACGAAGCCCAAAGCAGTCTTTACAAGGTCATGAGCAAAGATACATCTTTAATCTTTAAATCTTTTAATCTTTAAATTTTGGCTTTCCCAAATTTATGAGTTTTCATACCTAGAAAGTCATCTTTGTTTCAATGTATGATTTAATGGAACAGCTTTAGAAGTTAAAAAGCCTTATTGCTTTTTTTAATCATAGAATGAACCATTTTAGGACAGGCCTGTAGTAGAGATTTTTTGTCAGCTAATTAAATAGCTGAACTAGAAACATGAATTCCATAATAAAAAAGATTGACTTCATGAAATCAAACTGAACCCATTTCATCTGTGTTTGCTTTCACAGGAAGAGTTTCATTGCCTTAGGCTTCCTGTGCTGTTCCACAAAGACAAGCAGTAGGGGATTAGAAAACCAGAACAGTGGTCTAGTTCATAGATAGGAAGAAAAAAGTTAGAAATTGGGGCTTATTTGAACTAGTGGAAATGGTAGAGGAGCAGCCAAAACATAGGCAAGCAGGCATACAAGCTGCTGAACCCAGCCCAAAAATCCCCAATCCCATTTTATACCAGGATTTTCAAATTTTGAGGTGAAGTGTGTTCCCCTTAACCAGGAATGCTGCTGAAAAGCTTTAGTTCTAAGTTGCAGGAGCAATATCATGGAAACTGTGTGTTCTGGAATAAAGTGGAAACTTGGTCTCAGAGATAGGCATGATCAAAGTCAGTCATTGAACTCTGTTTGTAGATGTTCTGAACTGTAAAATAAAACTGTCTGTGTTAAATTAAAAATGTATCAATACAGCAAGTTAATTTATGGTAGATTTTGAAGCTTTTTGCTTGGACTGTGTTCTCTCTGAGTTGTAGATGACCTACAACTTAGATTAGGTGCTTGAACAGACTAAATTTACCATATGAAAGAATTAAGGGTAAAAATTTTGTATGTCTATGCAGTTTTCTGTTAATGTGCCTGTAACCCATGTTAGCGTAATTTTTTTCTGTGTAACTCAGGCTGGTTGAAAATGATGTCTCAAACATATTTTTGTAGAATACATCTTCACTACCTCATGTAAAATAAGAGATGAAGAATATTGGAAGAACTGATGCAGTAAACAGGGGCTCTTTGTGTCCAGATCTGATTATTTAAATATTAATTATTTGAAATATACAATTAATAATCTATACAAGCTCTTTATCATCTATTATTAATTTGGGAGGTAGGGTTAGGGGAGAATAAAAACACATTCTGGAAGTAAATGAATGATTTAATTGAAATGAATTGTTTAATAATGTTTCTTATTTTTTTCAGCCAATGTGCGATAACCATGATGATGGTGAAACTGCCGCAATCATTTTATGTAATGCCTGTGGGAATTTGTGTACAGATTGTGACCGATTCCTTCATCTCCATCGACGAACAAAAACTCATCAGAGACAGGTAGAGTATTCATGTCATCATGTCATATGCACTGCAAACATTATGTGCATTTCCCCAATTAATATACAAGCAAATGGTAGTTGCAAGATTCAAACCGGAAAATACTATTTGTTTTTATTTTGATGATGGGATAGAGAAGTTTTCATTTAATTCTTTGTTCTGTTTTAGCTAAATTCCTCTGTCTGTTATCTTTTGAAGAATATTTGAAAATCACATAGCATTTCTCAAGTCTAATTCTTACACTATGTCAGCTTTTTTCTCTCATTCTAACATTGTCTAGGAACATAGTTAGGAAACATCTAGGAACTGCATAGCCTTTCTTAAGTATACTTTGTTCTTTATTCCTTTTAAATTATATCTCCTTTACTACCTCTGTCACGAGTCAGTGCTTGCGAACCCCTTTGTGTTTAAATGCTTACATATTTTTTAATATCCAGGAACACCACTTGACAACAAATTTTCCTATTGGTTCTCTTATGTCAGTCTTCTCTTATTTTTCAGTATTTCTCCAGCCCTCACTGTCTTTTCATACGGAAATATGTTGTCATTATCCATAAGCTTGAAAACTTCCTCACTTCTTGTTTTGTTTTGTTTTGTTTTGTTTTGTTTTGTTTTGTTTTCCTTTTGGGGATGAAATGTCTTTCCTCTTTGACTTACCTAGATGAGTTTTTACAAATTGCTGTGTTCTTTGCTGTTTAGTGTTCCTTTGTGTTACCCTTTAATCCTCTTCATGTCTAAACCTCAAAATATATTCTCCTTGGAATATTTCTTTTTCCAATTGCAATTTACACTGAAGATGCTGTTACTTTTGAAACGATTGAATATTTCCTCTTTCTCAACACCCTTTTATGTTTTTGTGGGCCTTTATTTTCCCCTTTTCCTATGTCTACTTATATTTGTACAGAGGTTAAAATAATAGACCTCAATAAAGCTAATTCAGTAGATATCATTACTCTGCCCTCTCCCAGAGTGAATCTACATTAGTGTTTTACTTAGGATCAAGAATGTGCTTTTGTTATGATTCTCTCTCCTTATCATGCTTTGATTTGGTAGAGCAGCCTTGAATTGGATTCCTTCCAGGTGAAAGTAAAAACAAACAACAACAAAGAAAAACACCAAAGGTCCAGACACACCTAGTGCAATTCAGCTCCTAATGAGCAGTCAGTGCAAGGGATCAGCTAGTCCAGAGTACATGTGATATAAATATCAGATCATTGGCACTAAGAGTTTCCCCCTACAGATCTCTTCCTTGATGCCTCAGCATTTGCAATGTAAATTCAGCCTAGAAGTTCCATGTGCCTCCATTGTCTTCTATTTTTCCGCATGGATCTTTGCAATCCCCTTTGAAATTTTTCTGTTTTGTCATCTTAAGAAGATGATTTTGTGTGTCTGTACTTCAGTCATGTCACAGCACAGTCTAGTCTCATTTATTTTTCTGATTTCTCCTATATAGCCTGTTCAGATTACAGTTGATAAAAGTAAGTTCTTATCTCATAGAAGTCCTCGCATCTCTCCTTTAATCTGTCCAAAATAGCTACTTATCAGATTTTCGTATTCACCTCTAAAAGCATGTTTAAACTTTTAGTCTTTATTTATCACCTTTACCTTTACATCTTTCACGTCAAGCCCCTCAATTTAAACTTTAAATTCTGTCATGTTCCCTGTCTCCTATTTTCTCTTGGCTTCCTTTACCTTGTCCAACTTCTGTCATACATACTTTTTACTGTATTTTCTCTCCTTTCAAGATAGGCCAGCCTGTAAGTTTACTATGACCTGTTCAGGTGAATCCTTTGTGAAGCTATTAGGGTTTTTCTTTTCTGATTCCAGTATAAATTAAAACATAGCTTGAGTTTATACATCTATACACAGGAAAATTCTAACTGTTATTGCATTACAGGTGAAATAGATAAAAACAGAACTTTCTTTGAAACTTAGGAAAGGAGAAAAAGAAGAGACTGCATAAAGTCCACTAAGGATCTCATGCAGCTTTTTGATTTTGCAAAAAAAATTGAATTTTCCTGATTTTAGCTAAAAGTATTCACTGCGTATTTACGTGAAAGTGATAAATGTTATTATTATATATTTATGTATTATATAACTGTCATTATATAGTACATAGTATTATAAATAACGACCATAACTATCAGTGTGGCTTTGATAAACTTCTGACATGGTTATATGAAGGTATTTCTGTTGTTATCTTGTGCTTTTAGTACTCTGTGGCATACGGAAGTAGTTAAATAGCAGTTAGGAACTCCAAGCTCCATATTTTTTAAATTAGAAAAAATGTAGTCTAACTCTTTTCTTAGCATTTCTGCACTATTGCTTCCCAGTCATGTTATACCAAGTGATAATTTTATGTATTCTTACTTTTAAAAACACAAAACCTCTATCCACTCTGCTATATGTACAACATACACAATCTATAGAGGAAAAATAGCTTGTAGAAGACAAATTTGACAGAAACTTAAAAATATCTGTTCAGAATCCAACGAGAAAATGGCAAAAATAACATAGAAATGCTATTTATTATCTTTTTGATTAACCTGACAGGTATTCAAAGAAGAAGAAGAAGCTATCAAAGTTGATCTTCATGAGGGTTGTGGTAGGACCAAGCTTTTCTGGCTGATGGCATTAGCAGATTCTAAAACTATGAAGGCTATGGTGGAGTTTAGAGAACAGACAGGTAAAACAACTTGTGTTAGCTGCTCTTTTTCCTGTTTATACACGCCTTTTACCTGAGCATTTGTCAAAAAAAAAAAAAGTTAGGATTTTCACTTGCTTTAGGGAAATGCTTTTGATTGCTGTTTGTTAATAAAAATAAGACATTTTAAATGTGTAAGAGTTATTGTTTGGTAGGTTGTTTTATGTGATTGTTGTTCAGGTGTCTGTTTTTAGGATATCAGTCACTTATGTTTTGTTACAACAGTTTTTATTTTTGTTTCCTTTTGTGGACATAGGCAAACCGACCACTAGCAGTTCCGAAGCATGTCGTTTCTGTGGTTGTAGGAGTGGAACAGAATTATCAGCAGTGGGAAGCGTTTGTTCTGACACAGATTGCCAGGTGTGTATTAATAATTATCAGTCATTGGGAGATGCATGAAATAGAAGAGACTGTAGGATCAGACCTTATTTTGAGTAAACTTTATCCTTGTGCCCATTTTAAATGAGTTCGCTCATGAAAAAGGTTTGAATATTGAGTATGGTAATATGATTCAAATATTTCCCAGTTGGTAAATGTTTAGCTTAATTATAAGCTACAAACACCAACACTCAACAGAAATACTAGGTAGTTTCATTATCTTCAAAAGTATCTCAGGTTTTCACAGTAGTATTCCAAATAAAAAGTTAAATACACTCTGTCAACATAAAGTCTAGTGTACTGGAAAGCTTGTAGTTTGTGTAGCAGCCTGTATATATTATGTGAGCATAGAACATACAAGATTTGGGGTTGTTTGGCCGGATTTGCCTATTGTATGCATGTGTCCTGAGTGGCTTTATGCCCTTACAATCCAGGTACAGAGGTATGTTTGGCAGAGGGCCAAATCCCAACCAATTTTTTAGGGTACACTATTTATTTATGTTTGTGTTGCACGTTTACATCTTCTTTTTCTCTTCCAGCCTATATATTATATTATTGTAATAATATTTCGGCTCAATTCATTGTTGGCTTCTTGGCAATTTACAATAGTTTTCTACTTATTAGGGCTTGAAATTAGAGGTGGTTAAAATATTGTTTTCATATAAGCATCATTTCTAAAAGCATTTTATGCTAGTTAATAAACAGCTCATAATGTGTTTTAATACAGGGCAAGCAGTGTTTACATGGGAGGTACTTAATATACAAAATACATGTGGAAGATCAAAGAATATTTCTCTATATTAAAATGAAATGTTACAGTTTTAAAATCATGGTTTCTTTATGCCAGGAGTGATACTTTATGGGTAACTGAAGATATGAATTGTACTTAATGTACACAAAATGTTCAGTTTTTCTCGAGTACTTCCTCTAGCAGCGGACAGCAGTATGAATAGTGATTCTTTCATCTCAGTTTATTGCATGAACCAGCAGTCCTTCAAAAAGTAGCGTGATATCAAACTCTTCTTTGGAGGGAGAAGTAAGATGATTGTTTACTTTTAATAGGAGTATGCTAAAATTGCCTGCAGCAAGACACATTCCTGCGGTCATCCATGTGGAGGTGTTAAGAATGAAGAGCACTGTCTACCATGCTTGCATGGTTGTGATAAGAATGCTACCACTCTTAAACAAGATGCTGATGACATGTGTATGATCTGTTTTACTGAAGCACTTTCAGCAGCACCAGCTATCCAGGTTCATCTTTTTTCCCCCCTTTTTGAAAGATAATATTGTGGTTTTAATATTAAATGTCGAAGAAGCTAAAATACAAAGTCCTTCAAATCACACTGTTAAAATTTTCAAAACAGACCCAGTAACAGTACTTAAGTTACTTGAAATGCTTTCTTTTTCCTGGTATTACTGCTGTTTCAAATAAGCAGGTTGTATCAACTTAACTTGCTATGTTTACTTTATTTGAAATATATAAATGAGAAAAACAACTAAGATAACAGATATACATCATATATATTTTATACAGCCCCTGGTTGTTCTAGAATGGAAGGGTTATGATTTTAACAAACATTTAATATTCATTCATTTCTTTATTAAGAGGAAAGTAGGGGTCCTCCAGGATTTTAAGTAAATTAATTTTGTGTTTTGTATATGTTGCCACTTAAAAGCAAGTAACTACTTAAATTTTAGTGGTTAATGTAACTTCAATGTTCGTTTGTTCTTTTTTTCCCTAAAGTTGGACTGCAGCCATGTTTTCCATTTGCAATGCTGTCAACGTGTACTAGAAAACAGATGGCTTGGGCCAAGGATAACTTTTGGGTTTATGTCCTGTCCTATTTGCAAGGTAAATGATCTATGTGTTTACTGTGTAGATCAAACAAATTACCTAATACTCTCTCTCTCCCCACACTTTTTAAAATACTATATTGCTTGTTGTAATATAAATTGGATATACATCACTTGTTTCCTTAATTTCTCATGTCTCTAAAAAAGATGATGGATGCATCTCATTGATGTATCTTTTTACCTTCCCTACTATTCCCTAAAGTAAGGCTCCTCTTAAAAAGTAAGCATAATGCAGACATTACCTTAATGCTGTTTTATTCATAGCACCATCTGCTTGTAAATTCCCATTTTAGGCACTGGGGGGAAAGGGGAAGAAGTAATCTTAATTCACATAGTCTCAAGCAGGAAACCTGGATTCTCCATTTTACGTACACCTTTTAAATCTGCTTTGCTCATCAGTGGCAGAAGTGCAGAGCTGAAGAATTACATGGTATCTGCAGAGAAGCACCTTAAAGCCATAGGAGTGTTAAATTTGTCAGGCATTTGTGCATGCTGTGTTTCTTCCTTCATGCTGCTTTTTGGTAATTTATTAAATGATAAAGACTTGGTACGGAGGACTAAAAGTCATTATTCTTAATTGTTGAGTAGTAAGTCAAAAAGGAGCAAAATTAGAGAAAACATAACCAGAATGTTCCTGTGCTAGGGTGAATATTTCATGTACCTTTTTTACCATCCCTTTGTGGTTGTTACAGTCTGTTGTGAGGTCTGTTGATTTCGTATAACAAAAGGCCATTTTTGTTAAAAATGTATTCCAGAATCAAATGAAATATTTATCAACCTTTTTTTTTTTTTGAAATGTCCATTACCTGAGTGCTTATGTTCTTATGACATCCATTGTGCTATTTGTGTTTGACCACAATACAAGTTACTACAGGTATTGTAATAAAGATGAAAGATATTTTAATTGTTTTTTTTTGTTTTGTTTTGTTTTTTAGAACAAAATCAATCATACAGTATTAAAGGATTTGCTTGATCCAATCAAAGAACTCTATGAAGATGTAAGGAGAAAAGCATTGATGAGATTGGAGTATGAAGGGTTGCACAAGAGTGAGGCCATCACAACACCAGGTGTTAGATTTTATAATGACCCAGCTGGCTATGCCATGAACAGATATGCTTATTATGTTTGCTACAAATGCAAAAAGGTATGACTATTAGTATTTTTTCAAATTAAATGTATGTTATCATAAGGTTCAAAAGTCACTTCTTAAAGAACGGAACATACAATTAATATATTGTGTATGGAGTAGGAAAGCAAGAAAAGAAATTATGTTAAACCTTAAAAAATAAAAAAGAATTAAAAACAAACATTGAGCAAGTTAGACGTACATAGTGTCTTACTTTGTAAAGCTCAAAAGTATGTACAGAGGAATTCAGAAACCGAAAACAGATTGAGGTGATAGGCTTCTTAAAAGAATGTGTAAATGATACTGTAGCAGAACGCCAACTGTCCCTTTGCCATACTTCCACCTCATACTTCACGTGAACATTAAAATGCTATAAATATAGGTTTCATTTTAACTCTTTGATATAGGGAGTTTGTCACTAAGATTGCACCTGAACTGGGCACCTTTTATCCTACTTGGAGCTCAATAGAACTTCAGTAAACAGCAAATTTGAGGCAGAAAAACAACCTCTTCTGCAAGCTTATCGGTGTGGTTTTCCCCAGCAATAGTCTTAAAAGATGGGAAAGTGTATTCTCAGTTTTGATTCATGACACTAGAAGTGTTAGTTCAGTTGTTCAGTATGGGGTTAAGGAAACTCTTAAGTGATTATGCCTAAATTCAGATCTTAACATCTTGAGTTCCTTTGAAGTGTAGAAATCACAGAACTGATGGCCAGGTGAGCTAGAAGAATGAAAAAAGAAGTATAGAAACAGGGTATGTGTCATCTAGCCTGCTGCGCTCTGGGTCATCTATATATAATTTTCTTCAGGCAGAGTACATGAAACTTATCAAGAGAAAAAACATATACAAACAGCCTGATTGGTCCACCAGCAGAGAAGAGACAAATATTGTTTAACTACTGTTAGAGAAATTGTAGATTGTCACTGACCCCATCCCATTGTTTCTTTCATCTGAAGCTGATTTGAGTGCCCAACTTGCCCACATCTTTTTCTTTTTTCCCTTAGGAATGAATGGAATGAGGCAATTTCATTATAAAATTTTCAAGGAGAACACCAGTAATTGTTATGTTAAATGGAAATGTTCAATTTGGAAATAGAGGAGAAAGGACTGACTTCCATATGCTAGAGAAGAGCAGTAATGACAGCCCCTCTAGCTCAATACTATGCAGTTTCTCAGTTCACTTATGTTTCTGCCTCCCACAGTTAATTAATTTTCACTTCTCATCCTTTAGCAACTTGCTTCTTGCCTTTCTAAGCTCCCTTACAAAAATACTTTATTTTTTCATCTTTCTCAAACTCTTACTGTTTTTCATTACGCTTTCTTTCCAGTATTTAATGCTGTTTCTGTTTTTCTTGTTTGCCTCTTTTTCCTTCCCTTGTATCTCATTATTCCCTTTCATACTGTGCGTGTATGTCTTAACAGCAACACTCAATTAACTAATTTCTAACTTTTTTCCCTTTCTCCAGCTCCTGTTCAACACAAATTTCAATCTACTGCCCTAACATACATCCCTTAGGAAGGTCCCTGTTCTTTTAGTCTGTAGAGTTTGGGGGAAGGTGGTCTGCTTAACTTTTTCCTTCCTTATACTTGCCTTGAGACCATTTTCCCTAGCCTTTTGCAGTCATAGAGTCACAATTGTCACTGCAAAAAGGAGAGAATGCTTAGAGCAAGAATTCTATGTATTGTCTAATTAGTTAATAAGATGGTAATGAAGGAGGCAAGGATGTTACTCCTCACCTCATCTCACCACTTCATGTGAAAATACTTTATGAAGAAATTCATCAGAGTTGGCGGTCTTACCTGGTACATTTTTGTCCCTAATGTATCCTGGTGGAATAACGTGAGCAGAGTCAAGAATTACTCAGGATAGTGGAGACTACAGTAATGGCCTTTATTCGTCATTTTCCCATTACAAAACAATTTTGTTAAAATACCAGTTGTCTGTTGTTTAATGTCCAACCATTCCTATATGAAATTTAGGCATACTTTGGTGGCGAAGCTCGTTGTGATGCTGAGGCTGGACAAGGAGATGACTATGATCCAAGAGAGCTTATTTGCGGTGCATGCTCTGATGTTTCAAGGGCTCAGGTAAGCAAAGAATTTGTACTGAAGTTCTTATCTAATTCTAAAGATTATCCTGAGTATGTCAGCCATACAATAATTCATACTCATTCAAAATTATTTGTATCACATAATACTGATATACACTAAAAATGTAGAAACACATTGTTTGTTTGGATTGTTACAGCATTGCTCTTTCATTTATCAATTTTTATTTTCTTTCTATTTAGATGTGTCCCAAACACGGTACAGATTTCTTAGAGTACAAATGCCGCTACTGCTGTTCAGTTGCTGTTTTTTTCTGTTTTGGGACAACACATTTTTGCAACGCTTGCCATGATGATTTCCAAAGAATGACAAGCATCCCTAAAGAAGAACTCCCACACTGTCCTGCAGGTAGTATTTTTACAGAGCAAATTTAACAAACTAAGTGCTGAGATTAGTAATTAGTTCTAACCGATGTTCTTGTCTTTTCTTGCTGATAATTTTTAGGGTCGGATTCAGTATCTGGAATAATACTAAAATGGGTTTCCTCTATGCAAGCTTTTGATTATTTTTTTTTTCCTGGCATTAATACAGGCAATGTGATCACACCGATCCTTTAAGCATTACTTTGTTACAGAAAGACATTTGAATTTACCTACACCACTTCAGACCCGAGATGCGACATGGTGTGTTACAATTATATTGAAAAATTTAACACGCTGCTATTAAAACATGTAACTGGACTTAGGTACCTGCCATGTGCAAAATATAGCTGGTGCCTTGGTTTCTGACTTACCTGCCATTGATTTGATGCTGATCTCATTAGATCGTGTTACTTTCCTTGCTGTTAAGAACAAGTGACAGCTTTTTGATTAAGATATTTACATGAAAGAGGTAAACAGAAAAAAATAATAATTCCTTTTGACACCTTAAAATTACTTTTTATTGCAGAGTACAACTCTTGTTCATATTCACTGATTTTGCTTTTAGATTGTGATATTTTTATCCACGTTATTGATTGGATGAAATTTATTTCAATTACTCTTCCTGTAAGCTTTTTTGCCTTTTCTACTTTGATGAATTTGATTTATTTTAATTATATTGTTTTAATTACTTTAATTACTGTTTCATCTTTTTTGGTGGTGATGGTAGTTGTGGTGGTTTTTTTCCTTTAAATATGAATTTGATGTTTGACACAACTCTTTTAGGAAGCTAACAATATGTGATCATATTTTGTTAGATCTAATTGAATGGCAATATTTCTCTTTACATATTTAGCCTTTAGACTTCTTGCTTGAATTTGACTGGGTGAAAGCACCTTTCCATCTGCTCTTTCTTATCAGTTCATAAGGAATCAATAATGAAGGCCTACCATATATCCATACAGACATATTGGACTGGCGTACGCTTCGCTGGGTTAGAAACTGGCTGGATAGCCGGGCCCAGAGAGTTGTGGTGAATGGAGTCAAATCTGGTTGGAGGCCGGTCACTAGTGGTGTCCCCCAGGGCTCGGTACTGGGGCCGGTCCTCTTTAATATCTTTATCGATGATCTGGATGAGGGCGTCCAGTGCACCCTCAGTAAGTTTGCAGATGACACCAAGCTAAGTGCGTGTGTCGATCTGCTCGAGGGCAGGAAGGCTCTGCAGGAGGATCTGGATAGGCTGGAGCGATGGGCTGAGGCCAACTGTATGAAGTTCAACAAGGCCAAGTGCCGGGTCCTGCACCTGGGGCGCAACAACCCCAAGCAGAGCTACAGGCTGGGAGATGAGTGGCTGGAAAGCTGCCTGGCCGAGAGGGACCTGGGAGTATTGGTTGATAGTCGGCTGAATATGAGCCAGCAGTGTGCCCAGGTGGCCAAGAAGGCCAACAGCATCCTGGCCTGCATAAGAAGCAGTGTGGCCAGCAGGTCTAGGGAAGTGATTGTGCCCCTGTACTCGGCTCTGGTGAGGCCGCACCTCGAGTACTGTGTTCAGTTTTGGGCCCCTCGCTACAGGAAGGACATGGACGTGCTCGAGCGAGTCCAGAGAAGGGCGACCAAGCTGGTGAGGGGTCTGGAGAACAAGTCTTACGAGGAGCGGCTGAGGGAGCTGGGCTTGTTCAGCCTGGAGAAGAGGAGGCTCAGGGGCGACCTCATCGCTCTCTACAGTTACCTTAGAGGAGGCTGTAAAGAGGTGGGGGTTGGTCTGTTCTCCTACGTGCCTGGTGACAGGACGAGGGGGAATGGGCGAAAGTTGCGACAGGGGAGTTTTAGGTTGGATGTTAGGAAGTACTTCTTTACCGAAAGGGTTATTAAGCATTGGAACAGGCTGCCCAGGGAGGTGGTGGAGTCACCATCCCTGGAGGTCTTTAAAAGACGTTTAGATGTAGAGCTTAGCGATATGGTTTAGTGGAGTACTTAGTGTTAGGTCGGAGGTTGGACTCGAGGATCTTGAGGTCTCTTCCAACCTAGAAATCTGTGATACTGTGATACTGTGATTACCTTCATTTCATGTGTTCTTTGAGGAAATTTAGTATATGTGTATGTTATCTGAATTTACATCGAATCTGCAAGCACTGATCCCTTCTTCTTCCCTCTCTCTTAAATCCCTTGTAGGTCCCAAAGGTAAACAACTTGAAGGAACAGAATGTCCGCTTCATGTTGTCCATCCACCCACTGGTGAAGAATTTGCTCTGGGTTGTGGGGTTTGCAGAAATGCTCACACTTTTTAGACTTTTTTTTTTTAACCAGAGCAAAACAGGTGCCCTCATCCCACAAGTGTCCTGAAAATAAAGTCCAGCTGGGATGAGGATGGGACCATTTCATAACCCAGGTAAAAGGAACAATTTACAGTGCAAGAAGGATGCCAAATATCATGTACATAATTCTTGCTGTGAGAAATTGACATTTTTTGAACCGAGACATCAAAACTTGTGAGGTGTTTGCATGTGGCCATTACAGTCATCGGCTAGGAAACATTGGACATTTACAAATAAATAATTGCTATTAAAGGATCTGTGTGTCTGTGGACTATGAATGATGCTGGCTTTCAGGAGAAAGAAAAAAAAATATTGATTATTGTATACTGACTTTTTGTAATCTTGTACAATTGTAACGCATCACAAGTGGGGATGGGAAAGAGGAATATTCTGGTTTATTTCCTAGACTGTTATTAAAAAAAAAATTGTGTTAGGAAGGCATAAATGTAACAAGTATCACACTGTATATAAAGGTATCAATGTTTGTCCTGTATAAGAATTATTAAATTACAACAGCAGTTTCATTTAAACTTCTGGGTTATGTTTGAGCCTGAAATTTTAATGAAGTGCAATACTGAGTGTGCCTCATATCTTGCAGCTGTAAACATAATGGAATGTACATGTCAATAAAGCCACTGTACATTTTTATACAGTGAAAGTCTAACAAATGTGTAAGTCTTAATTTTTGGAAATGTTTTTAATACAAGGGATTTTTCCTCATCATTATTTCAGTAGGTTCTTTTAAAAAGTAGGAAAGTTGTTGGGTAAATGGTTGATTATGGAAATACTTAAGATATGAAAAATGCTGCTCAAATCTTCTTTAAAAGAAAAGCTGGATAATTTTATTAGCATTCATATGAAGTATTGCATTTCCAATTCAGTTTTCAAAACACAAGACTTCAGTTTATATTATTTTTATCAATTATTAAGAATTTTTAGTAATATATCATCCCCACTTCCAGGACGAATAGCTTTTTGCCATGAATCCCCAAATTTTCATTTAACAGAGTCCTCTGCTCCTCTGTAGTGAAAGCAAAATATAACTTCAAGTAAAGGCTTTTTCCTGAAAGATACTCTCTTTAGCTTTTCTCTGATAGGCATGCTCAATTCATTTTCTATTTTTTTCTTGGAGTTAATGAGATGTGCTTTACTGGTGGGCATGAGCAACTGCTCTTATAGTTAAGATACTAATAGAAGGCATCCGGGTATGTCAGAGGATCTTGATCAGACTGGAACCATCTCTCCTAACTTAAAACATCTGTAATGTAAACGTCTGTCTGCAATTTGGAATAACCGGGGGAAAACACACTGTGAAGTACAATTTATCTCATTCACAGCAGCGATGTACCATGATTCAGTTTCAGGTGTGTGAGTAATATTAGTGCAAGAAGTGTCAGAGTAGATAGAAAGTTAGAAGTATTAGTGTACAATCAAATGTATTTTATATTATCTGTATAATAGACATGTAGTGAAAGAATTGCTAGTATTGCTATGTAGTGAAAGAATTGCTAGACATGTAGTGAAAGAAGTGCTGTATGTTGCCCCCCCCCCCCTTTTTTTTCTTTATGGTAACACATCATTAGCTTTTTCTCTGCTTTTGTGCTAAAACATCTTCCGAGAGGTGAAGGGTAGGCATTGTGCCCTGAGGTTTGATGGTTCATTTTTTAATATTGACAGATATTTCCAGAGACCTACTACTGACCTTAAGAAGACTAAGTGTCTTTTTTTGAAAACGTAAATTCATTACTCAGTATCTGATGATGCTATTTCTATAGCCAATGAACTCCAATTAGACAGCCCGAGTCACTTCAGAATAGTAGGTGAAGGCTGAAAGATGCAGAATGATGTTCTAACGACTCTTCTACTCATTATGCAAGAAATGCACTATTGGGGTTATCAGAATTAATATAACTATTGGTTGGGATGTATTGCAGTAAATTTGGATTGATTATACCAGTGGTATTAAACCATTGGGGAGTATAAAGGACAGAAGGTGGAAAAGCCCAGTGTACTTATTAAGAATTTCCCTGTTCATACTATTCAGAGTGGACTTCCCATCACAACCCAGCCCCCACCTCGCACCCTCACCCATAATCAAAGCCTCATGTTCACTTGCTCTTCAACAGGATTCTTGGGTGCTAATTTCTGTCCTAATCCACCACCCTTTTCTCCTTCCAATGCTTTCTGGCTACTGTTTCTCCATTTCAGGAGCCTCTTCCTGCACCCCAGTGAAGTTATGAATAGTTGATCTCTCAGCTTTTTCCCTGCTGTCTCTCCCTCTCTTAAGATGCCTCCAGTATTTACTGTGTGCCATGAAGTAGCTGCACAAGAGCGTTGGCCAGGAGGACTGCATCTGGTAGGAAACCAAAGAGGTAGCCAGAAATTTAGGGCCTTACATTTCTGCGGAAACTAGTTCCTCTTGAGAAGACAATGAGCTGAGCTGGCCTTGTTCTTTGCAGAAGTGCCAGTTCTTCTAGAGGTAGGCAAGGGTGAGATGACCTTAAATTGCTGCTGTAGAGTTAGGTGAGCCTGCTGTGCTCAGTCCCATAGGCCACGTGTTGGCTCTGCCAAGAAAACAAGGATCCCCTGGGTATTCTCACCCTATGTTCCCCGTCTTAAATACTGCCTTAGATGTGTGCATCCCAAGTTGCTTTTTTTTCTTTTTTTTTTTTTTCACTTGAGTTGTATTTGAGGAAATGGACAAATGCCCCACTGCTAAGCTGGTATTGCTTACCCTCAAAACAGCAAGTCAGTAGAGCACTTTATGCTTGAACCACTTCACAGATTGCCAGGGAGTGAATAATCTAGGTGTACTGAAGACAGAGAGGAATCACGTTACCTTTACTTTCCAGGACTTCTATCTGCCTCTCTCCACATAGTCTTTGAATGAAGGAAGTAACTAGAAATGTGTCCAAGGAAATTCACAGCCCGAGGCTGTAATCTTTTTGCAGTAAGACTGAGGAAACCTAAGAGTATTTACACCCCCTCTGATATGTTTTATAAGTAGGAGACAGACAATCAGAAAAACTGTTCCTCAGTACCCTTCTCTGCTCTTCATTGTTCTCAGTTAAACTGTGGCCATTTGCGTGCAGCACAACTGGAGCACGTGGTCCTGCTTGAGATAGGGCAGGAGACCGTGGAGGAGGTTATTTCCTTCTTTCCATCGCAGGCTGGCTGTTGGCATGAGAACAATCGAGGTGGAAGTGGGGACCAGGGAGCACCACCATCACTCATCTTCCTTCACTTGGTTCCTGTGACTCTGGGTTCCTTTGAGGAAAGAGAGAGGAGATGAGGAAAAGTACCAAAATGGAACGTGGTGCAACCCATTACTGTACTGGCTTTTTATTAATATTTAGGGATTACAAGAGCTGCTGGTTCCTTCCAGTCCATTCTCAGTCAATGTCTTCAGTGGATGTTGCACCTACCTATAGTGTGTGAGAATCTGGCAGGCCTGGTGTAGTTGCAGCACAGGCTCTTGATATAGGTCCCTGTGGCTCTGAAGTTACGGAAAAATGATTAACAGGCAGAGCAGACAAGTCTGAAGTGTCTGACCCACTATCATCTTTAGAAAATTTCCCAACTGTAGTACCATAGTTACAAATTACCTTTAATCCTACTTTTGAAAATTTAAGACTTCTATTTTAGGATAACTCTAGAATCAATTTAGTAAAATGTTCTCACAGCAGGAAAAGGGACACCAAACAAGATGACACTGAGGTTCGGTGTATTTAGTGGACTGAGCGAAGGATGGGCAGTGTCAAGGAAACACTTCCCACACACACGACTGACCCTCACCAGTTACTGCTGCAGGGGCATGGCACGGTCAAGCGCAAGCATCGGGCTCCTGGGTCAAGCTCAGCTGCCCCGCGTAATGCTCACACCTTGGACGCTCTGCTTCAACGCCGTGCCAGACATTCACGTCACCACATCTCCCCCCTGTGCTGATCTCCGCTGCAGATTATAGCCAGATGTCAGCACAGGCCACTAATCAGATCAGCCCGCGGCGAGGCTGCTGTATGCCTTTCCAGCCGTTTCGCACACGCGTCTGTCAGCCGCCGCTCCGCAGCCCACGCAATGGAAATACTCGGTTCTTGTTCGCGCCACCCTGCGTGCCACAGCTCACCACGTGCTGCTCAGCCAATTTATACACAGCTCCTGGCCAAGGCGAGGCCACGGTACTCCCACTTGGCTTATACACCATTAATTTACAAAGCTTAAACTTTCACGGGTGTATGTGCACCTACTGAGCACAAAACAATTACAGTTAATACAGCACGAACAATTAACCAGTCACCATCAGGGACTGATAATTTTGATCCTTAAAAAATGGCATTCCTTAGTCCTAAATTAGATTGCAGTAAGTTAGGTCATTGTTTCAACCTGTGCAGAGACTAGCTAGGGAGCTTCAGGACCACCTAGTCATTCGGGATATAACTCAAACTTTACTTTTTTTTTTTGCCCCAGCCCCTTCCTCGATCCACTGCAGGCATTGCAGGTGACAAGAGTGCAGTGGTTGTAGATGTCTCGTGTCCCCCTGCCCAAGGCACACTGGAAGGGCTGTGCTGTTGCACACCTGCTCTCACTTCTGGGGTGTGCAAGTTACCCTTGCGCTAGCGAGCACTGCAGGTGGCAGGTTTTCACTGGATGTAGCAATATAGATGCAGCCGCATACAGAACAACAAGCAGCTTGCAAACAACAGCACAGCAAGCAGACATAAGAGGGCATCACGAGTCGTCGACAGCCTCCCAAAGATGCCCCTGCCAGCTAACCAGTGTGTTTGTAGAGTGACAGCCACCTCCGTGGTCTGCTGGGACAGAGGGGGCACCCCAGTCACCGCTCTCCGCTGTTACCACAAGGTTTCACATTGGCTGTCTCCTGCTAGCTGAATTCCAGTCACTTTGGATGCAACTGATTATTCCTGTGCACCTAATGCGGGGTTTGGTCACTGGAAGTGTTAAACAGTGCGTGAGGTATTGCTTTGGGCTAGCCTCGGAACACGTCTGAACGCTTGGAGGTTCAGGCGGTGCGGTATGATGGGCAGGGTACTGCCCACCAGCAGTAATTCTCCATCCAAACGACAGTTCCTGACGATGAGGCTTAGCAACCTGAGTGGTGGATCTGAATGCCAGCCCTAGAGGCAGGTTTTGTCAGCGGACTCTGTCAAGGAGCAGTAATACCAACAGGGATGATCCCATGCCCAGGGTAGCTCACCCCATGCAACCTGTCCCGTGGGTTTTGCTGTCCTACGTTTAAGGTAAGATGATAGATCCCATCTGCATCTACCTCTGTCCCCATTTTCCCCAGTACAAACAGGATTTGAACAATGACATCTCAGTTCAAGCCATTGTTACTGTTAAGACTATTGTCTCTACCTCCACTCCTTTGAGTTTTCCCATACTACTAGTGTAGTATTGTGAGAAAAATCTCAAATAATTTTCTTCAGACAGGATCTTCTGTGAAGCTATTTTATTTGCTCTTGCAATGGCGGGTGTCCTGTCAATCAGGAGCACATCTTAGTAAACAAATCATAGCCTTTTATTCCCTATTACCCGACACCTGATCACCTCCTCTGTTTCCTCATTGGCTGAGTACTACAGGTTCACAAGCTCCTCAACGCTCCTCTATACTATATATGTACAATTTTTCTTTTTTTTCAACCCTTTAATTTCTCTTTTCTTATGTTTTGAGAACTTGTGATCTTTGTTTTACTGTTCTCACACTGCTCATCCTGTTTTTCTCAAGCTTCTACCTTATTTTGGAACAGTGAGGCCTTCTACTGTCCACTTATCTACTTAGCGTTTCTCCTTATTATGACTACACAACTACCTTGGAATACAGAAAAGTAATTCTCTACTGCAAAAACACAATTTTGTTTCTCACAACTCCCCCCTCTTCTTTTCTTACTTCTATTGTTTTTGCACCTCTTCACATACCGCACTCGAGTTTTTCCAAAATTAAGGTGCAATATTCTTCTTCGGATGTCACAGGGGATGATAGATATACAATGCCATTATTATTACAATACCAACAAATAGTTGTTTGAGCCAATTCTATTCAGGTAATCAAGAAATTAGTTTCTCCCAAATGTTTCTAAATCCTCAGGAAGTGTCATCTTGAGCTACTCTATGTAGGATCTTGTTGTGTTTTTTTTTTTTCCCAAATATTTTTGAGATCAGTCAAATTCATCCCATTTGATCTACACATATACAGCAACTAGTATTAATTGTAGTGCACGCTCCTGCTTATGAGGTTATTAATAAATCTAATACTATTCGATTCTAGAGTACTATTTTTGCAAACTTATGAAACTTATTTTCTAGTTCTTCAATTATAGCTATTTACAATAGCATTTTCTAATTCACTCACTCCTAACCAAAGTAAAACCACCTTGCAAAACTGAAATGCTAGAGAATTTTACTAGAGGATTATCTGAAGTCTGCTTAATTCTACGTGTGGTCTCCAGGGGGCTTTGGCTTTGTGGGTCTTCAATAATAGTTACATTTGGAATTATTGCCTCCAGGGTGCAAGCTCCCTTCCATCCTAGGGGCAACACCTTCCTGGCTTTATTACCACATAGCCAGTACCACTCCTTGCCATTCAGGACAGGCCATCCGGTTACAGGATTCTCATGTCGTATCTGGTGTGCATTATGTATATTAGCATTCCTGTGGCTACCATATTCGGTACAGTATGTATTATTCCCTTTTTCATGGATATTTCCACACCCAGGGTCAGTAATATTGCCCCCTGAGTTTTCTATCAATGTTGTTTAAAAGGCACCTTTGATAACACAGTATATAGTAGCCAGAACTATGTGTAGGGAGCTCAACTTCAAAATCTATTCCTTCCCGGGACTGAGTATGATCTGTCATTTTTAGAAATCTAGAGAATCCAGACACAGTTGCTGCTGGAAATAGCAATCAGGGACAAGGCCTCTTCAGTCTTTCTAGGCATCTGGGTGCAAATCCAACAATTATTTCGACATAGAACTCAAGAGATATTCTGGATTAACTGGAAATGCTGATTTTTCCCTCTATTCTATCACTAATCCATTAAGAATAGGTATTACTAAGATAAACCTAAAATACATCCTTTCTATATATATATATACACCCCTATAATAATTAAGAAATAATTAAGAAAAACTATAAAAATCACAAACTAATAAGGATTCTTCTGGTGGGGATTAAATACCCCCCTTTCTCCCACTTCCAGAGAGTGTTCCCTGGAAACACTCCAAGTCTGTGTAATTCAATCCCTTTTACTCATTAATTCATTAAGAATTCTTCTAAGGAGAAGTTAAAGGTTTACAATAGATAGTTTTAACAGTTTTAACCTTAAAAGCCTTTGTTAATGCAGTCTCTCAGGTATCAGGGTTAACTGATGCTTTTACCCAGATATGAGACCACCCTTTCTCAGCCATTCTTACTGTCGTCTCGGTAGTCAGGAGCACTTGGAACAGTCCGTCCCACTCAGGTTGCAGTTTCAATTCTCTTCACGTTCGCATCAGATCCCAATCTCCTGCTCAGAATGGATGGATCAGGGCTTCCAAGGGTGGGGTTTGAGCTAACAGTCCACGGGTCCTGAGAGATGACAAAGAGGACGACAGCCCGAGTATATAGTTCTTAAGAAAAGCATCTTTTGTTTCGAACTGAGGTAACTCATTCCCTTTGTCCATGTACAGCAATCCAAATAATATTTCATATGGTGAAACTCCCACATCTTTTCTTGGTGCAGTTTGAATTTGGAGAAGTGCCAAAGGTAAGCACTTCGTTTGGGAAAGCCGAGTTTCCAGAACTTAGTCAATTGCTTCCTTACTGTCTGAGCCCCTCCACCCTTCCAGAAGAGGAAGGATGCCAAGGAGTGTGAAATTTCCACTTAATTCCTAGATTCCACATTAGCCCTTGCCATATTTCTGACATAAAGTGATTTCTTTGATCAGAGTCAATATTTTCAACAATTCCATACCTGGGAGTTATTTGTACTAGATTGGCTTTAGTTACTCTGTTCGCAGTAGCAGATACTGAAGGGAAAGCTTCCACCCAACCTGACAAATGATCTACCAAGACTAATAAGTATTTAAATCCTGCTGTAAGGAGTTCTGTGAAATCTACCTGTACATTTTGGAAGGGTTGAATTCCTGGTTCTCACTCCTCTTTGGGCTGACTGCAGATAATTTTCCTATTTACCTTTTGACATACTACACATCTCCTGCATACTTGTTCAGCCAGAGTATATATATTCCTACACATACATATTTCCATAGCACAGCATCACACATTGCTTGAATTCCCCAATGACCCTCTTGATGTAAAACAGTTAATATTTGCCTCATTAGTACTTTATTCAGCATTTCTCTCCCATCAGGGAGTATCTGTTTTCCTTTGGACTTCGTGACTCCTAATTCCTTAAAAACCTCTTTCTCTTAAAACTTTTACTTCTTTTTAGTTTTGGGTAGGGGTAGCTCAACAAATCTCTGAATCCTCTCTGGATTTATTCTTCATTCCCTCCCAGACACTAGATGCCCTAAATATTTGACTTCTCTTTCTATGAATTTTAATTTATTTTCCCAATACTTTCACGCCCTGTTTTCCTAGAAAGTCAAATAGCTTGTTAGTGCCTTCCTTCATAGCTGTTTTCTCGCGTCCTGACAATAAAAGATCATCCACATATTGTAACAGTAACACCTCCTTTGGAGGTTGGAATTACTCCAAAATTTGTTCTAGAACTTGCCCAAATAAATTGGTGGCCCTGTAAACCCCTAAGGTAAAATTGTCCATCTGTATTCCATCTGTATTGCTGCTTCCGCCCCATTTCAGGGTCTTTCCACTCAAAGGCAAATATATCTTTGCTCTCAGGGTCTGAGAGCACCCCATTAATAATACCGTTATTCCAGCCTAACGATTTACTATTTGAATGCCCAATTTCATTATCAAATCCTCTCCCAACCAGTTAGTCCCTGCCTCGGGTACATACAATAATTGCCCAGGAATCATTACATCCCTAGTCTCAGCTTGGTGTCCCCAAAAAGTAGCACTGGTATCCCAGTCCCTTCTACCCCCATCACATTTACGGTTTCATTAGTTACTTTAAGCCTTGATACTTTACAGGCCAGTAATGACCTAGCTGCCTCAGTGTATTGGGTTCACATGGCAAGGTTCTGGTAGCAGGGGGGCTGCAGTGGTAGCCCCTGTGAGAAGAATCCAGCAGCTGCCCCATGTTAGATAAGGGCCAGTTTCAGCTGGCTCCAAAGGGGCCCACCGCTGCCCAGAGCCAAGCCATGAGCAATGCAGTTCAAATCTCTATGACAGCACACCCAAGAAAATGAAACAAACAAACAAACTGCTGCACAACAGCAGCTGGGAGAGTGAGGAGTGAGAAACCTCCCTGCAGACACCAAGGTCAGTGCAGAGGTGCTCCAGGTGCCGGAGCCGAAGCCCCCCGCGGCCCACAGCGAGGCCCCTGGTGGGGAAGGCAGACCCCCGCAGCCCATCGTGTACCGCAGCGGAGCAGATCTCCATGCTGCAGCCCATTCAGGGGCAGCCCAGGAAGGTCGGCACCCCACGAGAGGGACCCCACACCAGAGCAGCTCCCAAAGAGCCCACAACTTTGTTTCTCACAGTATGGTCTGTACTACTGTATGGCCTGGGTCCATATATCTTTATCTCCCTCCTGGTGGAGGCAGGGCACAACTACATCCCTCCCACCAGCCAAATTACATGTTCTGGCAAGCCCCGGGTGCTTACTGCTGTTTGAACTTGGTGTTTCCCACAAATAGGTGCCTACTGGTAGGACACTGGATCTATTCTTCCAGCACGCTTGTGCATTCAAGGAATTGGTGAACAATATCTGGGTTTCACACCCAATGCTGGGATATGGGAGTTAGAAACAAAATCCTGGACCCATATTTGAAAAAATGTGTTAGGGTGTCCACGCAGGAGCCCAGGTACCCTCCTTCAGTGCCTAGTTAGCCAGGCATTCGATCCTAATACAAATGCCGGCCCCCTCTTATCAATAAACCTGTTTGGGATTTTAACTTCACCACTGCTATCTTGCTGATCACGTTAACTCCTCACCCGCTGGCAGAGACAGCTACGCTGATTTTCAGGGACACCCACAGAACAGAGAAAATTCCTGCAAAACAAAAAGCTCCTGTACCAGTACACTGTCAAGTCAGCCTGACCCAGCGCTATCACTTTCTGTCAGTCTCAAGTGTTGTTCTCAGCTGGCGACCCACGGCCCGTGACATGGAAACGTTCAGTTCTTGCCTGTGCTGTCATTCACATGGCTCGCCACACTCAGCCCGTCCGGGCTGAACTCCTTGCCAAAGAGAGGCCGTGATATTACTGCATCGGAGATGCACCAGGAAATGGAGGATTTTACTACGTAGTCCTACAAAACATAGAAGAGTGATATCATAGCTTTCACAGATGAGGATTCATCTGGAAGGAATCACTATCGACTCCAGAGACAGAAATAATATCCAGACATTGAGTTTTGAGGAACCTTTTAAAGCAATGAACCCCAGCATTTACTGCAGCATGAACACCACCACCAAGTAATCCACCTGCTGCAGGCAACACTCTGCCTTGCTGTCACTCATCCTTAGTTTTATATTTTTATTTTTCCATGCCCATGAGCATCGGAAAGTCCTGTCTGCAAGCCTTAAGCTGAGACCCACTGATTTAAGGATCGTTTCACCTGTGGCTCCTTTTTGTAAAAAAAGGGTGTTTCAGTTCCTGTTCTATATGGCCTTGTTTGTGATAGACAATACAGACTTATTTTATCAGTCCCTGGTGCTGTCTTCTAACAGTGTAAATGCTTCCTTTCTCCCAGAAAATCTTCCCTGACTGGTCAAAATCCAAAGACTGGTCAAATCCAAAGACTGGTCAAAATACAGTATTGTCTGAAAAATGTAGTGACTGTATGACACAATGTCCTCCGTCACCGCTGAGCCATTCGGGAAGATTAAAATTGTTCAAGAAAATGTTGATGAGATACCTTGGTAATTCTAGGTCAAGACCAGGTGCACTACATGCAACTCACTCAATATTCAGAGGTGAGTGAATGACCCTTTCAGAAGTTGTTTCATTACCATTCCTCTCATGGCACTTCTCAGCCACAGTCACTGGTGATGTTTCCAGAATGCCCCACAGCTCTTTCACAAACCAGCCCAGAGACCTATGAATGCTGTCTTTGGACCTTTGCTACTTGGACCTTTCTTTCTCTGCTGTCACCAGCTACCTCAGAGCCTAAGAGCTCTATAAACACCATGGCTTTGCCCAGAGCCAGCTACAAGGTGCCAGAAGATACCCACACCACCAGCTCCTAGGTTTTCTTTTATTCAGTCCTGGCAAACTCCCCCATTCTCATGCTTCACCAACAGATGCTACTGACACAGCTTGCAGTGCTTTCCACCATGTCCTGGGCCTGATTTTGTTCAGTGTAGAGCTGCAGCTGCCCTCCTTGATGATTTTGGCTGCTATGCCCCCTACTAGTGTGAGAAACAGAGTTCCTGCTGCACTTGTCCTCTTCTCCTCCTACACTTAGCATGCCTAAAACTTACACAAGCAATTACAGCACAGCAAATAAGGGCACAGGCACCGAAGCAAACTTTTTTCATACCAAATATCAGGCAGTAAAATAAAACTGTGAGGTAGTGTAACAAGTCTCTCCCAGTAAGTCAACACATCAACACTCAGATAATGCATTAAGGGTTATAAATTACCTTGAAATAAGGAAATTGTAGGCCTGTTACATCTTCTGAGTCCTTTACCACACAATGTTCTTTTTTATTATTATTATTATTTTATTTTATTTTTCTGCAGACACCAGATTTTCATCAGAACATTAGTCTTGGTGAAAAGGTATTTCTGACCTTGCATGACATGGATCAGTCACATCGTATCACCAGCATAACACCACCTGAAAACAATACAGGAGGCTATCAGGAGGTGCATGAACTGCTCGCTTTGCATTCATTATTAAGCAGTAGATAATAAGCACAGGTACTGGGGTCAACCCATTCTACCTTCCTTTCCCACATATCCAGAAACTTTCAAGTTCTGTATAACTTGTCATTACCAGAAACTATAACTGGGGGCTGTTATCTTTAGACAGCCAACCCTTACGAAGTAGAACAGTGACAATGAAAGAAACCTAACATTTATAGGTGGAGACAGCGGAACAGTTCCTTCAGTTTTCTTGAGTGAGAATTGGCTTCAGCCACAAACACACCTTGTTATCTTCCAAGTTTTATGAAGCTGTTCTGTAGAACTCAACAAGTGACAGTCACAGTCACACAGCTATTATATGCTATTACAAGCACGACTGAGATACTCATTAATGCTCAAAGTGATAACCCACCTCTCATCTCAAGATTTTCCTGAAAAGCTGAAGGCTGAACACTGAGACTTGTAAATACACACGGAACTATAACGGCTGAGCTAAAGGAAATGTCTCAAGACATGTTAAATTTGAAGTGCTTTTATTATAGAAATTCAATATCGAAATGAACATTTCTCATTGAAAAGCATTGCTGTTTCTCTACAAGTAATTTTTCTCCCACCAGTAATCTCAAGGAATTAGATTTAGAACTGAAAGTAAAACAAACCAATCAAAAAAAAAAAATCAAGCTTCTTTTTATCGGCCTTCAATTATGTAAGAAAATGCCACAGTATTATTATATTTTTTTCATGTAGGGTGCTTCTTGAAGAACTGAGGGATGCTGACATCTGAGAGATGAACTGTTATCCTGTTTCAAGACTGGGAAATCATTGGATCACATCTGGCTATTTTTATGAAATTTATGATGGAAATCAGGATTGAATGGGAGCTATTTCACATTTCTGTATGTCTTGGGAACTTCAACTTTAAAATTTTCTGTCCTTTACAAGACCGAAGAATGTGCTGCATGGGATTGTTCAGCCTGGAGAAGAGGAGGCTCAGGGGCGACCTCACTGCTCTCTAGAGGTACCTTAAAGGAGGCTGTAGCGAGGTGGGGGTTGGTCTGTTCTCCTATGTGCCTGGTGACAGGACGAGGGGGAATGGGCGAAAGTTGCGCCAGGGGAGGTTTAGGTTGGATATTGGGAAGAACTTCTTTACGGAAAGGGTTGTTAGGCATTGGAATTGGCTGCCCGGGGAAGTGGTTGAGTCACCATCCCTGGAGGTCTTTAAAAGCCGTTTAGATGTACAGCTTAGTGATGTGGTTTAGTGGAGGACTTGTTGGTGTTAGGTCAGAGGTTGGACTCAGTGATCTTGGAGGTCTCTTCCAACCTAGATGATTCTGTGATTGTTTGAAGGGGCAATATCACACCGACATTTCCAGCCAAAGGGAGCCGCCATACACCACTCTATCTTCTTCACCTAGTAATGTCCCAAGAACTTTATTCCCACTGATGTCTGCTTTCTCTACTACATTTATTCATAAGGCCAGCCTGGCCCTGCCCATCCAAACTACTCCTACATTTACCTCTATTAGCGACGAAAACGCCACTCCGCTCCTCCCTCCCGCCCCGCCCAACGGCCCCAACGCCCCGGGGCGGCCGTTGAGGGGCGGCCATTAGGGGGCGGCCCCGCCCTCGGCGCAGGGGGGGGGGTGGTGTCGGCTCGCAGCCCGCCCGCCGCCATTTTGGCCGCGGTCGCGTCGCTTCCGCTGCCGCCCAGTAAACAGGGAAAGAGGGAGGGGAGCGGCGGGACGGGGCGGCCAGACACACAGATAAACGGACAGACAGACGGACGGCGGCGGCTGCCGTGGAGGGGCTCATGTGGCCGCAGCGGAGGCGCCAGCGCGGCCCGTGTCCCGGTTGAGGCGAGGCGCAGCGGGGAGCCGCAAGGTGAGGGGGCTCGGGGTGGGAAGGGAGAGGTGGGGGGCGGCGGAGTCCTCGTGCTCCTCGTCGTAACCCTGATAAATACCGGTAATGCTCCCTTGGTTCCGCCTCGAGTGAGTGTTCGCAGCAGTTTGGGGTGGGGGTGTGTGGGGCTCGCCCCCTCTTTCGCACCGTGTCCCCGCTCCTCCGGTTGTTTCTAGAACAGCCTTACTCCAGGTGTAAACAACGCGGGGAGCTCCGCTAGGCTGCTCCATAATAAAGCGTGACCAGCAGGGTATAAACAGTCGTGCGCTGCCCACACCCCTTTTTATTATTTTATTTTTAGCTGGCATCGTGTGCTTACTCGGCGCTATAAACAACGTTCAGCGTGTGCAGTGTTCCTCCTCCCAGCCGGTGACTGAGCTACGTGGTCATGGCTGAGCAGGACCATACCACAAACGAGATATATAGCTCCCGTTGTGCCCAGCTCGGAACCAAGATGTTATTCTAGGCTGAGAAATTAATTTGGGAAATCTTAACAAGTCGGGCTCCGTGGTATCACACCTCTTTTTATCCTGGTAGAGTTGGGTGGTTTCTTTCCTTCTGTCTTTTGTTTTGTTGCTGTTTTGTTTTCCCTTCTGTCAGTGTCTTAGGTCTTTTAAAGCAAACTTAGTTACAGCAGTGATTTTGAAGAACAGGTCGGTGGTATGTCCTGAGTATGCTGGACGGAATTAAAAGGAAGAGTGATGGTTCAAACACTGAAGGAAGTGTTAAACAATCATTGTTTGAAAAATACATCTGCTGATAATTAGTACTAAGTAATTAGTATACATTAATATGCTCATATGGAATCTTGCATCAGTGTCTTCCTTACTGAAGTTATTTCTGGTGGCCTTGGATTCAAAATGGTTAAATATCTGGACTATCAGGCACACAAACAAAAGAGAACTTAACTGCCCAGCTTCATTTGCCCGTTCTTAATCAAACTTGCAGAAGGGTTTACTCCTTTAATCGTTTTGGTCTTTTTAGAGATCACTTTTTATGGCTCTGTTAATTTCTGTAGGGAAATGTGCATTCTTTCAATTCTGCATTTGTTCTACTATTAGGCATGCTAAGAGGTTGAAACCAATTACGTTTTTAAAAATCTGTTCCAGTACTTTACTGAAACAAGAGAAAGACAAAACAGTCATCTAAGGCTTAAGATCGTTGTTTTTACTCTCTTAGCTTAGACTTTGATTTTTGAGAAAGTTCCACATAGGACTACTTTTCAAAAATCACGATCCTCTCCTTTTCAATTTCAGAAGCATCCAAGATGTCAGTAACAAAAAAAAGTTCTCTGGAAATGCCTTTTTCCATCCACTACTTTTTAATGACATCTTATTTTCTTGGAAGTTTGTGACCTAAAGACCATCATCAGTACAGTTCTAGTGATGATTTTTTTGTCTGTAAAAACTTAAGATAACACCCTGCAACTTCACAAGTGGATTTTGATGTGTGACCACTGTATATTAATTACTTAGAACTCATCAAAGTTGGTCAGTGAGCTCCAAGGTGCAACTTGTAAGTTGGCTGTTGATGACCTGGTCCAGTTCTATCAGTCATGTCTCAGAGGTTCTCTCCAGCTGAAAAAAATCGCAGTTCTGTCAGTAGTGGTGAGTTCCTTGTCATTTCGTCTAGAAAACTGCCAGATCTCCTGCTTGTGTCTTTGAAGAGGTTACTTAGTAAACGGATTGTGAATGCAAATCAACTGTATTCTGTGTGCACAATAGTCCCTAAATGTGATAGGGGAGAAAATCCAGAGTTTGACCCCTGAAGCTGTGATGAAATAGCATGCGAACTAGAAAAATCGTGCACTTACATTAGCTTATTAGCAAAAGATGAGGCAGGGTCTCTGTAAAACAAGACTTGGAGAGCTAAGTCTAACTTCACCACACGTAGTTTTTACAGACAAACAAGAAATGGATTGGAAATCAAATATCAGGCATGTGCCATCTCAATTTTGGCAAGTGAGCAACTTGCATATGGTAATTACTCATTAGAAGCTAGTTGTTTTGAATACGTTTAATGTAGAGTTTAAAAGAATATTTCAGTTCAGACTAGCTTATTGCAGATAAATGCTAAGCATAGTGCAAAAATGTTATTGTAAACATATGTGTGACAGGTCCCCAGTGGATTTGCTAAACTAATTAGCAAAAGGATTAGGTACTTGTTTTGACTATTCAGCTTTCACAGTTGCAAAGTCCACTTCCTTCATCTTTGTTAGATGCAGGTGATTAAAAGTGACTGCATCCAGTTTTATTGCTTTCCCATCTGTGCAGTGAAGATAGCAGCTCAGCCATGGAACTCTCTCTCAGGTGGAAAACTCGTTTCGCCATTGCAGTCATAGTTTGTGTAGGTTTATAGTCGTGAGCTGGGGATCACAGTAAGTAGTTCTCAGGAACTAAGAAAAGGTTTTCTTGCTCTTATGATGGTGAAATATTATGATTGTCTGCAGTGCTAGTGGGATGAAAGAATCAAGAGAGAAATTGTGTTCATCAGCCTTTCATGACAGTATATTCAGGTTTGATTACAGCGTTTTATAAATAGTCACAGACCCCAACTGATAGCTCGCTATTGTCATGTGAGTAGGAGGTATGATTAAAGTGTCTTCAAAGACAGATGAAGAGATGTTGGCTTTGAGAAAATAAGCTGTGATGCATTGGATGATAAAACAGTATGATTTTTTGTATGGGTATCTAGGGTATTGCATTTCGTGTTAAAAAGACCTCTTAAGCTTTTACTTGGTTGTAGTACATAGCAGGGAAAGTTAATTGTCCAGACGCCAAGTGAACTGGACAAGTGTCGTGGTTGTGGCTGGCATAAAACTTATTTTCTTCACAGTGGCTGGTATGGTGCTGTGTTTTGGATTTAGGAGAAAACTAACACTGGTAACACACTGATGTTTTAGCTGTTGCAGAGCAGTACTTACACAGAGCCAAGGACTGTTCAGCTTCTCTCTGCCCTGCAAGCGAGGAGGCTGGGGGTGCACGAGGAGCTGGGAGGGGACAGACCGAGGACAGCTGGCCCAGGCTGGCCAAAGGGATGTCCCATACCGTAGGACATCATGTGGAACAATAAAACTTGGGGAGCTAGGTAGGGGAGCTGCTCAGGGATGAACTGGGCATCAGTTGGCTGGTGGTGAGCCATTTGTCTTGCGCATCACTTGTGTGCTATTACCCCCCCCCCCCCCCTTCTTTCTTACTAAACTGTCCTTATCTCATTGCATTAGTTATCAGACTTCTTTTTTCTCCAATTTCGCCTCCCCACCATCCTGCTGTACGGTTAGCTGCCTGCAGGCTTAAACTGCAAGAACATGTAATAGCGTTGTACCTGTAATTGCACTTGAACACTAAACAAAAATGATTTCACTGTGTGTGAAGTGCATATTTATGGTCCAGAAATCATGGCAGGGTTGGAGGTGATTATACATATCAAGCCTACTCTGCCACCCCGGTTGTCTTAGCTTTTTAGGGACTTGAATTGAGTGTATAGTAGTTTAGTTTGAAGTCTCATTCATAGGCCTTAAGGATGTGGTGTGCATCACATTCAGGCTTTTAAAAATAAATGTGTGGATGCAAGTTCAGTTTTAAGCTGGCGTGTACAAAAGAACACACTTTGATCAACACCTGATGCTAAATTTGAAATGTGCATAGTGGTGTTTTTCATATTAAATATGTAAAGTTACACATAATTTGTTCAAATGAGACCGTTAGGGAAGAAGTATATGCTACTGGGAATGAGGTAACCTTTTGCCTCAGTTTTGCTTAGTTTAATATGATTTTGAAGAAAGTTTGACTCTTCTGTAATCTTTCTTTTTTTTTTTTGTGGGTTGGACCTTCCAGATTGTTTATCGGAAATCTTTCACAATCCCTATTTACTAATCGGCTGGAAAAACTAAAGCACACATGTTCTTGATGAAATATGTTTTTTAAGGATATTGATTTAAAACAAACATACCGAAGTAACCTCTTTGCTTTTAAAAAAGAAAGTTATTTCTGTCTGGGAATAAAAATTAACTGGCCAGATGCAATAGCTCCTAACATGTATACATTCTTCCTTGTCTTTTTTCTACTTTTTTGCCTGTCTTTTGCTTTCTACAATTTCAAATGTTGTTATTTCTGGTATATAGGAGTAGCTGAGCACTATGAATAATAACTGTTCACAGAATAGTTTGGAAGAATGTCTTTCCATTAGTGGGAAAGTGAGGTGATAATCAACCAAAATGGTGAAACAAATTAGGTTCAAAGTGTTCTCAAACACAAAAGCAAAACATTGAAAAGACAGTGGCTATTGTAAATGTGTTGGTGGTGTTAGTGACTAGGAAAGTAATGTTAAATTCACCTATCTAGGTGGTAGTATGATTTTTAGACATGCATTTCAAGCTCATTGCTACTTGTTTTTTTTTTTCATGCAAAATCATGGTTACAGAAAAGGTGCATCTTCACCTCCGCAATTTTCTATAAATACCGTTCTTTTGAGCTGTCTTACACTTAGAAAACTTACAGAAATTTTCTTGTTCTTGCAGAATGAAACGAGGGAGGAAAACTGATGAGGCCAACAACAGTTCATCTGAAGAGACGAGTGAGAAAGAATCCAAGAGACACAAGATTGCAGATGAGAAAGCCATAGTCGCGCAGAGTCCTGACTGGGGTAACCTGCTCCAAGACATTATCCTGCAGGTATTCCAGTACCTGCCCCTTCTGGACCGTGCTCATGCATCGCAGGTCTGCCGAAGCTGGAACCAAGTGTTTCACATGCCTGATCTCTGGAGGTGTTTTGAGTTTGAACTGAATCAACCAGCCACGTCTTACCTGAGGGCTACGCATCCTGAACTAATCAAGCAAATAATAAAGAGGCATTCCAATCACTTGCAGTATGTAAGCTTCAAGGTAGTGTATTTTATAGGCTCCTTTAATACATTTCTAAAAATGCGTTAAACTGTTTTTTTCATTTTATTAGGAATGTTTCAAGGAAATATAATCAAAACAGTTCTGATGATTCATCTAGATCAATATCAAAGCATGAGGAGTACGCTGTTAATATCAGTAATTGAAATACTGATGTTGGCAAATGATAATTGACAAAATCAAAACATTTTGACACTGAAAGTTAAAGAGCATCACTAAATGTTAGGAAAGGCTTATGACGTGATCTTTGTGATTAGGATCGTCAGTTAAGAGGGAATATGGCAGTTCTCAGCCTGGAAGACCTGGTGCTCAGGCCCAGTATGCTGAAGAAATGGGTTCTCCAAATGGGTATAGACACATCTTCTAATTCATTATTTATTTGAATGTATTTTGGGGAACCAAACTTACAGTAGCAATTCTGAGCATGCCTTTTGAAAATAAAAAGAAATGGTTTGTGCAGCAGGGTGGACGTGCTATTTACTTGTTTCTCAGATCTGGCAGGTTTAATGTAGAAAGCATCAGTGTGGGTGGGTAGCTGAGGTACCTCTGCTGGATCATACGCATTGCAACGGCTTGATTTGATACTGGATGTAGACTGGTTATCCTAAGGTTTGCAGGTGTTCCTGTCTCTTTAGCCTCTGTTCAAAGTGAAAATGAACATTCGTCAGGCATAGATCGATTGCTGAGAAGGTAGCGTGGCATGTTGTAGATTAAAGTTGATGTCTTGATCATGCTTTTTACTGTTCCAGAGGCCTACAAAGCTGTCATGACTACTGTACTTAGGAGGGTATTCTGAAAGTGCATCTGAGAGTTGGGAAAGTGCCACTGGAGGCACATTAAGTGATTCAGTTGTGTAGCAAAATGATAATTAAGTGGTGTTTTTTTTCCAGGGTATCCATTTCATATCTGTTGTGGTGTTAACGCTGAAGGTGTAGCTGTGTATGTTCAAATGATAATGTACTTAATTCTCCATCAGCTCTGTTACGAGCTGAGTCACCATAATGGAAGCATCGTTTTCACACAGGGAAGGGTTTATAGAATTCCCACATTCTGATAGGAAATACAGGGATGGGTTTTGGAGCCAAAAGAACGTTCACCTTTTTATTACTTGATGTTGACCGAATACTTTGGAACAGACTGCTCAGCTGACCCTTCACCATGCTAAGTTTTAGCAGAGGATTTAGGAGCGCAGTAAATTGATGGCAAACTATCTTGGATTTTTGATACTTGATTTTTTTCCTTTCAGGGGAAAAAATAAAAAAGGACATTGGTGAAATCTCAGTGAGATTTTCTTCAACCATCACATTACAAAAGATAAAAAACATTAAAGTTTCATAACAGTTTTGATGCAGTATTTCTGAATCAATACATTTATTTTTGTTAAGGTGGACAGTAGCAAGGAATCTGCAGAAGCAGCTTGTGATATTTTATCACAGCTTGTGAACTGCTCTTTGAAAACACTTGGACTAATTTCAACAGCCCGGCCAAGCTTCATGGATTTACCAAAGGTATTTTAATGTATTTTTCTATGTAAAATATTGCAGTGGTTTGTATAGTTTTGTTGTAACTTAATGAAAAGTTTTGTTGTAAGAATATGAATCTTTGGCAAGAATATTTGGCAAAGAAAAATTAGTATTATTGGGCTCTATTAAAAAAAAAAACACAACTGAGATATTCTACTAAGATGGGTATCTGAAGATTCCCTTGCTCTCTGTTTCTTGTGAGAACTTAGTCCTGATTTTATTTTTCAAAGTATTCGTGCCTTTTGGCATCGATGTAATACCGGGTAATGTGTTGCAAATCAGGAGGCTAGAGGCCTTACGTCTGTAAAAGTGGTCGAGTTTCATCACTGTGGGAATTAGTCTTTGATTTCTCTTTAGAAAGTGGTATGATTGTGACTTTTCAGTGCTTTATGTCACAATGAAGTGTTGGATTCTTAGCTGAAGTGCACAGCATTTCTGGAGTCTTTTGTCAGATTTCTACCAAACATGTCTACCAAAAATAAGATTGCATTAGAAGGCTTCTGATCTAAAAGAAGAACCTTTTGTATGTACTTCTGAGCAGCAATTCCTGCTAGTGAAATAGAAACGTACTATTGTGGAGGAGGAGGAGAGTGGTTGTGGCAGCCTGGGCAGCTTGTTACATGCAAGAAGATCTTGGATGTCTGTCAGCCTCAATTCTAGAATCCAGTCGACACGTATGTGAAGAAGCAGTTAGAGCTAAGCTTTTAGCTGGATCACAGTGATGTCATTGCTGATGGCAACAAGGACAAGGAAGAGGTAGGGACAACCTCAGGAAAGGAAGTAGGATATAGGGTTTAAGCAAGGTTAACTACAGAAGGATTATCAATTATTATCCTTGGCAGTGATCACAGCCACGTCATGTATGTACCTTAAATATGTATTTTTAATCCTTAATTTTCAAAGAGGCTTTCGAGTTCTCTTTTTTTTTTCTAGGTTTTTTTCCCTTTTTCAGTGTGCTTTGAGATGTGACCATAAGAAAACCTAAACATTAGTGGGAAGAATTCACAGGCTTAACATGTTCGTTAATGATACTTTGTTTAGCTCTTGTATGTTTTGTTGTTTCTTAATCTGAATGCTGCTTTAGCTTGTCTGTGCATTTTTCACTGGAAGGATGTATTGTGGTCCTATTCAGCTTGCTGAATAAATACTTGTAGTCATTCATGCTATGGTCTTTTGCAGCTTTGATTCTTTTAAAATACAGACTTTCTTCTTCCTAATAAGTTCACATGTGGCCTTTTAAGAATGTGTTCAAAATAAGTCTAAATCAACTTGGCATAATTTGCCTTTTGATATTTACCACTCCAATAATTCTGTCACTGGCAAATGTTGCCAGCAATGATTCTTTTTTATTTGCCTTGACTACTAATGAAGCTAGAATAGATTTGGACCAAGAATAAGTTCCTCTGGGAAGTCGTTGTTAAGAGGCCCATTGGTTGAGAAGCAGCCAAAGATGAATGGATCTAAAAAATAGTTAACACTATGTAATCTTTTATCAGATTGTGTAGAAAGTCTTAACTACTTGGCATATTATCATCATTGGCACTCTTCTCATTTCAAATAATGTAATGTCTGGTGAATATCTGTAAATGACATTTAGCACTGTTTTGCCTTATCTTTTCCCTAAGCACATTCTACATGCATCTTCTAAAGAGTCTGTAATATCAGAATCTCAGGACTGTACTGTGGGCTGCATATATGGCAATATTCAAAAGACACAAAATCATGAGCTTTACATTTTGGCATACTGTGTGTCTTCTGTTAATTCTTCAAACTACAATTTTAGGCACCTGTCCTTTACAAACATGTTTGATTTTCCTTTAACCTTCTATTTAATGACATTCTTAGTAGAGGGAGTTGCGTTCTAAATACGGAGGATAAAACACAATACCAGCACTCTTTGAATATAAAGTAAAAATATTAATAAAGCACCCTTTCCTCTCAGTATGTTATATGTATAATCAGTGTTGTCAGTGCACGTGGGAGTGGTATGTAAAGCCAAAATACTGAATGCTTCTGATTTGAACATTGTTTGCATTTGTGAACTGACTTGGCCAGTTTATGTTAATTTGAAAATATTAATTCCTGCTCTAAATCTAATTGTTTCTGAGCTTTAGCAAAAAGCTCAAACATATCACATAAAAGCAAATACTGTTGCCAAGCCTTTTCTCACATAACTGTATTCAGGATTGTGCATATGGCTCAGTGGCACAGTGTTGAAATCAAAGTAAAAGGTAATTATATGGGATGCTTAGTGTAGTGCATAGAGGAAGTACTTTCTTGTAAATCTTGTAAGAAATCATGATTACAGGCTAGTTACTCAATTCCTTCGTATCAGTGATGACTTCTGTGAATACTGTCCTATCCGTTCCTTAATCTATGTTTTTCAAGGCATTCTGGGCTCTCTGTCTTTACTGGTGAGTTTTGGTCATTACGCAAAGGTGCTCAGGAGCAACCTTCAATGTTGGACCCATATTATTTATGCTGCTTAACTGGCAATTAATTGATTACCTGTTTCCTGGCTCTTGACCACCACAATTGGCTTTCTAAGACAGTAATTCCAACCCTAAGTACTCTGTGTGGGTGGCAGTCAGGCAGTAGTGCTATTTGGCTTTGGGCACTTCCGAATAGTGTGGTCTTGCCACACTTGGCTGTTTGCATCTCACTGGGGCAGCATACCTCACCACAGGAGACTTTCTGCTCTAGAAGATGCTACTTTAAAAATGTGACTTGCAAATTTTCCTTAAAATGAGAGCTGCTGAGCTCTCTATTTGCTTGTGGCCTTCCTATAGCTCTGAGTTCATGCAGGGGGTTGTTCTGGGTCAGGTTGTCAGTTTGTTTAATGTTAGACGTTCTTGTCAAATACTTGGCCTGATAGCAAAAATTATTATACTTAGTAGACATTTTTGAGTAAAACAATTTTTGATTAAAGTGATATCAGATTAATAGAAGGCTCTTTCAGCAAATGCTGTGAATAAGTAAAAGAAAACTAGGATGACAGCATAAAGCCATTGAGGTTTTTTTCAGATACCAATTTCATTTAAACTTTTTTTTCCAGTCTCACTTTATTTCTGCACTGACCGTGGTGTTTGTAAACTCCAAATCACTCTCTTCGCTTAAGATTGATGACACGCCAGTAGATGATCCATCTCTCAAAGTGCTAGTGGCTAACAACAGTGACACGCTCAAGCTGCTGAAAATGAGCAGTTGTCCTCATGTTTCTCCAGCTGGTAAGCTACTGTATTTTGTTTTCTAAAGTGTACACGTTCAATTCTGTCTGAAAACTGGTAAACTGCTGAAAAAAAGGCATGGGGTGACAGTGAGGTTGAATGTGGTATCTACAGCAACTGTTACTAACTAGAATATTAGCTGATTGTCAATCCATCAACCCCACTGCTTTTCTCTGTGGGAGTCTTGCAGATTGACTGCTGAGCTAATAATAAAGCAGTGCGTGCTCTGGACAAGCACATAACCTCTTGCAGAGGTTCAAAGAGCACGTATTGACTTGCTAGTGCATTATTTCTGCAGTGAGTATTTAAGTATTCCAGTATAATTAAGACTTTCCAGGCTGAGTTCCTTTTCACCGGTTAGTTATGTACTGGTTCTGAGTGCTGAAATGCCATGGATTATGAAGATGGTGGCAGTCATTCTGGAAGAAAACAGCTTAATCTTTTGCTGGAGAGCAAGTGCAGGCAGCATCAAAGAAGGGAAGATTTGTTTGAGCTGTACAGAACTTCTGCCATTACCAATTACGCTTAATTAGCACTGTAAGTGTGTAGCGAGAATTAAATTAGCTTGTATCAGAATGAAAATGTTGAAGTTCATTGTTGAATGTCATATTTTGTTGAAGTTAATAGAATTAATGTTTGTGGAAGGTTTATGCAATGCACAGCAAGCGTAAGATTGCTGTCACAGCCCATCAACTTCACACTTCTGGTTTTTGCTGAGAAATGGAAGAGGAATCATAAATAAGATGCCAACAACTTCATTAAATTCCTCCTCTGAGGATAGGTAGAAACTATGGTTACCATCGTTTGCTTCTTGCCAGCGTACTGTAACTGTAAATATTACATGTAAAATGTACCAGCAGGACCCCTAGTATGGGGACAATGATACTGTAGAAAGGTCACAGCGTTGTAATGATAACAAACAAAACACAAACTTAATACTTTTGCCAGGTGTAGCTTGCAGACCAAAGCTTGTGTCTGGTTTTGTAAAAAGTCCTGAGGATGCAGGTTGTTTTGCAGCAGGCTTGTCCAGCGGAGTGTTTACTAGCTTGTTAACTGGAATGTTATTTCCTTCAGAGCTTTGTAGTTATCTATAAGGGGTTGTTTAAATTAGCTTGAGTGACTGTCTTTTCCTGACTTAAAACATAATTTGAGAATCTCTCTGTGCCTGAGGAGTACAGGAGCTGTAACAATGTCTAGCAAGAAGAAGAGGATCCAGCAGTAATTTGTAGCTACGTGTGGGATGTCATTCCCTTGAACTTGGATCCAAGAACAGCCTGGTCATGTCAGCTGTACTAGACTGCACTAGTTTGTGGCTAAGGCTTGCGAGAAGGCTTTATGGAACAAGGGAATGTATAATTTGGGAGAGGATATGGGTCTGCAGAGTTGCTGGACTGGTATATGCTGTTTGATCTGTACTCTGCATTGAAGGAGCAATGGGAAGAAATGGCGGTGCCTGCTTAAGGAACAAGGAACACAACTGTTGTCGTTCCCTGATTTGGAGTGAACAGAATGGGATCAGATGTGCATGTGACAGAACTGGAGTGCTAAGCAAATGGCAGAAGAATTTGATTGCTTAATCTAGGTTTGGGTGTGCCTTGAGATAGAGAGAAAAAAGTAGAACAAAAGAAAGGAGCTGGTATGTGGGTAGTTGGCTTCTTAGTGAGCAGACTGCAAAAATGAGACTCTTGAAAGTGAGAAACTCTGAGCATTGAGACTTACCTGTATTTTTTTCTTATGGGAATGTTGTAATTACCAGGCTGCTATAAATTGTGGAACAACTATAATTGAACCAAAAGGGTCACGAGTTATGTGAAAGCAGTTACTTGTAGATGCGCTTTAAATGTATAACGTGCCTTCAGATTGCGGTTTCAGGGTGAGGGGGAGATGTTTGGTACTAGACTAGCTCATAAGAATGTTATTAGTGAAGGACAGAGGAGAGCAATGCAAGTAGTGCAAAGAGAGACCCCACTACTGCTGGGGTAAAGGAAAAAGATTGATTTCAAGCTGCGAATCACTTCCAAAAAATGCTCTGAATAATCCCTAGCTTCCTGTACAAAAACAGGACAGCATGTTTGGGTTTGGTCTAGAGTGTGTAGTGGCAGTGATGCATTTCTAATCTTTTGTCAGCATACCCAGAATTTCTTCTCCTTGCTGTTTCCAACCTGAACTTCAGCTTGCCTGTAGGACTGCAACAATACCTTGTAAAAATTATTTCTAAATAATTGTTATTTTTAAATCCACATCTATCTGGTGCTATTTATTACTTGAAATACTGCACGTTGCAGTATAGTGGGAATCGAAAGTATTTCTGTAAAGGCTGTGACTCTTTCCAGCTTGAGGGGTGGTAGAGTTGTATCTCTGAATGAAGAGCAGGAGAGAAGAATGGATGCAGTGGCCACATCAGCAGTGTGGTGCACAGCAGAGGGTTTTTGATGCAAATCTGTGCAGTATGCTATCAAAGCAGTTTACCTCTTGGTGGCATGAAGGTTGAGGCAGTGCTTAGGGATGTTGTGGGAATGTCGCACTTGCAGCACGGGCTCGAGGCAGGCCCTCCAGCTGGCTAACCATCTACACAGTGCCCTGCGTGTGGAACTGACAGTGAAGGCAGATCTCATAGCCTGCACGTGATGTGGGTGTGCAATCCTAGACCATAAAGGATCACAGCGAGCTGAACCCCACTTCTTCCTTTTTTGGATTGCACTAGTCAATAACATACCTTTAAAGTTAACAGATGACTTTACGAAGGTTGTAAGAGGGGTGAGTTTATGCTAAATCTGTAGGAAGTCGTTTCCTGAAACTAGTGATGAGAGGAGGCTTGTGAATCCTGCTACTTGAAATAATTCAAACAGCTTCAATAAACCAGCCTATTAGAAAGCAGCATGCCTGAGTATGCTTACATACCACAACTGTTTTTACAGGAAAGAGTTGCAATAAGAGTTGAATTAAAATTCTGTTTACTTAATTTTTATTCATCTATCAATCTTTTTATGTTTGAAATGACAGTACTTGATGCACTTGGAGAAACTCTTGCAAATTCTCAGGTGGAAAATACCTACTTTTTTATTTATTCATTCAATATTTTTACAAATTTCTTTTTTTAGGCTCAATATA
Source organism: Anser anser (assembly GCF_964211835.1). Classification (NCBI taxonomy): domain Eukaryota; kingdom Metazoa; phylum Chordata; class Aves; order Anseriformes; family Anatidae; genus Anser; species Anser anser. The sequence goes on from NC_139720.1 coordinate 167,154,016, forward strand.
GGCTTCTTGAATTTAATAACCACATCTTACTATAAAAAGACAGTTATTTTTCTTCCTATTGCTTCAGAGCCATAGTTGGTTGAGCTCAGGTTTTTCAGTTCTATGTTAGATGTGTTCTCACTTCTGTTAATGAAAATACCATATCCTGAATTTCATCCTGTTGTCTGGGCCATGTGAAATGCAAATGCAGAGGTCTGTGCACTTCTTGTATCTGCAAATAGGATGAATGGAAACTTTATAGGCTGCATTAAACCCTTCTTGTTAATGTCTGTTTCTTCCATGGGCAGTGAGTTGGATTGATTCATTAGAGGGAGAGAGTTTGAAAAAACATTGTTTAGGAATTACTGCTCCCGGTTTCTAGTGTTTTTCCCTCTTGTGCTGTAGCTTTTCCAAATTCCAAGATGTAGAGTTTATCAGTGTTTGTTCCTTCTAGCAGCAATGATTTCTCTATTTAATTAAAAGCAAACATCCATTTGAAGTTTGCATTCCTCAGGTGACAATTTCATTCTTGGCTGCTCAGTCAGCTACAGGCATAGACAGCAGTAGTCCCAGAGCAGGCTATGGAAGTAACTCTATGAATAAGCCCCTTTACAAGAATGAATTTGTATATATATGTGGATTTATGACAGGGCAGAATGGAGTATGCTGTTTATATTTGTCATGCACAAAAATCAAATCCCACAGGAAGGTATACAATGTGTAGCGTATGTCTTTCTTTCCCTGACAAAGAAGTTACAACACTCACGTGAGAAAAGATTTGTCTTCTGGTTGTTCAGTATGATTCTATTTTGATACTATGTCTTGATTGCATGTTGAAATACCTACTCTTTGCACCTTCCTGACGCATAGCAACAAACTAATTCTTATGTTCCTTGTTTGTTTTTTAGTATATTTACCTGCATAACGATGTTCTGTTTTGCCAGGTATCCTGTGTGTGGCTGACCAGTGCCATGGTTTACGTGAACTGGCGCTCAACTACCACCTGCTGAGCGATGAGCTGCTGCTGGCTCTGTCTTCTGAGAAACACGTCCGGTTGGAACACTTGCGCATTGATGTTGTCAGTGAAAACCCTGGGCAGACTCAGTTCCACACCATTCAGAAGAGCAGCTGGGACGCTTTCATCAAGCATTCTCCTAAAGTAAACTTAGTAATGTACTTTTTCTTGTACGAAGAAGAGTTCGACCCGTTCTTTCGCTATGAGATACCCGTCACTCACCTTTATTTTGGAAGATCAGTAAGCAAGGATGTGCTTGGCCGTGTTGGCATGACGTGCCCTCGGTTAGTGGAGCTGGTTGTGTGCGCCAATGGATTACGGCCGCTGGATGAGGAGCTGATCCGTATCGCCGAGCGGTGCAAGTACCTGTCGGCTGTCGGCCTAGGGGAGTGTGAAGTCTCTTGCAGTGCCTTCGTCGAGTTTGTGAAGATGTGTGGCGGTCGTCTCTCTCAGCTTTCGATTATGGAGGAAGTTTTGATTCCTGACCAGAAATACAGCTTAGAGCAGATTCACTGGGAAGTTTCAAAGCATCTCGGTAGAGTCTGGTTCCCGGACATGATGCCCACATGGTAAAGTCCTTAGAAGACTTCAGGGCAGACGGAATAGCACCTTAAACCCAAGTTTATCATGTTGCAATTAACTGTGCAAGCTTACTTAATACTGTAGTTTATTACTGTAAGCCACTGCGTTGTTCGATGGAAAATTATTTAAAAATTATTTATGAAATCCAGAGTTAAAAATGGAAATCACGAATCACTCAAACCCTTTTTCATCAAACAAAACCTGTTTTCCGTTTTAGATTTTTTCATTGATGGCTCAAATTTTTATGGAAAAAAATTAAGCATTGAAATGTACCTGCATACTATTAGTATCAATATCCCCATCCTTTGATTTTTATATGCTAATATTGAATGCAATTGGATTTGATCTAAAAGCAACATAAATTGCATGCTCTGCAGACTCTGGCAATTCTAAATCCAGTTACCTAGATGACAGGATCAAGATTATAAGGAAAATTGAGGAGGCTGTGAAATATGTATATTCTTTTATGTAAGAGTTGTAAAAAGCAAGAGCAATACACAATATTGTAAGTTAGATAATTAAAATACTGAATTCGCTACCTTATTCAGCAGACTATTAGATCCATCTAAAATTTATTTAGAGTGTAAACAGTAGTGAGAGCTACCACAAGTGGTTTGCTTTTCTTTTTTTTCTAGACGTTTTAATATAGTTTGCTTATGGGGTCTCAGATTCGCGTCTAAACCTGTTTTAAGGTATTTTATGTCTAGCTCAGGAAGCGCAAGCATTCTGGGGAAAAATGTAGATACATTGTATTTAAAAACACATAGGAGTTAATGAGCTCTTCCTGCACATTAACCAGTTTTGCAGCATTTGCAGGGTAGATGGAATGATGTACAGTTTATTAAAGGGACGCTGCAGTGTTTAGTGGGATGACATGGATGTCAACAGTGTGAGATGAGAGAGGTAAAACTTTGGTGACCAAGAACCTTTTAACTAAATCATAGATACATTGGTTGCTTTCAGTTTGAGGAATAACGGTATTGTAACAATTGCTTAAGCTGTATAAACTAATTGTACACTGTAAATCTGTTTCAGAAATGTTTATGTATAAAGTGAATGTTTGATAGATGATCATTTTGTATACCTTTTAATTCAGCTAGTTCAATCATTTCATATTTAAAAACCTAAAAGCAGTAAACTTACGTGAAGTAGAGCAGTAGGCAAAAATTTGTTTTGAATATTTGGTAAATATTTTTTTAAAAGTTTTAGTCTTAAGTGGTGTAGGCAACATGCAGCCTGTGATTTGGGTGTGGCTTGTGACTTCATTTCTTACTGCCAACAGTTACATTATTTTTTCCCTCTTCTATTTCCCTCTATTAATTGGTAACACTAAAGTATTGATGCGACTCATGAATGTGATTTTGAAAGGTGTGATTGGCCGTCAGCAAGGAAAGCTTCTCCGGCTGTACTGAACTTAGCTGGTGGCTTCTCCTTGTTTGAGCTGTACAGCCGATTCTGGTAATGAGTAGGTTTCTAATGCCTGATTTCAGTAACGTTTATCCTAATGTAAAGTTCAGTGGTAATATGCTTATGAGCATATTTAAGTTCATAACTGTATTTTGAGCAAGCACTGCTCAGTGGACTGGATGTCTTTATAGGGGAGTTACGTTTCTGTAGAGCTGTGGGATTTAAAAATTGCAGTTTATGAAATACACATTTTTGTATTAGAATTTGTTAATGTAATACTATAATATGCATTTATTTGTATAAAAGGTGTCAATATATATAGCCCGTGACATTAAAAAAAAACAAAACACCAAAACAAAGCTCAGTGTTTTTTATATTCTGACTCTCAAAATTGCCTGTGTGGTGAAGTTGAGTAACGTTAATAATCTGGGGAAGAGGGGAGTGTTTTCGCTAAGTTGGCGTATGAAGTAACCTCATCTAGTAATGCAGATAAAACCTCTTTGGACCTTGGCTGCTCGTGTTCTGATGCTGCCAAGGTAAGCGATACGTGGTCTGTGGCTTGCTGCTGTGGTAGTGGGAATAACCGAAAGGTGAGATGGATAACCCGGATACCACAACTTCCTCCTGCCAGGAACTCACATCTTCGAATTCCAGCCTTCTGCTTCTCATGGAGAGAAATCCATCAGACCCTGAGGTAGCGAGCGTGCCAGCGTTTGAAGGCTTTATGTGCAGTTGTAATTGAACTGCTCACCCCTGCAAGGTAATGTCTTTTTCTGAGAAGGTCTCTGTTCTGTTGCATAAACTTCTGTACCAACAAAGAAGGACTTCTTGATGTGACACACACTCAGTGTTCAAGAAGAAAACCACTTGAAGCAATCTTCTGTCTCTTTAAGGTTTGCAGTTTTTATACATCAAACCAATCCTCAGCTCAACTAATCTGGCTATAAAACTTCCCAGGCAAGTCTACGTATCCTCAGGAAAGGCTACAATGCTCCTTTTTAAACAAGTATTGTTGTATTTTTATTTTGCTTTTTACATATTGGAATGATTGGATGATTTAAAAACTTAAAAATCTACAATGTAACTTGTAATAGGAATATCGTACATAGGCTGTCACAGAGCCACTAGAAACACGAACATGTCTTACAGCTGTATAAAATGATCTTTCCTGGGTTCATCTTTCTCTTGTTTTCAGAAGATAATCCCATGTTAGATTGATTGTCCAGTTTTTGGGTAGTTGTTAATGCAGGCCGTGACAAATCGTATCTCTGAACACAAGTTTTACATCACTTCAGTATTTGGATACAAAACCAGTCTTAAACTCGATGCCAAACAGCTGAGATAATCCTGACACTAGCTTAAATTGTATCAAAATGGGAGTAATTTAACAGCAACTACATACGTTAATTTGGTAGTTTCCTGTGATTTGCCTAAAGCTACAAACTTGTGAATTTAAGTGGGTTTTGCAGGATTTTTTTGTAAGAAACCTTCAATAATATTATGCAAACATATTTAACTGCATAGATACAAACTAAAAGTATCTATTCCAGTTGATGTTAAAAGCTTGCTTCATTTTCTGTTAATTTAAAGCAGAATTGAACTGTGGCTCGTTACATTTGGAGTAGGCCTGATGAAAGCCTGAACACTGTTACTTTGCTTCAGAGGGACCTGTTCAGTGTCTGGCTGATCACAGGTGGGGTTGTAAAAGTAAGTTCTGCTGCTTTATCAAAAACTGGAGCATTGTGTTAATGAGGAATTTATTTTTTTAAATTCTTAAAGTAACTCAGAACTTCAGTGTCTGTAGTTCAGGCTACAAAATGAGAATTAATTTTCCTAAAATACTGGTGCTGTAGAAACAAATACCTTGGAGATACGGTTTAGGTTTCCTTGTATCAAAACTAGGACAGTGAACCAACAATTAACCTTAGATGCTCCATAATATGATCTGTTCATCTGTTTCATTAGCTTTCTCTTGCAGGATTACATCCGATGCTGGCTGTTGTAGTTCTGTGCTTTGAAATAGTGACTGGGGGGCATCTTCTGCATCCTCTTGGTGTTTCATCGCAAAAAGCAAAGGAACGCAGGAAGCTTAGCTGTTGTGTTTTATGAGTAAGGAGAAATACTCGTGATTCCTTATGTTGTACTTCACCTGTGTGTAATCTCATGGATGGATATCAAATACATGTTAAAGAACCATATGATCAAGATTGCCAGTTTGTTGGCCTTAGTCAGGGGCCATTATTTCAAAGACCAATTAAACCATTAAGGCAAGAGCTTTGGCAGATGTATCATACCCCCTTTGCTATTTTAACCTGCAGGAGCAGTATTTAATAGATAAAGTGCCACCCCCTGACCAAAGACCTGAATGTGGGGAGTCCGAAGGTGGGAGGATACGTGGCATAGGAGGGAAGGAGAATTAAGTTTAATTTCTGAATTCCGTAGCTTAAGTCTCTGAAGGTAACAAGTCTGGGCCGGGAGTCCTGTAGACCTACCTGATGGCTCAGCTGTGGTGACTTCAGCACCAGAAGAGCCTCAACAGCGCTGCCCCCACCCTCAGTGACGGGACTGAAGGTGACAGCTCTCCCTCTACTCCAGCATGGCTGCGAGTGGGGTGTGTGAGGGGGGAGGCAGATGTTGTGGAGGGGTGGATGACGTTTTGCCTAGCAGTGGAACCGTTAGATTTCCCCTGTGAGATTTCATAACCTCATTCTGCTCATGCCAGCTCTCATGCTTGTGACATTACATGATATATTGGCTAATTACAACTAATTAATTTTAGTTCCTTCTAACACAAGGTCAAGGTTCTTTTATTCTTATGATTTGAATCAAATCACTGTGTACTCACACTGTGTACTCCCCTCTTTGGCTGCAGTGTGCCATTAATTCACCTTAAGGCCAATGAAACTGTTTGCTTCTGCTATACAGTCATAACCTCTGCAGCAGTGCTGCTCATTTGGCAAGGGCTATAAACAAAAAAGCGACTTGTTCGCTTGCAGATGATTATGCTGCTGCAGTTGTGCTTTTGTGTATAAGCACCCCTGTGACCACAGGAAAGGGAACACTGGCATTCTGGAAAGGGGGAACGAGCTGCCAGGCTGCTCTAGGCGCAGCCAGGAAAACTTCAAGGACGCCGCAGCTGACACAGCACCACTACTGCAAGCAGTAGTTCAGTTGTGCATCAAAACAGACGCTTTAACAGACCTGCGTTAGAAAACTACCACACAAATCCAAGGGAGCCATCTGTATTGCGTTTACAATGCAGGTGATGGAGGCAAAGTGGCAACAAGATACCACCCAGGCCTTCTTACCATAAATTCACTGCCCCTTCCCACCCTGCTTCACAAACCCACGAACAGTTCTTTGGTCCCAGTTGTACAGAGCAAAGAAATACAGACGTAGTGATCTAAGGCACAGCTGAGGGAGCCAGGCGCTCGCCTTTCTCAGCCCCAGCACACAGACAGCTGGATTGGTCAGACCAGAAGGTCCCTGCACTGCTTGTGTCTCGCAGCCACTGGCGGCCAGGTGCTTTCTAGGTGGCAACAGCCTGAGAGCAGGACAGGCAGGTTGCCTCCACTTCAACCTCTGGCGCTGTGGTTTAACCACGAGCTGGAGCTGCGTCAGCTTGCCCTTGGCCAGCTGCTGTCCATGGCTGCAAAGAAGCCGGCCAAGTCAGAGATGCTGAAGCATTCGTGGACTTTGGCAGCTTGTAAGGAAAAAAAGGCATATTCTTCACGTGGCTGTAAAACAGCTTTTACGGTTAGCAGTGAGACATACAGCACTTTAACACCATTGCAGGAGCACTCCACAATCCTTCAGCATATTCTGGCAAAAGGACAAATCTGGTTCTTCCGTAAGCAATTACACACCGACAGAAGTTTTGCTGCCAACAGGTAAAGGAACCTCTTCGTAGATTATTTTGAGATACGGGAACTTCATAGGTAAAAACCAGTACTCCAAGTTGTAAAAGAGGTAAAACTCACGATTCAAGATGACACGATCGATTATTTTTAAGAGATCCACAAAAAACTCTCTGACTGTCTTATGAGGTTTGAATGGATAGTAAAAGTCTCTTATAGCTGCTGCCAGTGTCTTGTTTCCTTGAGGGCCAAAAATAGAGGTTTCATTTCCCAAATAGATAGGTTCTCCACTGAACAGAATTATGCTGGTATAGTTTGTTTGTATCTTATTAAACATAGCTCCCAGGTCAGCCAGCTTCTGGTATGTTCTCAGTATAAATTTAGAGCATTCGTAAGAGTCAAACCATACTATGGATTTTTTGTCAGGGCTTGCTTGAACTGTCCAGGTCTCGTAGTAAATGCCAGTCTCGTTGTCATACTTTACCCATTTTGCCATTTCATTAAACATGGCTCCTGTAAGAGATGAAAGTAAGCATTACAGAGACCAGGTAACAAACACAAAGATGTAACTAATATTTAAATAAAACAACTTATGTGCAAGTTATTCAAACTTTACTTCCTTTTAATGCCCCATTTCCTGCTACTGTGCCAGAACATTCAAACTTCTGAGGATCGTGACACTCCTCATTTTGTTTTATCCTATCTACAGCAGATGTTGACAGTATTCACCAGTGCAACAGGTGTTTCTGCCCTTCCTATAACTTTAACCAAATCTGCAACTCAGAGCAGGGTTTTTCATACCTCTCCACAGAAGATGCCTAAGTAACCTCTGACTGAGACACTCTTCTGTTTCAGCAGCTCCTCAGCCATCAATGTCAAACTAAGCCAAAAGATGTCAGTGGAATGTGAAGACCAGGAAAATTAAATACCTAGAGGATTTTTTTTTTTTAATACAAGTTTGGAGTGTTCTGGTGATGGGCAATTTCACAAGTGAAATGAGGAAGACATCTCTAACTCAGTTCATCTCTCTGAAAGATTCCTACGGGTGGATGCATCTGTCAGAACAGACCTGGAACATGGGACTCATCTTCCTTTTTCCCCCATATTCCTAGCGATGCATTTCAGCCTAGCCCTTATCCCTCTCTTTCCTCAATCACTGCACTGGGTACAACTGAACAAGGGTGCTGCACGCCACACGTAATCCCCCTGAACAAGCTGCGAAGGTCAGATTTCTGAGTCTGCTCGTCATTAGAGGGTGAACACATCTCACGCTTATCCCAAGGTAAGGCACGCGTGCAGGCAAGTACTACAGAGCAGCTCTGCACACTGTCCTCCTAGGCTGCCCCCATTATAACTTGCTCTTCACTGCACACTTAAAGAGCTTTGGGGCTTCACAGAGAGCATGATAATAATTCTGTTTAATGAAAGTGTTGGATAATTTCTTTTTTAATTGCCCACTACTCACTTTAATAAAGCAGCAAGTCATTAAAATCTGTGTCAAGAACTGTAGTTACTGTACACTGTAGATGGGCTTGCAGCTCCCTTTATCTTCTCTAATTCCTACCAGATTAGCTCCCTAGTGGGTATTCTGCAATGTACGTCACTGAACAGGATTTGTCTCTCCTAACAAGACCAAGACGGACTTAACATCGTTAACCAAACAAAAATATTACAGGTTTATGCACGGCTCCACAACAACCTGTTGGATAATGTCTAGACAGTCAAAAACTCAGGCTCCGGGTATTCCTGCCCTAACTTCACAAAAGAAACACACTGGTAAGTAACACTAACCCGGCCTACAATGTTTGAAAGGAAATGAAAACGATTCCTTGTGTTCTCTGACACTGCTGACAAAGAGTTCAATAGGATCTTGCAAGGGTAAAAAGGGTCCAGGTGTTTCATGTGTTAAAGTCCTCTCCCACAAGATGGGATGCTTTTCGCCTGCTTCCTGAAGGAAGCGAGTTTAGCTCATGATGCTGTCCATCTGTGCTTGCATCCACTCGCTCTCTTCCATGGAAACGTTCAGATTTCCTAGTCAAATTCAGACAATTTAAAATGCAAAACTGCCATCTTCCTAAAAGTTTTGTGGAAACAGGAAGCAAGAGAGACTTGCAGGACAGTAATAACGCCTCTACAAGGCACCGGTGTGGTCTCACCTTTCTCAGGCATTGAATAATCCACACAGACAAGAGTATTACACATTCCGAAACTGTTTGAAATATTTAGCTTAGGATTCATACAAAAGAATCTGACCATATCTTCAGTCACGAGATACAAACTCAGAGGAAAGCAGCTCCACTTATTTCATTGCTTAAAGAACTACCGAGAATTTCTTATCTGCAACAGCGAGAGAACCTAGGGACCGAGTCCAGCAAGCAGCTGAAGGCAGAAGTGGGCGAAGATAAAGCACCACGTTGTGTTAGCTGTAGCAATTCCACACTCCGGTGTGCCTTGTACCACTTATTACACTAATTTGAGAGAGTAAACTGTTTTGTTTGTGCAGAACTACAGCTCTCAAGTCCTCAGGGAGCTTTGCTCACAAGTCACTGCATTACTATAGTAATCAACCAGATTTATTCCAATGACCTTTTTATTTTAGGATTTCATTTTTCAGTATGTATCAGGAAGTTATTGTGGTGATCATCCACAAATTTAGAGGTATAAAACTGGTTTTGTTTGATGACATATGACAGAGAAACCTATTGCTAGGGACATTTGTACAGTTTTTATGACACAAAATGTAGGAGATGGAAATTGAGATGAATATTTTTGACAGTTATGTGTATTTCTAAATATGCCTTCCTTAATTGTTTGCTCGGTAACGCACACATTTTCACCACTTATTCCTGTCTCAGCAGTCATCTGCCACTTCACAATAGGAGGCCTTTGTTTTGAGGACAGCATGTGAAGGGACTCCATAATTGTTCTCTACAAGCTGTTTTGCTATTTTTATAGTCAAGAGACTCAAGTGTTTTTACACAGCTACACCAAATGACACCCATTAAACAACTCTTCAGTGTGCATTGTTCGAAAGGCAGCAGCCTTTGAATATCATTATCTATATTAAAAAGAAGTGCAGAGATTTCAGTTGGAAATTAGTAGCATCAGCCACTGACATTGCAAATAACCTACAAAACATAAATGAAAAGATACTGCTTAGTGTGGAAATGAGGAGACATTTCTTCTCAGAAAGAGTAGTCAGGCACTGGAACAGGTTGCCCAGGGAGGTGGTGGTGTCACCGTCCCTGGGGATGTTCAAGGAAAGGTTGGACCTGGTGCTTAGGGACATGGGTTAGTGGGTGACATTGGTGGTAGGGGGATGGTTGGACCAGATGATCTTGGAGGGCTTCTCCAACCCTAATGATCCTATGCTTTACATAAAGACAAGGTTGACTGTATTTTATGATATTAGCACCATCCAGAGCATCTGAAGTATACCTGATATTGTGGTCACAAGAACCAAAGTTCCATTTTCCTTCCAGTGTGCATCATCTATTCCTTCATAAAAGCAAGCAGCTCCCTGGTTACACCAGAATGGTGCATCCATTCCAGGCCGGAGATGTGGAAATGTGCAGTTCCCAAGCTGAAAGAGCTCATACCACTCCATTGTGTAGTTTTTGCCAGTTAAAGCACTCTTGAAGCCCACAGCATCATGCATAATTTTCTGGAAAATTAAAAAAAAAAAAAATGGGGGGGGGAGAACACAGGGAAAAAAATAAAATAAATAAACACAAACTTTAACATAAAGAAAAATGATCCTATAATACTGACATCAGCTTGACCTGCACCCGATCAGACACCTGGGAGCTGCTGAGCAGCAGGGCGAGAAAAGGGAAAGTAGTTCCTGCATCATCTTAGTTTTCAGTAGTGTCGATGCACAACACACTAGATTGTATCGTGCACGTACTGTTAACTTGGGAGTCACACTGTCTCAGTGCCTTTTTATCTACCCACCATATATTCTGTTATCTGGCGGCACATACTCAGCAGGAGTTCATCATCAAAGCTCACATTTGTTTTTGAATGCTTAACTCACAAGGGTATCAAAGAAATATAGAGCAGAACTAAATTACCAAAAAGCACTGAAAGCCACAAAAGGAATGAGATAAATATTTATTTTAGAAGCTGTACAGTAAATATAAAAATTCAGTCTTAGTTTAACAACTAAGATGATGATATTTGAAGCTATTTCCATTTTTGACTCTGTGTGCTTGGTTTTGATGTTGCTATTTCATGTTCATTAATATTACTTTAGTCATTAGGGATCGTGCTCTGAAGTTTATTTATACTACTGTTACAGCTATAAATATTGTTAAAGTTGAGATTCTTTCATATTTGTATGACTCCACAAATAGACTTTGGTTCAACACTAATCATAATACCCACAAAAGAACCATAAAAGCAACTAACTCCCTATGATCTGCCATTCTGACCAGCTAGTTTTCCACCCCGACAGATATCTATGTTCATGCAAACTTAACCCAAGTTTGTTGCAACAGAAGTTAGCACACTAAGCAGACATTTCATCTGACATAAGGAGCCAAATGAGGGTGTTTTCTAGAAGCAGTGCTAGTGCAAAAAAAAAAAAAGAAACCCAAAACGTAATGACGTGTTTATATTAAATATTCCCAACATGCAGGTCTGTGGTGGAACACCTTCAAACCCATCAAGAGTGCTGGTCATGCTTCTTTAGCCAAGATAAATTCTGCAACTTTTGTTTGGAACTTGCTGCTCTTCAGGTATCTTTCCTAGTTTGTGCGCTCCAATGATCTTCCATGCAAGATTATCCCAATCTTACAGCTCTTGCTCTTGATACCTGCTGTTCAATTCAGGTGAATTTGCTGCTGTAGCTTTGCTAAACAGAAACATCACCTTACCAGATGTCCAAGTAGATCCCCATATTTGAATTCCCATACTGGAGCCTGTAATCGATACACTTCAATGATGTCTTCTTCTTTCATAACTGGAACAGCAGAGCCAGTGGGACAGAAAGTGTAACGAGCCTGGCAGTAAGGGTCAGTTTTTGGACGGTAATCAAAGCGCCTGCATTGAGAAAGAGAAGCACACAGGATGATAAGCACAGCTTCAGGGCTGGAGTAACTGCTTTGCCACTTCCCGAGAGCCTGAGTCGGAGAGGTCGGGTGTGCAGCACCTGCCACAGGCAGACTCTGTGATCCAGATGCTGCAACACCTGAAGTGCACAAGTTCACAGGACTGCTGAGGCGTGCATCTGCAGAAACAGGACTTAAGGCCACAGAGAATGCAAATGCAAGTCATGTTGTACACAGTGCTGGTGGCTAAGAAGTGGAAATCGTGTGGATTACAAAGGGTGACTTATATTCGCAGAATCAAAGAGATATAAATGCTGATTAGAGGATGGTTTGAGACATATCTGCCTCTAAAACATTCTCCTAAGCTTGTCTAAACAGGGATTGACCAGTTTGCTCTGGTAATCTATTTTATAGTAATAGCTCCCCCGATGGAGCCATTGTTACTCTAGAATATTCACAATATAAGAAAGAAATGTCATTCCTCTATGCTAATTTAGACAGAGGTCTAAGAACTTAGGTCCACTTCTTCCATTCATTGTTCCCATTAAGCCTCAAAAACTGAAGACTGAATCCACTTATCACACCATACACAGAGAGGGAAACAAAACAACAAAAAAAAAGACAACAAAACCCCCACAACCCTCTGGCAAGTCTTCCTTTCCCAATCTCCTTCCAACTCATTCACTTTATCTCATTTAAAGTAAGGCTCCTACATTCGTGTTAACAAGGTGGATTGGCATACACAGCCCGTTCGGAGCACACCCTGTGATTTCAGCACATCCTGGCACTTGTGTCCGGTGCTACTGAATGAGACAGATCCCCCAGTTAAGCGATGACTCAATGACACTGGACTTTCTGAGCCAACTAAGGTCACTTGCTCTGTCTAGACACTGGATTTTCCCTGTGGACTTCTCCATGCTTGCTGCTGTATTTTGACATTTCTAATTGTATTTTGTCCGTGCTGGAAAGAAAAAAAAAAGGAGAGAGAAAAAGAGTATGGCTGGAACAAGAACACAGAGCCAGAAAACAAAGACTTATGCCATCTATACATTTAAGCCCTGTTTCTAAATTACAAGCCTTATATTTTCATCTTCCCCTCCCGTTGCACACCGCATGTGACAACAAGAGAACAAGGAAGTTCAGAAGCATTAAAATACTGCATTTCTGAGTGTCAGTCTCAGACTGACCAACAAGTTTGTACTCTGATTTTGACCATCCTGAGACCAGGTTTTGCAACTACTGAACTTGCTGGAAAATCTGAAAGATTCGTGACCGCAAGATCAATCCCTGAGACATCACTTGATAAAAACATAACTGCTATGAATTAAACAATGAGCTTTCAAAACCTCAGACATTCATTAGGTAGCAGTTAAACTAGGTTATACCTCTCTCTACAAACAGCAAACCTCCACAAAATACACATGTTAAGTGCAGCCTTTCTCCCGAAGAGGGTCTTTTCCTTAGCATATCCAAAGTCCTGGCTATTCAGTTCAGTAAAATGCAGGAGCACACTACACGGTCCTCTACTTTTGCCACAGTACCATGCCTTCTCCTGAAGCTAAAGTAGCTACGGAGCAGCGAGCAGGATTTTATTCCATTTCATTTATCATCAACAGGCATACGAAGTGAATTTCGATTAAAGAAAAAAAAAAAAAAAGCCTGATTTCCACACCACAACTTTTTACTAAAATACAAATTAAATGAGTATTTTTAAAGCATTTCTGGGAGCAATAATGCATCTGCTGGAAGGAAAAGCTCAGCTAACAGGTCAAATATGTGGTACCTGTTCCCTTACTTGTGAGCGAACTCTAGCAAACACAGTACTAACAACAAGCAGGGTAAGGATTTTATTAAAAAGGTGATGCTATGTGTAACTTCTAAACTAAAAGAAAACAAAACCACACAACCAGGAATGCCTGATGGGGCTTCCAGCCCTAGCCAGCCCCTAACCTGAGAACGGGACCCCCCAAATGAAAGCAGGATCGGACAGAACCAGACATACTTGCAGGGTTTCCCTAACTTAGCTTTATTAGCACACACACAGTGAATTCCGGTGAGAGCACCGGGGTGCTGATGCCCCTTGTGGCAGCACGAGGAGCTCAGAGGCACTCATCTCAGGGCACTCCGGCACCACTTCGGATCGGAAGAAAAACGAAAGCAACTGCCGAGCCAGCTCAGTCAGCTGATACCGACTGCAACAAGGCCTTGCAGGGCCAAACCTGAGCCCCTAGCCAGCATTTTTACACCCGCGGGGCGCTCCCTGTCACGGCAGCAGCAGGGTGAGGGGCACAGACCCGCTCAGCCGCCTGCCCCTCGGGGGGGCTCCCCCATTTTGCGGCGTTGCCCCCCCGGTACCGTCACCTCCCCGCGGGGCTTAGCAAGGGGTCTGCGGCGGCCCCAGCCCTCTTGGGTCGTCCCTCACCTGTAAGGCACCGGCCAGTGCCGCTGCGGGAAGCGCAGTCCCCAGGCGGCCATCGCGAGCACCAGCAGCAGCAGCAGCCCGGGGCAGCGGCCGGCCGCCCTCATGGCGTCGCGGCCTGGCTGTGGGCTCCGCGCCGGGCCCGACACCGCCCCTGCGGCGGGGAGCACTGGCAGGGGGCCAGGCCGAGAGGGACGGACCAAAAGAAACGCCGAAAGTTGCGGTGGGGGTGTTTTAGGTTTTTTATTTTTTATTTTTCTCTCTCCTGCTTCGGAAAAGTGAGTGTTGAATCGGTCCTCGCATGTGACACGGTGCTGACAGGCAGTGTTAACTCTTCCCTGCTCGCGTCGGTTCTCTGAGCCCATGAATGGTACAGAGGTGCTAAATTTTCTCTAATTTCCTTTCTAGGTACTAGTCCTGCATGCACCTGTGAAGGAAGCTAAGCTATAGCAGGAAGGAGACAATGCGCAATAGCGTATTTTAATGGAAAACTTTAATATCTAGTGGTATGTGACACTAAATATTTGACTTGACTGCATGTGGATGTATTGGGGGAAAAAATAGTTGTGAGGTTATTTTCCCCATTACCAAAGAGATATCCCCATTACCAAAGGGATCTATTTCCCCATTAACAAAGGGATATCCCTATTACTAAGGGATATCTTGCTCAGTCGTATCTCTATGACTGACTAAAGGAAATGTCAGTTGACTGAATGTGGATTTCTCTGGCTAAGAAATAAGGTCAAGACAGGTTTGTGAGCAGAATCTGTGTGGAAAACATAGCTTTTTTTTCACATCTCTAGAGTTTAAAACAGGGTATGCCGGCATCAGAGTCCAGGAGGCTGTCTGGTTGTTGGCATCTGCAGTGAAAGCGCTGGTTAGTGCTGTTCACTGGGTAAATAAATAACTGCTGTGGACTTTGACTGTGAGGTGCTGGGAGAGATATTACTGTTCAGTTCATGTAAGCTCCTGAAGAGCTATCAGTTCTCTCCTCAGCACTAAGCTAGACTATACTCAACCCACCACATTTGAGGGAAAAAATCCGCATCCTACATAAAAATGCAGAATAGGCTTCTGGATATCTGTTTGGGTAATGCTGGAATTACTTAATGTGTTTAGAAACTTTTAAGATGGCAGAGCTATTAAAGTCTTTTGTCAATATGTCTGTATCTCACTTCATTGTTACTTGATTCTGTGCCGCTAATTTTTAAAATGTATGTGGCTCAGCACCATATATTAATTTCTTGCATATATAGACTTCCATATTTAATTTTAATCTCAGGTATCCTGTGTGTCTGCCTTATAGTGAATCTCTCTTTTTGTGGTTTATGAAATATAATGTGCAATTATTCATTCTTGCTTCCTAGCTTGAATGTTTTATAAGATGCCATCCCTTCTGTCTGTTCAAAAAGGTATGCATTTATGTGGGATATAGTAGTAGTTCTGACTTTTAGCGATTCTGATGTGCAACTCTGGGAGTGGTTTCTGAACAAAAAGAAGTAGTTTGTCCCTTCTGTGAAACCAGGATGCAAGGAAGCAAAGTGAAATAATGAAGGTGCCATAGCTATTCATTAGCCAAACTAGAAATACGGCACGAACCTGTTCTCAGTCATCTGCGCAGCATCTTTGCAGACTGGTAAGTATCCATTCAGGCACTGCTGTGGTTGCTGAAGGTGTTGGACCAAATGACTAAGATGGCAAATCTGTCTGGTATGTATATTTTCATTTTAATAGCCTTTTTGTATCTCAGTTCATTGCATCCCATAGGAAACTTTTGCAGCACAGTACTGTTTTTTCATGCAAGCTATGTTATGATGTGAACCACGTTTTAAAATAGAAAGTAAATGATTAATGAATTTCTGAATATACTTGAGCTAAAAAGCTCACATGCCAGCAGTATGAATCAGCAGCTGTCTAGTTAATTATCCAGAAACATGTCAAAGTGCCTTTTGTCAACTCACAGAACTGATCTCCACCTTTGTCCACTAGTAGGCTTTGAGGCTTTTGACAAATGTTTTCCTGAAACAAGAAGATTCTTTGTGTTTTCCCATTATAAAACAGCATTGTCCTGGTTCCAGTTAGGACAGAGTTAATTTTTCTCATAGTAGCTGGTAGGGTGCTATGTTTTGGATTAGGATGAGAAGAGCGCTGATAACATGCTGATGTTTTAATTGTTGCAGAGCAGTGTTTACACCAGGCCAAGGACTTTTCGGCTTCTCGCTCTGTCCTGCCAGCGAGCAGGCTGGGGGTGCAGCAGGAGCTGGGAGGGGACAGACCCAGGACAGCTGACCCAAACTGGCCAAAGGGGTATTCCATACCATCTGACGTCATGCTAAACAATATATAGGGGTGGCTGGCCGGGGTGGGGGGCCGGCTGCTCGGGAATAGGCTGGGCATCGGTCAGTGGGTGGTGAGCAATTGCATTGTGCATCACTTGTTTCTTACACATTATTATTATTAATACTATTATCATTATCACTATTATTATTATTGTTATTATTATATTCCTGTCTTAATAAACTGTCTTTATCTCAACTCACAGGCTTCACTTTCCCGTTTCTCTCCCCCATCCCAGAGAGGGAGGGGGGAGGGTGAGCGAACGGCTGTGTGGTGTTTAGCTGCCAGCCGGGTTAAACCACAACAAGCATCTTCTCGCCTCTGCTTGTGAGAGACACAAGATGGAATGAACAGAGAGAAAAGGGGAAAAGAAACCCTGCTGCTGCAGCCAAAAGTTGTGATTTGGAACAGCTAGTTTAGTTTTCGATGTCATCAGCTGTCGACCTGACCAAGCACCCTAGCGATGCCACGTAGCAGAACCGTGGCACTCTTTCCCACTCCAAATACGTGACTATTTGAAGTCAGATGTCAACTTCAATTGCTTGTGCTAGGTCTGCTAGCTGTAGGGATGTCAGGGAGCAGCATAAGCTGCTTTGCAAGGGAGGACAAGCCAGGAGCAGAGGCGACCATGGTGCAAGCTGGGACGGCGCCTTGAGTGACCATGGTACAGTCCTGGAATTTCTGAATGGGGACAGGCATGTGTTTGTGACTGGATCCAGCAATAGCCCCAGACACAGCAAGGCAGAGTCAAGCTTAGCATCCAGCCAGGAGATGGGACCACCTATAATATGTGTCCAGGTTCCATGCAGGAGACAAGACTAAAGGCCACCCGCAACATAAGTTCACAGCTTGTTTATCAGGGCTGCAGGAGACAGAACTGGACAGGCAGATGCACCTACAGCATAGCTCAGGTCACATCTGGATGCCCAGGTCTAAGTTTACATGGAGCCCATGGTCAAAGCAGGTCTGGGTGGAGCCCCCGCTGAGGCTGGCCAGGGTAATTAAGACCTATTACTGCACACAGGGCCCTGACAGCAGCTTCTCCCCCACCAAGGTGTGTTCTCGCAGCTTGAAAAGGTCTGGTCTAAGAGGTGGACCCCTTGTGAAGTGCTTTTATTGCTATTTGCTCTTGTGGCCCAGGCCAGAGATGAATCATCATGGGGCTATTTCAAGGTGATGCAGAGCCAGGGCCAGCACATGTCATGAACTGGGATGAGAACATGGAGCTGAGAGAGAGAGAGGGGTGTGATAAGGTCACAGGGCAGAGACAGCATGAGGAAATTGGAGCTGGACTATGGCACAGGGACATAACATGGTGGATCTGAAGTAGACAGAAACATCACTTCCCAATCAGATCCAAAGCCAATACAGGAAAAAGGGCTACCTATAATATCAGTGTGATATCCATCAATCATCCATGGATGATCCTTCATCATCCATGAAGCAGGACCAGAAGCGATACTGGAGATGAGGCTACCTACAGTTTAGGTTCAGGGTCCATCCAGGAAGACTAGTCAGTAAGTCAGGACAGAAAGAAAAGGAATTCCAACTCTGAAGGTGCTCTGTCGCCTAGCTTAAACATTAATCCTGGCCCTAGCACACAGGAGTTTCAGAATCTACTCTTCACACATGCACTGAAATTAAGACTCTTTCCAGATATCAGCGTTTGCCCAGCCTTCATGCGTGAGGAGGACTCCAGCACAGAGGACTTGGCTCCCCGATGCCCAAACCTAGCCAACCCTCCCGCTCCTGCCGCTGAGCCCAGGGAGTCCCGCGTTGAATGAGTGTGTCGAACTGCCCCTCCGCTCTAAACAAAACATGTTTATATTTTGTATTTCTCTGGGTTGGGACCGATCCACTCAAATTGCCCTGGGGGTGTGTGTGCGTGTGTCTGACCCCGACCGCCCCCCGGTGAGGGGCCGGGCCGGGCCGGGCAGGGCGGCGCGGCGGGAGCTACAAGATGTCGGCCGCCGCAGCGCAGGCGCAAGGCGGGGGGGTGCTGTGAGGGTAGGCGGGCTGTGGGAGCCCCTTGGCGGCTCGGCCAGCCACCGACCGAGCCCCGGGGCGGTACTGCGGCTGTCATCCGGCCGCCATGGGCAAGCGGGTGGCGCTGGTGCTGGCCGGCTGCGGCGTTTTTGATGGCAGCGAGATTCACGAGGCCTCGGCGGCGCTGGTGCACCTCAGCCGCGGCGGCGCCGAGGTAGGAGCGCGGCGGCCCCATCGCCGCGGCTCGTCCTCATCGCCTCAGGCCGGCCGCGGCGAGGGGTGCCTGGGCACGGCGGCTGGGGGCAACGCAAAGCCATCCCTGGGTCAGGAGCAAGGAGCGAAGGGGAGGCAGCAGCTCTGGAGAGCTAGAAATGAGATGGGGGTCGAACTTGATCCGCTTTCTCAGTGCTTTTGCGGAAGTCAGGCTCTAGCACTCGAGTGGGTTTGCCTGTTTGTTTAGTGGTAGCTGTCTGTAGTATTATTTCGGTAACTCGGATTCCCTAAAAAAGTTTGGAGCCGGTTGCAGTGTCGTGCTTTTTTCCCCGTCTGTGGCTTCGGATGACGGAAGGTGGGCACTCTCAGGAGTCTGATGGTGACACCACCACCGTGTGAACAAAAAAATAAGCCCCGTATTTAGCACAAAATCATCCTCTCTAACTAACACAGCCGGCATTGAGAAGTCTGCAAAGCAGTCATCAAAACATAACAGCCCCTGTGGTAGACGTTTCCCAAAGCTTTATGTTTTTGATTCAGCTTTTACACTCTATACCTAACTGAAACATGTTCTTCCATGTTTTGTTTTCTACTTACAGCTACCAGTCTTAGTAGAGTAACTATAATATTTGTACTAGAAATGCTTGTAAAGTTTGCATCTTTATCTATTAAACTTTTTTTTTTTTTTAACATCTGTTTTAGCACTCTGAGACTCTGCTGTCTGGCCATTCAGGCAGCTCATATAAATTGTGGTGCTGTTTGGCCTTCCAGTTATCTGCAGAGTGAAGGCAGGCCCTGCCAGAATTGGTAATGTTGGCACAAGAATGCACTCCTATCAAAAAGGCTTAAAAACAGCATGGGGAGACTGGCTAGCTTTACCCACCCTCATACATCATCTGTTTTTTTTTTTTTTTTTTTTTTAGTTATTTAAAGCAATAGATCAGGCCTGTGGAATCCACTTGTCTTGGATGAGAGACTTCAGAAACAAAAACTTCTTTCACTAAATGACTGTCATTGTCACTGATACATAAGAGTTATGTTTACATGCACAAAATTGTTTCATTTCTGTATTCTAGGTGAAGATATTTGCCCCCAATATTGAGCAAAGGGATGTAGTCAACCACCTAAAAGGAAGTCCAACAGATGAGAAGAGGAATGTGTTAGTCGAAAGTGCCAGACTGGCAAGAGGAAACATTCAGGATTTGGCTGAACTGAAAGTCAGTGAATTTGATGCGGTTATTTTCCCTGGTAGGTGCTTTTAAAAGAATAATTTGTGATGATGCAATTGCAAAGAATGGTTTGTCTCTGATGCTTTTATATTTTTAAATTCATTTGTATAATAATACATTATTCTCTTGAAATTGAGAGGTATTTTTTTTTTTTCTTATTTTGAGGATGAGAATGTTTTAGCAAGCTCTTGTGAGTTGACAGGTCATCTTGGTTTATTTATTATTTTATAGTTCATTAATTTAAAAAGTCAATGTTGTTTTGGTGTTGGAATATACATCAGACTATTCCTTACTTCTAAAAATTGTTAAGATCTAAGTACCTACTTCTGGACAAGAACACAGACTAGAACTGAAAAGTAAGGCCTGAATGTGATGTTGCATGGTAGTGCCTTCATTTTAGGGCCTCTGAAATTGTTGGCAAAATAGCAGGTTGACAACATGCTCAATGTCAGATGTGGCCACATTTTACTTTAATCGTGTATCTGGTCTGCTGCTAATCAAGTTACAGTAAGTATGTTTGTGGATAACTATTTATAGGCCACAAGGTTGCCTTTTAGATAGAGGTAATTGCAATCACTTCAGAGATGAAGAAACTAAAGTGTAATGAGAAAATTGTGACTTGCTCAAGATCACTTTCCAGAATATTCATAACTTTGTTAAATATTGTCTTCACAGCTGTGCCTAAGTATTGACTTTGAAATTGTTGTTCTGTCTTCTGTTGTAAGGCCAGCAGAGGGAGTGTGTGTATAACGCTGGGAAATCCACTTCCAGAGCTTTCGTGAATCGGTGACATCAGGGCTGGTCTGGGAGTAGTGGCTAGCAAATATTTTCCATGTTAATTTCATGCTCTATTATAACCCGAGCTCAGGGGAGTTGCGGTAATAACTGTTACAGGGAAATAAATTATATTAAGTTTGAAAATTAAAACCTTACCTCAGAGATTCCATGTAACAGCAAACAAAAGGGATTGAGTGAAAGCAAAAATATTAAAAATGCAAAACTTCTTGATGTTGTCCCTTGAAATTCTTCTGGAAGATTATTTATTGTAGAAAAGTTAATACTGTTCTTATTATGTATAAAGAATTAAATATAATGGATGTTACACTTAATAACCTTTGATAATTCTGATAGTTCTAAATCCAGCAAATGAGTGTTGCAAAATGTAATCTGTACAATTATATGAAGATTAAATGCAATTAAAGGATTGTTGTAACCAACTTCTAGACAGACAAATTAAGCATTATTTCTAATAGGATATTCTTATCATTCACATGTGGCATGGCTCAGAACATTGTACATTACCAACTCCTTTTTAGGTATTATCTGTTTTGTTTTTATTGTGTTAATCTTTTATGTTTTTTAACTCTAGGTGGAATTTGGGGCGGGGGGCGCTCTTTTGTAGTTAAGTATTGAACTAAAATTTGTGAGCTAAATTACTGTAAAGGGGCAAACCACTGTTTGCATTACTCCTTTGAACTGCACTCTCCTACTTAAGTATTGGTCTTTCCTCTAATCTCCCTCTTGGTTATTGAAGGGGTATGTACCAGGTGGTGCAGCTTTTCCAGTGACTAGCCAAAGAATACAAGGCTTGCAATTTCTCTATTTGTTACTTATTGGAGAAACACTAAGCTTTCTTGCCTCTGTAATGTATGTGGTATAAAAAAATCTGCAGCTGAACTTGTAACATTACAAACCCCTCATGTTTTGTGTGCAGAAAGCTTTCAGTATGGTAATGCAAAAGTCCTATGTATACCATGATTATATTGTAAAAAGGAGAACTTCTCTCAGGTACTGAATTTAATGGCTTTTGGCAGTCTTACATATGAGGTTTTTTTCTTTTTTTTTTATTTTTTTTCCAGGTGGATTTGGTGTAGCAAAGAACCTGTGTTCCTGGGCTGTAGATGGCAAGAACTGTACTGTCAACGAGCACGTGAACTCCACACTCCAAGCTTTCCACAGAGCTAAAAAGCCCATAGGTTTGTGCTGTATATCGCCAGTCCTGGCAGCTAAAGTCTTTCCTGGTTGTGAAGTCACGGTCGGCCAAGATAAAAACGTAGATGGAAGGTAAGAAGGAAAGGGATGGAGTTCATTTATGTGGGAATTAGGATTAGAAAATGTCCAGTCTTCTGTGCTAAAATCTGAGGTCTCTGGTGTCAGCAACCCTTTGGTAACTGACAGTTTTCTCTTAAAGTTTCACTTGGGTCATACTCGTAGACGTGGTGCTCTTAGGGCAGATGGACTGAATGCATGAGGTCAGGAGACTTCGTATATACTATGGTTGGAACAACTTATCCCTGAATTCAGAAATATATTGGTCTATGATACGCCCTATAATGTCAAAATCCACAGACACATTACAATTAAAGTATGAAAAATATAGGCAACCTTATTTCTTGCCTAAATCATCATTCTGCAAGCCACTGAAGGCAACACAGGTTCCTGCACTGGCTTTATTGTGCAGTGTGGATGCCAATGAGTCACTGGATGTAGTGTCCATCAGTCCTGAAAGTGGTAAAACAATTTTTTAAAGAGGATCCTGGTTGTGCCAACAAGCAGGTGACTGAGGGTATCAAATTTTTATCTTTTTGCTACATTTGTGGTAATTGAGTGACAGATTTTAGCTCATACTAAGTGAGATACTGAATTTGCTTACCCAATACCCCTGAAGTCTGTGACTCATGTTTCAAATGTGCAAATGAAGGATAGGTGTCTGCCCAGTTGAGATTTAAAAACTTAGTAATTTGAGTGGCCATTTGAACTGTGTCTGTGGGGTTTTGTCTGCTCACAGAGTTTCAGTGAAATTTTTCTCTTGGTAGTGGACTGGGGCCAATTTAGGGGAAGCATGTGCGAATAGGCCATGGCAGAAATCAGTGCTGCTTCAAGGACTGTCAACTCTTGATAAGATTTCTGAGTGGAATTTCATATCAGCAGTAATAGTGAGCTATTTCCTCCATCCCCCTGTTCCTGCCTTATCCCCAGAAAATTAAATTCACTGCAGAATCCCAGTGGAAGACTTTATATGGAGGTGCTGGAAAAGGTCTAACATGCCTGCAAGTTCAGCTGCCATATCAGAAAATGCTGAGGATTAGTTATTGCTGCACTTGGTATCATCTTATAAACATACTCAAAGCTTGTTAAACAGAATTGTACCTTCAAGCATCATGACTGCATTTCAGAGATACTGGATGAGTTGTTATGGGGATGAACAGACACTGGAAGTCTCTTACTCCCTTGTCATCAACTACAAAGTCACTTAAATATTGTCACTTAATGTTCTTGTTCTCTCACTCAAGTTAACGTTGGCAGAACTATATGGCTGTATCATCCCTTTTTATGTTAATCGCCATATTTTTTATTTACAGATTTCCTGATGCTGAAACAGCATCTGCTATAGCAGAGCTTGGATGTAAGCACATTTGCAAAGATGTAAGTGAATCCCATGTGGATAAAGCCAATAAAATAGTTACTACCTGTGCTTTCATGTGCAAGGCTCCTCTGCACGAAATCTTTGATGGAATTGGAACAATGGTAGAGGAAGTCCTGAAACTTGCCTGAATGAGAGTGTACAGACTTCTGCAAGGAAATCAATTTAGCAAAGCACGAGCATTTAGCTTCTTTTGATGGTATTAATAAAATAATGCAGCTATCAAACTTCACAGTTCTGGTGTTTTTTCTTAATCTGTAATACGTCAGGTAGTTATTGCCATATTAATCCTATTTGTTTCTCCCTTAAAATAGAAAGCATGTGTTGAAGTTGCTGTGTTTGCTGATTTATTAATCCAAATGTATTCAGTCTTGATAAGTAACATAGGCACCCTTCTCATCCAATGGGTTTTTCTCACATCACTGATGATTATCCGTAACTTACATTTGGGATTACCCAGCTATAATTACAGATGGCAGAGCTGTAAATGTGTCTATATCTTCAGTATAGAGGAGTAATTTAATTTCTCCTTCCAATCAAAAGGGAAAAAGATCTTTTCTCTGCAGGTCTTGAAACAAGCATAACTACTGTCTTTCTGAAAAAAAGTGAGAACCCCCTAGATAAACTAATTTTATAAACCAAGAGTCAGAGTACGAAGTACTTAAATACAAAGAACTTAAGTACAAATTAATACTTTGCATATGGAAAATATACAACTAGTAGTGTAATAAATGAAATAATTTTTTTTTTACTAAAATGAAGTAGCTTTATTTTTATTTTTTAAACTTTTTTTTTTACATACTTCAGTGCTCTAAAGTAGGTACACTTTATACATCTTAACAACACCTGCTTTGATCTTATAAATGTGGGTAAAAGTTAGCCTCTCTTTGAAGCACAATCTTTCAAGGCCCTGTCTAAGTAAAAGTGGTGAGGCTCAAGGGAACTAAAGATTCCCAGAATTAGTTACCAAGGTGAGTAGATTGTCACTGTGGTCACTTAGTGGTTGCAGCATAAGACGTGTCTTGATACCTACTGCAGACACTGCAGTAATCTCCTAAACACGGCATCACTAATTGGTGCTGAGTGGGAATGGTTATCAAAGTAAAAAGACAGCAGATAATCTTCTGAAGTAAACAGCTTGAGCATAAACTTGAAATACAGCAGAAGCAGTTTTCTTATTAAAAACTTGCAATTGTTCACGAGAGCATGGTATATCTTTTACCAGAACTACACTTGCATCTATGCAGTCAGAAAATGTAGGACTACCACAACCTCTTTCACTGTAAAATGTTTCTTGCCTACTCAGAATAAACACCCCCCAGCCTAAATGCACAGTTGTTAAAAGTTCCTGGTTGTCTCAGTGCCTGAAGTGGGGCTGAATCTCCTGTTGAGCCAGCACCTTTTAATTGAAGCGGGTATATGGCAGGACTAAACCTGTACAATTAAGCAGCCAAAAGATGGGGCTGGGAAATAATGCTTCTGGGACTAGGAGCGTAGAGTTGTCCCTTTTGCTGTGCAGCAGCGTGATGAAGAGCATTCCGGTCTTGATAGCAAAGCCTGATGTACTGCAGAGTATCAAGAGCTACTACTCTGTTTTGTGTATTTATTTTGCTACAAACGTCAAAGCTCTGATGTAGCAGGTGGCCTCTTCAGGGAGACTTCATAGCTAAATGTACAGAAATACATGTTTAGAGACTTATTTTCTGTCCTTCTCACAGTGGTGTTTCTCATAGAGACAGCATTTCCGTACCCCTCCAGAATTTGGATTTCCTTTACGAAGTGATTTTGCAGAAGCAGAACGTGCAGACTTCTTTTGGCAGAAGACTGGGGAAATTTTTATGCAGCACACAGGCAGTGCTCTGCCTCTAGAGACACAAAGATAATTGAAGTAGACTGTGCCAGCAGATCTTCAGCCTCTCTCACTGAACCATGTGTGTTATTTCTAAATTACTTACTTAGTCAAAAACCGGAATATTGGACTGACAATGGCTCTTGTGTTAGTAAGTCCAATTTAAAAGTGCTTCAGTCACTAAGGCCTCTTCCTGAATTTTGTTTGCTTTGTGAACAGCATCTAGCTGTGAGTTCAAAGTAAGCGCAGTTTCTCTGAAAGTGCTCTAGCTGACTGTCCTGATAAAAACATACTTAATATGGAACAGTCCTTTACTTTTTCCAGGTTGTACACAGTCTCTATAATGCCTTCTGTGGCTTCTGCAGGGAGGACTTCAGAGGCATTGGATTGAAATTTTTTCTCCAGGTCCTCCTTTTTCAGAGGCTTCCTCCAGTGTCCATAGAAGGTGTCGCAGCGGTCGCTAATCGTGTTGCCGTCCTGAAGCACAACAGTCACTTCGCAGTAAAGACTCTCGAAGCTAGGTTTGTTATCGGCAGGGTGCTGTAGCTGCGTCTTGCAGAGAAGCTCCCGTAAGGCTGGCCATTGGATGTTCTCACTGGCAAAGGACTGGACTGACATGCTGCCGTCCAGCAGAGCAGAGCAGGCAACGAACTGGAAGGAGTGTCGAGCTTCATGTTCCGAGTTAGGGTTGGGCCTGTTCACGTACTTGACTTCTGGGACTTTGACAATGACTTTCTCAATTTTATCAAGGGGAAGCAAGTTGTCGCTGCTCTCTACGAGCTTCCTCCTAACAGCAGATGCTGCATCAGCCACCCAGTGCGTTCCAAGATGAGCAGGGAAGCGCTTGATGGCCACATCTTGCTGGTCCAACAGCCAAGCATAGGACTGCAAGGTTGGCAGAGACTGTGGACTGTAATCTGTGTAAAAAGCACCCATCCCTGACTCCATGTCCAAGATCTGTTTGTTTCCTTGAAGGTCCTGTGAGGCTAAGCAAGCCGCTTCCAGCCCGTGCTTGGCAGCGTTGCCAATGTGGAGGGGCTTCGTTTGGGTTGCTGCATTCGCCAGGGGGGCACCTGCATAGGAGGCAGCAATAGCCAAGGCGTTTTTGCATTTCACCCGGTCAAGAGCTAGCAGTTTTGCACAAGCTGCTGCACTCCCTATCGTACCAACCACAGTTGGTGGGTGAAACCTGAGAAAACAAAATGTCTTCGTTACCCTATTTCAGAAAGTCATCCAAATTCACTATATATACAAGCTTCAATTTCCGTTTACTACATTGGAAGGTGGACAGGACTGTAAAGAAGCATACATTCTTATTTCAGGTGTGGTCCTAATGGAAGAAACTGCTGTTTTCCCCAGGAAAAAGTTGAGCTGGAATAATAGCACTTGTAATAGGGCCTTCCCAGAAAGCAACTGGAAAGTTAGAAGTGCTCATAAGTCAAGGTAAACTGAACAGGAAAATCGCAAAAGCATCATAGTTTTTCCTCATCTATAAATTACACATACTGGAGGATGCAAGGTCTATTATTCTGAACCAGGTTTGCAAAATTGGTAGAAGGAAAACACAGGAGCTACCAAGGAGACATCTAGTCCACCCCATACTTCGAGGGCATTTCCCCCACCCTGTCTTCTTGGGCTCTGCTCTGAGCCCAGTACAGGTGACTCCAGGCTGCTGAGAGCAAGTGAGCAAGAGAGCAAGGTCATATATGTTCTTGAGATCTTTAGACCTGTGCTGGTAAATGTTGCTCCTCTGCTGCTGATTTTAATTAATAGAGAGATCAGCAGAGCCTTCTTGTAAGCTGATCAATGCTCTCAAAAAGGAATCGATTACCCAAGCAGTAAGGAGACATGTACGTATATTCATGTTTAAGATTTGCTTGAAGCTTTCCAAAATTGCTGGATCGACAACAGAAAATATGATTAACTATGCTATTTGTATATTAAGTGCTATCTAATTAAGTATATTAACACTTCCATTTAACTTTTTACTTGAAGTATTTTTATGTACCTTTTTGGAATATTCCTGGCTTCATTGGAAAAGCGTAGCAACCTGCCTTGCACCTCAATTCCCACGTTGAAAGCTAAGAGCAGGTCAAGACCTGAGATTTTTTTCTTCTGAGGAAAGGCCTCGGAGAGAGCAATCACGGCAGGGAGCACAGCCCCAGAGGGGTGTGTGGCTGGATGCCACGTGTCATCAAAATCCATTGAGTGCACCTAACAGAAAGAGAAGCTTTGATTCGTTATCAACAATAAACTCGGACTTGGCAAGACTGGATAAATCAAATGAAAATAGTGTAGCTGGTGTAAAAAAGACTGAAAAACTAGTTTTTCCTTAGAAAGTGAAACTTAAAAGGTCTTTCTTCTAAGTCCTTTACTCTCAATGTGGCTCTGTGAGAAGTGGAAATGCAATATAAAGCATTTATCATGCTTTATAATAAATATATATATAATAATTCTAACTCAGGTTAATTCATAATTCTAACTCAGGTTGCACCAGTCTAAAACCAGTTTGACAATGATTCTTCTCTTCTACAGCAGTGTTTGCAGCTTTAATTAGATGATATAATTATGGTATAATTATAGCAGCAATTTTAGGTCTGCCATATGAATGGTGAATTTTCACTTCCCCCAGAACAATATATACACATAATGAATTGACTTCCCCTGTGCTGCAACTGAAGCTGGCATTAGAGTTTACCCCACTAAAGCCAGAGCAGACCAAGCCCACCCCCACTAACAAAGTTATATCAGAATAACTTCTCTGGTGCAACCAGCACAAGCCTGCAAACGGACATCAGACTTTAGCCTGAATTTTGAGCACATCCTCATGTTGCATGAGGAGCCAGACTGCCTGGAGCTCCTGGGAGCAGGAGAAATCTACAATCTTAATATTGGGACAAGCTGCTTAGCTTAAGAGTATCCAGAGATCTCTTCTCTCTCCCACACCTAGAGCCCAGCTTTTAGGTGTTTCTGTAAGTCCTAAAGACCAGAGAGCATCAGGAACAGCATTTTTAATACAGTAATGCCTCAGAATCTGAACCCTTGCACCCATTTGCCCACGTCTTCCTTCAGAGATTTACCAACCGGCAAGGTGGCAGTGCTCCCCGGTGCTCAGCTCTTGCCCTGCAATGCTGGGCATCCACACCTCTGTCGAACGCCAGGCCAGGCTGCAAGGAGTGCCTTGCTGGACAGACAGAGGGAAATCAAGTTCCTGCCCTGAAGAGTCCTGATGCCAGCTGTGAGGATACCCTGCATGTGGGATGGCGAAAACTGTCTGATACCCTGTAAGCTGCATTCCTGTTGGCTTCACTAAGAGGTACTGTATCTCATTTACAATTTTTTCTACACTGGAAATGAGGTGTCAGATAAGACTTCTGGTCCTGTTGGCAAATGAATTTAGATAGGCTTAATGTATCATTTCCATGGCTAGTCACCTTCTCTAGTTTTGCATCATAGCCAAATTAGTTCACTCCCACCTCTTGGTGCATCTGTTGATTTCACCTGGTTTCAGCCTAAATTTGAATTTAGACAAACTTCCGGGAAGCCAATCATGCTTTACTGGCAAAGTGCGTCCAAAATCCAGAACTGGCTTTTGCAAACTGCCTGACTGAAGATTAAATTGTTCTGTGATACATTGTATGTGTGTATGTATACATGCATATGTCTGTATCTGTGTTTTTCTGTTACTATACTTTGCAAGCTGGAGTGAAATCTGCTGATACCAGTGAGAGCTGGAGCATCTCTTTGTTATGCAGTTGCTGTAGCCAGGCAGCAGCAAGCTGTAGAGTTCTGACCTTTGAAAACAGCCCCGAATCCCAAATTAAAGGTAAGGGATGCAGATATATATTATACCTTGAGCCTGGTCTCATTGGAAGAAAGTTGAAGCACATTAGGGAAAGACACTAGTGAAGTTTTGTAGTAGGCTTCAGGCACAAGAATAAAGTAAACTAAGATTTTAGGAGCATGCTGTTCTCTGGAGCGAGAATGGAATCAATTAGTGTGATTTAAGAGCAAATAAAAGAGCATCTCTTACAGCCACTCCATTCACAAAAGCTGCATACAGAGGAGGCAGTCGGAAATCCAAGTGGCCCCAGATGGTACTGGATATGTCTGAGCTGTAGATCTGGAACAAATTGACATCAATTAATTCAAAGTCCTGAAACCAAGGATAAACGTGCGCTGTATCTCTGATGTAACTGAGATCAGATCCTACTCTCTTGAGACCCAACTGTTCCCTTTCATAGGAGAAATACCTTTATATTGGAAAGTATGAAAAGAAACTCAATTTCCTGATGACCTCTGTCAAGGGCTCTTTCCACCCAAGCAGATCACAGGGGGCAGGCCAACAGCATGGACCTGGCCATTCAGTACCTCCACAAAACCTCTGGCCATCCGTGTCGTTTCTCACTGCTCATGAGCAATTCCCTCAGGGCAGTCATCTTGTTGGGGAAGATCTCCCGGTAAAGGTTATGTCTTTCAACATTTTAGTAGACCCTGGTAAATGATATGTGGCCTCCTGATGCCGGTACCCCCGTGCTCTAAAGGGCGCTGTTCCTCTGCTTTTGATGCTCAGATCTTTTCGCCAACAAAAGATCTTTATGAAATTAAACAAAAGGGAATAACCACCACAGTTTGGGAGGGGGGATATCTGTGCGAGCAGTCTTATTGTCACGCAGAGTTCTGTAGCCTGAGCCCAACTAGCCATGTATTAGCAGTAAAACACGGGGCTAAATCCCATCCTCACTGATGCAATCCTATGTTGGGAAGGGCTCTCCTTGGGGTCAAGTATTCCTTTATCACAAGCAGTGCAAGACTGGAGGAGAAACATGGCCAATGTACCTCTGATGACAGTAATGTTTTGTGGACTGAAAATAACCCAATACTAACTTTTCATCCATTTAACTGTCCCTTATTTTGGAAAGTCCAGTGCTAAGTAATGTTTGCTTTGCTGGTGCTTTTAATAAGATCTCATAGGTGAAGGAAAGAAAGGGATTCTTAATAAACTATTTTCTGCTTGTGGTGGGGAGTCTTAGCATGCAGTCTGTTACACAGAGCTTTGCCCATCCAGAGTTAAAAATAACTCAAGCAATGAAGTTTCCCCATCTCCAGTGGGAAGAACATTGCCTCCCTCTTTCCAACCCCCAAATAACTTCACAATGACAAAGTTTCCCTTTGTAGCTTATATTATCCTTTGCTTTTCCTGTAGGTAATCATTAGTGTATACCACGAATGCCAAACTTACTTTGCTGTACTGTTTCACTTTGTGGTAGACCTCGGTGCTGGTCCCCAGAAGCCCTACTCCCAGAGTATCCAGAATCATTCGCTTGCTTCTCTGAATGACTTGGTCTGTCAGGTGGTTTGCATTCAAACCATGAATCACATTGGCAAAGTTTCCTGTAACTGTCTGAGAGGGAAAAAATAAATAAATTAGATGTTTTCCTTTATTAAAAACAACACAAAACAAACAAAAAAACCCCACTTTTTCTTCCTTCTTTTTTTTTCTTTCTGTCTGGGGTTACTGCTTAGCATGCTGGCACGGATTGCATCAGCAAAACAAAGGCCTGATTTCTTCCCCTTTTTATTCCCAGAAATGCCATATAGTTATTTATGTTTTGATTTTACTTTCTTTTGTGTCCTTATCTGTTCTCTATTTCTGCTGCTTCCTCCTTAAGTCCTCGAGGCTAAGTACTGCAGGTGATGTGACTTTGCAAGACATATATATATATATTTATATAAATATTTATATGTTACACACACACACACACACATAATAGATACATATAAAGAAACACAAGCAAAAAGCACCTGTCTTTCCATAGCACCTTTTCATTGCAACTGAAGTCAGTGGGAATGCGGCAGTTCAGGCCCACACAGCCACTAGCACTCCAGGAGGCAGGATTTAATCTCCCCGAGAAGCAGGACTACTATCACAAGCCTTGCTGAGCTTGGAGCTCAGCAGGAGGGGACCTGGCAGCGTTACCTTGCACCCGCTGCTCCAGGCTCCCAGCTCCCACTGAACTCCAGCTCAGCTGCAGTTCCAGCTTTTCTCCAAGCCAAGGTCTTGCCTCTACAAAAAGCAGTGACTCCTTGATCCTGGGTCCTGCTGATCTGGGAATTATGTTGCTTCTCTCTCTTTCTTTTTTTAATTTTCCCATTGAGCACTGACCCATTATGCAAACAGCCTGCTTCTTCTTGACTGGAGCTGTTAGCTGCTGTTAATATCTCAATTAGAAAGTTCCTCTGGAAATCATCTCTTCCCACTTACTCTCCTCCTTCCCTTTCCTCTACTCCCTTGCACATATCCACACACAGTGATAGTATTTCCTCTTGGCCTTCATTTGCCTAAGTTAAATAAACTGAACTGTGCTGCTCTCTCCTTTTTAATACAGGCTCGCCCCTACTATGCTAGTAGCTTTTCATTGCACTCTTCTAACTGGATTTCTCTCTCCTGGCAATGTTGACCAGAACTATATAGAATCAATCACAGAATCATGGAATCACAGAATGGTTTGGGTTGGAAGGGACCTCAAAGGTCATCTGCTTCCAATCCCCCTGCCACGGGCAGGGACACCTCCCACCAGACCAGGTTGCTCAAAGCTCCACCCAGCCTGGCCTTGAACACCTCCAAGGATGGGAATCCATTATTTCAGGTAAGTTCTCACTGAGCTCAGTGATAAAGCATTAAAACTGTCTTGAGGAACACAGGGCATTGCAAGCAGGTGAACCACATATCCCACAGCGTGATGCACGCCCACTGAACATGAACAGTGAGGGTACAACAAATGCTTACACAGAAAAGTTCACCTTACAGTGCAAAGAAACAAGACAGTACCTTTGCCAACATCTTGGAGGGATGGTGCGTGGTCCCAGAGAGAAGCAGCAAATGAGTGATAGCCAGGGAGCTGGGGAAATCACTCTTTCACTACTTATATACGTGTGTTTGGGGTGGGGGAGGGCATATTAAGCCTGTTCTGGTGTTCATCTTGTCCTGCCCATTTCCTCCTCTGCCTGGAAATGTTCCTTTTTCTTCACTTTCAACTTTCCTCTGACTAACTATACTGTAAACTGCTGGAACGTGTGGACATGGATAGGACTTTCCCAGTCACATTCACATGTCACGAGTGAACTAATATATGTGATGTTTTATCACCAGATAGAAACTAGTATATTGATTTGAATACCTTACATTTGGGAGCATGGAGAGAAGAGGTCACCAGGTGTGTCAGGCTGACCTTGGGGAACCACGGTACACTGTGGATAACTTTACTGGCCGGGACAGAAATCAACCCAGCACCAGAATACGGGGTGGCAAAGGCTGTTTTAACTTAAACGTCCTATTATATATATTTTATTTCCTGTCACTACATCTGTGTCCTGTGTAATACATGCAGTTCAGACATGGGTATTGTCTACCATCAGAATTTCAGACCATATGCTGGGTTAGCGTCTCCTGGCATTTGATAGTGCTTTAAAACCATGAATCACGATATGAGAGCAAATAAATCAGATTCTTTCCTACTGGCAAGCTTTCTGCATCTCAGGCAAGGATGACTTCCCTGAGGAAGGAGGCACTTCTCCCATTGCCGATTTAGGGTTTTCACTGCTGTGAGAGTCTCAGACTACTACAAGGTAGAGAAATCCATGCCCATCCATCCCATCAGGAATGCAGCAGATCCCAGAACAGCATGAATGGAGGCCACTAAATAAATTGGAATTAAAAATGAAAATATGTCTGAAGTTTGGGCACGTTCTGGATTAGGGAGCAAAGTAGCATATCTTTTCAGAGTCTCAGTCTTGCACTTAGGTGTTCACGGCCTAAAACCTACTTAGAGGAGCCTCAGCCCTTTAAATCCAGCCTTAAATCATTTTGTAAAGCTTTCTCCAACTCCTGAGTGCTTCCAGACAGAGAACCGCATGGATCTACAGATGAGGTTTAACATTGGTTTGAGTGGACCTAACTACGACAGAAAGGGACAGTCCTGTCCCAGGTTGAATGCTCTCCCTGCTCCTGTCCCTGGACATGTAGTTCTCCCTGTGATGCTCAGCAGACCCCTTTCTGCATCCAGCCTACCTACAGAGCCGGTCCAGGATTCTCAGCTGTCAGAAAAAAATGATTCATTGCTTCAGAAATGCAAAATTAAATCTTGCAGTATAAGCAGAGGGAGATAGGAATAGGGCTAGCAGTATTGTGTGAGATCTGGGGAGGGCACGGGCATGTAAAAAGAGACAGGAGGGCATCAGTTGTTCCTCAGACAGCTCCAACCCAGACATCTGCTTATTTTACCTGTGTGTAATGGATTTGTGGTGGGTTTGCCTTGCTAGGCAGCCAAACTCCACCACAACCGCTCTCTCACTCCTCCTCCTCTGAAGACGAGGGGAAGAAGAAAGGGAAAACACAACCCATGTTGAGATAAGGATAATTTAATTAAAGGAAAAATAATTATTAAGGGAAAATTATTAATTAAGTGAATTAACTAAAGGGAAAAGGAAAAGGGGGAAAGGGAAAAAACCAAACCAAAACAACAACAACAACAACAAAACAAAACAAAAGCAAAGGCATATGGAGGCACAGAGGAAAGAAATTACTCTCTACTTCCCACCAACAAGCGATGCTTGACCACATCCTTGAAGCAGGGCCTCAATGAATGTAGCCGTTGTTTGGGAGGACAGATGTTTTCACAACCAGAGCCCACCCCCCCCCTTCTTCCTTTTTCCACCTTTTACTGCTGAGTGTGACATCACATGGCATGGACTATCCCTTTGGTTGGTTTAGGCCAGCTGCCCTGGTGATGTCCCCTCCCCGCCTCAGACCCAGAACAGGATGTCATCTCTGGGTGCCTAACTTGAGGCTGGAAATTGCAGTGGGTATCAGAGTGCCTTAAATGATAGAACTGGCGGTGTGTCTGTTCATGGATCTAGCCAAAGAGCCCAGGGCCCACGACTCCGAAAACCCAGCCCTACAAACACATTCATGCTTCCGTACTGTGCATTATGCACAGGCTCCATTTAAAACCTTGGTCCTGTCCTTCTCTTAAACGTGAGCAGCTGTTCAGCATGGCTACTAACCCTCTTCCCACACGCATTTCCCTGTGAGTACACCACAGCTTCCTCACTCATGCATGCATAACCTACATCTACATAAAACATCCCAACTGCTTTTCATAGCTCCTGGGCGAGATGTGCACTTTGGTCAAATCCTGGCACCATGGGGAAACAGAACCTGCAGGTACATCAGTGCTTATTTCTTGCCTTTCCATTTCCACACCAAGGGAAACCTCGGAGGCAGCCTGGATGTGCAGAAAATTTATCTTTGGCCCTGACATCGGAGCATAAAAATCCAGCCCAGCTAACAGGATCGCTCATATTGACAAGGTTGGCAACAGTAAAGAAAGGTTAATAGAAGTTAATGCTATTAGACTGAAAAAGGGAAAGGTTTTGTTACCTTTCTCTTTTTGTTCTTCCAGCTCACTCTTTCCTCCAGAAAAAAAGTGGAAGAAAATATCTAAATTACAGTACCACAAAATCACAGAGTCATCGAGGTTGGAAGGGACCTCCGGAGACCATCTAGTCCAACCTCTCTCACCAGCACGGCCACCCAGAGTTTGTTGCCCCAAGCTTTGTCCAGTTGGGTTTTGAGTCTCGCCAAGGATGGAGGCTCCACAACCTCTCTGGGCACCCTATTTCAGTGCTTGACCACCATAAAATAACATATTAAACAAAACATATTCAACCCCTCAAGTCAGTCCTTTTTCAGCCCTCTTTTTCCTTCACTCTTGGGATATCATTTATAATCCCATTCCATTTCTCATTTTCACCCCCTTCTTTGGGAAAGAGCGAGACAGAAGTGAAATTTGAGCATCTTCTTGACCCCTCAGTGTTACTAATTATATCTGGGAAGTTTTCTGACGTTAGCAATTTGGGACCCTTTGCATTTCCTCTGCCATCTCCAGTGGAGGGAACTGTGAATACAGCTGAACAGATGAAAAATATGAGAAAACTATGCAGCAACGTAACTCCTGATTGCTCTAATTTATTACTCTAATGACTAAAGCCCGCAGTCAGAATGGAACAAAAAAAGGCTCGTTACTCTTTCCATCTCTAAACTGCACAGTGCAGTGCCAGCCTGTAGGACTGCATCCTCCATCAGCAACCCATCTGGCCTCAAAACAAGGTGTGTGCCGTAACTGCCAGCTTACAATATGTTATTACCACTTGACATTTAGAAACACCAATTACAGGAAAGAAGTGCAGAGGCCCAGCTGCCTTTACGCCCATGTCGAGACCCCAAAGTGAATTCAGATGGGAGCCAGAACATGTGATATGCTTTGTAATGTGATTTGTTGTCACACCCTATTCACTGGCTGATTTCAGATACACGGTCACTTCCTTCTTTGACTTTGGTTCCAGTATGGATTGTCCAATACTTTGCAAAAATAGCATCAGTATTTTTAGGGACTGAACTGAGTTATTATGAGAAAGTGACTTTTCTTTTTTTTTTTTTTTTTAGTAAAAAAAAAAAAAAAGAAAGTAAAGCTGTAAATGCACAAAATTAAATTGCTTGGGAGACTGATTTACAAAATTGGGTCTACAGACCTTCAAGTCAGGAGTACACTGTAGCCTGAGAGGGAACAGAAAGCAGTATGGTTATCACTGCAGGGGTAGAAGGCATCTATACAAAGTCCTGTACCTCCACGGGAGAATTTGTAGGGGTCTAAATAGAAGAAGGTCGAAAATGACTGACTGAGAGTTTGGCACAGGCTGTCCACTCCTGACAAAGGGAATCTGCTGCTTGCCTCTTCTTTGACACAATGTGCATGGTTCAGCAATTTGGGCAGAAAAATTGTTAACTAGCAAGCGTGATGGAAAGACAAAATGCATTCATCAAAATGCCATTTGTAACATTGTGCGTGGCTACAGTAATGAGCTGTGCTGATTACAGAACACGGCTTTAGAAAACGAGTGCCCCACAGGGCCCATTTTCTCCTGCTGACATCACATATTTAAGCTGCTTTTTCTTCCTTTTGCCTCCAGTTATTTTAGGCTAAACTGCGCCCGCACCTGCAAGCTGTGTGTTTGCAACTGAAAACAGTATCTGCCCTCAGTATGATGCTCCTTTTGTCCTAAAGAAATATAAAAAAATTATGACAAAATACACAGGCCAAGCTTACTGTCTTCTAAGCCAATTTTTAAGATGTGACCTTGTTCATGGGCTGCACTAACACAAGAAATTGGGAGACTGGTACTAATGTGCTTTGTTTACTGAGCCTCCACTATTCTTAATGATCATTAGACGCCTTCTAATTGCAGGACCTGGGCCTTTCACCTCTATTGAGATATATTTTAAGTACAGTCAAGAAGTGAGAATTTTGTTAGGGGCAGAATCTCACCTGGAATAGATGGCTTGATCTAGATCCCGTTAACAGCCGTACAGCCATAAATCTTGGGATCCTGTAATTCTGCCCCACTATCATAACGCCCTCCCGTGCCTCTTCTTGTCCAGCCCTGCCTTCACTGCAACAGCAGTTACTGCTCCAGCCAGACTGTCAAGGCAGCAACACTACACAGCAATGGGCAATGATTGCACCACAAAACATATAGTTCTGGTAATTTCTAGTCTATAGCAGTTCTCTTATTCACATACTTGCACAACCAAGGACAACTGCAATCTCTGATGAGTTACAACATTCTCGTTTCCTTTTTTTTTATTTTCCTTCTTTTTTTTTCAAACTCCACACAGCAAATCTTGGAAGTGCCGAGCCTTATTCTGGCAAAGGTTGCTACAAGTCAATACACCAGGTCTACAATACACTGTTCTTTTCTCCTTCATAAATTAGAGCTGCTACTTCTAAAGACACGTCCACACAGCCCAATGAAGCTTGTATATGTTGATTTGCTTGCATGAGTTGTAAGACAGCGGTACCAAACATGAATGGGATTACCACACAAGATCTTGTCCAAGACAGATCGATCACCTCTAAAGAAATGGGGTTACCACAGCTAGCAGCAGGTGGCTGTAGGGTTTCCATACGGCATGGCCTCTGGTCTGAATAACAGCACCGGGTATAGGATATCACATAGACTTGCAGTGTGTGCATGGACTTTGAGACAACTTCCCTTTGCTGATGACGGTGGCAGCCTGGAGCAGCCTGTATCTCACACAATGCCCTCTTCATCAAAGAGTAGTCAGTGATGTCTACATTAAGTGGTGAACACACAGCTGGGTGTCATTGCAGGACTTGTGTCATTTGGGGGGGGGGGTGATATTACTCGACTAGCAAAAATTCAGCTTGATTAGCAGAAGCCAAACTGGTGTGAATGCATGTAGGGATGTGGCAGTTTTAATTAAATAACCAGCAGAACTCTGTAGTGCAATTGAAGCATTAGTCACTGCAGTAAACTGCTGCATCCTACGTATAAAGGTGCCCAGCAAGGACACCTTCCTGATTCTTTCAGAGCAAGGCCCACATGTCACAATGCACCCGTTCACTGTGCTGGCAGTCCAGGAGAGAGATGTGGATATCTCGATCAAGTATAGAAAAAGCTACAACATTAATTACAGGGTATAAGAACCTCTCTGCATCTAAAGTACTGCTCAGGGATTTTGAGCCCCCTAGGAAAGTACCCCAGTCACCATCACAAGCTTTTTTTCTGCATGGGAAGCTCTAAAATAACACCTAAAGCATACGCAGGAAAAAAAGGAATGAATGATAAAACACTGCTTCAAACAGAAATAGGCTTTGGGTGAAAAATCCACTGAATTTTATGGGAGTCAATCATTTACCTGTCAGCAGCTGCAGAAGCACTTGAGACAGGTACTGGAAGATGATTTGTGTGTTGGCAGAGTTGTTCCTCCAGCTTTCACTGCAGATGCTCTCTCCCCTCCTATCTACTTAGTGCCTCCCAAATACAAACCCTCTGAAAGGATTTTAAACAACGAACCATGCTGCAAAAGCCACAGAATCCTTGTTGCTATTGTACTGCTCATTCTGCAAGGCTGTCAAATATATATACATGTATTTTTTTCTTTGTCTCAATATGAGACTGCATCATCTGCTCAGGCAATGTGCTCTCACTGAGGTATCCCACAAGGTATCTGCGTCTTGCTGTCTTTTAGCATCTTGTGGTCTCTTTTAGCATACTCCTGTAACCAAAGACTTTTTCTGCATTTATGGTTATACATAGTTAAAGCATGCATTTTCCACCTCTGAAAGATTTTAAAAATGCCAAAAAATATTGCAAAACAGCCTAAAATTACACATTAAATGTGGCAGTCTGTGATTTGTGGTGTAATTATAAAACGTGCCATGGTGGTTATTAGTTGTGAGATTAAGTATTACATGTTTCAGACTGTAAAACATGCTGGAGAATTTCTAACTGTGATTGTCTATTCATCTCTAAAGAGAAAATGGGCATAATTACACCAACATTTCTAAAATGGAGAAATAGCTGCAAAAAAAACTGAAGAAAAGTTATATTTGAAGACAAGAGCTGTAAATACATAAAGCATTTATACTATTACACTTTTCTAATGGAACATTTAAACAGAAGCTAATGATTTGATTTTAATTGGTCCTTTTTACATAAGCAGCAGTTGAAGAAATCTTGTTTTTTAGAATTTATATGACACTACTTTTCCCCCACATTACTCATCTTCAGAATAGTAGATTAAGACAGATGCAGGAAGCATTAAAAATC
Organism: Anser anser; assembly: GCF_964211835.1. Taxonomy (NCBI): domain Eukaryota; kingdom Metazoa; phylum Chordata; class Aves; order Anseriformes; family Anatidae; genus Anser; species Anser anser. Next base: position 167,193,059 of record NC_139720.1, read on the forward strand.
AAGGAAAATAACTACTTTCACAAAATGAAAGGAATGATTTTGTAACCTTTGATCATCTGTGTTGACTCTTCAGCATCAGCAGGGTTTAAAACTATACACATAATAAGGTACCTACTGTCAGATGTTGTGGAGTTCAATGAATATTTTATTTATCTTTTTCCTGCCCCACAGTATTTGAAGATGTCCCTCCTCATGTGTCCCTGGAAGTTGCAGGAGCAATGGAGTTAGCTGTAAGGAGAAAAACATGCTGTTCTGAGTCAGTGCATTTTTTAGTATAAAAAAATAAAAAAAATTAAACATCATATTCATTGTGAATGTACAATGTTAGTTGCACCACCGACCCCCACAGCTTATCCTATTGACTCTGATAACTGTTCTGAATGGCACAATGGCAGCACTATGACTTTAGTTTTAAAATAAGCAACTAAAATATCTTTATTCTGCCTTTCTACAATTAGGTTTCCCATTTCTGCAGTATGGCTGTTTCCATTCTTTATCAAATTGGGCAGTTATGAAGTCTGTTTGGAAGTCTGTGTTTTCTTTTAGGGTATTTTTTGCCTTTTTATTTGCTTGCTCAGTTATGGTATTTTATCAAACTGTGGAGGAAAAATCAGAAGAGAAAGGAGGTGAATATTTTTCTTCAACTAATTGACTGAGTCGCAAATGAAGGAATACTGAGATTTTGTGGTCCACCCTAAGACATCAGCACAAGCGCAGCGGGACGTGAGTCATACTGTTCAACTAACGATACACACGATACACACAGGGCAGGAACAATGCAAGGCTGTTTTTTTACTTTAAAAGAAAAGCAGGCAGCTTCCTTGGGTGGCAACTTTTAGGAGGCATCTTGCTGCCTAAGTTGCCTGCGAATGAAAAGATAGAGCTGTGTTTTATTTTTTATTTTTAAGCCTGATCCACCCATCCCTGCCTTGTACTTCTATGTTCCTCCGCTGCAGCTGCTGCTGCTGCCAAAGGGTGGGCTCGTTAGGAGGAACGAGGTGGCTGATGCCGAGAAGTTGTTTTTCCCCCACTGCTTCCTGGTGTCTTGCCCTACTACCCTAAGCAGCTGGACTCTCCACCTTCCAAGCACAGAACAACCCTGCACTACCCTGTTGCCCCCTGTGCTAACAAGGCCCAGGTGTATTTCCCCGTACTTTTCTGCTCCCTGCAAATCTGGGAGGCATATCCAGTAAAAATCAGGGAAAGCGGATGCTTGTCTGGGGGAGGAGAGGGAAGAAAAGCTATGTGACTTTATGGGAATAAAACATGTCCTGTCCCTTAGGATGCTGGAAGAGCAAATCTTTGTGGGGCAGGGAAAGGAAGAAGGGGATTAAAGAGACCCCAGGTCTCTTAGTGTTTTGTATGGAGCTGGTACAGGGCAATATCTGCTGAGCTGTTTGATGGAGGAGTAACCAGTTTGCCCAGACAGTATTTGCAGCTGAGCCTAAATTAGTACTTAGTTCAGCACAGCACTTAGGTCCACACCCTCCACTGCAGTTCACATGGGGATTGTGGTCACTGCGCTGGTGCTGGCCCTTGGTATGAGCTCACACAGGCCAGGCTGTCTGCCCTGAGCATCTCTCTGATCCAGCGTTATATGGCTTTTTGTCTATCTCTCTTTCTTTGCTGGTGGCATTTGGATAACATGTTCCCAATCCTCTGGTCAGTAGAGAGCGGTTCAAAATCTGGGGGCTTCTGCCCAGCTGCCTGGCACAATTGGAGCAGGAGCTGCTTGGTATGGTGGCAACATCTCTTCCTTCATTGGAGCCAGGCTCTGCTGGAGCTGTCGTCCTCTGCTTGCTTGGCCATGTGTGCAGACCTAGGGCAGATGAGCTTTGTGCTATTCGTCCTCTGCTCCTGACCTAATTCTGTCCATGCCATCACTTCTGGTCAGAAATGCTGCCTGTCTCTTTCAGACACAGTAAGAAGTTGACTAGAGACTTCTCTTCTTGGGGGCTTGTTGGGAACCTCCCAGCATGGGAACTGACCATGTTGATGACTGCTCTTGAGATGTGGCTGAGAAGAAAAAACCCAAAACAAACAAACAAACAATCCCAAGCATATAATTCCTTCCAAGGATCAGACCACTCTCAGGCACTGTCTTTACACAGTCTTTTCACGTAGGCACAGAAACCTTTTCTAGATGGTGCCTGTTAAGACAGCTGCTCCAAAGTTTGCGATTTTGCATCATGAACCCCACCTCTGCTTTCATTCCTGTATCCCAGAAGGGTATGCGGTGTGAGGCCCCCACCGTAACTGTAGGACAACAAAAGAGAGATGTTCAAGAGTCTGGTAGTGTGAGAAAGGGCTTGTGATCAGACCTCTGCGAACTCGTCATGTGTTTACAAGAAAGGTGGGAAGGAGATCATTGCTAAGGGAAGGTAGAAAGTAAGAAACTCACTTGTCTTTTGGGTGTCTCTGTTGCATGAAATTCAATGTATTAGTTTTGTATCTCTGCTCTATTTCTATCCAGAGCTGAGGCCATGAATGGCCATTCCTCCTGAATGGCGAGGCCATCAAGAATTATCAGCTGATTTAAATGCCATCTTGGAAAATGGAACTGGCAATTGAGACCAGCAATTATTTCCCAGCTACATTTGCTATATACTTATTTCACTTGATGCTGCTTCCAGACAGATACAGGAGTCAGTGGTATTATAAGCACGCTCACTGACTCCAAGTGAAAAATGTCGATGGGTCTGTGGCCCACCCTCAGCATGCTGTGGTATTTACTGCCTGTTATTATATCTCTTTTTTACCTGGAGAAATTATCCTTCCTTCCTTCCTCCCTCAAATCCTACTGACATAGGACAGATAGGAGGAGCTCTCGCCTGATACCAGTGCAAGATGCCAAGCCCCAAAGATTTATAAAAAAGTCCTCTCTAGTTTATGCCCTAGGAGTGGATGCCACCCTGATGCTGGTGATCTGTGGTCAGACTGCGTGTAAATCAGCGTGGAATGAGATCGTGGTGGGGCTAGCAGTCAGGACTGGCGGTGGCACTGGGAAAGAGGTGAGCCACCTTCTCTCCCTTGTCCCACAAGTCATCAGCCTCAATAATCTCCCTTAGGGTGAGTGCTTCAGATGGAGGACCTGGTGCTTCAGGGACGTTCAAGAAAAAAGGTGCAGGCGGGAAGGAGGAAATTGAGTTGGAGAATCTGCTTCTGGGCTGCGACAAAGATATGGTCGGACCCCAAGAACTCCCTGTAAGGATAAGGAAAGATGGGCTTTGAAAATTCACTACGTTCATACACAAAGCGGCGAGCAGCATAGAGAGCTACGTGGGGGTCCTTCCGCAGTGTCATCACATCACCAGGCAGCCTACAGTAGGGAGCCCACGCGTGAAGGTCCCTTTGCCCACATCTTCTCTGAGCCTAAAATCCAGGGCCTGCCCATAGGCCTCTGCTGTTTTGTACTCTGAGAGCCACGTGAGAGACTTCACAGGGAGGGCAGGAAAGCCCAGCAACAATTTCCTTCAGAAGTGGCATTTCTGAACTTCACTGTGCCTCTTGCAGCTGGCTGCTCTGTCAGCACTGACCTCACCTGGGCAGCACAAGGTTTTTGCCCAGTATGACTTGTTGAAACAGCTGATCCCCCTGCGGTAAACTGTTTCCTCATGTTCATGGGAGCCGACCTGTGGGCTTCAGCTGGCCCCCCCTTATATGTTGCCAGAAGAGGATCCCCCAGAGATGAAAAGACTGCTCTGCAGCCTGCTCCCTTAGCATTGCAACAGCAAGGCACCAAGGCTCTGCAAAGGTGGCATGGTACATGGAAAAGCGCAAGAGCGTGGTGGGGCTATGGGTTGAGATGCACTGGGTTTCTGCTGGAGGACTGAAACAAGCTAGCTCAGCCCAGACAGAATCTGGTTACACAGGACAGAGTAACTCACAGGTTTCCCAGTCTACAGTGGCATATGAGTTCAGCTAAACAGACAAGGAAGGAGTCATTATGGGCAAAGACTTCTCTACTGTGTGGGTGTCATCCACAGCAGACAACCTAGCACACACTCCCACCTCAAAATTGTTAAAACAAGCAGTGGGATTTAACAGACCAGATATATTTGGGACCCTTGTTGCCTTAATGCTGCTGTTTCTGTATCCTCAGGCTTCACATCTGCTGCATTTCTGCAGTGATTAGAGAGAGCAACTATTATAGTAAAAACTTCTCAGTTGACTATATGACTTCAGAAGGTGATGGCTTGAGAAGTAGAAACAAATTCTTCAAGGCTCTGGATTGTGTTGAGAGAACTAAATGAGTATGAATCAGGAGTGAACCCATACTAGGAAAAATAAAGCATTTATAAATATCTAAAAGACAGAATACAGCAAATCTTAACATCTTATTCCAATAGATTGCCACAAAACAAAACAAACAAACAAAAAAACCAACTTGCATGAAGCCATTCAACCCCAGAGTTTAGATTACATGGAAGACAGTGTGAGTCTGTCATATACCTGCTCTCAGGGTATCTCAGTGCATACACACGGCAAAACTGAAGGGATATTATGGGAAAAGATGTTCTCCACCTAGAGAAATACTTGACTGAGGTTGTGCTGGAATGTCCTAAGTTAGAGTTGAACATGATGAGATGGCCACATGAGCAGTGACAGCATAGGGGAGGGTGCAGATCAGAATGACCTTCCTTAAACTGAAAAAGCATGGCACAGGATGATACACTTGTGTTTATCCATCTACCTTGCGAGTGCAATTATTATACAGGTAGGCAAAGTCACAGTAATGACACACACAAATTAGGTGTAGAAAAACAGGCAGAGGAGCATATGAGCAACCACAAATCTTGTTAACCTGATTAATTGTTCACTGATAACTGAATCATAAATTTTAAACATTCGTTGGAGCACACAATTGTTAAACGCACCATATGAAAAAAGATACACAGAGACAATACAGAATGGTAAGAAGCTTAGAAAAAAATGGCCTGTGAAGGAGGCATGAGGATGTTTATTTAGGCTAGAAGAGAGAAGTAGTATGGTTTCACATTACAGCTAAGCCAGTCCAACCACTTGCACTTGTATGATGCCTCTCCTGGGAAGTTAATTCAGTGAACTAAGTCAGCAGAAAATTTATTTTGCAAAAGAACCGAAAATTCTCCACTTTGTTCTCTGAACTGGTTCATCACAATCACACAACGGCTAGCTGAGTGTGGAGAAATGTAGGGTGGTTCATTTTGGCAGCAGCTAACCTTCCGACTGATTTAGCTTTAATGCAAAAGTGCAACATATAAGGGTGCATGATGCAGAAACATAATCTGTATGTTTTACAAAGAAGAGGATGTTGAGCAACATTGCTGAGAATACCGAAAAGAAATCTACAAAATATATATCAAAGATATGAAAAATGTGAAAAAAACCAACCAACCAAAAAAAAGTAATAAAAAAAAAAGCTTTATAACAGGAAGAGCGCCAGGTACTCAAACATTAAAATAGCTTACATAAGAATATCATTGAAGTTCCTTCACTGGAGTCCTTTCCAGTGCATCACACTTGTGTCTGCCAGGATTAGTCCAAGGTTTCTTATCTTGCCTATTTGCAGAGGTGGATTGGAAGATGACCTCTTGAGATTCGTGATTTACCAAGTTCACCCATCCTGCCTAAGCCGACCTCTAACTCAACTTAATACTACTTGGAAAAATGTTTTTAACAAGTACAGGGGCAGATTCTAATAGTGCCATTTGATTAATATTTCGGTAAAGACCGGAGAAACATCTGTGTATACACTGTTTACAGACACACTACTTACAGTCTGCTTTGAATTCTGAAAATCTTCCTGGATTAGCATAGCTAGTCTCCAAATAGACCATGAAAATAAGTCATACTTCAGAGATGATTCCCAGGCTTATGGTTATGACTGCAAGGGGATTGCAACACTCACAAGTCGTTGCTCAAGCATGATGGAAATTCAGTTGCAAATACTGGAAATAGGGTCACTCACTGGGAAAGCTGTACACTGAGATATACAATTTAATTAACACATCAGAAGAAAAGTATACTGAGCACCGTTTTTTTGTTGAAATATAAGAGATGTTCATATTTAAATTGCAGAAGTATAAAGCTGGAGTTAAAAATGAAGCAAAGAAACATGCAATACTATTTTTTTTCCTTTTTGCAAAAACAAAATTCTAGAAATGACGGGTTGCAGAAAAAATGGATCAGCTTTGGCAAAATACTGAAAATCACTTAACCTTCTGTTTCCCCATAGTCAATAAATGCCATTATTAATAATGCTGTCTAGTGAGGTGGACAAACTTAAACACCACATCTCTCCTACACAAAAGTCTCTAATCCCTTTAATGTAGGGAAGTTCTTGGAAAAGCCTTGTAGGAATAATATAATAACAACAATTTACAGGCATTTAATAAGAAAAGACGACAATTACTTTCATTTGTATATATATGTAGCTAAAGAACTAGAGAAAACAGTTCAAATGGAGCAAGTCTGTGGACTCATCTAGACTTTACAGGTGAGGGATCAAGCTAAGAAGTATGCTCTACTGAGCATCTTTTCAAGTCTTTGAAAGTCTTGTCAAACGGACAGGATCAATAATAACTTAGGGAGTATGTGTAAGCCCTTCAAAGAAATCTGAGTGCAGAACTTGCTGTGTAATCATGCCCACCATGCTGATACTGTGCAGCCTTATGTGGGAAATCCCACCCTGGGACGTGAAGCTGCCATCCACGGTTTGAGGAGCAGGCAGCTTTTTTCTTTGACAAGCCCTGCTACCTTTGAAGCTCAGATCTACTTGTTCTAATGGGACTGATTAGAGAGAGAGAGGAAACTTCAAAAGACTTCACTGCCTCTATGAACTAACTAGTCATAAGGCTGTGCTGACAACCCCTTGTGACATGTACCATCATTTATTTTTTCCCTTGGCCCCCACTCTGCCCCTTAATATTAGCATCTTCTTTCTGTTTGCACATGAGAACGCTGCAGTTTGCACATACATCATAACATAGTCTGTTCCTCTACCTGATAAGGGACTCTCCCACATTTCTCCCTGCTGGGCTTCCATTTTTTTTTCCCTCTGAGGTTTTGTTGTGAGTCACACATTTTAAAATCATGATCCTGATTCAGCAGTAATACACGGACGTGATTGCCTGACTGACAAGAGGCATATTTCTATCACAGGGCTAATTCAATGAGGACAAGAACAGCTGGTACATGGAACAGGAAAGAATAAAATGCTAACAGAAAACCCTGTAGAGGGGTCTGCAACTCCTCCAGGCCTATGTGCATGGTGGTGTAATGGGCGTTCATTTAATTTCTTGTCACTCATTCAGCGCTGATCTGTGCTGATGCTCTCTCTTACCCCACTGCCAGATATGGTCCATCTACTTTGTGCATTCAAAGCAGCATCATGCCTGAGTACTCTCCCCTCCCTGTCTTGACACTGACCCTCAGGTCAGTACAAGCTCTTCATTTTCTTCTCCCACTTCTGCCTGCCCTTATTGAAGGAACCACTTCCTCAGCTGATTTACCAAAATACCACTTCTCATCCAAACTTCCAAAAAAATTTACTTCATCACATGCCCTTACTTACAGGAATAAATTTGAAAATGAATCTTAGGTGGAATTCCCAAGAGTATCCAATTTGACAGACGTGTCTTTTCAGGGTGTAATGTTAAAAGGCCAGGGATTCTCTTTATTTTGGTGACACTAGTGTTATTGCATTCATAGTCTCTGCTCCTGTCCATGACACTGCTGCTGAATTTGCTGCTGAGAAAAGAGCTGAAATAAAGGTGATTGCTAATTAGCCAAGTGATTCTGGAACAATTTCCAGTATAAGTTTACACCTGCACAAAAGTGGTAACATTTTTTTTAAGCTCTAGAAATAAATGTCAACTGATCAACCATAAGGGCTAAGCCAGAGGTGAATGCCAATAGCATCAGTAAGGATATACAGTTCCTCAGTTAGATAAATCTTGGGTTAAAAATACAAGTTATGAAGAGTCACTTTTGCTCCTTGCTACACACCTACACACCTATACTCCTCACTGCATATGCTGAAGCAAACACCAGATGTCTAACTGGGAGGAATTTCACACAAGAGAATGATGCTATTCAGAATTTGGAAGATAAGTTCCCAGCACCCTGATGAGTTGGCACTGTCTGTATGCAAAAGTGCCTCTGCTTGCAGGAATCTGAGCTATTAAACCTGCTTCATGAAATGGCTTCTTTCAGTTATGATACTGCAGGACCTTAAAAACTGAGAGCAGACAGCACTGCCACCTACTGCTCCCAGGGACATGGGTCTTACTTTCATCAGAGGAACCACATTTTGTGTGGTTAAAAGTTGGTATTTACTATTAAAATTACATTTTCTGCAAAAGTAAATTGAATACAATAACAATAATAATAAAAAATTACTGTCATAGTAACTGTACACTTCTCAAAACATCAGGGAATAAAATAAGCCAGAATTACTTTGCTGTCACAGTTTCAAAAAGAAAATAAGCCATCTTGCCATCTCTGTTTTGCAGCTTAGTCACATGCTTTGATGCTGTTATCTTTGGCTAGTTCAATGGAAGGAGTTTTGTTAGCAATGTAGTGAAACTGTAGGCAGTCAGCATCTCACCCGATTAAGGCTTTAGATTAACAATACTGTCCTTAAGGTATGATGGACAATTGCCAGAAAGAGTGATAATAGAATAACACAAAGGAAAATCAAGACGAAAAACGTTATAACGCATGACTTAGGAGTGAGAATGCTTGCATTTATATTTTTTTCTACATCACCTGTCCTCTACAACTGAAATGATCAGCTTGAATCTTAGAAGTCTTGCCTTTGATAAACACTGCCAGAAATGTGCCTACAGAGTTATTATTTTAAGGTGATACTAGAAACCATCACAGAATTCCTTGTGCTACAACAGTACATCCTCGGCACATACTAATAACAACTGTTGATATTCTAAAGTTTCATGGAGATGGAGCTAGCAAAATACACGGTTTGTCAAGATTAACAAGGTCAAGACAGACATGACTAGCAAAGGGGAGCTCTAGGATTACTACAAAGACAGTGCTAAAGAAACCACACTGGGGTTTTATGAGATAGATAAGATGAACTGGAGCTCTAGATGAGACTTTATTAAATAAATTTGATTAGAGTTTATACTTCAACAAGTTAATTGAAGAGGTTGCCAGAAACCATAAAAGTGACGGTGATTTTCTCTAACAACTGCGCAAGTTTTGAAGAAAAAACACTGTAGTATTTGGGAAATTTGAATTTTCACATCTTCCCCACAGAAATGTTTAGATGAAATAAATAAATGTATATGAAAAGGCATGCATACAATGCATGCAGTCTTGCACGCTGGGTGAAATCCTGGCCGAAACCACAGGGAACTGAGCTGAGAGACGCCAAAATGTCAACTTCTGTATTTACGTTTGCATGTGGATTTCACGAGGAAAGATTTGCTTTCTGGCTTTTGGAACAACTCTTCCTTGTGCTAGATTCTAAAGAAAACTGATTTTTCCCATTAGTCAGAGCACTTGGCACGCAGCGTGGCATTACAACCTGCTCATACTTTGTCTTCTGATACTTTGAATCAGGATCATCCTCGCTTGGCAAGTCAAGCTGCCTACTGCTTCTCCACCCGTGGTGTATTAACACTGCTTTGTGAGCCCATTCATCTGTCCCTGTTATAGTCCTTGCTCATAAATCATTCACATACATGAGCCTGAGCCCTGCTGGTAGCCTGGGAACTCTTCAGGGTGTCAGCAAAAATGCTGACCGAGACAAGTGCCTACAGCGTGCTCCTTTCCTTCTTTGGTGCAAATTCAAACAGTCCAGTTTATATGCTCTATACCACCCTGCTGGTGGTTTGAACAAGAGTGGAGCAGAGGAGTATTTCAGCAGACAGACACAATTCTCAGCCGTGAGACAGTGACTCAACAGCATTGCCACCTGGGCAGCCTGGTGCCTGGTATGTCCTGGCAGAAACATCTCTGACCACATCCTGGTCTGGACGCATTGAGCCAGGAGGCTTGCCGTGCCAAAGCATTGTGAATATACTCAGTCCTTTCTAAAGAAAATTACTGTGAATCTTAATGCAAATTAGAACATTAAACAAGTGATGCTCTCAGACTATGTAAAACATGACAGAAAAATCAAGAAATCTAAATGTAAGATGGGGTAATAGGCTGCTATGAAATTCTAACTTTACAAGCATAGAAAGTTTACGTTAAGAGAAAATTACATGGGTAAATTTGTACATATTTGCCTATTCATGCAGTGTTAGCAGACAAAACATATCTAGACTCCATTTACCAATATATTGTCAGATTTTCAAACACAGCAGCTTGAAAGAGCACAAAACTAACAGCTGCCTAACCAGCTCAGGTGATAGATGTTTGTGCTTTAGGGGTGGGGATTAACAAATTAAATTAGCTGCGCTTCCTCTGCACCAATTTGCCAGAAGACATATGGATGGATTTATGATTTGCATAGTAACAAAGGTTGAGTTAGTCAAAAGTATGGGAAAGTTTTGGCCTAACAGCTCCAATTAAAGTAAGTGGAAATTGTGTGACTAAGACCTCCAATTAGCTTTGCTTCTTGAACCAAGAATTTCTACACAGTGGCAAAGCTTCTTACAGAACCTAGTGTTTGTGCCCCAGGTAGTCTGAATGTTATATAGAAGAGGAGATGTTTAAATCCTACAAGAAAACCCAAAATAAGATACAGAACAAGTGAATGGAACAAGCCGGTTGTTAACTCAAGGTGACGTGATCTGTGATCTGTAAAGTGTAAGTGCTCGGTAGGCTTACTGATGATATCTGGCTGAGATTAGTAAACCAATTTTTTCTTCATAGAGAAAGCACAGTATCAAAACAATTTTTGATCAGTGACAAAACAACAACAAAAACAACCAAACCCAAACAAACAAACAAACAAAAAACACACACAAAACCAAACAAACAGGTGCATGGAATATATTCACTCTAGCTGATGGAAAAAACCTGCACCATCACAGTAAAAGCAAGAAGGTACAATATTTGGACTAAGTACATAGAACAAACCTTACTAGTAAATCTACTGTTGTCAAAAGGCAGTGACCCAAACGTCATCTCTTTCCATTAGAAGTCAAGGGGACAGCCTCATGAGCCTTGACCTGAGGACAGAGACTGAGAGATCAGGAAGAGGAATCACATGCATACATTACTGATGAATATTTTACTCTTTAAAATAACGCCATTATCAAACAGGTCTGAATAACCACATTTATTACCTATACACAATTCTAAAGACATGGCTATCTAACTCCCGTAACTCTATAACTGTAACCAGTATAACATTAAAAATATGCAACTGAAGGCTCGTAAAATCCAGAAAGAATTGCTATCACTCCCCTTTGTACATATATTGCTTTTTCTTAGCTATATGTTCAATTTTTTTTTCCCTTCTCCTTTTCCCCCATGCTTATGCTTGGCAATTTATTCTTTTTTTTTTTTTCGGATTGCCAGTCACAGACAGTCTTGACTTACAAAGAGATCTTTTCTTATTCCAGAAGCTTTTTAGCTTTTTTGCCACTTGGACTGCAGGTTTTATGCTTATCTCCTGCCTCTCAGATAAGCTTCCCCTTCACCAAGATCCAACCTATAATCACAATCTCTTTCTATGTGATTTAACCTCCCTGAGATAAATAGATTGTTTTTGCTCGTTTTATTTGAAAGGGAATTATTTAGGGGAATTGGTTCTAACACGACATAGATTTGTGGCATATGGTTAAAAACAAACAACAAAGAAAGCATTACATTTTTTGAGGATGGCAGTGTGGCAAAAGGCACGCATACACAACACACATGAACAATTACAAAGTGAAAACAAACAGGTCCCTTTGCATGGGTATAGATCTTTACAAGATAGCAAAAGTTTATGGCATATACTCCTGCAGTTGTCTTGCTGCAGAGATGGGGAAGATAATTCCTCTGTTTAGCTACCTGATCCCCCCGATTTGTATTCATAAGCCAGAGCAATCTTTATTTTGTCAACAGCTTGCAGGTATACAAAGAGAGGAGCACTTCTTAAAAATCTAATTCCTATATTCTTGAGGGCTTAAAGAGTCTGCAGACTACTGCAGTTAAGTGGCTGTGATTTGTTTGAGAATTCAGATGCTTGCTTCATTAAAACTTCATTAAATCTGAACACTTTCACTCTTTGTTCCATATATTTCTGAACATCCTGAGCACCTCTCAGACATTTACTCTGTTGGTATGTTCATTTTAAGAAATAATGTATTACTTTTATTTACATACACGACTGAAAATCCCAGATATTGTACACAGATAATATCTTACAGGAAATAGTAAGCAGAGTGTTAATTCCTTCATGTAAACTTGGAACAGGAAAGCACGTTCAGAATTTTCTAGACACAGTAATTTAATCCCATTTTGGCCTCTACAACTAAAGAGCAAAATACATGCAGTAAACTTCCTTAGGAAGGAAGACAGCCATGTCAATCTTACTTCCAAATGAACGGCAGCAACTCTCAGTTTTAATTTACAGGTAGGAAACAGCTGCTTTTCATTACTTTGTGCAATAACACCTCATTAGCACGGCACATCGGGAAGCTGGGGAACCATCAGCTATGCCTGACGAAGTTGATTCCAAGTTTCTTCGAGCTTGGCTTGAAAAAACAGAACTCAGTCCAAGCCAAAACTCAAGTTGGGTTCTGCAGTGGATAAGGCGGTAGGAGTGCAAGTCGAGAAACACTGCAGAGGATGAGGGCTGGCACTTCGTGAATGAAATGCTCTGCCAAACTCAGCTTTGGTGCTAGCAGAGGCTGACCTGCTATTTCACTTGCTAGGCAGAGATTTTCAGCAGTTAGGCAGCACATCATTTTCCCTGCCAAGCGTGCAAAAAGAAATGTATTTGCTACGACGTGTTAGTTTATGCGGTGGGTCAGGGAGGGTGTCAGCAAGCAGGAGGTCTAGCACCTCCTTTGGGCATGGCTGTGCAGCTGAGATGCACTGCCTGCAGGAGCTAAGCACATCTACTGACAGCCTTCACTCACAGATGTCCCCACTGGCATGAACCATGGTTATGGCCACGAGTGATGGGTACTTCAGTGAGATCCTGACCAAATGGATGTCTTCCAGGATGTCTGGAGCAGCCAAAAACTGGTGGAGCTGCATACCATGCAGCGGGGCCTACACTCTGAGGCCAAAGAAGCAGAAACCAGTTTGGGCATCCTAACAGTACAGTGTCTTTTGTGTGTGTGCAAATAAATTCTGTTTTTCATCTCCCAGGTGGGAAGGTGAACACTGAGGCTCTAATGAGACCTCATTAACTGCATCTCGGTCTGTGTCAGAGGAGATGAAGTCTGGTGGACACTCATGGAGCCCAGCAGAAAGCTGGGCCCACCGCTGCCATACCCAAAGCATCCTTCAGGACTGATAACCTGAGGGTACATTAGCAAGCAGGGAACTGTGAGATACTAAATAACCTTTGTCAAACCATTCACTCCTTCCCAGTTTAATATTGCTCGTTAGTTTAGGTACTTTGTAAAACAAGCAGGGTTTGACATCAGTACACTCAATTCTGCAATCAAAAGTTAGGTAAAAAAAAAAAAATAGTGCAAACATTTTTTTAGGTAGTCCTGTCAAAAATCAGTTGCCAACTTATTTATACTAAAGTTACTGCTTTGGGCTTTCTTCCCATCTGTATTTTAATGGATACTGTAAGCATTCCTGGTAAGGACCGTGGTATTTCTTCTATTAAACATAATAGGAATTTTACATCAATTTCAATAGAAAAAGATGCAAAGAGAACAAAGCAAATGTCAACTGCAGAGTCCATTAAAGCAACTATACCATTTAATTTATTTTAATCTAAATTAAAGAGTTAATAGTGGTTAAGCACAGCTTACATTGGTACAGTGACAGAAAACCAAAGCAAACAAATTAATTATCATTCACTGACCAGAAATATGACTTTGAAAAGAGCTATGTTACTGAATAGTATAACCCACAGCTAAATCACAGCTAAAATCACAGCTAAAGTGAACAGATAGGATTTGAAACACATTGTCACCAGTCTTTATTATTAACTACTTTATCTTTGAAGAATCACGCTGTAGGAAAGATTAATCAATATATTTTGAAATTTTCTGTTAAAAGAAAAACGTTTCAGAACTAAGAAAAGGATTTGCAAGCAAGGATTTAAGCAAGACCTGTAACCTTTGAAAATTACATTAAAAAGTATTTTCTCTTGGATAAATTTCATGCCCCCGAGTGACACCACCCTTGTGACTAGCTTCTCAAAGGAACAGACTTAGGGGCAGTTCTTAACTTGCTCCTTTGCAAACCAATGCTCTTATCTTTTGATTTGAGCTTCCTTCCAAGGTTTGACTTCTGGCTTTGGACCACTCTCAGCCTTTCCTGATCCTTGATTCTTGCCTTCACTTCTTACCCTGTGGCCTTCAGTACTGAGAGGCACTGCCAGTACCCTTACATCTCATACACTTACCTCTCACAATGAGAAAGTGGTATTCATAATAAAAAAATGTGCTTTTTCACACTAAAAACTAGTCTGAAGCCTGACAGACTCTAGAGGAAGGCAGGCTGATAATAAGTGGGAGTAGAGGTTGCTTTTGATATCCTAATTAGCTGTGTTAAAAATAGATAATGAATTACAATTTCCATATTAGGAGACACTCTTTTATTGAATCCTCATACAGTCAAAATCTAGGACACAGCATAAGGCTGTTGACCCACGCTGACGGTTGATATAGAAGATCGATGTAGCTTCTACTCGTGTTTGCAAAGGTCTGATTGTCTTTCTGTCATTACTGAGGTAGAAGCTGGGTCAGAATGCTATTTATTCACAGAAAGAAAAATTGCCAAGGGAAGATTTGAACATGTGAATGAAACATTTCACAGCGATATGGAAAATTAATCTCTTAGAGCCAAGGCTCACAGAAAGAACACCGGCTTAAAACCACTCCATAGGGATGATGAATAATTTAGCACAGGAGAAAAACCACACATGCTGTGCATGTAAAATATTACACCACTACATATTATAAAATGACATAACTGTCTTCTGCTTTTTTTGGTATCTGACAGAGCTGTAACTTCCTGATAACTAAAGCAGGGAAACAGGAACTCAATCATCACATTTTCCTTGATATCATCTGGAAAGAGGAAGTTGGGGATACTTCCCCATTTGGTGAAAGGTCCACAGCCTCGTTTCTTGTGTCCTACAAATTCAGTGATGCTCAAGATTTGTGCAGAAGTCCTCTTTGATGCTCTTCTTTACTGAGGAAGAAACAACCTGCATGTCATCATGACATTGAAAATTCAAATTTTGGAAAGCGTGCTTGAAGAAAATTAGTATGGCTTTGAACTTCACTAATTCCTGACTTGATTATGTTTCTCAGCTACAGTTGGTAGTAGCTCTGTATCAGCCAAGGGCACAGAATATGGACTTGGTGGCTGTCTGTCCTCCCTCCCTCGCTCCCTCCCTCCCTCTCCCCCAGGTTCTGAAGAGGATTGCCCTCACAAAATTCTTCAGAGCAATGGCTGTATCACATAGGCAGAAGCTCATTGCTTCAGCACTGAAATTCTCTTCCAACCCGAATTATTTTATGATTCTTGCTTCAGTTTCATTCGTGCCTGAACACGTGTATTTTCATAGCAGCTGGACCTCCTAGAACATGCAGTTCCAGCTAAACATATTCAATCATATATGCAAACACACAGCCATAATAATCTTTACTAACAGATATTATCAGATACAACTTCATAGATAGCTTTCATTACACTTACCAAGAAATATGTAAATCTATGGATTTGTGTATTTGTGTTGTCCAGCTATAAACAGTACATGAGACTGAGTTTGCACAGAGCACTCTGTTTTGAAGGAGAATTCTTCTGTCTTTGCGTGGAATAACACACAATTCAAGTTTTTTTGGCAACATTACTTGGTATCACTGGAATATAACACAGAGCCTGACAATTTAACCCTGAGCAACGATTCAGAAACAGGAAAGGACTCAGCTCACAGCCATCCACTGACTGTCAATGAACTGCATGCATTGAGAGAGCATCTAAGTCCCAAATATGTGAAGTGTTCCCATCTCTTAGACAATAAACTCTGCTGTGGAACTAACACATTATTTTTCTTGCATCCTCTAAGCAAGATTACGAAGCTTTAATGAGCATAGTTGAGCATCTAGTTCAGCTTAAGTCAATAAGCCCTTTTGCTGTTTTTATGCAGGAGGCTGAATAATTTACTAAATGCAGTATTAAACTGTAAAACAATTTAATCTTGTCTAAACAGACATTTTCTAAACGAAGTAATACCATTTCACATAACACAGACTTGGAGAAATAATAAATACTAACCACCACTTATAGTTCAGAATAGGGATGTGTTCTTGCTTTGCAAAGATTCATAGGAAAAAGCCAAATATAGTAATATCATAGTTTACTTCTACTTTTTGTGACTAAAAAGGCATTTCTTTAATATGTATTTTGGGTCGTGCTGGCAATACTTTGGAGCCTTTTACATTTGTTAATTGCAATGTGGGTTTACTCCCACTAGGTGTTACCCTTCCTCTACGGTTTGTGAAGGAAATTGTCCTGCTTGAGTAAATCTGCACCAGATTACCCCCCATGGATGCGCTACCCAAAATGCAAAGAAAAAACAGGCTCGTTCTTCATCCCACGCTCGCGTTACAGGGAATCGTGATGGAAACATCTTTCTAAACATTGACACAACAAACGCACCTACCCCCCACCCCAGAAACTCACAACACAGTGAAAACTCAAAATACTAAAAGAAGAAAAGTTGCTGGATCCTATCAGATTGAAACAGCATGCATCCAACACAGCTAGTCCCAGTAGACAGCTAATAGCAAACACTGAAATATGACCGTCTTACCTGAAGCAGCTAATGCTCAGAAATGCCTCGGTACCGCACAGTTAAAGAAATTCAACAGCACGTTTATCAACATAAAGCCTAGCCTGTCTACTAGATCATATTTAACTCTCTTTACGGGGGATGTATGCCTACCACGTCATTGTGTGGCATCCTTGAATGTTACACATACTAATATTTCACTGCGTATCCCACACAAAATAAGAATAAAACATTGAGATTATGGCTGTGTTATGCAACCGGTGACTGACACATACATGAAAATAGTTGCATTTATCCATTTAGTACCCCTGGATGAAGTCCAGTTCTCCTCATTGGAGATAAATGTAGCCAAATACAAAGGGATGGGAAATGGAGGAAAAAAATAGTTGAGTATTTAGTGAAACTTCTGAAAAAAACGTTAAAGACATAAATTTCAATAACCACATCCACGCAGCCAGGCATAATCTTGCTTGCATAAAGCTGCAGCAAGATGCCCAGAGAAGATAATTTTTGTGAAGAGAGGTTGCTTCAAACCAAATATTTCATTGCTGTGCATATTTTTAAGCCCAGAAAATGATAGCTATCTCAGTGACAAACTGCAAGTTCGGTCTTTGCCCAGGACTGGTGAACAAGATTCATGAACAGTACCTTTCTCTGGGAAGGCGAGTCAGGGGGCAGCTTGCACTTTGGAGCACAGCACGCTGCAGTGGGGTGGATCAGCTTGTGTCCCTATAGGAAGACCTGGGACGGTGGCCCAGGCAAGGTGCTTGTTGCAGCTGTGTCCCACGACCCCTACAAGGTGCATGGCTTTGGAAATCATAAGGTGCCACATGGGAGCACCATGGGTCCTCTCTTCTGGCCTCCCACCAGCCGACAGGCAAGTGGAGGTAAAGCTCTGGAGAACTGATGTCAGAAGGAATAGCGCATCTTTTTTCATTTGTGAAACTTCTGAAAACACGAGCGGGAAGATTCATTAAGCTCAGGTCTTAAAGTCTGCTCTCAGATCTAACAAATAGCTCGGGTCAAATAAGAAGTTCAAGTTTAATGCATATGTTACTGCTGTGTTTTTGTTAGCCTACGTTAACACTCGGTAACAGGGAAATTAAGTTTAATTAACAGATGAATTAAACATCCCATTTATACAGAAGCATCTGTAAGACTTGCCTGCTGGTACATACAAAATCTTCCACTGCAAATTCTGCTCTGAATAATTGCCCTCACGAGTATTATATGATCTCATCTTCTGGGTGCAGTTTAATCACAGTGCTCTCAATAGAGAGCCCACACGAGGGAAGCTGAGTTTAAAATACAAACCTGTGGGAGGCTCTTGAAGTGGCTTCTTGCTAAGTATGGCCGGGAGCAGGGTGATGTGGGGGGGAACACACCAGATTAAGAAACCGAGAGGCAAAAGTGACTCCATGAAGCTGTTACCAGCAAAACACAATGTGCAGTTTTCAAGTGCTTTTAGTCTGGTGAATTGTCCCTAGAATAAGGAAACAAAACAAAGATCCCCTGTGTGCTAGCAGTTAAGTCATGTTATTTTCCCTTTTTATCTAGTGACAAACTTGTATCTTTAAACGGGTAGCAAATCAAGTTCATTCAGCCTTTTTATTTTTTTTTCTGATCTTCCAAAACTACGATTCTAACCTCTCTCCTACTCCTCTCAAAATAAGGAAGAGCGAGATGGAAACAAGTCGCTTGTTATAAAATGTCAGCAAAATATCAGATTAACCTAATTTGCCATTTTGCTCCCACAGATGAAAATACATGGTGGTCAAAGTCCTGGCAGCCTGCTTTTCCACATGGAAAAAGCAATATTCCAGATCTCTGGTACCTTATGCTTAGATTTATTCAGATTAATCTCCTGTAACTTCCGAGTGTCCGGTGCTCCAAGCGCACATCCTTCCTTAGACCACAATACCTCTGTCAGCTCTCTCGCAACACATTGTTCTTTTTTTGTCATCTATTCCCTTTTCAAAACTTTTATTTCTCAACTCCCTCTCTTCTTCCTCTTCTTCTCTTGGGCAAATTTAGCTTGCTTCTTGAGAACTAATTTGCCTTTCCTTCCACACACATTTCTCAGTATTTGAAGCACGTTTAACCCTGCCTCTGCATCTCCTGATTTCTAGTTCGTGGACCGATGCATTACGGTGTTTACAGTAGGACAGGGCAGAGACAGCTTCTTTCTCACCTGTGAAAGGAAAGGAAAGCACTGCCTGCTGCCTTCACACTCCTCAGACCTCCTTGTCCTTTCAGCTGTTCTCTCGAGGAAGAAAGCACGCTTAAACTCCCAGAGGAGAGCAACTGAGTGCACCAAAGCAGCAGCTCTTTGCAGTTGCTTGTAGAGAAACACGGAAAGGTAGATGAAATTCGAGCAAAAGCCTGAACCGTAAGTTAAATGCTCTCTGCCAACGCATTTTAAATAGGTGCTTATGTTTCACGCAGATCCTGAGGTACCTAGTTAATCCAAATTAAATCCCAGCTGTAAGGGCACCCAGCTACATACATAACCACACGCACACACGAGGAGCCATGCTCTCACGACAAACCGCTGCCCCACATGTGGCCGGAGGACACCCCATCCTCTCGGGGGTCTCTCCCACCACCGGTGCCTTGCCTCGCTCCGCCGGAGCCGAGCCCCGATGCCGGTGCCACCCAGCGGGACATGCTCCAGCAGCTCCCACGGCTCCTACACTTCGGCATAAACGACTGAGGTACGGCAAGACCGGGGCCGTTTTCCCTCCCGCGTGAAGGAAAGGGGTCCGCGGGGCGGCCGCTGCCCCGCGCCGGGCGGGGAGGCAGGACGGGGCGGGGGGACGGGGCTGACGCAGGGTCCCCCGGCCGTCCCCGTCGCCGTCTCCGTCCCCTCCCCGCGCTCGGCTCTGCCCCCCGCCAGCCTCCCCCGCCTCCCGCTACATAAACGCGGCCCCGCCGCCGGGGCTCGCCGCTCGCAGCCCGACGGAGGCGCCTCCTCGGCCCCTGAGCGGAGCGCGGCGGCCGCCCGGCTCCAGGCACCGACGGGGCGGGAGGCTCCGGCGGCGGCAGGAGGAGGAGGAGGAGGAGGAAGAGGAGGAGGAGCGGCGGCGGCGGCGGCTCCCCGCCGGCGGCGGGCTCCCTCCGGCATGGCCCTGGCGGACAGCGCCCGCGGGCTGCCCAACGGCGGCGGCGTCTCGCCGGCGGCGGGGAGCGGGGCGGCGGCGGCGGGCGGTGCGGGCGGCTGGTCGTCCTTCCCGGAGATCGTGGAGCTGAACGTGGGCGGGCAGGTGTACGTGACGCGGCGCTGCACCGTGGTGTCGGTGCGCGACTCGCTGCTCTGGCGCATGTTCTCGCAGCAGCAGCCCAGCGAGCTGCCCCGGGACAGCAAGGGCCGCTTCTTCCTCGACCGCGACGGCTTCCTCTTCCGCTACATCCTGGACTACCTGCGGGACCTGCAGCTGGTGCTGCCCGAGCACTTCCCCGAGCGCAGCCGCCTGCAGCGGGAGGCCGAGTACTTCCAGCTGCCCGACCTGGCGCGCCGCCTGGCGCAGGCACGGGCCGCCGCCGCCGCCCGCCCCGCCGCCCTGCCCCGCGACGGCTCGCTGTGCGCCGACGAGCCGCCGCCGGCGCTGCTCGGCTACCTGGAGGCCGAGCCGGCCGACGGAGGGGGCGGCGGCGGCACCGCCGTCGGGGCGTCCGCGCCGTCGCCCACCGCCAGCCGCAGCCCCTCGGGCGGGCCGCTGCTGACGCCCTCGCAGTCGCTGGACGGGGCGGCCGGGCGGCGCTCCGGGTACATCACCATCGGCTACCGCGGCTCCTACACCATTGGCAGGGAGGCGCAGGCCGACGCCAAGTTCCGCCGGGTGGCGCGGATCACCGTGTGCGGCAAGACGGCGCTGGCCAAGGAGGTCTTCGGCGAGACGCTCAACGAGAGCCGCGACCCCGACCGCCCCCCCGAGCGCTACACCGCCCGCTACTACCTCAAGTTCAACTTCCTCGAGCAAGCCTTCGACCGCCTCTCCGAGGCCGGCTTCCGCATGGCCGCCTGCTCCTCCACCGGCACCTGCGCCTTCGCCCCCGAGCAGGGCGGCCCCGCCGACGACAAGATCTGGACCAGCTACACCGAGTACGTCTTCTGCCGGGACTGAGCCCCGCCCGGCGCAAGGAGGATCTGCAGGCGGGATGTGGCCCCTCGCTCTCCTCGCCCCCAGCCCCTGCAGCCCCCTGCTCCTGCACGCACCTCCCGAGAGCCCCGGGGGTGGGGTGCCACCATGTAGCGTCCCGTCGGGGCCGCCGTGTCACGTCCCGCCTTGGCCGCCATCTCGTGTCCCGCCTGGGCCGCCATGTTGTGGCGCCTTGGCCGCCATGTCGCAGCCCGGCAGCCCTCTCTCTTCTCGCACCGCTGTTTCCCCCCTCACAGCCCCCAGTAGCTGTGGTGGTAGCGGGGAGGGAGAGCAATGGTAGACAAACACCCATCCCAGGAAGGTGTGTGTGTGTGCACAGCTCCTGCCTCTCCTTGCACGAGGGAGGTGGTGGGTAGTAGCCTTGCCAGGGTGGGATATTTAAAAAAAAACAGTCGTTTAGGGGCCAAGGAACTTATTTTTTTCCAGTTGCTTTTCAGTGACTTCTGTTGAAGGTGGCACAACAAATAGCTGTCTTTTCTCATCCCCATACTCCCACTGAGGTTCTGCCTTGTTTGGCAGATTTGCAGTGGTCCATTTTATTTCACCTTCCAAAAGCGATGCCAACCTGTGAATGACTGAAAGTGATACCTGGTTGTGAAGGCTTGGTGCAGCAGCTCACATTTAACCTGTAGAGATGAATAATTTTGCAGGAAGTGCGTGTGTGACCCTTTGTGACCAGTTGCATCCATATCCATACCCTCTCTTCTGCCTAAACCTCTGAACTTTCCAGGCTGTTAAACTGGGCCGTGGCCTGCGTAGCACGTGCGTGAGGCTGATATGAAAGGACTGATTCCCTGGATAATGAACCACTTGGAACTGTAAAGTGTCCTCAGAGACACATTTGTGCCCACTAAAGGTCAAGTGACAACTCTTTGAAAACCTAAAATGCTTGTACATTGTAACTTTCATGGGTGGTGTGAAGTCCTTATGATTCTCTTGAAGTCACTGTCTGCAATATGCATCGAAAATTCAATGCATATTTCCCTGAACACCCTCAAAATGACGGGTGAGATAACAGCCAGGCTTGCTATTGTGAAGGTAGGGCCTTCTTCCCGTGAAGGTGAAATCACGTATATTGAATTGAAGCAGATGTACGTTATAATTATAATCAAGAACACCCTGCTTATTACTTTGTTTTGTCATTTTAGTGCTGTAAAACTTTGAAGCCAACAGAATCGATGCTGAAGCAACTTTTTTTTAAGAAACAGTTTCTTGTTTTTCATGGCAGTATTATTGGGAAAGTGACACTGCTGAGAGTTCAGTACCTCTTCCTAGACACAGTCATTCTTAGAAAGCATTAAGCCCCATCCTTATGAAAACAAGAACAATGTCAGCTTTCTTCAGGGGAAATTACCCCTTTAAAGCTGTGTTCATGTTATCTAACAGTCTTTCTTTCTAGGAGAAGGCAGCTGTAGCTTGCTTTGGAACATATAATCTGAGTAGTGGTTTTTACAGTATGGAAAATGAAGCAGTTCTTTCCAATAAATTCCTGAAGATTTGAGTACAAAAGCACTTTAAAACCTGAACTTGATTTTGAAACCTGTGTTGTCCATTTGAGACAGTAACAGAAAAGTATCGTAAATATATCCTGAGTATTGAAGAATTTAGCATATTAATGGTTGAAGTTGCATTTTTAAAACTGTTGAATAACAGATTGTTCTAACCCCAAATTTAGAAATACTGCTAGCACTTGTATCTAACCAAAGAATTTCATTGTAGGTTTTTATTTTTAAAAGCTTAATTCCTCTGAAAAGAGCTGTAGCTACGTATGCATTGAGTTTCAGTGCTTAGTGTTTGTGTGCACCACTTGGTCTTTCACTAAGTACATGTACAATTGTGTAAAACTGAAAATAATTTGCATAGCCATGTTTTTTTTTTTATTTTAGCAAGATTGTTTATCAGTGTGATTAAAGTGATGATGCACATAAGAAAGCTCTGAATGTTGTCCAGTTGTAGATAGATGTATAATGGGGTATTTTTAAAAGGACAGAAATGTGTAACCTGTCATGTTAGATGAGCAATAAGGTAGAGTGAGAGGCCAATACACCTGAAGACAGAATGAAACCTGTTTGTCCTATGCCTTACTCTGAGATGATTTCTTTGTGCATAACTTATTTATACCACAAGTGAAAGGATATGGATCACAGCTACTAGGTCTTTAAAATGTCATTCTCAAGAATAATGACTGTCTTTTTCTAGTTTCTGTTAAGTACTTCCGAAGTATGTTTTTTAATATTTTGTATAAAATCAGTTTTCAGTAAAGTGTTCAAATTCCCTCTAGATGGCTTTCTTTTTTTAAGAATCTTGTAGCTTACTAAATCCATCATAGAAGCTATGAATAGGGGCAGTTTTAAATTGAACTTGTGATTTAGTGTATATATATATACAGTATATAAACATTTTACACGAATCATTTAGTTTTTTAATCATTTTAGTGCTGCAAAATTTCATAATATATCTCGCTGAACATTTGCATATTACGCTATGTACATAATATGGTAATGTTTTATTGGATTCCTATTCCTGTTTCTAAGGATAAAACTGAAAATGAGTATCAGCGTAATTGTAGAACTGAAATTGATGGCATATTTGCTTGAATGTGAATCATAACTAAACTTCTAGGTGGCTGAATGCATCTCTAAAACAAAGATTGCCTGTATTTTGATCAGTGAATGCCTACCCGTTTGCTGGCAGATGACTCAGAAACTCTCATATTTTTAAGCAAAAGTGGGTATAATAAAAATATGAACTGATGATTTTTTTAATATTTGTGTTCGTGCTCAAAACTCTTAAGCATGATTAGTATTAGGCAACGGGCCCCCTCATTTACTTATGAGTTATCAAGATCTTGGTTTAAAATGATAGTGCCATAAATACAGTAGTCTTTTTATGACATGCCACAGAAGACTAGATATTTTCTTAAACGTTAATCGGTAATTTCAGTCAAATTTTTAAGAGGTAAAATGCCCTGCGCAAAGTCACTGAGTGTGGGTAGTTCCCTCTAGTGAGAGCTCAAAGAATGGATCAACAAGATGACTCTGCTAATCTTTTAATCTGCGGAAGGACAAAATCCAGAGGCACGCTGCTGGGGTCCTGTATATGGTATGTAGCAGTTGTTCACAGTTCGTATACTTACAGATAAATGCAGTAGCATTCGTAAGTGCTATTAGAAAACAAAGGCAGTCATTCTTTAATTGGAAGTTAAGGCATAGGTCTTTTTCACTGATGCATATCATGAAGGGTGACTTTGCAGATGTTTGATAGGACATTTATATTTTTATACATGTAGATAACAAACCACTTACTCATTCTTACTTTCTCATGTATAGCATTGAAAATAAAGATCCTCCTAGGAAACTGATGCATACCAAATTAAATTGTTGTTCTTTAAATATTAACTCAGTCGTGATTTATGCTGTCCTTTTTACTCTTGTTAAAGATGTCATTAGCTTTGCATTCTGTTCCACAGTCTCATATTCATAACTTCAGCAAAGGCTCCTAGCTGATAAATAAAACAGAAACACTGAATAAAGAATAGGGATTTCTAGTAACACCCATAGCATGACAAACAGAAATGTATAATGCTCAGACTGCATATTTCCTTTAGAGCATCACAGAATTTTTGTGGTACTACTCAGCATAAATCAGTCCTCGGTAAACCATAGCGACTAAATAGCTTAATCTGAAAAGCACAAAATATTTTTATTATTTTTTTAATGAAGCCAGAAAATAATGAAATTGGATACAATATTCATATAATGAAAGAACCATTACTACCCAAAGAAAGATCTGAGAGAAATACATGTAGAAACTGTTAAGGAACAGAACGGTGATTGTATTGGCTACCCTATGAACTATTATAAACCTAGTGGGACGTGCTGTGGTCGGATTCATAGGAGGTTAATAATGAAATGCTTGTAAAATCCACTTGTGTAAAGCATCTGTATATGTAATAGATCTTTTTTTGGGTAGAATGGTTATAATGCAAAGGCATGTTGATCAAATCATTTTGTTTGATGGCTTGATCGTATTTGAGAGTTTTGTTATCCCATAATACAAGAAAGGAGGTTGTTCCATAAGCAGCAAAACTTTGACTGTCTTTTCTGCAGATGTAGGTCTCGTTTCCTTTATTTTACCACTTCAATTACTCTGATCAGCCGAGTCCCCTTTATTTTACTAGGCAAAAGATGGCATGCTCTGGCAGAGCCATTTTCTGCTACACCGAAGGTTTTTTTGTTTTTCTCCTCTACCCAACCAGCAATATTCATGGCATTTGTAAGAGTATAACATCTGTGAGTTTTCTTCCAATTTTGTTTGAAATTGCCCATGAGCTCAGAAGTTATTAAGGAGGACAGATGTCCATCCAAACAGCAATGGAAGTGCATGAGCCTTATTTCCTTAGGAAACAAGGCTAACAACAAATTACTATAATTAAAGCTTGGCGCTGTTTATATAAAATCTTTTGTCAAAGGAGGATGCAGTATTCCAAGTGCACTAAGTCCCTGTAGATTGAGGAGGCAAGCGGCCACGCTCACTTTTGCAACACTGGCCAGTCAACCAAATGAATGGGTGTGCTAGAATGGCTTAAAACTTTTTTTTTTTTTTTTTTCTCAGCCTGCAAATTTCTGCATTGCTTCCAAGAGCAGCTCTGACAGCTGTGAGTCTTGTTACAACAGCCCGCCTTGGCTGTCTGTTTTAAACCCATCTGTTGGTACCTTTGCTGGAGAGGATTTCTGTTATGAACGTGGAGCTTTCAGGACTCCTGCCCTTTTGGCGAGCTGAAAATGATCGTGATGCACAAGAAAATATTTTCCAAAGGCCGCATTTGACTCAGTTTTTTATTATAGGATATCTTCAGCGTATTCGTTAATAAAAAATAGCGGAAACGCTTTATTTAGTTAGAAAGCACTAGCATGAGCTTTATGAAACTGATTGCTAATTTTGTTTTTCATAAAGCTGAGCTGTGTGTGCCGTCTCTTCACAGTGAACTGTACTTGCTGTAAGGCTCTGCTGCTAAACAAAATTGTTGTTCATGATTGCTGAAGTACCAATGCCACCATCGCAAGTCTGTTGGAAAAAAGGCAGCATGACAGCAACCACTGTCAGTCATATTATCACATTTCTTCCCTGTTCCTCTCTCCACTGTGTTCAAACTGGAATAAAATGGAGCTCTGTTATACATTTCTTGCTCTAAGAGTTATTTAGCACATAGTATGGAATATTCGATACCTCCATCAAAGCTGTTAGCAACAGTGAGTCAGGTTCCTAACAGATCTATTTCCTTGCAAGGAAGTAAGAGCTAGAAGAAATCCTTACACATAGTGGTAGCAGCGTCATGAAGTTTTCAGGAAATTTCTTGATACCACAAGGAGTTCAAGGCATTTTTGCTTAGTCCAAACAATAAATTCACACTTCGCACTTATCTTGCAAACATGAAAAAAACAAAACACTATAGACCTGCTTGTCATTTGTTTGTTCACACAGGGAAGTTCACACAGGAGTATGTAAGAAAGCCAACGTGTCCTGTGGTGTCAGGGTGTCAGCATGCAGATGTTGCGCAGTTCCAGATAACCTTTTGCAGTTTATTAATTTGCTCAGAAGAGTATTTAAAGTAAGTGTTAACTCACTGAAGTTCAACTAGGGAAAAGGAGACCAGGATGTCTAGACTGGGATAAACAAACAGCTCCATTAATAAGGAGCATTTGATCTATTATTTTCCTTTGTCATTTTGAGATAAAGTCACAACCTTGGTTAGTTCATTGAGGAGCAGGCTGTGGCTTGAAATGAAAAAATAAAGGAAAAGCCCCTTGCTCCAGTCCTCTCCCTGCGCACACTCACTCTTCTAGAGGGAACGCAGTGCTGGTATGATGATGGGAGTGACCTTTTTTTTTTTTGGTTTCTGAGCTAACTGCAATAACCCACAATGCTGCCACCTCAGTTTCAACTCTTTCTGTTAGTGGTTGAACTTTAGGGTCACAATAACATTTAATAGTCCTTCGGCAGAGCATATCACCATAACTACGTAGATTTCCGTAGATTTGGATGTAGTTTGGTTTTGACTCAGATTTTCCAAATAACGTGGTGACAATCTCCCCCCTCATAATACAGCAATGTTTGGGATTATTAGAAGAGTAGTTTTTTTCCTTTAAAAGGGCAGCGACTCTTCCAGGAATGTAACTTGTAACTTCTTTTTTTTAAAAAAAAGAAAGGGATCCCAATTGCGGATTTTTTCCCCCCCCAAATCTGTAGTCTTTCACAAGCATTCCTAACTTTCATCACCTTGTAAAATTCTCTTCAACATCTTCCTACGGCTGAGAGCTCAAGACGTCCCTGTTTCAGAAAGCTGCAAGGGACAAGGAGGTCTTGCAGTGACTCGCAAGTGCTATATGGCAATACCTTCCTTTCCTTTCCCTTCCTGCCGTCAGAACCGAGCTGGGAGGGCAGCTGGGAGCCAGATCCCAAGCCCTGACTGCAGCAGCCCCTTCTGCCTTGCTCCCTTCCCAGCACGGACTGAGATGGATGAGCAGTCCCTGAGCCAGCTCAGCCCCGCTGCTGGCACCTGGCCTGAGTGAAGAAGGGCAAGAAGGGCAGCATTTGTATGCTGCTAAGCTCCGTGCAGCCCGGCGGCCACACATTGGCACTTCTTCTCCGTTAGGCTTCTCAACCACATATTTCTAGAATTTGCTTCTAAGGTCTGCACGTTATCTGCTGTACCAGGGGATGTTTGGAATATGGGCAAGATTTAGCTGTTTAGAGTAGGCTGCCTAATAGCTTATCTGCTGTGGTGCTGAAGAGATGATAAAGACACTCAGTTAAAAATAGCTTTATAGTTGCTTAAAGTGTTGTGGTCTGAATAACCCAAGTTTACAGGTCGCTTGCAGATTAAAAGATTGGAGGAATTTCAACACAGCATCTCCTAGGGTTTGAGGACAGAAGGAAACATCCAGATCATCCAGTCTGCTTTTCTACATAGCACACACTGCAGGACTTCCCTGAATAGAGCCTAGAGTCTTTAAATCAAACAGTGAAGTCGTTTGGACTGCCATCTAATCTCATGCAAGGTACTGCTAGTGAAAAAGAAGAGATCTTAACGCTTGATAAATTGTCCCACTCTGAATGTCACTAGCTTTGGCTCCCAGCCAGAAGGATCTGTAACATCTCCTGCACTGGTGCTGTGGGACTGGAGAGAATATTTGTAGGTATGCGTGGAGACAGTTCCACAGCAGCTTCATTTGAACTAGATCTGTTTTTTCTTTTATTTCTTCTATTTATTTTTTATACTGTCCTGTCTTTTCCTTCAATTCCCAGGCACACTTCCGCTTAAGTGGTTTTGTGTTGGCACTGTTTGTGTGGCCATGTGGTGATCCTGCCTGGGGACCTGGTGCAGCTGAAAACCTTAAAGAAGCAAACAAAACAAGGCAGATTAGTTTTCAACCAGAGCAGCTCCCTGGACTGGCTCAAGTAATAATAGTGCCAGGAGAAGTGGTCTGATGGCTAAACAGAGTGCACACTATGCATTTCATGCCTCTTCTCTAAATCCTCAATTTATCAACATCTTTATCAAACCACACCAATGCAAAGTAAAACTTCTCTATTCTGTCTGTTTTTTTCCTGGTCATCTGTCCATGATTTGCACTGACACTCCTAGGGGTTAAGGTGTCACTGGGGTTTATTCTCAGTAGCCCACCACTGTGGGTGTGTGCTCCATCCTTCAAATGCTGTCCCAGTTATCAGTCCAAACACATGGTAGCCTAGAAAGTGTTTTCTTATTAAACTTCATGCTGCAATGTGACTTCTAAATAACCTTAAAAAACAAAGTAAAACTAATATGAGAGGATGTATTTTCCATGCATCAATGTTGATGAACATTACTGTGTCACTCAACTTTTCAGTATCATCTCCTACTCGCTATTACACGGATAGGTAGTTTTTACACTGGATAGGTGGATAACAGGATAAATGACAGGTTGGCTGGTCTGAAGTTCCTAAATTACCCAATTTCATTCTCTTCAAGTACCATCAGATGATGGGTTTTCCAGTTCTTTGGAGCTATCTGAGGGCTCTGAGACTTTCTGAGAAGTCTGTGTTAGTAATTACACAGGCTTATAAAGGCGCCAGATATAAATTGGCCAGACCTAACTAAAAAACTATCTGTTGCTCATCTTTTTTGATTAGTCTCGGAAGGAAAATTGTTCATTTTTCTCAGCTGACAGGTGGAACAAAATGTTTATATTTTTCACGAACTAACAAGCCTCTAATTTCCATGAATCAATACAATTTTTCACATTGTTCCTAATAAATTTAAATAATGTTGTTCTTACATATGCTGACTACTACTTTCTTCTTGTTCTTTCTTCTTACCTTATTGAATTTATACAATACAATTAGTACAGCATTTGGAATTTATAGCTTCTGATTCATACAGATTGTGATAGCTTTCTCCATTACAGTTTATATTTATGATTTTTTAATAGCAGTCTGGATCCTGTCCCGGGATGTACAGGATATCTGTAACTTCTGTTGATCTCAATAAAAGATTCTGTCTTGAAAATTTAGCAAAAACAGTGTTATCTGTTTTCTATTCAGGACTTTCCATTTACATTTAATTGCTGAAACTGTACCCTGGGATTTAGAAATGCAGATATGTACCACTTTTAAAGGCTTGTTTCTTGATTTGCAGTTAGTGGGAATTTCTACTTCATTCGCTAGTCTTCAATATAACAATTAATCAGCACAATCCCTCATATAATTATATAACTAGAGAGAAAACATCTGAAAATGTTTTTCATTTTCCTGAAGGAAGAAAAATTGGCTTACAAGCCAAGTTACAGACCATCCATTGAGATTTCTATCACTTCTTAGTATTAATATTTTATTCAAGGAATCTTGCAGGAAAATTTAGAGAACAGAAAAGAATGGCAAACTTAAATATCTGCTCATCTTTTTAAAGGGAAAAAAATGTTCACATTGGCTCTGCTTTACAAATGTAAGATCACAAGTCTTTGTAGATGTGTTGTCCTTGAAGTAGTGTTTGAAGTTTTGCTGGACCTAATAACTGAGAGGAAATGTCTTTTCTACATTCCTAGTCAGCATTTCTTTTTCAAAACCAAAATTATGTGGGTCAGTGACTCTGCAGCAGCAATCTTCTGTCCTGGTGTGCATCTCAAGTATCTGAAAACACCATGCTTAACTTTTCCTGAAGCCATTTCCAGCTGTGTATTTTTAACTCATATCAACCCGCCATTGCTGTATAGTATTTCCCCAAAGCTAGAAAAATCTGCTTTATAAATGTTACGAGTTATGTATGTATGAAAGATAATTTTCATAATTATATTCATAGCCAAAGCCTTTCTGATCTATCCAAGACGCAAGAATGCAGGCTTGCAAAAGGCAGCATGTAAATGTTGCTATTGAGGTTGTTACCTTTAAAACTTAAATGTTTTTATTTTAAGTTTTACAAAACATACAATTAGGAAACCTGCCACCATGCGGTGTGACTTCAAAACTCTGTACCATAATGTCACTTAGTGTTTTGGCTGTTTGATCTCAATTTATATACTGTGGTGAACGTCCAAGTAATATCTAGGGGATATACCAGAGGAACGTTTTCTCAAGTCTTTCCTAGCACTGCTTTGGCACATCTAAAAGTTGCTGCTTTGTTATATTCAGTTATTTGTGTTTTTTCCTAAACCTCATGTACATAGTCACCTATGATAATTATCAATGTGCTAATGTATGGCACACAGCTCATTCCTTCGCTCTTACCTGCCTTTGTGTTCCCTGGAGTTGGTATTTTCTGTTTTGAGGCCCTGCTTCTGATACACACATAGTTTGTAATAGCGGCTCCCTTGCTTTATGATCTTTGTGTTACTCCTCAAGAGAAGGCCCTGTTGTTGATTTAAAAACAATTTTGGCTGCAATTTTCTCTCAGTATAACCCGTACAGTTGTCCTCACAATTCTCATGATAGTTTCTTAAATACTTTAATATTCTTCCCACATTTTCATTTGCAAGATTAGATTAGAGAAAATGAGTGGAAGGAATGCAGCTCTAAATTAGCATTCTCAGACAATGTGAGATTACTTTTAATCTTAATGTTACAGCAGCAAATGGGAATTGAAGAGTCCCTGACTGAAATCAGCAAGTCATTCCCTTTATAACATGATACGGAGTTCTGGATGACTTCATTTAAATCAAGTAAGGAAGTCTTCCTGAGGTCAGAGTGGCTCTCTCCTGTTGTTGCCGTGTACTGTGGTTGCTCCCATTTGCTAATTCCTTTAAGTTTTAAAGGTAACAACAGCAGCAGCAATATTTGCATGCTGGCCTTTGCAGTTGCATAACACTGGAGGTTTTCCCTGAGTTGCAGTATCTATCATACAGACTTCTCACAAACAGAAACAAGCAGAACACAGGACGGACAGTCATTCCAGATTTATAAATTCCTCAACCCTTCCCATCCTTTTCCAAAGACATTGTGTCCCCATGAGACTTCTGTGTTTTCCTTATGACACATATTTCACCATTCGTCTTTACACTGAAGCTATTCTACAGCAATTTTCGTCTTTCCTAGGGCGATATATTGGCCTGCAGTCTTTCCCTTCCAACTATCATCTTCCTTAACTATATTTTTACCTTTTCTAAATCAGCAACAGCTGGTGCATGTGTACTTAGAACAAATCTGATATTGGATTCAGTGATTTACCTACTGTGTTAACTTTTCTAGCTCTTATGTTTTTACCATCTTTTGTGTTAAAAGCCTTTTGTCTGAGGCACATGGTTCTGGCTGTGTACCCCAAAGACCTTTCTAAATCTATGGCATAGCTACAGGAGTTGCCATACCATCTCAGCTAACTGGTTTATCTACTCATTTATCCTCTCTCTGACCATGGCTGACGCTGGATAGATCACAGGAAATTGTAAGGATCTCTGTGCAGACCACAAAGCATCTCAGAGTATTCCGCTATAAACCCATTATCTAAGTATGTGTGACTCATTTTGCTTATCTCTTTCATAAGGAATCGTGTGATATAAATCTAAAAGAATTATGCTTTGCTAATTTCCTTTTCCTAAGGAAAGGTCACTAGAAGAAATGTATTCTGAATGTTCTTTTGGCTTACATTTATGGAGAAACCTGCTGCAGTACCAGGGCCCTATAAATAAAATTGCAAAATCATAGAATATCCTGAGTTGGATGAGACCCACAAGGATCATTGGTTCCTACTCTAAAGGATCAAACTCAGACCACTATTCATTCCATTTAGCCCTTCCACCTCCACACTCTGCAGTTACTGCTAATGATCCCCATCAGACTGAACCACCAGAAAAATTAGTACATTTTCTACTTGTTTGTTTTGGCCATGTCACTGCTGCAACATTACTCTAATCCTCACAGAGTTTCCCTGGCTGCAGAAACACATTGCTTCAGATCCACTGAGCAATATTTGTTAAATCCCATGGCTCAGTATAGAATTACATTGGGGAATTACTATTGTTCTGATATTTTTTTTTTTTTCCCATCAGACATACATACTCTAGAAACTGTATAGACTGCTGGTAAATATTCTGAAAATGTTGTTTAGAAACTTAGTTTATACTTTCATATGGTCTTTAGGTGATTTTTAGAGAATGCTTTTATTACTTTGATAAGAAAACATTGTTATATTTTTAGATTTTTAATTTGCTTGTTATCTGCTATCTTGCCTTGGATCTCAATCACATTTCCTGAATTTAATAGAGTAATCTTGAGGCTTTTGCTGGTCCAACTAAAACCTGCAGTCTACATTGGCTTTATGGGACCAGGCAATAGTCAATGTAATGCATACATAGGTGTATCTGTTTCATTCCCCTTTTGTTAAAATTCTCTTCCTCATCATTTTTCTAGTTTTGCTTCCTGAATTTTTCTCAGGCTTTAAAGTGATTGATAGTTAAACTAGGTATTAGCTGTGGGAGGAGGTGGGTAAATTTTGGCACACTGCACAGGTATCTTCCAATCCACTTGGAAGAATTAGAAGGACAAGTTTAGCTGCTTTTTTGGTCAACACTCTAGCCAGTGTCACTGTACCTCCGTGCAGAGCATGGGTCCTGCATGGCCACAAGATGCTTTCCAGCCCAACGCAGTAAGGGAATTCTAGTGTCTGGGAACTGCTGGAACATATATATATTTATATATATATGTCCCCTGAGGACAAGGGACAGTCTCTCCCATAATTGCCAGGCAATAGAGATTAATTTTTAATTCATCAGCTACTTTTTAGATGAGGTAGATTTGAAGTGGCTCTCCCCTGTAGCTTACTGCATCCTTCTATCTTTCTGAGGTGACAAAAAATTATCTCCTTTCCATAAAGGGAAGCTCCCTTCCTAACAGAGTCTGTAGTAAGGCGACATGGACAAGAGTTTTGGGGCTATGACACTGACCATGAGGAAGGACGGAATAAAAGAAGATAAGAGAACTATTGACCAGTGGCCTTCTGTGATGGAGAAAAAAAGAAGTGATTTTCTTTCCCAGATCAGAAGAGGAAGTCTGTTCTTTCCTTGTCAAAATCTTTTCTTGGATGCAGGTGTTCAGATTTCCTACTGGAAAAATCAAAGTTCCTCGGAGAAAGAGAAGGCTTCTACAAGTTCAACCCTTGCATGACATTTTTGTCTTCTCAGACAGCTAAATACCAGAGAGAGAGACAAGTGAAACACAGAGAAGGAGAAAGGAAGAGAAAGAGAAGGGAAAGGGAAGGGAATGAGGAAGGAGAAGGGGATGGGAAAAGGGGAAGGGGAGAAGAAGAGGGGATTGAGCTGGGATGTGGGAGTAGGAGACCAATTACACCAATTACAAAGCTCAAGGTCCTGGTCCAGCACTATCAGAAGCAGTGAGGAGAATCCACAAATTTGACACCTTACCAAATACTTCACGTCTCTGTGGAGGAACCCATCTTTGTTGATTGGAAATCCTTTCATTGAAGGGACTCGGGGAGAGTAGCCTGAGCTCTCTTGAATCTTCTCTGGTCAATATGGTCATTATTATGAGTTTTGACTCATCCAAATGCTGACAATGGCCAGATATACCTTTCTCACTTTATTTCTGCAAAGAAATAGTAAGAAATTTTAGAAAGAAAGACGTATTAAGCAATATTAGGAACTGCAGATGTGCCATTAAATGTATTCCACCGAAGGCAAGAAGAATAGGCACGTGTCTGTCATTCAGTTCTGTCACAAACAAATCACTGTCAGTAGTTACTCAGCTTTGAGACAGTTTTGTTTGTTGGCAGGGATGCCTGCAATAATTTCCTAAATTTCTAATTTTCCTTTATTTATTACGTGCTTTGGTTGTGCTATACATTGGGGCAGCAGTGCTATGGAAAAGAGGAAGGGGCACAACTTTATATTCAAATGTTTTAGCTAGGACTCTGTCCACTTAAAGCACTAGCAAATAGTGTACAATAGCAACCTTGGCTATCGTGTCCACATGGTTGAGTGACGTGAGTGTGTTCAGCATCCTTGATTTTCCTTCCTTGCATGGACTAAGCTGCAGAGCTGGCAGGTACACCTTCTGCATGCCTGTATTGGCGACAGAGAGCAGCAACATCTGGAGCACATGTTGTGGTTATTAACTCAGGACCAAACACTGATATGCAGTTCTTAACCATGGAGGTCAGTAAATGAGTAATAGGGAAATGGAAAAAAAAACGAACAAGGGAAACTGTGGTGTTTCTCCCTTTTAAGTACACAGGGATTTTTTTTTTTAAAAGAACAAAAAGAAAAAAAAAGATTTGGGGATTTTTCCTTTAACCACTCCTCCATTTTTTTACATAGCGCAGAGCTCCAAGCAGTAGAGAGGTTAGTTAGTCAGGGTAGCAATTATTGAGGGTATGACGTGAGCCTTTGCATGTGACAAAAAGATGGCTTTGCCCCTGAAATATTTCAGATGCCAGCTAGGCCAGTTGCACTTGTATTTCCATGTTCTGCTGACTCCTGCACAATCACTGCAAGAACTGCAGATCAGCTGGGCGATTTCTTTCCCCCGTTGTGGCTGCCACTTGCATTTTTCCTACTGAAAGGAGCTTGACCCCATTAGACATCATTCAGGGCTCAAGTATCAAAATGGTAGAGGCTATTTAAGTATTTGGGTCTTTTGGAAAATCTGGCTTCAAAACTCCTCTTACAGCTGACAGAGGGGTGCATGTTTGCATCAGTCCAGAGAGAGCTGATGTGCAGGAGAATGCTTAGAAAGGAATTTGTAGTGTAGCTGATCTGGGGTTATTAAACCTAATCGAAACTGCAAGCCAGTTATGCTTGAGCAAGAGGAAAAAGAAAGGGTACTCTGCTGTGTGCTGCACACAAGTCCTGGCACTGACCAAGAGAGGCACAGAGCACTGGGTGACAGAAAAAGACAAGCACTCTGTTCATGTCCTGAGCACGCTGGGTCAGCATCTGCCTGCCAAGAATGAATATTTGCAAATAAAAATGCAGTGGAGTAATTTGCTCGTCCTGTCTGCTGTCTGCATGTATTTTCTTCTAGAAATGATTGTCTCCTTACTTCCTGACCTTAACATGCTTAAAAGATATGTAGCTGTATTCCGATAGAGGGACGGTGCTTTTCTGAGGTTTGTTTGAATTTTTAAAGGTGCACTGTTTTGTTCCTGTACAAAAAAAAGGCAATACAGCTCTGCTGGCATTATCCACCTTCTTGACACCCACTCAGAAGTGTCAAGTAAGATGTATGACAAGCTACCATTCTTCTTTTGCATTCATAATTAACTTTCTGTCATTTCTTTCCTAATCCACAGAGTCAGTATACTTTCTTTTCCATTTTGCTCACTGTAGGATGCAGATGGCAAGCTAGTGGGATATGATTTTTAAACTCGCTCTAAGACTACTCTCATGGAATAAAACAAAATTACTAGAAGTGTGTGCTCAAGGAATGTGAAATGACTACTTTCTAAAGTGCAAAACCACTAAACCAGAACTCCTAGCATTGTGTCTAATTGGCTTAAGGAGAGGGAAAGGAGTTAAGACACCACATTTGCAGGTTACACTTTAAAATATGTATCCCAAAAGTATAAAGTATATCCAAAAAGTTGTCTTTAAAAGACAGTAATACACGATTGTTAGAATGGTGTGAAATCCAAGGGCATGACCTTATCAATAGATGTGAAATGCCTGTGAAAAGCAAACTCTGCTTACTCATTTGTTCTAAAAAATCGTCATTTATTTATTTAATTTATAATACTGGTTTACTTACTTAGTCAAATGACAGATTATTTTATAGGGCATATAAAGTATCTGCAGTCAAACCAAACTAGGCTTGAAAGATTTTTTTTTTGTCTTTTGAAAGAATTTTTTGTTGTTGTTGTAGTTCGGGAGTCATTCTCAGTTGCTATTGGAAGTGCTGGGGAATGTGGGTGCAGTTTTCTCTAGAGTAAACAGTTATTCAGCTGAGCTATGAAATGGCTGTCCTGATTTATTATGATCTTTCCAGATTTTTGTTCTCTGATGAGGGGAAGCTTTGAGGCAGGCTGCTTGTTTAGAGTCAGTATTTAACAAAATGATGGAAATCTAGATCTATAAATACAAAAAAAAGAAAAAAAAAATCAAACCCAGCAAGTATTTGAGGAACTTGTAACTTCCAAAGAGGGCTTAAAATATTCAGATTTTGACCATCAGATTAGTTCCAGTGTACCTCAAGGCAGAATACAATCAGGAGCTCTTTTTTTGTATTTTTCCTAACATTCAGCTCTGCAGATGGGAATGCTGCTTCACCCCATGGATTATTGCTTTGAAATTGCTTGAGCACTTCAACTTTTGATCCAGTTCAGGGCTGCATAGCCTGGCAATTCTCAGAAGATTTATATACCATCATTGTAGTAATTCTACATAGGTGTATTTTTAGCTGTGATGTATCCTACCACTCTTTGACTTAACCTGAAGGGTTTTATGCTATGGGGCATGCTGTTTATCCTAAATGTCCCTTATATCCGTCACAGATGATATACAGGGTCATGCACAGCATGCTTCATATAATCTCAAATTCACATTCAGATATAATTCTTACTGGTAGCATTTTCATGTGTCCATGCCATGCTTAGGCGTCTATTTTTTTTTTTTTAATTTTCTTTAGCTGGCGTATTCCCAACATGCTGTAGCAAAGACTTTGAAAGTATCCTTGATGCAATTATAGACTTTTTTTTTCTCATACTGTCAACTTCTGAGCAGTTTTTCTGCTTTAATCTAAAATTATTAATCACTACATGAAATGCATTCATAGGAAACAGTATTATATGTGGTAGCCTATAGGGATAGATAGGCAAGTCATACAAAGAAAACATTGTATGGCTATTGTAATGATTATACATTACATTTTTAAATACTGTATTTAAAAGTAGTCAGATGACAGTACACATTCAATCTCCATTTAGTTTATGGCTACTTTTACAAATCTGTGTAGCTACAAAGTTTCACATTAACAAGAAATTTTGTTAATAGGCACTAACAATTTGTTTGCAGCAGAAATCAGGGCTATTTGTCTAAGTTAGGGAATTTGGATGCAAAGTAGGAATTAGGCCTTCTCAGTCTTATAATGTAAATTTACTTTAATGAGAAGCAGATATAATTTATTTATCTTCAAGAAAATGTTAAATTAAACATGTTACAAATACACATACACCAAAGTATTCAGAGGAAATAGCAAAAAAAAAAAAAAAGTAAACATTGACTAAATATAATCTATTAATGCAAGAAAAATTTCAAAGATCAAAACAATGAACAGAACAGTTTTATCCCTTCCTGGAAAATTCATCATTTCGTGGTCTCAGTGGTTCATGAACTTTTTGTTAGTCAGTTAGCTTTCTCCATCAAAAAAAGACTGGTAACAGGGTTTGTGTTTCATGCAGCTTCCTGCATTCAATCAGCACTGCTATGCTCAAGCAAATGGAAAAATAAGCCATCTCCCAAACAATGGAATTAAACAACGTCTTCAGTTATGCTAGATGGTAGCTGGCAAATGAATGACAAGGCAATATGATTTGTCTGTAAAACCTTTCTTTGCTTTGGAATATTACCTGGACAATTTTATATGGGACACATCCAAAGATTTGGGTATCCTCAATGGATGAAGCCTTGAATGTGCCGTATCCATATCATCCCTTGGAAATCAGGATGGGCCAGAACTTCCTTCTTCTCTCTGCATGACATAGCTGGAAGATAAAATCCATTTCCCCCGATTCTGAGCAGAACTGGATATTTTACAACCTGACCCACCTCCCACTAAAACTGGCTATATCTTAAGTTGGTTGCATGTCCACTAGAGTTCATGCTAACAGAGCATGCTACACAAAAGGAAACTGTAAGCAGCCACCGGTATTAACTGATGGAAACATTCCAGGTTTGGACACCAGGTTTTGCAGATTTTTAATTAGCAAAATGCAATCACTTGTTCAATAGTAGTAGTTACTGGTGTTATTTACCTGTATTATACAGAAACAGAGTATACATTTCCTTGTACGCTAGACAGCAACAGTAACGGGGCTCTGATCTTCTAAAGCCTATGTCATAGGCATGTGAATAAACATTAAATAAAAAATGCAGAAGATCCTGAATCACTCAAAAGTTGTTTTTTTCCAAATACAGATTCTTGAGGCCAAAATATTATTCTTGCTGTGTGAATACCATTTTTTTTCCAATGATATGTTGACATTGTTTACTGACACTGTTTGTCTAGCTAAGATGAATTGACACAATTTTCTTTATTTTCTGTCAAGTTGGATTTCCGTATTCTTTTAAGCAGGTGAATTTAGAAATGAACATTTTCTAGCTAGGAAAAATTACTAATTGTAGATAATTGTAAAAAAAAAATAATAATATAAGCTACCTGGCTAGAAACAAAGTACGATTAAAAAAATCTAGACTCCTTGCTTAAAATGTCATTATAAGAAGATACCTGGTTGAAAATGAGAACTGAAGTACTCAATATTTATTTGCATTTTAGCTAAACTCAGTGCAAAATAATAATTCCTTTTTTTTAGGGTGGGGGGAAGGGACGGGGGGGTTGGAACGGGTGGGACGACACTACTTTTCCATTGCTCCGTAACTGCATTTCATGTGTCCAGACGTTTCTGTCTGTGGAAAGTTGTATGGTATTGTGAAATCTGCAGTATCATCATATCTCTGTACAGTTGTTTGGACTGGAATCATTTGAGTGGCAGATGACTGAATCCCCATGACAAACTACAGCAGAGCTTGTGTGACATTGATATCTTGTTCATTAAGTCATATATCTCAGCCAATTTGTGCA
This sequence comes from Anser anser, assembly GCF_964211835.1. Lineage (NCBI taxonomy): Eukaryota > Metazoa > Chordata > Aves > Anseriformes > Anatidae > Anser > Anser anser. The sequence continues at coordinate 167,232,377 of NC_139720.1, forward strand.
TTTGGTTCCTCATTTTCTTCTTTGTCAAAAATTCCAGATTATCAGAATATACGAGTTCCTAGACACATTACATTATACTAATTTGATTAAACTGAAGTACATTAGATGCTTATTAACTGAAAAAAAAAATCAGTGATGACTGATTATATTTCTCCCTTACAAATAAAAAAAAAATCAAATGAAAAGCTTGATCATGCTGTTGTTCCTGGCATGGTCTGGCTATGACTTGCCATTAAAGTTTCGCAATGACATTTAAAAATTATTTCCTTAAAAAAAAAAAAAAAAAGCACAGCAAAATATATCAGATCTGGACCAAGAACTTTATGACTTTGGTTATTTTGAAGATTATTTGTTATTTTTCAAACAAAAATAAATGTAATTGTGGAAATGGTAGAATGCAATAGAATAGGCGTCCCTATGTTTGTACAGTTTTGTAGTATAAAACTTCAGATCAGGATAGCTTAATCCTAGGCTTGCATTCACTTCCATTTAGGAAGTGGCCTATTAATAAAATGTGTTTACATATGTGAATGTGTTAACATATGTGAAGAAATGTGCAAACACGTTTACTCTGAAGCATAGGTTTAAAAGCAGCTTTGGCTTCAGAGGAAGTTGTTGATGAGCTTAGCTAAGGGTGCTTTTGTGAACAGTAGATTTCAGTGACTTCCCTGAGTCCTGTATGCTTATAAAGAACTAAAGTATCCAAGAGTATCCAAGAATGAGCACCACAGAGGTATGCTGCTGCTGTGATGTTCAGCATGGACTGAACCAACCTGAAAGTCAGGCAAGTTTTTGTATTAGCTGTTAGTTCTGGCCTGTTCCTGTTGAAAATGTTGTACCAAGACATGGAATAGTTACTCTGGTAACTATTAGGTTACCATTAGGTTCACATTAACCAAAAAAGAGTTAAAAGGTAGTCATGCCATGGTTAAGTAACATGCAAAGCAAATGAAAAATGTGCTGGTAACTACCATCACGACTGGTGTCTGATGTCCCAGATGACAGTAAATATTTGTATGGAGACCAAGAAGCCTTAAATGCATTAAGAATGTGAGAGCAGTGGTGCTGGGTCAGGCGAAAAGTCTGTGCTTTCGGTAGCGTACTCTTGGCTACTGCCAAGTGCTTTGAGCTGGTATAGTCATGGGCATACCCACAAGGAGTCCAACCTCTGTTTTCCAAGGAGCTGATAACTACATATATGAGACAGGCAGTAGACAAGAAGTAGTTTCCCCTATCCTTTCTATTGCCCTACCAGAGAATCTGAAGTTATATATTCCTTTTAGTGTTCATATTTACACTGTTACTTCATCGGGAAGTCCAGACTAAAAAGCAAATCTCTCTGCCTGAAAGTCGTGAGGGTGTCACATGAGAACCAAGTATCTTTGTTAGCTGAAGTCGTGGAGAATGTACTGGGTTTGTTGCTAAGTTAGACTGGTAGCAGCTGCTGCTCTAGGCAAATGGCTTTTTAGAATTAGAAACCATTAGTGTCTGAAGTGACACATTTATAAAATGTCTCTACATGAATAATTAGCTCACACAGCAAAGCTGCAGCTACCTGATAGCACAATACTTTTCCCACTTTTTATTTTTATTTTTATTTTTAATTATTATTATTATTTTGTCTAAGACATGCCAGGGGTTGTCATTACTAATTTATTCCTCATATGACAAATAGATGGTAAATGAAGGTGTTTTCATATATTAGAACAACCCATTACAATTTTTTTTATAGCTGTAATTGAAACCCCAAAGAGATTTTGGTCTTTATGCTACTGAAAGCCACGCTAAACAGCTTTTTGCAAATTTCCAGTTTGGAGAACAGCAGAGTAACTATTCAAGTATTTATGTGGAAGAAACAAAAATCCTCCTTTAGACACAATATTTTGCTGAAAATTTCAGTTGTCTCTTTTCTGTTTCAGCTGCCTTTTCTCTAGTTCAGAGATTTCTGCTTCCTTAGAAACTGTTCTCGTTTCTTTTGATAGAATATCTTTGTGTAGTAGCTGAAAATGAACTGGACCTCTCCCTTTCTAATTCAAATACCACATAAGATTTTATTTCCATAATGCACACAGTTTTCCTTTACTTGTTAAAGAAAATTGCCAAACTTTCTGTATTGCTCTTTTACAACTGCTAGGGACCTTGTACCAATCTGAATGCACATGGCCTAGCATCACTTTTGGAAACTGAACTAAAATCTGTGTCAAATTGTATCATAACCCAGGAATGAAAATAATAGGGGTGTCTTACTTTAAGGATATTCTCTGCAGATTGCTATGGCCAAATGCAAGTAAATGATGAAAACAAAGCTAGTAGGTATTTCTAATTCAAATTTTTGACATCTCAATAAGTCATTTTAAGATTAAAATTATTCTCGCTATACTTAGTGCATGAAAGACCAAAAGATTCTATGTTTTTAATAGAGTTTATGCAGGAAAGCATTGACAAAAACACGAGAGTACTTTTAATGTTTGTTCCTACATCAAACATGCTGAGATGAGGCTTAACAGCCCACCAGAGAATTCACATTTTCCTCAGTGCTGTTAGTAAAAGCTGTAATTATCTGTATCTTTTGAAAATGCTGTAAAATGAAAGACAACCTGATTCTCAGTAATAGAACAATGTAGTACAGCAAAGATATTATCATCTATTTTTTCATTATAAGATGCAGATGCATAACCAGGAAGAATACTAGTATGATTATTTCTTAGTAAGCCTTTACAATGTATAACCATATAGTAGAGCAGTGAAATGAGAACTTTATCTCAGCAGAGCACTTCTGCTGTATAGCCTGAAAAAGAGCTCAACTTTCTGGGATGTTTTCGCTCTCACAGTCCTGCTTCCTCTCCTTTAATTGTCAGTATCCTTACTAGCCAGTGATTCTGGGGGAGGATTAGGGTTAGCCTAATTGCTTTCCCCTTCACTCTTGACAACATTAGTGAGGTTAGCATCTCCACCAAAGTCCCTAGGGCCTTACTGCTGCTGAATAATGCATATGAGAGCTCTGTACCCCAGAGCAACTTTTACCCACTCATACTGGAGGGCTTAGCGCGGTATGATCCCAACAGAGGCTGAGCATAGGCTGGGGTAGGAGTAAGCATAGCTGGCAGTCACCTAATTAGGAGCCAGGGGACTAAGAGGGACCGTAGAGTTTGTATGACCATGCCTAGCCCCTGGTCAAAGTTGTCCAAGATTTTTTGCTTGGATTTGCTTTATTGAAATATTAAAGCAGCCACAGACACCTTTGAATTTTTCATCTGTCCACATTTTTTACAAGACTCTAGTTTTTCACAGTTGAAACCTACCAGTTGAGGAGAAACTTCCAAATGTGTTGTGACAGTGAAGGGCACACTGCCCTTTTTACCCCCTGAAATTTTAAATGCTCAACTGTTCAATTATATATGCAGTTCAGGGGAAAAGCAGTGGAGAGAAAAGTCAGTGGAGGGAGGGGATTCTGGGTAGGGACAATTATGCCAGGTCAGGTGAAAGGTTTGTCTAGGCCAATATTGACTTTGTCCCAGCAGTGTCTTTGTAGTAATAACACTTGGTGGATTTCTAGTACATGAATTCATGTAATTGCTTTTTGAACACCTGTGAGCTTTTGACATCTCCAACATTGAGCAGCAGTGAATTCCACGTTTAGCTGCATCCTACTGAAGAGGTTCATTCCCATTTTTTTTTTCAACCTGTCACATAATGTCATTTGAAGAGTGCTAGTTCTTGTATAGGAAAAGAATAACCTTTTATTATTCACCTTCTCCCTGCTGTGACTCTTTTAGCTCTTGTCATATTGGCCCCTTACTCATCACTTTCCCAGGATAAAGAGCCCTTGTCTAGTTGGTCATTCCTTGTCACTCTCTGCCTCTAATCAGTCTTCTGCTATTTTCATCTTCTGTATGGTTCCTCCTATTCTCCTTGCAGAGCTCACAAATGTAGTTACACCGATTCCTTCATATATACTCCTGTAACTTAGGGCCTCGAAATGAGAAGCCGAACAGGGTTGGATCAGAAATCTACTTACTGTCCTGTCTCAGACTGTCCACTAGCACATGTCTGGGGAAGCATAGAAGACTAGACTGTTCTTCAAGAAGTTTTGCACTTCAAACCTCAGATTCACGCACTGCAAGTTGGCTTTCTCTCCTTTTTTAAATGGTGCAAGACTTAGACTTGTCCAAAAAGCAGTTTTTAAACCTCCCCCACCTCAGCTTTGTCTCTTATTGAACTCCAACAATGAAGTGAAAAGATAGCTCAGTCTGCTGATTGTATGTTGTATTTCTCAGGATGCTCGAAAACAGGAAGAGATTTCCCTGTCAGTAGAGATTGCCTGATATAAAAAGTGTTGAAAAGTATACAAGCCCAGAATAACCATTCAAAATGATTTATAGCAAGAATAAATTTTTGATATTCACCCTGAAAAGTTATTTCCTGGAAAAAAAAAACCAAACAACTAACTTTGAAATCTGAAGCTAGCCCTGCCCCAAATTTGTTCTGCAGTAAAAAATAAATACAGAATGCAGCAAATTGCAGAAACTGTAATAGATCCTGGACTGATGACTGTGTTACATATGGACTGAAGCCTGTTTTGGGAGGATATAATGCTCTGGGCAAACTGACAGGCATCTGTCCCTACAGACCTTTTATTACATCCATAAACCTTCACTGAATAACATTTTAGTGACCTAAGAAACTGATCACATACATGTTTAAAGACTGTATAAAGGAATGAATAGCTTGATATGCAATTAAAAGCTGCTACTTCAGCATGGATCTTTTAAGTCAGTTGGAAATAATTAACTTCAGGATGATTTATTGCAGAGATTAATCTTTCAGTTAGATTCTGAAGAATATCGCTTCCTACAATTTTAATGGATACCGTGTGAGTTAAGATAGTGTTATTTGCCTTTGCTACCACCCATACTAGACATACTGCCTCAGTACCTCTATGCATATAAAATTTATTTTCACTAGCACATATCTAATTAGGCACTACCATATTGTGAACACTATCTCTTCTTGATGAAAGTATTTATAAAAGGCAAGCCCTGAAGAGACCCACAGATGAGATCTTTCAATTTTTCACAGCACACGTCATCATAATACTGAACCATGAATTGTTTTTTGGTTGTCTACTTAGCAGCTGAAATTATAAAGCCACAGGACATTAAGCATATATATAAGGTCCTATTGATTTCTGATTAGCGAAGATATTGTCTACAGTCTGTGAATATTGTAGGCATAATATTCTCATTTCTCTGAGAAACAGCTATTTGTTGAGTGAATTGAATGCCATATAATCATGAATTGGAATGTAAGTAACATGAAGGATGCTTTTTGTATCGGTTTTTGACTTCACAATTTTTGGTACACAAGTAGGTCTAACTTCTATACTTCTTTGGCAATCAGTAGAAAACTGTTTCTTTACACATCTGCCCTAAAACAAAACAAAACAAACAATCAAAAAAAACACCACCCAGAGAAATTCTGTATGCATGTTTCTACTACCTTTCTGTGATTTATCCACAGCAGTTAACTCGCACCTTGGCCCAGAAAAGCAGACTGCTTTGTACACATCATGATCTCTGACTTTTTATGGGTTTCAGCCAGTCAGAGCATAATCCTTAGGTTGCTGAAAGCATATTCATCTCTTGTTCTTCCTGGAACCAGCTTTTAGTCTTATAAACAATAAGCTGTGCCACACCAGAAGAAACCAAGCACTACATTTCCTGCATAACTCTTTTGAGGATGTAAATTGTTTTGTATTTTTTTGATGTTGTGATCCCATTAACAGCCTTCTTACATTTCATTCCCAGTGTACAGGAAGGACATCAAACTAAAGCAGAGAAACTAGCTGAAGGAAAATGCCTTCAGTTAAGCATGACAGTCCCTTCCTGAGAAAACGCTTCAGGCTGAGGAAACCTCTGTTTTCATTCCATGTCATACATATGTCTCACATAATACATGTTAGAAAAATACCTTCACTATAGCTGGTATCTTTGCTCAAGCTAATAAAAGGGAAATTCTGGAACATCAGCTTGGATGATCCTTTCCTGAAGGGTCCATTTTATTTTCAGTATCTTCTGCCAGCGATGAAAAAACAAAAGTACCTTGAGCCTCTTTGTTATTAGGATTTGGCATGACAAATGAATAGCCAAATGATTGCATGAATTAACCAGAATAGCTTTCTGTTGGAATTAGGCTAAGATTTCTACACACCGCAGTGCATTTGTTTTTAAGCTTATTTTGCTTGCTCTACTACACTAACACTGCTACAGTTTTATCTGCATCACCCCACAACTTCCTTTTGCTCACAACACATTTCATCACCTACAAGGCTCTATCTGATCTGTTAGCCAAAAATCTGGGCAGTCAGCACATACAGAGCTGATGGCAGAGCAGCAGCTGAAGAACTTGCAGTGCATGTGCTAACTTGGGACTACCAGTCTGTGTAGAAGTAACTTCAAGGTTAATAATCCTACTTTTCATTAAAACTTGTCTTCTCTCTTTATCAACCAGTACGGCCTGGCTGCCACAGGAAGGAGCAATATTGTGGTAATGAGATTTCAAAAGACAAGTTAAATTTGTTCCTGTAGAAAAGGAAGGACATGAGATGTAGGAAGTGCTGAGAACAACGAATAGGATTATGAGAAATTTAACAACTTTTGACACCAGAAGGGCCCCCTTTGCACAACCTTCAAGTCTAGGCTAACACAGCCAAGCAGCATGTGACAGCAGCAACCCCATGCGTGCCTGCATTTTTTTTTCCCCAAGAAGCAGTTTTTCTCAGGTGGTCTTAAAGCCTTCAAAGGAAACTTTCACCCTGCATGAAAATATTTTCAGTGTACTCTCAGAGTTCATTATTAGTTTTCCTCATGGCAAATCCATCTATCTCAGTTTCTAGAGCTATTGGATTAATGAACAAGGATTTTATTCTCAGTACTACCAACAGCTTCTGTGTTAACAATGTCTCTGTAGCTTTTGCAATCTCCCATTGTTTCCTTGTTAACTCCAGAAACTGATTTTATTAGAATCACAGAAGGGCTGAGGTTGTCAGAGACCTCTGGAGCCTATCTGGTCCAGCTCCCTGCTCAAGGAGGGCCACCCAGAGCAGGGTGCCCAGGACCATGTCCAGGTGGCTTTTGAAGATCTGCAAGGAGGAAGGCTTCACAAGCACTATAGGCATCCTGTTATATGATTTTAGCTTAAGGAAGTTAGTTTTGCAACATTTCCTCTGCTGTTAGTTCAGGAAAAGTCTCTGTCATGAGTGATACCCAGCAGCTACTCTTAGACTCTTGTTCTTAGGTGCCCCTGTCTCTCCACAGGTCATCCTGAGGGGAGTCCCCAAATAAAAATTAGCTCTGAAAACACCCCACAAGCTTCAACTGACCTTTTGTGAAGAACAAAGTTAGTATAAACAACTTACAGGGCTGAAAAAAAAAAAAGCACGCTAGGCTGATAGACACAACAATCTGCCCAGAGTGGTAGGAACTCTCTCCCCTTGTAGTTTCTGCCTTTGCATGGAAATGAGCACAGTAACGGTAGAGCTAACCCTCAATATAGCCATGTGATTTTGTATGCCTTTTATCCAAGACCTGTAATGTGACTTGCATTGCAGCAGCTGATCTAGCATGGAAATGCTAGTTAAGAGATTTGCAGAATCACGGAATGGCTGCGTCTGCTCCAGCACCCTGCTCAAGCAGAGCCCCCACAGCAGGCTGTCCAGGACCATGTCCATTTGGTATTGAATACCTACAAGGACAGAGACTCACCAGCCTTTCAGGGCAACCTGTTGCAGTGTTCAACCACCCTCACAGTGAAAAAAAAGTGTTTTCAGTTTGTGCCCATGTGTTTCAATAAATTTGTGCCCAGATTGGTGGGTCTGCTTATGATGTGGGATTCATTTCACCTACAGACGGATTCAGCCCACTTAAACTAAGTCTCTAAGGTGATGTCTATAGAGCTGAATAAAAAAAGGCCAGGTACAGACTGGGTTGCATCTACTCAGTGTGGGACTAGCCCCCTCTATGGCTGGTTTGTCAGAGAGCAAGTTGGAGCAGTCCCAGGCAGAGCCGGGGAGTGAGATAAGAGGTAAGAAGTGTGGGTGACCAAGGGTCCAGAGCTTGGGCTTGCTCTCTTGCACTCATTCCCCCATCATTAATTCACCTCTAGACATGCCTGAGATTAGTTACACCCATCGGTTTTAACATCCTCATCATGCAGGGGGCTTGGTGCCACTGATGCATCATTCCCTTGATATGTGAATATATAGAGTCTAAAGAGAACACATGGAGAGATTTAAATAGGCGCTGTCCATATAAAGAATAGGTATTGAGAATGTCATTTCCATCTCTTCACTTATAAAACAAACATGTTATAAATGACTGAGTCCCAAATAGGATTACAATCAGAGTTTACAATTTATTAAACGAATAGAGGCAAGCAAACAGCACTGGGTGCGCCAGGAGTCTCTGCTCCACCGGGACGCACACCTGTTACGTAAGGCGGCTGGTTTTTATGCTCCTAGGCTAATACATATTCATTACTACTTCTAGAAGAGGCAGGGTTATTATAATTGGTTTCCCGAATCCGAAGTCCTCCCAGGTGCGCCTGCTTATCAGTCTCTGTTAGTTTCTCGGGGGCCGCTCGGACAGGGAGGCTCATATTCTTCCTCCTTATCTAGTGGTCTCTTGGCCGGCTGTCAGAAGTTACTGCACATTCGTGCAAAGTCAGCAGTTTTTCTCCGAAGAAATCCCTTTGTTCTCTTCTCGCCTAAACCCAGGCCTCAATGTTAACCCTTCAAAACCCCTTAGTGGCACGAATTGCTGGACCATTTCTTACAATTCCTCCTTTTTTTTTTTTTAATCATCAATTCGTGTCTCTCCTTCAACCTTTGTCAGTAACAATTGGATTTCATCAGTCAGTTCTCGGGGTGTCCACTTCTTAAGCATCATTATCGACACGTCACCTTTTCTCTCCACTGAAGTCATCACAAATTGGGTGCTATTTATTACTCGCCGTATCAACAACGTAAAGCAAGGTATCATACAAGGTATAAACAATAATGTCACTATACCACATAAAAATAAAAACAGCATCCTTTTAACCCATGGTTCACCAGGCAACCATGAAAAGAAATCCCAATCCATACCCTTCCAAGTTTGTACTGGGACGTGGGCTAGCTTTCTAATTTCCTTTGTTATCTGCTTGACCACTTTTCCATTATCATCAATCTGTAGACAACAATTAGAATCGTTCAGTTTTCCACATACTCCCCCTTCTTCTGCTAGTAAATAGTCTAAGACCATTCTATGTTGGAATATAGCATTTCTCATTTGAGTGGATTGGTCAGCCAAAAGATCCAAGGCTGTCGCTGTTTGATTTGTTACAACTTCGAGGATAGCTTGCAACCTAATTATTCGGTTCAAATTATAAATAGGTTCTCGGGCTCCTGATATCAACTCATTTGGGTTCCAGGTGGCTGGCCCATAATGCTGTATGATTCTTTCAGGAGGCCATTCATCCTTTCCCCATTTTTGGGCACTATCCCCGGATAAGGAAGTATCAATAGATCGTTTTACTCTGTTCAGGTCATCATATAATCTTATTCCTAAATGATTTCCTTGTGTTTGTGACAATAAAAAGAACAAGGGTCTTATGTACCCCCCATAGCATATTCCCGACCAGTTTCCAGGTAGCCTCTTGTAAGCATGTTTGCCACACACCCAATAATGTCCCTTTAGGGCCCACGTCCCGTTTGGAAAATGACCATCCCATCCATCTTTACCCTTTGGGGCGTGATAATACAGAGTGTCCTTGTTACCGAGTGGTCCTGTTACAATGTCTGCCCCGTTTGTACTCGTATATGCACGCTTCCAAGCTCCCACGTTGGGTTTCCACTTACAGTCACAATTCAGTTCTCTTTGGCGACCTGTCATATTATAAGCCTTTTTCGCCATCCAATCTTGAGAGTGTGGGAAGCGCCTTCAATCATGGGGTTGGGCCCGCTTTCAGAGCTTGTGTTACCATTCAGCCCTTCAGGGTGATCCAGCTCCTGGAAAAACTAATCACAATTTTATTATGGGTTTAAAAGGTTCTCATGTTATTTTTCTCAGGACAAACTGATCTTGGTGTGGGAGAAGTCCGGTCGAGGCACTCTCACTCGGCGGTCAATACCCATAGGGGTTGCCTCCCTCGGTAGACCATACACGCCGCAGTGGAGGGTCCTACCCCGGTCTTGCCTTCTCCCTTTCCTCCCTTCAGCCTTGTCCTCTTTATCCAGTGCCCTTAATTCATGCAGAACCTCATTGCTGGGATATCAGTTCCTCTTTAGTCTCAGTTTCAGTTCCCCAGGAGTGGACTCAACCCTCCAGGCTTCGGTAGTTATTGGTCCTTTTATTCTGGATGCGTGGGTCCAACCCCTTCTTGCTGTTCTCACAGCTGTTTCAGTAGTAAGTAAAACAAGGTACAGTCCCTCCCATCGGGGGTTCAATGATTCTTCTCTCCAGGTTTTTATTAAGACCTTGTCTCCTGGTTGTATTTTATGAATAGCAAATCCTAAAGGTGGTGTCTGAGTCATCATCCCAATTTCTCTTATCTCCTGTAATCTCCTTCCAATGGTAATTATGTATTTCTGGATACTATGATCCTCAACTACATTGTTCCCTAGGGGCATCCCTTGAGAATAAGGCATACCATATAACATTTCATATGATGATAATCCAGTCTCACTGTGTGGTTTAGTTCTTATGTTTAAAAGTGCCAATGGTAAGCATTTCGTCCAGGGCAGCTGTGTCTCAATCATTAACTTAGCCAATTGTTGTTTTATTGTTTGATTCATCCTTTCTACTTTCCCTGAGCTTTGTGGGTGCCACGGAGTGTGGTATTCCCACTGAATACCTTTCAAGGGGTACATCCTTCAAATCTTTGTGGCTGGCGTATGTTCGATTATTTCCACACAATTGTGTTCCAACGGTCCTTCTTCTGGAACGGTTCCTAGAAATACTGCTGGATATAACAGGTTAGTCGTTTTCAAGGTTATGTCATCTTGTTCAGTTAGGATTGCCTGATATTTCATCATCCGGCTGGGTGATAACCAGTGCCCCCCCCCTTTGTTCCAAAACGGTTGTTACCATATGTGGTCCAAAAACTTCAATACGTTTTCCCATTTGAAGGCAAATAATTTTCTACTATCTTTATCAAGAGGTATGCAAAAGAAGGCATCCTTTAAATCTATCACGGTAAACCATTTATATTTCTCTTTCACAGATGTTAACAATGTGTAAGGATTAGCTACTACCGGGTGAATATCCTTTGTTATTTCATTTATTGCTCTAAGATCTTGTACAAATCTATACTCGCCATTCGGCTTCTTTACTGGAAAAATTGGAGTATTGTATTCCCATTTACATTCTTCCAGAATCTGATATTTGAGAAATTTGTCAATAATTTTCACCATTCCCGTGCCTAGCTTCTATCTTAAGTGGATATTGTTTGATTCAAACAGGTTTGGCTCTTTCCTTTAATTCCACCTTTACCAGTTGTGCCAGTTTCGACTTCCCTGGTACATCTGTTTCCCGTACTGTTGCTATAACTGCATTTTCTACTTCTCTTGGAATATTAACAAAGGGTTTATCTTTGATCATTAGGATTTGGCCTACTTTGGACTCAGGTACCTTCATTATTAATTCTCCATCCTCAAAGGTTATTGTTGCATCTAATTTGGCTAATAGATCCCGTCCCAAGAGTGGCATCGGGCATTCTGGTACATACTAAAATTTATGGGTTAGTTCCTCACCCCCAAAACGCAAATCAAGGGGTTGTAAGAATGACCATTCTTCCTCTTTCCCTGTGGCTCCAATTATTGTAGTTGTCTTAGTTCCTAATCGTCCTTTTAAACTATTTAACACTGAATATGTTGCTCCTATTACATTTACAGCCTAATTAACACAGAGAAAGAAGCTCCCATAACCAACAAAAAATTCAAGCCTGTCTTCGTTTCCTAGCTTTATTTCAACTAGTGGACCTGCTAGGGTAGATGCCCCAGGTCCCCATCATTCCTGACTGTTGTTTGTCCTGCAGCCTAAGACAATTTCTTTCTGATATCAGGGGCTGATTGCCCTGGAAAGAGGTTAGCCAGTTGCCTCTCTCTCTTTTTTTTTTTTTTTTTTTTTTTTAAGCCAGGTCCATTTTTTTTTTTTTTTTTTCATTGCATTTCAAAGTTGGTCCAGAAATTCAAAAATTCCATAAATTCCATAGGGGTTTCTTTTGGACCTTGTTGGAACAGATTCTCAATTCCCAATAGCCAATTTAACCAGATTTTAGTATTTACATAATTTCCGGGGTGATTAGGGTCTCAGTGAGGGGGTCGGTCAGGGGAATGCAATCGTTGAAAGTTCCCTGAGCGGTCCCATTGGCAATCTGAGCTCACACACGAACTCAGGTTGTTTCAAAAGTTAGCTGCTTTTCTGTTTCCACGACAACTCTCTCGGACCCATCACGGTCCCCCTGCCCCAGAGGGCTCACACCGCGATTTAGAGATCTCAGCCTCGGGTTGAGGCGGAACTATTAACATTCCTACATCCTCTTCCCCTGCTCATTCAACTTCAAACAGCTCTGTTAAATACTACATGCCACACAACCTTTAACACCTTCAACAACCCTTTTAACACTTCCTTTACCTTTCTCCAGCCCGTACTTTTCTAATGCCAACACCAAAGGCTCAGTCAGGGGCCAACTTAATTCCAAACCTTTTCCCTCCAACATGCTGAAACAACATATCACTATACAACATTTCATCCTATTTTCCTTCTCTCCTCAAAAACATTAATTGCAAGACACTGTTATAGTCGATTGATCCATAAAGTGGCCATTTAGTTTATATAGTGGCCACCATTGATTGCAATACTTAGTGAAAGTCCTCTTGCTTTCTGTGCCCCCATTTCTAACAATATCCTTCCAATGTGCCAATATGCACCCAAGGAGGCTTTTTCTTTTTTAGGACGTCTTTTTTTTTTTTTTTTTTTTTTTTTTGGATTTTCCCCTTTTCCTTGATTTCCCATTCCCTTTTATTTATTTATATTAGTTACTGTCCCTTGTTTCAATTTCCACGCAAACCTTTTTATTGCAGGTTTTTACTATCTTTTCCTAATCTTCTTCCCAAATGTCCCAATTCTCTGGGATTAAACTCTTCTTTCCACATACAAACTTTACTATTTCAGATTATTAATGAGCCCCATTCCAATCATAAATCCGCAGGACTTCGGAAAAACACCTGAAGCACTCAGCCTTCTGTCTTCTAGACAAACAATAACACCTTTTCCACAAAATTTACATTTCAATAAGACCGAATTTCAAGCCAAATGCTAATTTTTCTCATGCACTTTGTTAGTAAGCCTACACAAAACAAGGAATCACTCCTGTGTATCCGTCAAGATGGGGGTTTAAAAAGGTACTGAGGCCTAAATAAATTCGCTCTCCCCCTTCTTACCAAATTCCCAGAGCTCAGGCCCGAACCACCAAAGAAGTGACTCTCCGTTCTACCACTTTGATAATCAGTCAGCCCCGCTCCCCCGATACTTGGGAAACTGACCGAACACCACCGCGAATATACACAAACTTCTAAACTGTTACTTAGATAATGCTCCCACCTTCCTCCTTGACACAGTCAAAACATTTAAGAACAAAACAGGATTACAAGATGCACCACCGGGGGTGGATTGTTAGGATATAGAGGTGGTAGGTTATCCAATGACTCCCATTCATCATCTTTTTCTTTTTCCTTTTTTTTTTCTTTTTTATTTTTTTGTTCTCTTCTTCGTCAAACTTCTCGTCTGCTTTTAGTGTAAATATTGAGGCTGGAAAAGGACGTGAGATCCTGATCCATAATCCTGCATAATCACTTTCCTCCTGGCTAAAAGGTTCCTTTGAATTAACATGTATATTTAAGGCCTGGCAAACCCAGTCTTCAAAGGATCCGAAAACGGGCCAAAAGACATGTGGTCTTAAAGGCTCCTTTGGCCATTCTGTCATACAATACTGAACCATTTTTAATTTACTTTTTCCCTTTTCTGGGGCCCCTATCGTTCCAATTTCTAATCATTATCCCTAATGGACTTTCTGGTGGTATGTCTGGTAATTTGCTCCCTTTTCTCTGGTCCCGGGTCTTCAATTTTGTCTGACCCATCTAGGAATTTTACTGTGGCAATTCCTACAGCCCTTGGTTGCCTTAGTGAGAGTGTCTTGCAGGGGGTTTAGGACCTATCACCCACCCACGAATCCTATATGTTATAAATGACTGAGTCCCAAATAGGATTACAATCAGAGTTTACAATTTATTAAACGAATAGAGGCAAGCAAACAGCGCTGGGTGCGCCGGGAGTCTCTGCTCCACCGGGACGCACACCCGTTACGTAAGGCATCTACTTTTTTATACTCCTAGGCTAATACATATTTATTACTACTTCTAAAAGAGGCAAGGTTATTATAATTGGTTTCCCGAATCCGATGTCGCCTGCTTATCAGTCTCTGTTACTTTCTCAGGGGCTGCTCGAACAGGGAGACAGGAAGGCCCTCATTCTTCCTCCTTATCTGGTGGTCCAGGGAGACAGGAAGACAGGAAGGCTCTCATTCTTCCTCCTTATCTGGTGGTCTCTTGGCCGGCTATCAGAAGTTACTGCACATCCGTGCAAAGTCAGTAGTTTTTCTCCGAAGAAATCCCTTGTTCTTTTCGCGCCTAAACCCAGGCCTCAATGTTAACCCTTCAAAACCCCTTAGTGGCACGAATTGCTGGACCATTTCTTACAATTCCTCCCTTTTTTTTTTTTTTTTAATCATCAATTCGTGTCTCTCCTTCAACCTTTGTCAGTAACAATTGGATTTCATCAGTCAGTTCTCGGGGTGTCCACTTCTTAAGCATCATTATCGACACGTCACCTTTTCTCTCCACTGAAGTCATCACAAATTGGGTGCTATTTATTACTCGCCGTATCAACAACGTAAAGCAAGGTATCATACAAGGTATAAACAATAATGTCATTACACCACATAAAAATAAAAACAGCATCCTTTTAACCCATGGTTCACCAGGCAACCATGAAAAGAAATCCCAATCCTTACCCTTCCAAGTTTGTACTGGGACGTGGGCTAACTTTCTAATTTCCTTTGTTATCTGCTTGACCACTTTTCCATTATCATCAATCTGTAGACAACAATTAGAATCGTTCAGTTTTCCACATACTCCCCCTTCTTCTGCTAGTAAATAGTCTAAGACCATTCTATGTTGGAATATAGCATTTCTCATTTGAGTGGATTGGTCAGCCAAAAGATCCAAGGCTGTCGCTGTTTGATTTGTTACAACTTCGAGGATAGCTTGCAACCTAATTATTCGGTTCAAATTATAAATAGGTTCTCGGGCTCCTGATATCAACTCATTTGGGTTCCAGGTGGCTGGCCCATAATGCTGTATGATTCTTTCAGGAGGCCATTCATCCTTTCCCCATTTTTGGGCACTACCCCCGGATAAGGAAGTATCAATAGATCGTTTTACTCTGTTCAGGTCATCATATAATCTTATTCCTAAATGATTTCCTTGTGTTTGTGACAATAAAAAGAACAAGGGTCTTATGTACCCCCCATAGCATATTCCCGACCAGTTTCCAGGTAGCCTCTTGTAAGCATGTTTGCCACACACCCAATAATGTCCCTTTAGGGCCCACGTCCCGTTTGGAAAATGACCATCCCATCCATCTTTACCCTTTGGGGCGTGATAATACAGAGTGTCCTTGTTACCGAGTGGTCCTGTTACAATGTCTGCCCCGTTTGTACTCGTATATGCACGCTTCCAAGCTCCCACGTTGGGTTTCCACTTACAGTCACAATTCAGTTCTCTTTGGCGACCTGTCATATTATAAGCCTTTTTCGCCGTCCAATCTTGAGAGTGTGGGAAGCGCCTTCAATCATGGGGTTGGGCCCGCTTTCAGAGCTTGTGTTACCATTCAGCCCTTCAGGGTGATCCAGCTCCTGGAAAAACTAATCACAATTTTATTATGGGTTTAAAAGGTTCTCATGTTATTTTTCTCAGGACAAACTGATCTTGGTGAGGGAGAAGTCCGGTCGAGGCACTCTCACTCGGCGGTCAATACCCATAGGGGTTGCCTCCCTCGGTAGACCATACACGCCGCAGTGGAGGGTCCTACCCCGGTCTTGCCTTCTCCCTTTCCTCCCTTCAGACTTGTCCTCTTTATCCAGTGCCCTTAATTCATGCAGAACCTCATTGCTGGGATATCAGTTCCTCTTTAGTCTCAGTTTCAGTTCCCCAGGAGTGGACTCAACCCTCCAGGCTTCGGTAGTTATTGGTCCTTTTATTCTGGATGCGTGGGTCCAACCCCTTCTTGCTGTTCTCACAGCTGTTTCAGTAGTAAGTAAAACAAGGTACAGTCCCTCCCATCGGGGGTTCAATGATTCTTCTCTCCAGGTTTTTATTAAGACCTTGTCTCCTGGTTGTATTTTATGAATAGCAAATCCTAAAGGTGGTGTCTGAGTCATCATCCCAATTTATCTTATCTCCTGTAATCTCCTTCCAATGGTAATTATGTATTTCTGGATACTATGATCCTCAACTACATTGTTCCCTAGGGGCATCCCTTGAGAATAAGGCGTACCATATAACATTTCATATGATGATAACCAGTCTCACTGTGTGGTTTAGTTCTTATGTTTAAAAGTGCCAATGGTAAGCATTTCGTCCAGGGCAGCTGTGTCTCGATCATTAACTTAGCCAATTGTTGTTTTATTGTTTGATTCATCCTTTCTACTTTCCCTGAGCTTTGTGGGTGCCACGGAGTGTGGTATTCCCACTGAATACCTTTCAAGGGGTACATCCTTCGAATATTCACGGCTGGCGTATGTTCGATTATTTCCACACAATTGTGTTCCAATGGTCCTTCTTCTGGAACAGTTCCTAGAAATACTGCTGGATATAACAGGTTAGTCGTTTTCAAGGTTATGTCATCTTGTTCAGTTAGTATTGCCTGATATTTCATCATCCGGCTGGGTGATAACCAGTGCCCCCCCCCTTTGTTCCAAAACGGTTGTTACCATATGTGGTCCAAAAAAACTTCAATACGTTTTCCCATTTGAAGGCAAATAATTTTCTACTATCTTTATCAAGAGGTATGCAAAAGAAGGCATCCTTTAAATCTATCACGGTAAACCATTTATATTTCTCTTTCACAGATGTTAACAATGTGTAAGGATTAGCTACTACCGGGTGAATATCCTTTGTTATTTCATTTACTGCTCTAAGATCTTGTACAGATCTATACTCGCCATTCGGCTTCTTTACTGGAAAAATTGGAGTATTGTATTCCGATTTACATTCTTCCAGAATCTGATATTTGAGAAATTTGTCAATAATTTTCACTATTCCCGTGCCTAGCTTCTATCTTAAGTGGATATTGTTTGATTCAAACAGGTTTGGCTCCTTCCTTTAATTCCACCTTTACCAGTTGTGCCAGTTTCGACTTCCCTGGTACATCTGTTTCCCGTACTGTTGCTATAACTGCATTTTCTACTTCTCTTGGAATATTAACAAAGGGTTTATCTTTGATCATTAGGATTTGGCCTACTTTGGACTCAGGTACCTTCATTATTAATTCTCCATCCTCAAAGGTTATTGTTGCATCTAATTTGGCTAATAGATCCCGTCCCAAGAGTGGCATCGGGCATTCTGGTACATACTAAAATTTATGGGTTAGTTCCTCACCCCCAAAACGCAAATCAAGGGGTCGTAAGAATGACCATTCTTCCTCTTTCCCTGTGGCTCCAATTATTGTAGTTGTCTTAGTTCCTAATCGTCCTTTTAAACTATTTAACACTGAATATGTTGCTCCTATTACATTTACAGCCTAATTAACACAGAGAAAGAAGCTCCCATAACCAACAAAAAATTCAAGCCTGTCTTCGTTTCCTAGCTTTATTTCAACTAGTGGACCTGCTAGGGTAGATGCCCCAGGTCCCCATCATTCCTGACTGTTGTTTGTCCTGCAGCCTAAGACAATTTCTTTCTGATATCAGGGGCTGATTGCCCTGGAAAGAGGTTAGCCAGTTGCCTCTGTTTGTTTGTTTGTTTGTTTGTTTGTTTTTAAGCCAGGTCCATTTTTTTTTTCTCATTGCATTTCAAAGTTGGTCCAAAAATTCAAAAATTCCATAGGGGTTTCTTTTGGACCTTGTTGGAACAGATTCTCGTTTCCCATTTTAACCAGATTTTGGTATTTACATAATTTCCGGGGTGATTAGGGTCTCAGTGAGGGGGTCGGTCAGGGGAATGCAATCGTTGAAAGTTCCCTGAGCGGTCCCATTGGCAATCTGAGCTCACACAGGAACTCAGGTTGTTTCAAGAGTTAGCTGCTTTTCTGTTTCCACGACAACTCTCTCGGACCCATCACGGTCCCCCTGCCCCAGAGGGCTCACACCGCGATTTAGAGATCTCAGCCTCGGGTTGAGGCGGAACTATTAACATTCCTACATCCTCTTCCCCTGCTCATTCAACTTCAAACAGCTCTGTTAAATACTACATGCCACACAGCCTTTAACACCTTCAACAATCCTTTTAACACTTCCTTTATCTTTCTCCAGCCCGTACTTTTCTAATGCCAACACCAAAGGCTCAGTCAGGGGCCAACTTAATTCCAAACCTTTTCCCTCCAAGATGCTGAAACAACATATCACTATACAACATTTCATCCTATTTTCCTTCTCTCCTCAAAAACATTAATTGCAAGACACTGTTATAGTCGATTGATCCATAAAGTGGCCATTTAGTTTATATAGTGGCCACCATTGATTGCAATACTTAGTGAAAGTCCTCTTGCTTTCTGTGCCCCCATTTCTAACAATATCCTTCCAATGTGCCAATATGCACCCAAGGAGGCTTTTTTTTTTTTTTTTTTTTTTTTTTTTTTTAGGACGTCTTTTTTTTTTTTTTTTTGGATTTTCCCCTTTTCCTTGATTTCCCATTCCCTTTTATTTATTTATATTACTTACTGTCCCTTGTTTCAATTTCCACGCAAACCTTTTTATTGCAGGTTTTTACTATCTTTTCCTAATCTTCTTCCCAAATGTCCCAATTCTTTGGGATTAAACTCTTCTTTCCACATACAAACTTTACTATTTCAGATTATTAATGAGCCCCATTCCAATCATAAATCCGCAGGACTTCGGAAAAACACCTGAAGCACTCAGCCTTCCGTCTTCTAGACAAACAATAACACCTTTTCCACAAAATTTACATTTCAATAAGACCGAATTTCAAGCCGAATGCTAATTTTTCTCATGCACTTTGTTAGTAAGCCTACACAAAACAAGGAATCACTCCTGTGTATCCGTCAAGATGGGGGTTTAAAAAGGTATTGAGGCCTAAATAAATTCGCTCTCCCCCTTCTTACCAAATTCCTAGGGCTCAGGCCCGAACCACCAAAGAAGTGACTCTCCGTTCTACCACTTTGATAATCAGTCAGCCCCTCTCCCCCGATACTTGGGAAACTGACCGAACACCACCGCGAATATACCCAAACTTTTAAACTGTTACTTAGATAATGCTCCCACCTTCCTCCTTGACACAGTCAAAACATTTAAGAACAAAACAGGATTACAAGATGCACCACCGGGGGTGGATTGTTAGGATATAGAGGTGGTAGGTTATCCAATGACTCCCATTCATCATCTTTTTCTTTTTCCTTTTTTTTTTATTTTTTATTTTTTTTGTTCTCTTCTTCGTCAAACTTCTCGTCTGCTTTTAGTGTAAATATTGAGGCTGGAAAAGGACGTGAGATCCTGATCCATAATCCTGCATAATCACTTTCCTCCTGGCTAAAAGGTTCCTTTGAGTTAACATGTAGATTTAAAGCCTGGCAAACCCAGTCTTCAAAAGATCCGAAAATAGGCCAAAAGACATGTGGTCTTAAAGGCTCCTTTGGCCATTCTATCATACAATACTGAATCATTTTTACTTTGCTTTTTCCTTTTCTGGGGCCCCTATCGTTCCAATTTCTAATCATTATCCCTAATGGACTTTCTGGTGGTATGTCTGGTAATTTGCTCCCTTTTCTCTGGTCCCGGGTCTTCAATTTTGTCTGACCCATCTAGGAATTTTACTGTGGCAATTCCTACAGCCCTTGGTTGCCTTAGTGAGAGTGTCTTGCAGGGGGTTTAGGACCTATCACCCACCCACGAATCCTATAGGAATCGCTTCGGTCCTTCACCGGCCAAGTCCCTCGCGGGAGATTGGAACCGCGGTTAGAAGACCTCCACAATCGCTTCGGAACTACGTTCCGTCTCAGTCACACTCTCACACACACAGGCAACCGAAACCCACCCAACCGAACGGTATACACATTAAATACTTACGACTCCGTCGTCTTCGTTCGGATCTTCGCGCGCAGAATTACGGGCAAAATATAGTGCTGCAGCCGGCAAAGGGAGCTCATAAAAAAAATCTAAATCTTTGCTTGCCCTTATTCAGGTTCAGGATGGTGTTAGCCCCGACCTGACTCGAACAGGAGCCACCAAATGGTGGGGGCGCCCCTCCTAGATCAAGTCAGAATTCAGGAACCAAGACCATCCCGGACGAGCCCCCAATTGTTATAAATGACTGAGTCCCAAATAGGATTACAATCAGAGTTTACAATTTATTAAACGAATAGAGGCAAGCAAACAGCGCTGGGTGCGCCGGGAGTCTCTGCTCCACCGGGACGCACACCCGTTACGTAAGGCATCTACTTTTTTATACTCCTAGGCTAATACATATTTATTACTACTTCTAAAAGAGGCAAGGTTATTATAATTGGTTTCCCGAATCCGATGTCGCCTGCTTATCAGTCTCTGTTACTTTCTCAGGGGCTGCTCGAACAGGGAGACAGGAAGGCCCTCATTCTTCCTCCTTATCTGGTGGTCCAGGGAGACAGGAAGACAGGAAGGCTCTCATTCTTCCTCCTTATCTGGTGGTCTCTTGGCCGGCTATCAGAAGTTACTGCACATCCGTGCAAAGTCAGTAGTTTTTCTCCGAAGAAATCCCTTGTTCTTTTCGCGCCTAAACCCAGGCCTCAATGTTAACCCTTCAAAACCCCTTAGTGGCACGAATTGCTGGACCATTTCTTACACTATAGGAATCGCTTCGGTCCTTCACCGGCCAAGTCCCTCGCGGGAGATTGGAACCGCGGTTAGAAGACCTCCACAATCGCTTCGGAACTACGTTCCGTCTCAGTCACACTCTCACACACACAGGCAACCGAAACCCACCCAACCGAACGGTATACGCCTTAAATACTTACGACTCCGTCGTCTTCGTTCGGATCTTCGCGCGCAGAATTACGGGCAAAATATAGTGCTGCAGCCGGCAAAGGGAGCTCATAAAAAAATCTAAATCTTTGCTTGCCCTTATTCAGGTTCAAGATGGCATTAGCCCTGACCTGACTCGAACAGGAGCCACCAAATGGTGGGGGCGCCCCTCCTAGATCAAGTCAGAATTCAGGAACCAAGACCATCCCGGACGAGCCCCCAATTGTTATAAATGACTGAGTCCCAAATAGGATTACAATCAGAGTTTACAATTTATTAAACGAATAGAGGCAAGCAAACAGCGCTGGGTGCGCCGGGAGTCTCTGCTCCACCGGGACGCACACCTGTTACGTAAGGCGGCTGGTTTTTATGCTCCTAGGCTAATACATATTCATTACTACTTCTAGAAGAGGCAGGGTTATTATAATTGGTTTCCCGAATCCGAAGTCCTCCCAGGTGCGCCTGCTTATCAGTCTCTGTTAGTTTCTCGGGGGCCGCTCGGACAGGGAGGCTCATATTCTTCCTCCTTATCTAGTGGTCTCTTGGCCGGCTGTCAGAAGTTACTGCACATTCGTGCAAAGTCAGCAGTTTTTCTCCGAAGAAATCCCTTTGTTCTCTTCTCGCCTAAACCCAGGCCTCAATGTTAACCCTTCAAAACCCCTTAGTGGCACGAATTGCTGGACCATTTCTTACAAACAGCATAATGATAACATCTAAAAATGACTTTATGTTGCCTAATTCCACAGAGTTTCAAAGATGAATAAACTACAATAGAAAGAGATCCACACCACTTAAAATCCAGAAGAAACATTTATTAGCTGGTCTGACATACTGTATGTCAGATATTTTCTGCATCAAATCCCTAATTTTAAGGTGTAGAATACATGTTTTAAACTCTCATAGAACATCTATGTATGTTTTTTTTCCATGAATAACCATTTATAAATAACATGGCTAAAATGTGTACTAACCTTTTAGGTCTAAATTTGATCAGAAGCTTCTGTTATTATTTTCTTCTTGTTAGGTACTTTCAAACAGAAATCAGTTTTTTATTGTTTCATAGATGGTTCAAGAGGCTCAAAATCTTTTTATGGACTGGGAATCATTTATTTAATAATTTTATCAACTGTCACTAATTTGTGTGTATACATTTTGTATTACTTCAAGTTATGATTTTTCCTCTTTCAGCCTTAAAAGCGGTGCCATCTCTATCCTCCAGGCTAATATTCCAGTGTTGGTATGTATGCACTCAAAGAAATCATTTTATGTTTTACAGTATTGCACTATGACTGATCCAGGGTCTTATAGGTAATCTGTGCCAGGAACAGGAAACCAAATCCATTTCCTAAATGTCAGTTCAGCGATTTAGTCTCTACAGAATCACTGGAAAATAAATTACAATGTAAGCCAAAGCCTGTGGAAGTTTTCTAGTGAGCCTCAGTGTCTTTAGAGCCAGGAGTTACTTCATTTTTGGCATTACTTCCATATAGTTGAGTTCAGACCAAGTATTTATTTTCCACTACAGAAACTGCCTCAAGGAACAGTGGTTGTTTGTCAGCTCTTCCTTTGATTGTGTAAGATAGCACTACTGCATGAGAGTAATCTTTCTTTTTGTATATAAAACTTAGCTGAAGCTTTGGGAGCTTATTAGGAAAAGCTTTAGGGAGCTCTTTTACATGGAGATGGAGGAAGAGATGAGATGTTTTGCAACCCTCAAATAAAGAATATGCAAATGACATTGTCTTTAATAGAGACCCCATTTATCAGTCTTCAGCATTGGAGAGGTATTTATTTTACTTTCATTTTTGCTTTCCTGCAGATATCATGAGTGATATGAAATTTTAGAAATAATATAATGAAACATTATTGTGTGCTACTGTGTTTCTAGCTTCTTGTTTTCATTTTCTCTTAAAAATTCTTCTTTAATTCTGCTTTCCCAAAAGAAGGACAGTGGGTGGAGACTGATTTATCATGGTACTTGTGTCTTTATTCTAAGTGCCTAATGATCCCCATAATCTATTTCTATATTATATACACATACATATAACATTTTCAAATATAACATTTTTATAATAACTAAATTCTCTACCTAGTTACAGGAGAAGAGTTAGGTGCTTTTGAAAGCCTCCAAGGTGAGATCCAGACCATCTGAGTTGGATTTTAAAATTCATTAGTGTCGTTAATTAAGTGCTTACATTTGGTGAATTGGAGCTCTTTTTGGACATCTTCAAAAACACCTACTTCCTTCTGTTGCTGGTTTATTTACTTAAGGATGACAGATCCAACAGATCCTTATCCATTAGATACAACCAAATCTCACAAAATAAAAAGACAGAACTCTTTTTATACAGGATAGCTCCTTTATCTTTATATGTGGCATGGCATATCATATTTATCACATACTTTTGACTATCTCCGTGCTGCTTGTCTGTCTGTACTAAAATCTCCTTTGGCATTTCAAACGTCTCTTATAATTATTTCTGTGTACGTAAAACTTCATTTTTTCTCAGCCTATAAGATCAGATCAGGCAACATGAAGTCCTGGAACTCTGAAAGGTTCTGCTTTTTAATAACAGACAGCAAGATTTTCCAACAATACATTACCTGAGGGCAACCATCCCTGGACAGTGCCAAAATATTCCTTCATTCTGTACTGCAAGCATCACCTGTGTACAAAATACTCTCGTTATCTGTGATATTAGGAATGTCAATATATTTAGTGGACAATTAATCTCTTTTTAAATATTTTTTAAGAGACAAAAAATACAGTTTCTTAGACACCACCTTCCCCTGCTAACTTCTGGGCCTATTGACTTACCTTTAGCCAAATTGGAAGATAGGCAGGAGTTTCAAAGGCAATGATATTGCTACCCTTGTAATGAACACTGATGTCTGAATGAAAAGGAGGCCGAGACTAATTCCCCAGATAGCAGAAAGCTGAAGGCTGGAGGAGAGCTTGGCAGACTCTTGTTTCATTGGGGTGCAGTAGGGATGTGGAGAAATGCTGGGGTGTGGGACAGGCTAGGGGGAAGATATCCCTCTATAATTCACCAGGGCTTCATTTGGTTTCCTGCTTATCAAGCCACTTTTAAGCACTTGTCAAATGTGTGTGGTTCTGGATACAGAAGGCTCAATTTGGTCTATGTTCCTTGATAGGAAAGTATTTTGACATAATATCTAATCAAGGGACAGTTTACACCTGCACTCTACCTGCTCACCTATACTCTTTGTTTCTTGTGTTTAGCTGGTTTACCTGTGGATTATTGCTTTTTGCTATGCATCTTATGGCCTTTTCAGCCAAAGCTGCTTGCTATTTCTCCAATTAGATGGTCATATATTGCTCTTTTCTTTCTACTCTTGCCATAAACCATATGTATTTTATTGTGCTTAAGGCATAAATCTAAAAAAGAAAGTTTACTGAGGTGCTTAGGACTCTCAGTGGAGATGAGAAGTTTTCTTATCAGTGCAGAAGAAGTATAGCAACTGAGCGAATCTAATCTTGAGAACTAAGGTGTGATTCCGGTAGCTTTACAAAAACAGTAAGAAGCTGGATCTGCTACAGGTTTCTCAAATTATAAACTGTACTGATAACACCACTTTTCAGCACTTTTGGAGACCTTTAGAAATGGTTCACAATATAGGAGTGCTCCGTGCTCATGATTCAAATTGGTTCCAAGAGACTAAAATGTCTAACCAGTAGCTATTCTGTGTCACAGAGGGAAAAGAAGAGGCCTCATAAACCAGAACGAGGGACATCTTAGCTATTTGAGGTAAGGACAACAATTTTACTTCAATTTCTTCCCCTGACAATAACACCAGGGGATATCTGTAAGGACAGGAAATCCTCCGTCACCCCAATAACATGTAACTGGTTAAGTAAGTTCCATTACATTCTCGTCTCACATAAAGATAGTCTTTATAAATCTTTCATCCCCCAGTAGTTGTTTTGATACACCCTAATCCTGTGCAGAGACCTTTAAAGTACCAGAAATCCATGTCAGAGACACCAAGTGTCTATGAATGCTGGCACTTCAGAATTTACAGTCTGAGCCCCATGATAAAACACGTAACTGAATTCCTTACACCATGTAAGGAATTAGTGCAACTAGAGGAAGGAGAATCCTACTGATGGAAATCATCCTTAGCTGACTTAGTTAAGTCTAAGCTAACGACTAACGTTATAAATTCCTTGTGGCACCTCCAAGAAGACATTTCCCTGTGTTAGTATAGAATGGAGCCATTTTATTCTGGAGGTTATTTTAGCACTAAGCTAATACTTCCATCATTAAGGTATGTGCATATACTTAGTATTTACTGCTGAGCTGCTTTAAGTAACTTCTGGAAAATATTAGCTCACCTCTTGCATCTTCATCATTGTTCTGTTCCTGCTAGGTTCATTTACCCTGAAGAGGATGGGCGAGGCTTCTATGCTTTATGGTGCAGGTAGTTATATTCTCTTAAGAATGTATTCCCCTAAAGGTAGCTATGATCTAAAAATCTTCACATAATTTATCTAAAATGTAGAAGATGAAGGTCAAAAAGATTGATTTGGCATTATTGGAAGGAAGACCTAATTATGATATATGGGTCTACTTGTTCTTTTTATATCTAAGAATTTCAGATCTTTATAGATGTAGACAGAAATCAAGATAATGTTTACATTCAAGTTACATTTGAAAGCATTTTTCACATCAGCATACCTAAACATTTATTTTATGAATGAAAATTGAAATTCTAAGACACTAATATGAGCTTTAGGTATTATCTGATAGGGTTATTCTTGCCCCTGTTTTAAGATCCACTTTTGCCACCTATATAGTAACAAAAAGAAGACCCTTCATCATTGTGTATACTTGACAGATATTACTGCCTTCCATTGAAATACCTTATCTGGTTCTTTATCTGTGGCCTTTTGGTAAGCCTGTGATGGGATTATTTCAAATTCATGTTATTAAAACCCTTACACCCATCAAAATCCAGTGTTACATCATACACTGTGTTTATGTCACTTCATGCAAGGAGTCTGCTCAGGATCCAACTTCGGCTTGCAAGCTTTACATTCTACCATCTGTATTATGTTTGATCAGAATTTATTTGACTTGAAATGAGAACTTCCACATCTGCTTCTGCTATGGACATTTCTCTTGTTGCTGGTACATGACAGATCTAATCTCACAAGATTGCTGTTATATTCCTATGCTCTGTTTTTATGGACTATAAAATTAATCTTGTTTAAATAAAAATCTTGTTTAAATAAAAATCTTGTTTAAATAAAATGCAGAAATTTATGTTTAGTGTCTTAGAATTACTCTATTTTTATATTGTTTATCTTTCTGCTTATAGCACTCAAAATAGCATAATTACCTAGATTTATATTTTGGGATTTTGATATTAAGAACTATATTTTGCTTCCTGGGTAACTTCCAGCTGTGTTCAGTAAAGCTTGCTTTTACTTGAGCAGTCTCCCCAGTATTCCCCCTTATGTGTCACTCAGTGAGATTATTGTTAGTTTAAACAGGACCTATAAGAGCAGCCAGCAGCCTGGCATAGTCCCAGATCCACTGATTTCCAGCATTCAGGCCTTGTAGGCAAACCCCAGGCTGACTGTGAGCAAGCAAATGGACCATCTAGACTTACTGACTGACATATTCGCCTCCTAGTGCTGTATGCCCTAATAGCAGCATATAGAATGCCCTTACAGGATCTCATATGCTCTGGGTTGCATTGTCAATGACTGAAGCTATCTTGAAGCTGACCTTTGTATGCGTGTCAAAACATCAGCTAGACATAATCAATTGTTCTCCAAAATGGTCTCTGAATGCAAGATATAACTTTAAGTTACATCCTATTTCCAAGGTTTGTTGCTTGAGAAAAGGAAGGAGGGAAAAAATGATAAATGATATTTCATAAGGATTTTTATATTCAGCATAACATAACTGCGGATAAAGAAGAATGTCTTCTGGGAAAGAAATGCAGCAGATTGCTCAGAAGACTTTTGGATTGCTTCAGGGAAAATATTTCTGATTCAAGAAGTAAAGAAAGCAAATGATGGGGATATTATACTATATTCCTTGGCAGTTGTGAGGAATGGATGAAAATTTGAGGCTGGAAGGTCCATTAAGAGTGTCCATGAAAAAAAGGATTCATGATCATTCAGGACAAGAAGGAGGAACAACAACTGAGTCATAGAAGGTAGATTTCAACAAATTCTCAGAATCGGTAAGCAAGATCTTATGTAAACAAAAATACTATTGAAGCGTTAGATCCTAAAAAGTAATACGCACAACTACATAATACACATCCACAGGTATATACTATCCTACTGTGGAGAAAAGAAAGAAAATGTGGTAAGAGATCAGCTTGAGTAAAGCATGAACTGTGCATGAACCTTAAACACAAGAAAAAATCACGCTGGAAGTAGAAACTAGGTCAGGCTACTGAGGATGAGTGATAAATATAACATGAACATATAGGAACGAAATTTTGAAAAGCCAATGCTCAAAACAAGATGCATCTGCCAAGGGATATCAATCAATTTAGAAATACAATTGTAACAGAGAGAAGGTGAAGGAAAGGGTGAGTTGGTAAGC
Source organism: Anser anser (assembly GCF_964211835.1). Classification (NCBI taxonomy): domain Eukaryota; kingdom Metazoa; phylum Chordata; class Aves; order Anseriformes; family Anatidae; genus Anser; species Anser anser. The sequence continues at coordinate 167,260,294 of NC_139720.1, forward strand.
TGTTCAGTAGAGAGGAAAAGCTATTGTTGGATGATATTCAGAAGGTCAGATTTTGTAGTAACTTTTTTGTCTTGGTCTGTACAAGACTGATCAATTGCAGTTGTGGAGTATTATACTTAATAGCAGTGACAAAAAGAAAGACCTCAGCTATGGGAAAGGAACAATTTAAATATTAGTTTTTCAAGTCAGCAAGGGCTTGTGAGTTCTGTAATGGGGAAATTTAAGGACTGCATGATGAAATATTAGGTATTAATGTTGTACTTGAGAGCAAGAGATGGGCAGGAAACATCTTGAAATGCTCTTGAAGAACAAGCCAGGAGAAAGGAAGACTGGGCTTACGATTCAGTCGCTAACTTAATTTATTCTGTCAGAAAATGTTTGGACAACTGATGAAACAAGTTGTTTCTTAGCACCTAGAAGACAACAAGGATGTGATGTGAGTAGCAGCCAACACAAAATTATCCAATTCACGTGATTTACTTCTGCAGAAGTACAATAAGATTTGAGGACATAAATGCCATTTATCTTGACTTTAGTAGGGTTTTTGATACAGTATCATATAAAAAATTGGGAACGTATATAAAGCACTGAGAGTTTGGATACAGAAGGGTTGGATAGATTTCATAAACCATGAAATAATGATCAGTGATTTGTGTCAAAAAGGCAAATGTGTCTAGTATGGTTCCACATGTTTCTCCACATGAGATGTTTCTTCAGTCTTGCTGGGTTCAGTTTTTTCTCAACTGTCTGAAGAATACACCTGTTCAATTTTTGAATGACATAGAGCTGGGAGGCATGATAAGAACATAGAATTCAAAATAACCTTGAAAAAATGAATAAGTAGCTTGAAAATAGGAAGGTGAAATTGAACAGGGACAACTATAATGTATTATTCATGGGCAGGAGAAATCAACTGGAGAAATCAAAAGGAGAAATCAACTGGACACATATGGGTAAGAAAAAGTCTAGTTAAATAGCAAAACTTTAGGAAAGGAGCTTGGGTCTGCACTGGATCAAAAGGTGAACCTAAGACACAAAGGGAGAAAGGCAAATGTCGTTCCTGTCTGTTCAGTCAATACAGTGTGCAAGGTATAAAATATTTTCTCTCTGCTTGTTATTGGTAAAGTTACAGAGTAGTATCCAGTACTGGGCATTGCATTTAAATAAAGGCAACTAACCAGTAGTATCCAGTACTGGGCATTGCATTTAAATAAAGGCAACTAACCAGTTCAGGTGAAAGGAGTTAGAGTGATCACAGACACTCAAAACATTGCCTACATGGAAAGACTGAAGAATTTATTTAATCATGAAGAGAGGAGGGCTATGAAGACAACAGTCAAATATGTGAAAGTGTTGCAGAGAATAAGGCATTTTATCCCTTATATCCATGGGGGATATAAAAAGGAATAGAGAGAAGATTCCATTTAATATCTGGAAAAATTTGCTTATGTATAAAGATAGGAAAGTGTTGGTAGGCTACTGGTTGTGCCACTAAAAGTGGAGGCCTTGCTGAATAGTTTAGACCAACGTACACAAAGAAAACTTAGATATGCTTGATCTAAGTGTAAGGCCAGGCATGGCCTAATGACTACCTGTAGTCCCTTCTAGCTCAGTGATGTTTAAAATTAGAGGTCAAATTGAACAGGTTCAAATTTGACAGATTATGATATGAGAACCCATCAATCAGTCTGTCTCTAGGAGATACAATAGGAAAATATTTGAGACAAAATGGGGAGACAAGTAAGCCTGTTGTCTAAAATAAAACCACTGCAAAAGGGATTAAGAGTTCTTTTGGCACTTGCATATGTGAAAATAAGATATAACACGTATGAAAAAATGTGGCATTTTGGTTTTACTTTCTTGTTTAAGAAAATAATTTTTTTTTTATTATAACTAGAAAGGCCACAAACTTGTATTAGACAGGTCTTTACTAAAACAATATAAATGTGCTTCCTGAAATAAAGTGTGTCCTATATTTGCAGTATGACATTATATTCAAATGATATCATTTGAATAAAGGTTTAAAATGAAGACTGTATTAATGCATTAGGTAGTGTTCTCCTGAAAATATTTGTAACCTGCAGCAATTCAGTCTTTTCTAGAGGCAAAGACTTTGTTTTGCAAAACTAATTTATAAATCATTTTCAGTTAGATGATTTAGCAGTATTCAAATAAGAAATCTTTCACAGGGAAGAAAAATACCCAAGCCTTCACAAAGCTGATTAGCAGATTTCTAGGAGGGGACCCTTGGGTTGTGAATACCTCTATTATAATATCAGAATTGCTCATAAGAGAAAAAAAAATAAAACCTCAACTGTGAGAATGCAGCTGTAGATAAAGTAAAGCTCTTTCACCACTAAGTTTTAACATAAAAGTGAATTGGTATAAGATTAGATGAAGCAAGGAAAAAGGCAAAGATGTAGAAAGTTCAGTTTTTATCTTGACTGTCAAAATTTGTGAGGAACCTCTTAAAATGCTTTATTGTTAACAGAAATTCTTTATATGGCTGTGATGAGAAAAGTGAGGCATGTTCCTGCAGGTACATCTGGATGTAGAATATAATGAGCTGTTCTGGCTGTACTTGGCTTGGTGTAGAACTATAGAACTTGTGAAGTGGATACCCCATTATGACTGCAGTAATTTTTATAATATTTTGAAGTCAGTGCATGTTCCATTCCTTTCAAACTGTCCATCTGGGGAAGAATTTCGGGTATTAGAGAAGGCAGTTTAATTTTCCATTCACTAGCTATAGCCCAGTGATGCCTGAAATGTAGGCAAACAAATTACATGAAATCCAATTAAAATCAAAGATGCTGTGGAAACTCAGCTGGTTAGAGATGTTAATGTTTTGTTAAAACCTACCTTTTAATATCATATTCTTTTGCATGCTTCAGAATAGTGGAATTTTGGTTAGTTGATACTACAATAATAATGAAATAGTTTGGCTTGTGAAGTTTCTGTTGGATTTAAAGCTTCATACTGAAGGATTAACGAATGAGTCAACACCAAAAGTAGCAAGTAACACAGATGTTGGGCCTCTAGTCCTGATTCTCTTCTCATACCTTTAAAATATTATCTTCCAGTTGGCTGCAACAGAATTATTATTTATGTGTACTAGAGTTAAAAAGGTAAGATCCTTTAGATTCTCTCTACTTATATTCTATAAGAAATTCCAAGGTTAATGGTTTTCTAAGAGAAAGCATGTAAGGTAGTGAAATGCTTTTTGATGGCCTTAGATGAAAATTACAAGAGATAGAACTCAAAACATTCTAGCTGTGAGCCTGACAACAAATGCCCTCGTTGTGAGGTCTGTGTGGAACCCATATAGAATTATAGAATCATTAAGGTGGGAAAAGACCTTCAAGACCATCTGGTCCAACCATCACCCTACAGAATGCCTTCTGTCCTTCCCTGTTGGACTGACTTTGTAGGTGCCTACAGGAATCTTCAGCTGCGTGGCTGAAGAGGGCATGGACAGGAGGGTGCCATGGTCTCTTTGTGCCCCTTTCTAGGCCTGCCACCATAACAGGAGATTGCAGGAGAACAAAGGGAGCCACTTTCCATTGCCATGGGCAACCCCTGCCTCAGACCAACGCTGTCAATCTTTTGTCTTTGTGGCAGCCAGGAGACACTTTTCCTGGGCTGGCCATGTTGCTGACCCTGCAGTGACACTGACCACTGCCAGCGGGCTGCCACCTGTTGCACAAGCACTACATCACTGGGGTTGGTGCCAGGAGCACAGCCTGCTATAATTCTGATTACTGATCTTTATGTTGATAGCCTCGTGGAAGGTTCCAAATCCCTCTGGCTGAGTGGCTGAGGACGGGGGGGTTCCATATGTCCTCCTCTGGGCGTTAGGCCCTAGAAGGCAAAGGAGGAGTAACCACTGTCTGTTTCATCACAGGCAGCACCTGCAGGCCTGATATAAATGCTGCCCTGCATTTGTCTGCTCTGTCTAAAGGTCTTAAATACTCCATGAACTCCCAAATGAGACTACAGAGATGATGTTTGCCCTTGAAGGGAGAAAATTCTTATAGTCAAAACTCAACTGGAGTTCGAGATGGCCAGTACAGTGGTGGATAACAAAAAAAGGCTTTTTAAAAGTATGTTAACAACAAAAGAAAGACTAACGAAAACATTGATCCTTTACTTGATGAGGTTGGTCACATCACAAACAGGGATGAAGATAAAGCAGAGACATTTAATGCCTTCTTCACCTTGGCCTTTAACACCAATTATAGGTTCTGTGACCCGTAGAGCCCTGAGTTGGAGGACAGCAACTAAGGCAGTGATAAACTCCCAGATGACATTGAAATTGTGTGGGATTTGCTGCTGCAACTCAATGCAGATAAATCTATCGGGTCCAATAGGATTAATCCCAGGATATTAAAAGAGTTGGCCAATATTATTGCAAGACCTCTCTTTGTTATTTATCAATGGTCTTGGGAATCTGGAGAGGTCCCAGTTGTCTAGAAGCTTGCTAACGTTATTCCAATTTCTAGGAAAGTCAAGAAAGAGGATACTTTAATTACAGGTCTGTCAATCTCACTTAAGTGCCTGGTAAAATCACGGAGATGATTATTCTAGGAGTTACTGAAAAACACTTGAAAGACAATACAGTCATTGGTCAAAACCAACATGGATTCATGAAGGGAAAGTCATGCCTTACTACCTTAACACCCTTTTATGACAAGGGAAGACAGTGGATTTATTTATTTATTTAATTTTTGACGGGGGAGGGGGGGGAGAAAGAAGGGGAAGGGAGAGGTGTGTGTGTGGCAAAGCTTTTGATACTGTCTCTCACAGTATGGAGAAAAATGTCCATTATAGAGCTAGACATGTACACACTACATAGGGTGAAGGGTTGAGCTCTAAATAGTTGTAGTAAATAGGGTAACATCAGGCTGGTGGCCATTCACTAGTGGTTTTCCCTATGGATCAATATTAGGACCAGTTCTCTTCAATGTATTTTTCAGTGACCCAAATACAAGAGTTGGCTGCACACTAAGTAAGTTTGTGGATGATACTAAAATAGAAGGAGCTGTTGATTCCCTTGAGGGTGGAAAAGCCTTGCAGAGAGATCTTGACTAATCTAGAGAGTTGGGCAATCACCAGTCATCTGAAATTTAACGAGGGCAAGTGCTGGATTCTGCACCTAGGACAGTGTAACCATGGATGAACATATAGACTGAGGGATATGTGGCTGGATTACAGCCCTGCAGAGAGTGATCTGCGAGTTTGATTGATCAATATGAATCAACAATACGTCCTGGAGGCCAAAAGGACAAATCATATCCTGGGATACATTAAGCATAGTATAGCTAACCAGTCAAAAGAACTCCTACTATATTCAGCATTGGTGTGGCCTCATCTTGAGTACTGTGTTCAGTCTCAACAAATATAAGATATAAAAAGATCAGAATGCGTCCAAAGGAGGGCAACAAAGATGGTGAAAGGACTAGAGGGTTGTTTTGTTCAGCTTAGAGAAGAGAAGACTGAGGGGTGACCTCACTGCTGTCTACAGCTTCCTCATGGAGGGATTGGAAAGCAAGGCTCTGCTCTCGTCTATGTCTATGGTGACTGATGATAGGATGTGAGGGAATGGCTTAAAGTTGCATCAGGGGAAATTCAGGTTGGATATCAGAAAAAAATCTTCACTGAGAGGGTGGTCAAGCACTGGAACAGGCTCCCCGAGAAAGTAAGTGGTCATGGCCCCAGTCCTGCTGGTGTTCAAGAAGTATTTGGACAATCCTCTTAGATACATGGTTTAAATCTTAGGTTGCCGTGTGGAGCTAGGAGTTGGACTTGATGATCATCATAGGTCTCTTCCAGCTGAGAATATTCTGTGATTCTGTGATTCTCTAAAACGGTGGTAGACACATATATGAATAGAAAAATAGAAATAGAGAAATGGAGAATTCACCTGTCTAGCGCAGGGCTACATCCATACTGACAAATGCAATTGCTCCAGACAGTGAGTCTGAGTTTGCAGGCCAAGTGGGATGTGGATAGGGCTACTACCGTGCACTGCAGTAACATGACCACATCCACACTGTTAAACACTCAGCCCTGGGGCCCATTGTGTGCCCTTGCAGATTTCATTACTATTTTGTATGTATTATTTCTGGTTCAAAGTGCCTAGAAATAATCTTAGAAGAACATTGCAGCCTGCCAGATTACAGTGATTAAAAGGAATGACATTTGTCTAGCAGAGGAGTAAGAGAGATGCATCTTTTCCTCCCACCTGTACTGGCAATTGGAGAGGCTTTTGATGACTGCTGTGATGTCTCTCCTAAGCCAGTATGTCTTCTTCACTAAAATGGGAGATTCCCAAGACCACCTTCAGCCTTGTCTGAAGCAGGCACCCATTCCCAGAAGACCATACAGGAACAAGAACTCCTATCCTTTTGTATGGACATAAAAGGAACATAAAAGGAACAGACCCAAAGGTCCATAGGAACACCTGTGTATTTATGGATTTTAGATTAGGATTTGTGGCAGGGAAGTCAGCCTTTTCTTAGCTCTTGAGGAGTAATTTGGACAGCCTTCACTGATGAGGTTTTGCATAACTTAGGGCCAAAAACTATATGATGTGTTTTATTCTGTGGCCTGAAAAGGTTCGTGTGTGTGTTGTCTGTCTTTCACTTGATCCTTATCTGTGGACCTGCCAGGACTGTCCAATCTGAGGGTGAATTGTCCAGTTCCCTTGGTAAGGAAAATGTTAAGATTCTTGTATGGCTTCTGGTTTAGATGCAAATACGAGGCATGGACACCAAGAAGTTCTTCCTGTAGAAGAGCTACAGGAACCTATTTTCTGCTGGTCTGTGTTTTGTACGGGAGTATTGTAAGGACCTTGGCCCTTGCTGGGATAAAGAGTGTGACCTTGGTGACATGTCTTTCAGCTCATGGCATCACAGCAACTGAAGGCCATCGAGGAGTACCAGGGTGCCTTGCACTCCCCCTTCTCCACTATGCCAATGTAGAGGATGGTACAGAAAGGATGCAAAGATGGCATTTGTGGAGGCTCCTGCTTTGGAGGAGTGCTTGGATCTAGACCACATGCAGAGAGACCACAGCTTCCAACACTGTGCCCTGTCTCACCGTTTTGGGGCAAGCTGAGTGTGTGGGGCTGTTTTACCTTATGTCACTTGCTACACCCAGGTGCAATGGGTAAAGCAATGGACCCAGGTGCCTGTGGCCAGGCATGGTTTCCCCATCCCATGCTAACATGCAGAAACAGATGCAAGCTGAAGGAACACAGTGGGTTAATTGGGTGTGAACAGTGCAGAAGAGCAGTCCTGGGTACAACGATGGAAAGAGAGTTGCCTGGCCTGCGGCGAGTGACTTGTGGCATCTGTGGTGGTATGTGGCACAGCTGGGGCCCTTGCCAGAATACTGCCAAAAATGAGGGCACTTCAGGCAGGGAAGTCTCTGGGCAAGAGAGTTTTCAGCAGAGGCTTTTACTTAGAAATCCACTGCAGTTGCAGAAAATATTCTCTGAGTTATACTAAAATGATGGTTTTAGAAATATTTTTATTTAAATACATGGTATATCTCATAGCTTTTCAATCTTCAGGCTTCATTTGCGTTGAAGCTTAGTTTCCTCCATATGTTTACCATCAGCTGAAGAACTAGAGCTGATGAGCTGCTTGGAAATGTTTTGTCATGCTGTATGTGAGTTTTTCTGCTTTGCAACTAAATGTTTTTACATTTAACTTGCACTGTTTCTGAGAAGAGATGAGTATTCGCTGTTAATGCTGTTATTTCACACTTACATAATAGCTATTCATTTGTTTCATGAGTGAATTTTTCCACTAAGGATTTCTGAACTTCACATCACAGTAGTCTGCAGTTGCATTGCAATTTGATGCAACTGTGGCTTGCACATAATTACTACAGAAGGGTACGTGATGCCACCATCTTCCCTGTCATGGAAGCTCTGGCTTAGATGACGCAGAGCACTCCCATTTGATCTAAACAAAACTGATTCAGTTTAGCAAGTCAATCTCACTGAAGAACATTTTGGGACTTAATAATATGCATGCGGTATGATAAAATGTGTGGTAAGTGCGAAGGTAAACAGGAATCTTTTTCCAGAAGGCTATTAGATAAATTTGCAAATATATTTGTTCATCTGTATTTTTAAAAATCCTATGCAATTCTATAATTGAATGGTCTACAGATATTTTTGTCATTACATATATTTTACTTTCAGATTGCATTTGGGATTCTACTGTGTAAGAATTTCATCAATGAAATATAGAGAAATCAAAGCAAAAAGAAATCAAATTTGGTTGCATTAAGCACATTTTGGGATAGGCTGAGCAGTCAGTCAATTCCTTTTGAATATTTTAAAGTCAGCAGACAATGTATATGTCCTGTACTTTGGAAAATGTATGTGAGTAAGAGAAGAAGAAAAGTGAAAACCTTACCTTTATTATTCAAGACTATTCTGATGTATACATAGCAGTTTTAGGGTCTATTTTCTGGCATTATTTTTGTATTTTCAAATCATTCAGACAGTTTGTACTCCATTGGAAATGCTATTTTATTAAAGGCATGGCTGTTTGGAAAATAGCGATTGAGAAGGTCTTCCAGAAGCCTTAATTTCCCTCTTGATCCTGGAGTTAACCAGGTTTCTTTATTATTTTCTAACCACAATGTTGTATCTATGATTTTTTACTGTGAAGGTAAGGTTAATTTAGATTCATTGTTTGGTCATTCATGTTTGAAATCCTACAGAATTTAGACCACGTGAATGGGAGGAGCCCTCACTAAATAGGTCCAGGACTGCCACTTTATTGCTAAAGACATTTATTGCTAAAGACTTAAGATATTGATAAAGCATGCAGGAAGATGGCTTTACCCTGGCCAGAGGTGGAGGTACCTGAATGCAACATGAGGAACTACAAAAGAAGACATGAGATCTTACTCAGAATAACAAGGAACTGGCTGTGAAGCTGCCAAAAGTGACCAACAGTGTCATAAGGGATGGATGGGTCTCACCAGCAATTGGAGTGAGGTTACATTAGAAATGGATGAATGTCACAGACAGATGAAGAGCATCAGAGATCTTCTGGAGAGCAGTCCTGCAAGGTCAGCAATGCCCCGGTAACCCCATCTTTACACCATGTAAAGCAGAGATGACCTAAGTAACTGCACCAGAAATACCAAATCTGAGTACAGCTGTAGTGGGGAAAAGTATTTAGCAGAAACCTGTTTAATTGTGAGGGAAAATAGAAGGAGAAAAGGGGAGGAAGGGAAGAAAAAAAGGGGAATAAAAACAGGAGTATGGAGAGAAGAATAAAGAAGGTTTTTCTGGGGCAGCCTTGTATCTGATCACTGAGTTCCATCTGATCGTTGTCTGATTTCCTAATATTTTTCCTTGAACAGTGTTCTCTGCTCTGTGTGAGATCCTGGTGAGCTTGAAGCCAAACCAGCTGGTGAGTAGGCCGGGAGATCTAGGTCTAGATGCTGAAGGGGCCATAAATCTAGAGGCCAGTTACGAGAGAGACTGGAGGTCAGAGACCATATACTGGATGGACTATAGGTCTGTGCCAGCTAGCAGAGAGCCCCTGTGTATGTTTCTGCACATGTGCTCCTTTTGGGAATACATGTTTAGCTTTGCTCCTGGGCTGGACCTGGGAACAGGGACCAGCAGCAGCCTCATGTCCAGACAACAGGAAAGGAAAGATCTGTGTCCCAAAGCCTTTGGCTTTGCCTCCTCTTGGCTGACATTGCATGCACAACAGCCGTTGTGCTCATTCCCACAGTCTTTCCTTTCCTCGTTCCTTAATCTCTTCCAGAATTTATTATGATAATTCACAATAAATTCTGGAACTTCACACAGGATTTTAGTCTCTGTGGTATTCAGGGAGTGTCTACAATCTGAAATCCATTATAATTATGTCTATTTTGCTGCTAGGATGACAGGACAGGGGACATATTAAAGCACGTGATATACATTGACCCATGTACTTATATCTGCCTTCATTTGTAGGAAATGTGGAAAGTTTTAGAGATCATGCCAAACTATTTTAATGTCAATATGTTTTATGAGATATGTTAAATAATGTACACGGACATTCAATACTTTAGAAGTTCCTTACATTCAAAAATTCCCGAGAGCATACAGAACTTTTATTGCTTTTCATTTTTGAAAGATTTGGTAGTGTTTTTTGTATTGAATGTGTTGTATAGATATCTTATATTCAGCAGCACAGAACTCATTAATAGATGATTTTAAACACTAGCTAATTTTATTTTCTGCAGAATCCTATCATATACTTAAAATATATAGTTTTATATTGTTGAGATCTTTCCTGCAGAGATGGTATCAGCTGCTATTTCAGATGCTACTATTACTACCGTAATTGTTTATTATTATTATTATTATTATTTAAAGGAATGAAAACTATCTATGAAAAAACAGCAATCCATTTTCACAATGGAAAGTGATGACCACATCATCTAAGTTAGAGGCACAACAAACCATGGGTCTAATCTCAGCTACTTGGAAAACAAAGTAAACTGTTGAAAGCCATTATCTGATGGAAAAATGTCTAAACATTTTTTTTTTTTTTAAAGAGCAAGATGTAAAAATGTTGGTGATTAATACAGTATCTTTCTTGAATGGTAATGTAAAGAGCTGAATCGCCTGCCCTGACTGAAAGGGCTCCCCTCTACACGTTGACCAGCAGACCTGGATGACCAGAGTGGATAAAGAAAATACTGCATCTTATAAAGTGACTTTACGTGTGGTTCTCCCTGCAGTGGAACCAAGGCACTTCGCAACAGGAGGTTTCTCTGCTTTTCACCAGGGAACAGTAACAGTGAAACCCATTGCTTCCAGATGTGACTTGTTGTCATGATACGGTCCAGTTTTGTAATCATCATTACCCTCATCTGCTGTTGATCAAGCTGGAGCTGTGCACTGTGACAGCTCTCCAATTTGTGACAGTATCGATGGTCTCCTGAACCTGACCACCCATTTACTGTCATGACATCAATTGCCACATTTTATGCTCTTGAAATTTCTAGTTTCTAGTGAACACTAGTTTCTAGTATTTGAAATACCTTACAAATACAAATTAACTTTTGATATTAAATATAGGTTTTTAACTTCTTTTTTTTTTGTAATTATTAATTGCTGGCCCTTCAGGTTTTCCTATGTTATGTCCGTAAGCCATTCAGAACATTTAAGTTTCCTTTGAACATCTGCATTTGATTTTTACTTACATTTCCTGCCTCTTCTAACATCTGTTCTGACAGACTGTTTGACCTTTGCTTTGTTAATTTGTTTTGTTAAAATTTTTCTTCCTTGGCTCAGTCTCATAGTGACATGACCAAACTCCTATATGCATTAAACTGCATCGTTTATCCCCAGCTAGGAGTTCCCATCAGCTGCTTCTCTGTGGAGGTCAGTGGCCCTCACAGCACTGCAATTCAATTGCATGCCCTGGATCCAGCCATGCATCCATCAGCCGGATGCTGGATCTCATGTCTACTGTGAAATACCATAAAGCATGATGCTTCTTTGAAGTGAGATTTGGGGAAAACCCAAATTTAGTGAGAAGTATGCTCAGTGTCACAAATTTTGCTGGCTGACTGAATTCAAATAAGTTTAACATAAAGATCTCTGCAGAAACTTAACAGTGGACACCTAGTAACAGTGAAGAGTTAGCTACATAAATATTATTATTGATCTAAATTAATAATCCATTGGGGGATTAGATTTTCCTTGGAATCTGGTAAACTGAAGAAACTGGAGAGTCTTTTCCACCTAAAAACTGTTGTAGCATATCTTCATATTCCTGGATCCCTCACAGAAATCAGTATTTCTTAGTTTCAAAGTTTGTTGCTATTGAATGATAGGCTGAAAAAAAAGTTTCATGAAAATCATGTTGTAATAGCCTAAAGTTTGGAAATCCAAATGGGAAATTTCATTATCAGTATTTTTTTCAGCTGCAGTGTCAGACTAGACACAGTACTGTGAAAGTTTTATTTTTGCTTCCTGGACTAATAAAAAGAGGAACCTCTATAAACGCAGAACATCTATCAGAACCCACCAACCAGCTGTGCTTCTTCTTTTGCACCAGGGCCAGAGGACCTTTTGCATAGCCACTTCCTAATACTTTCCCTGAAGAACTGCCTTCAAAAGCAACACCACAGTTTTTAAAGTTTGCTTAACAATTTTGAAAGGAGAGGTCTCACTGTGTGTTTTGACCGTTGCAATCATTTAATGGTAGTTACCAAAAGATATTTATAAGAAGTGCATTTTGCATGTGAATGGTGCTCTATAATCAATAACATATACATTTGTAGGCATTAGGTTATCTTCCTGACTAAAACTGTAACCAAATCCTTGTATTTTGTGGTCAAATCAGGTCTGGGGTAACTTGACCTGCTTAGTGAAAAGGCTTTGGAGAATCTCAACTGTTTTGCTTCCAGTGAACATCATAGTCTGATGTTTCACATCATTCTGTGGAACATGACTGTCAAACATCTTTGTTGAGCTGGTCATGCATGAAAGAGTGAAATCTTTTGCATCAGCAAGAACAGTCTCTTCAAGATGTTCATGTCATGGTGCTTCCTTTTCCTGATGTAGCCTCTCCTCACCACATGAGTCCCTTGAACAAGAAGTGAGAAACAAATGCCTTAAAATTTCCTGTCTTGATGTGCTGTTTAAGTACACCTTATTTTTCTGATCAGCAATAATAATAAAATTGCTGTAACAGACAGTAGTTCCTCTTCCCTATATTTAATGAAAATTTTCACAACTAATCTTCCCTGCATTTCTGATACGACCTGACAACTTCAGTATATTAAATCATTAAATTTCTTTATAATATGTAGCAAAACAGCATAGGAGGGCAATGACAATCATTTCCATTTTTAGTACAGAAACTCAAAATTGTCTGGCGAGCTCTGGCAAGCCCTTGGATAATCCACGGAAGAAAAGGTAAAAGAATTAATCTAATTTACACTGCAGTCTTAGAAGCTCCTAAATCTTTCAAGTATACTTGTTTTGGCTCTGATTACACTTGGAAAAAAATGTAATCCAATTTTATATTGCTGCTGTGTATAATTGCTTGTTCTTTAACTAAACATTCTTTCCCATCCAAAAATCCCCATGTGATTTGAAAACACTGCCCACATCATTGCTATATATGAATGTGTTGCTACTGGCAGAGAAATGACTATGAGTTTTTCTGAAAAGTTTTTATCAATTATCGTTTGCCTATGAAAGTATATCATATAATTAATTACATTATCCTAGGAATACCATAACTGTGGTCGTTGGCAGGAGGACAGGAAGAAGAGTAAGGCATTCTTTTTCTTCTGAATCTCTTTAATGTAAGCTTACACAGAATTCCCAGGACAGATCACATTTGACACAGGAAAAAAATATTCTTGCAAACCTGCATAAAGTCTGTTCTGTATTCAGACAGAATAAAGTCAGCATAATGAAAGGCAATATTGGGCTCCTCCTGAGTCTCTGACAAAGGCACAAATATTGGCTTTTTATTCTTTGCTGCTCTACTATTCAAATAGAATAAAATATCAGCCATGCATTTTTTCTTTACTGTGTCTGAATGAGCTCTCTTGGCATTTCAGGCTTGGTGCACGGTGGGCTGGATACTTGAGTTTTAATTTTATTGTTCAGCTTAATAATGTAACTTTTCATGGTCCCACCTCCTCCTGGAGACCTCTTAACAATCTTTGCAAGATCTTTGTACTTTATGTTTCAATATTTGTTCTACAAATAGTTTATATGTAGAATAACCCAGAAACCCCCAAAAGCACTGGCAGCAAGTGCCAGTGGGCCAATAGGCCACAGGAGCAACAGCTATGCTGTGGGGAAGGGTAATTCTGAAGAAACAAAGTTGTCTATTTCTGTTTGAAACAGCTCTAAGAGCCTGGGGCAGGTTTCTTTCTCCGAAACCTCGGGCAGCTGAACTCAGCTCTCAGCCTGAAGGAGCCCCCAGGGGCCAGCCTTGACGAATAGTTGGTAATCTAAAGGTGTTGCTTTTCACTAGCTGCAACACGATGAATTTTGTCTTCAGTGGAGTTAGAAAATATTTTATTGAAGCATTTCCACCTGCCTCCTTCACGTGACAAGTGTTCTTGAAGAACTGCATCTTGGTGGTTACACCCCGGCAGGTATTAGCGGGTCATCTGTTGATTGGTGGCTCAGAGGGAAATTACCTTTCTCCTCCACCCAGATGATTTGCCCAGACTTGCTCACAAAAAGCTTCTTTGTTTTTAACCCCAAATGTTTGGTCCATGCTGCAGCAGTGGCATCCAGGGAAGGGTGCTGCTGATGAGGACCAAAAGTGAGCCAGACATACCTGCACACAGCATAAGAAGGATACAGGAGATAAAGGATGTAAAAGTGAGAAGGTGGGTGTACAGTTAAAGGAAATGGCAGCAGGTGGAGAGCATCGGAATAGAAAGTGCAGTATAGAGGTTGTAGAGGTAAGGGAGGGTCAGGATAACATTTTAAAGTCAAAGCCTGTGCATTCAGAGTCATACGCTGCATGCAGGCTGTGTGCCACTGCTCTAAAGGGCAAGGCAAGGCAGCAAAGAATTTCAGGCATAAGACCTTCTGTCTCACGCTGAGGAGTGCAGGAGCCTTGCTTTCATGCAGGGTATTTGGCTGCAGCTGTGAGTCCCTCTTCCTTACACAGATGAGATACTGCTGATCTTCCTGGGCATCACGGACTCCCTGCTCCCATGGAGGGAGCATTGTAGCAGCTGCACGTCTGTCTTTCCCCTTCGAGACCTGGATATACGTCAAGAGAAATGGAAGCGCCTGACAGACAAAAACCCGTGCAGAGCTAAGCCAGGTGTAAACTGGTTTAGGGTCTGGAAGCAGTAGGATAACATTCAGCATGGGTTAAACACTACCCTTGCATTCACTCAAGGTCCGGGGCAGATTTTGCAAACTGTGCTAACTTTCATGTTGCCATGGCTACTGTGCCTGTGCTAGCTGGCTCAGACACACTTGAGGGTTTTTGTGTGAGCGGTGGGACTGTCTCTGACCGCATTTAGGTGCATCTCGTGCACTGTCATCTGGACTGAGAATACTCTTCACGGACTGGATTTGTAAGCTTAGTCTTCCACTACTCCAAAAGCTGCTCTGCTGAAGAAGGTTGTGCATTATTGAATCTACTTATGAATAAAACAATAAAGATGAAGCAGAGATTTCAGTGCTAATCTTAAAATTGTTCTCATTGATTTTAGGGAAATGTAGTACTCAAATTGTTGTTCTCACTACACAAAGCTGAGGCTAAACTTGCTTGCATCATATTTTCACATGAAAAATTTAGTTATGAATTACTATTGCTTTTAGTTTGGTATTCACAGAAGACACCTCAAAAGTGAATTTATTCCTAGCTCTTTGTATGCTTCTACAAGAATTAAGTCTAGTGAAGCCAAATATATTTTCGTCACAAGTGCATTCAGTGGTTCATGAGCCGTGTTCTCTTCCAATTTTGGCCTCAGCCTAGCTTCTCCCTCCTGATAAAGACTGAAAGTTTTCAGTCAGATTGCTGTAACATTATATATACGAAACAGCGCAAAATAACTAGGAAATGAACCTCAGGTTTTTGTGCAAGATCATCTACACAGAGACACTGGAATCTGGAAAACTCCCAGAAGAGAAGAGTGGCTGAAGATTTATATACTTTCTTGGAAGATGGATAACATGTTCTGCTTGGCCAGGAAGCTAGAATGCTGTTACAAAGCCCAGAAGCCCTTTCTAAATGCTAGCAGTATGTCTCTGTTTGTGGAAAGAAAGCATTTCTGTTCTGCCTCCTCTCTTCTGAACTGCCTGTGAGCACATTTTTCTTCTTGGACGTCTTTGTGTTGTAAAGGACAGCAGAGCAGTTTTCCTTTGCCCTTGTAGGTAAAGGCCGGGATCACTGATGCACGCTGTGCTCCAGCCTCACTTCTTACCCTGCACCCAGGACAGGACTAGCAGCATCAGCTGAGGATTTTCCCAGTGTAAGTAAATAATATGTAGTTACCACTTACAGGAGTAAACCAAAGAGTAGAGAAGGAAGCCTAAGCATCAGTCCCAGCTTTTCGTAGCTGCTATCTGTTCTGCAGCTTGAAATAAGAGAAAGGATGAGTTCTCCTCTCTGTTTTGATGTAGTCATTTTTTACAGTGACTTTCAAAATCAACTCTTTCCACGGTAAGGTTTCCAACACTGGAAAGCCAAAAAAGTCAAGTTAAATTATGTAGACTTACGACAACAAACCCAAGACTGAAAAGATGTACTGGTATGCAAGAACACATAGCAATTCTTATATATACGGGGCTGAATTCAAAGCAGCTGATGTGACTCTTTGGAGACTGGTGAGCCTTGGGCAGTGGGGATGTAATATTCTGGGAGATTTATCAGACAGATTATACCACATTCACTCCATTTACACCTTGTTTTGCTTTCACTTCCATAAAGTGAAACTTCACCAGCCACGTTGGAAGCACACGAATGAGGTTAAAGAAATTGCATATGTAAGAATAGGATGAGGAAATCAAACCACTGCAAGGTTCCCAGTAAGTGGAAGATAAAGTGCTATGGCATGCAACAGGCAATTTTCTCGGCATGTACATGGATAGACAATAGTTATCCACTTGATCTCACCTTTATTTTCTTCTTCTTCAGTGCAATCACACACATTTATTTATGCACCTGGTATTAGAATTTTTTGCTGTTACATCTGTATACACAGTATGTGTGTATTTAACCACAGATATATAACATACAGAAAGCTATCACTACATCAGAAAACTCTGTGGTATCTTCTAGTGGGTCCAAATACACTGTTAAAAGCTTTAATTCTTGACCTACCAAATTATCTCACAGCTCTCCATCTTTCAGAAAACTAGAGGTCTTTCTTATTTTGACTGCGGAGGAGAATGGGAAATGGAACAGCAGTTATCTAACCTTTTGTTTTTCTATCCTCTTAAGCCATTTATTTTTTACTCCTGATCGCTGTTGTTGGTCAGGAAAAATAATTTCACGTGACTTGGAAAAAACTCAGAAAAGGATACTTTTGATTTTTCTATTCCTTTCCCCTCCCCTTTGTTTATTTGCCAGATAAATATTTCTACACAGACATGGCTACGTAGGCATCCAAGCACCACCAAAAACATTGTAGTCCAACCACTCTCATTTCAGAAAAAAGATAACAAGCAGAAAAGGGCAGCTTTGGCTCCTTTTTGAAATGCAGCTGCTGGCCTCCTAACTCTCATATCTTACAGGGACAGATCTTATGTTAGGTTCAAGAAACAAGGAAAGAGTGAGTGTCCAAGCAGAGTGAGTAGAGACAGTAGCTAGCTTTTCCCTGCTGCTGAATGTAGACATGCTATGTGTCCACATGTGGGTATAAATTGCTGCTTGAAGTTATACCCATTTCAAGGTCGCAGATGGAAACCTTTGGAGTTGGCAGGGTGATCCCTGTCTCTTGACCATACGTTTGAACAAGGTTTAACCACCAACAGAGGGCCACTGCTCATCCATCAGCACGACATGGGGCCCCCGTGCTGCTCTGCTTTACTACAGGGTAGGGAAATGCTCAGTTCCTGGGTTAAGCACAGGTCCCAAGCTTGAGCAAGCCACAATTGTTAAGCTCTCCTACAAGTTTCCAGGTGGGTAACAGCAGGGATATATCACCATAGATAAACTAGAAAGTCTTCAATAAAATCATGACACAGGGGTGAAAAGGCCTAAACAGGTGCTTAAATTAGGAAATGTTTCACAGATGGCTAAAAAGTGGAGTGCTGGACTTTGGGCCAGTGTTTCAAGCTCTTGTTTCATTCCACTTACCCAGGACTGAAACAGAAACAGCTCGAAGCAAAGAGGAAAAGCTAAAGTTCAAAATTCAGAGATTAGCAATGTGTAGCCTGCAGCTCAGATCATAGACAGCTGTTCTCTGAAGCACAGCCAAAGAACGTAGCTGAGAGAACTAAAGAAAAAGATTATTTTTTTTGGTAAAAGTTAGTCACCTAGTGACAAATAATTACTTCTTTTTGTGTATGATTTAAAAGCAACACTCATCTGAGATGTTATAAGAGATGCCCAATAATGCAAAAGTTAGTAGCTAGAAGAACACAGAAAGCAAAGTCAGACACAACAAAAGGGAATATTTTTAAATATTCCATCTTCAAGGACAAATAATTACCTTTTGAAGGCTTTTTAAAACAAAAGTTTGAAAAGTTCAATTTTTCTGATTTTTTTTTTCTCCCACAATTTTGTGATTAAGTTCATTCATGGAATTACAAATAAAGTTTTAATTCATGCTTTGAATATACATCTCTGTAAAATTAATTCTGGTGCTATGAGAGTGTTAGCTCAGCTTGCAAACATATTCTATTTCTTTCATCACACTTACATTATTTCCCATTTTTACACTATTATTATGCTTCATAACTAGTTTCCTGTACTTTTTATGTGAAGAACACTGAGATAGCAAAGGATGCCATAGATTCCTTAGACAGAAACTACAGGTAAAATTTATGTATTTATGTTAATAAAAAAGATAGGACTTGAGTGATACATTTGCAGTTTTATGTACAGCATAAATCATTTACTTGTTCTCTGTTTGTGACAGTCTGCAGCTTAAGCAAATTATTTGCTGACACAAAATGTAACTGGAACTCTAGGTTCAGTGGCTTTGCTGTGCTCTTTTATCTGCTCCTTCTTCCTCCCAGTGCATCTATATCTCCCCTGAAGAAATACTTTGAAACTCAAAGCTGGTATTTTTATGAGCTGCATGCTGGGTAATAATATGAAGACCATATTCTAATTGTGCAAAAATGGCTTCTCTTTAAAAACAAGTACTTTCATAGTTCTTCCATCAGCAGCTAGCTTTTATTTTAAGCCGTGTGCATAGAGTGATTTCCCAGCGCCTGCTTCACACTCTTCCATCCCACAGCTTGATCTCCTTGCTCCCTAGTATCATGCTGTTTCCTACTTGGGAAGCTTTTAGAAAAAGCTGCAAAAGGCACCTTTTAATTTATCCCTTTCCAGTAAACCAAATGATTAATTCCAAAGCCAGTAGCTGACTGGTTTGATTAGAGTTGTCCTGGCACAGAGGCACTCTGCCTTATGTGGAGCATCAATTATTTCACTGCATGTGATGTGATTTTGGCTCCTGCTGAAACCAGTTTTCACGTGACAGAGAAACTCTGTTCTTCAGAGAGTGGGAAGGGACGTCTCAGCATGACTGCCTCCTGCAGTTTCTTACCTTCTGGAGAAGGAAAATCAGTAAGGGCTGTTGCCAGAGGCATAGATGCCTCCCTCCCCTCCTTGCTCAGTGCTGATCTTACAGATAGGTGGGATGAGATGAAGGTCTTTGGACAATGGGCATGGCTTTTTTCTCTCCTTCCACCTGCAACTTTGAGCCTGGGAAAGAGCAGAAGCAAGCTCTTCTGAGCATTATTGGAATACACTGGCATACAGTGGTCAGATCTGATATCTAGGGGTGAGATTACAGAATTACAAGACAGGATTTGCTCAAATCCAAAATGATTCACTCCCCAGAAGTAAGTGGAGAGATGACTCAGAAGCTTGCCTGCTCAGTGGGAATTTATATCCCATGACCCGTGTACTCGGCTCCTGGGTTAGGATGTTCCTGGAATATGTATATCTCTAGGACCGGCTGCCAAGGTCAGCTCAGTGAGACTTCACTAATCCCTGTTTTCCTCTCTCTGTCTATCCTGGCTTCTGGTGTTGCGCCACTTCCTTCCACCCCAAATGGATGGAATAAAACTTCAGACAATCCTCAAAGCCTCCAATACTCCTTAGCAACTGACGTGCAAGTGGTAGAAAAAGCTCTAGTGTATGTGACAGTTATTGTTCTTAGTCCTCATCTACTGAAACGAAAGTTCAGGGAAGAAGTCTCTTTTCAGTACTTCCCCCTTCTGCCTCCTTCTTTCTCTGCCTAATGTTGCTGCTTACCAATGTCTTCTGGCAGAATTAGAGAAGTGTTAGCATCAGAAGTACTTTCAGGCAGCTTCACTTCTGTTATGTTCTCACCACTGTTGGAGGAGGCAGAGGTCTGGCTAGTAGGAAAACAACTGTGCTGTCATGTCTGCACACTTTTGCCTTTGATCCTCCACTGCAGTTCAACCTTCCTCTCATTGCAGCCAGCAGCAATGGCACTTTTCCACCTCTGTCTTGTAGCTGCCCATAGTACTCCTTGTACATCTGTTTTTAGGCTGTAGCTTTGAAGTGGACCCTGCTTTCAGTGGGATATGGACCACGTGGACCCCAGTGGTCTCTTGCAACGTAAGTTGTTCCCTGTTGGTATGACTCCGACTTTGCATGTGTCTGGATAGGTAAGTGGAGTCACTCCAGTCTGGGAACAATTCTGAGGAAAACTACATGATTTCCCACTGACAATTATTTAAGATTGAAAGCTAATCATACTGGACCCAATGTGTAGCCTATTGTGTCTTCAGGAACCATAATGAAGGACACTTGACAAATTAGATATCTGTGTTTTAACTGGATGTTACTTTCAGGCAACTGTGCCAGATCATGAGGTTGTCTTATTGCACATTTGAGTGGAGGAACAAAGTGCTAGATCAGTTTGCAAGTTAACCTAAAATACAGAGCTGGTGCTGTAAACAGATGCACCAAACACACGCGTCTGTTTGCCTGTGTGTCAGAACTGAAATATAGTTGCCCAAATATAGGATGTAGGCAACTGACTGAAAATTTGACTTAAAATGTGTATGCCTTAAAAGGAAAACATCAGCTAATATCTCTGCCATGTTAAAGACAATCTTGAAGACATACATGCAACTCAACTAAAAGTTGCTAAATTTTGTCCCACTGGTACAAAGTCTGTAGGTTTTGCAGTTAGTAAGAAAAGGAGCTTGTGGGGTGACAGAAGTGGAGGAAGAATCTAACATCCCAGAGAAGAGTTCAATGAATTGTTTTATTTTTTGTCTTTCATTTTTCAAATGTTTCTTTTCTATAAAAATAAGAACTATCATAAAGAAAGCCATTTTGTCAGGGAGCTTATCATCTGCTCTCTCTAACACTGTTTATATTGCAAATGTGTCAAACTTGGGTCATATCATGATGATAAATGTCTCACCATTCCCTTCCACTGCCCTTTTCTATCTGTTACCATTGAGTATCTTGTCTCCTACTTCGATTAATTCAGATTATAAATGCCTTGTGACAGGTGCTGTCTTGTTCCATGTTTTTGAGATACTTAGTGTGATTAGGTGAACATTTACTGGATCACTGTTTTTCAACCTTATTTGGTGATAAAATGAAGTGCAGAGCTGCACTTGTGCCATGACATCTGCATTTGGGAATTGTACTCATTCTGAAACTTGTCTTCAGTCAACCAGGAAGCAGCTGTCCTACTTTAAGTGAGAGAGGAGGAAACAGGAGAGCATCAAGACATCTAAGGGAGCAGAAATCTCTGTGGTCTGTGGAAAAAGACCCATCTTCTGATGGGTGAAAATACAGTGACTGGCTGCTCTTGCAGTATTTGCAATGAATATCATGAGAACAAGCTGTTCCTGTGACATTCTTGGCTTGGCCATCTGGTAGGAAAAACAGGGGAATGAGCGGGAAGAAAAGGAAATGGCAAGAGGACTCTGAGTGTGCAGGCATGTGCGTGTGTGTATACACATCAGGTAGGAGGAGGGAGCAGAAAAATTAAGAGGGTATAAAAAGTGGGAGGGAAATGAGCACAGAAAAATACCCCAAAGAGGAAGCATATTGGATCTCTGTAAAGAGAAACAAAGAACAAAACACCTGCCAGGCAAAGATACAGAAGGACAAACACAGATAGAGGAAGGAAGGAAGGGAGGAAGGGAGGAAGGGAGGGAGGGAGGGAGGGAGGGAGGAAGGAAGGAAGGAAGGAAGGAAGGAAGGAAGGAAGGAAGGAAGGAAGGAAGGAAGGAAGGAAGGAAGGAAGGAAGGAAGGAAGGGTTAAGAAAGAAAAAAAGGAAAGAAAGAAAGATTAAGAAAGAAAACTAGGAATTGTTGTGTTATTCTATCAGTTTTGCCAGAAATTGAATTAAGCTCTTTGCCAACCATTTGTGTTATCATCTGAATTCAGTGGTATATGTATTAATAAACTACCACAAAGAATCTTTTCAGTAAAGCATCTCTGTGCTGTATGAAACAGTACTCAGGAGCCTGAGGGAGACACAATGTGAATTTAGATTTTCTTATACATTTATGTAGGGTTTCTGATTATTTTTTGATTTTCATAAGTAGTGTAGCTACTACTACTTTTATTATAATGACTAACTATAGAGGCTATCTTAGATAGCAGCCAAAGAAAAACGCAACCTGTTTGTAGCTATTGCTTTCTCTCTTCCACCTTCTGTCCCATTTCACTACAGGGAAGGTTTTAAAACTCTGGCCTGACATCTCACTACCTGTCTTTGGATGATGGTGTTTCAGACAACTGCATTGATTCAGCACCGATGTCAGAGCTGCTGGGAAGGCCCTGGGTGAGCTCTGACTTCTCTGAGGCTCTGTTCATGTGTGCAAGGAACAGGTTGCTGAGGGACATTTGGCTTGTATGAAGAACAAGTCTCCAGCAATGCCATGCTCAGGTATGTCCAGGGGTGAGTATCTCTTCCCCCTGCCACATCTAATAGGGGAGAGGAGATACTAACATCACCTGGGGTTGAAATAGGGGGGAGGAGAAAATAACATCACCTGGGGTTGGAAATGGAGTCACAGAGAGGATGTAGGAATTGCTGGCAGTATTTGAGCAAGTCTTAGGGAGACTGTGGGGACATGGATAACTCTGAGACTCATCAACATCCTGGAGTAGATGGGATTATTGTTTCTACATACAGTTTTGCATTCCCCTTTTTATTACCCATTCTATTTCTCATTTTAATCATTTGATTATTTTCTTTGTCATCTGTGTAATTTTAATTAAATAAATTGGCTTTTAATTTTGACTCAGTGCCTTGGGACAAATCTATCTCTTTCCTGTTGCCATTTCAGCCCATGGCATGCAGCTCTGGCTGACATATGTAGTCTGTCTAAATATCAAAGGTTTTTAAAAAATGTGAGAAAATGAGGAAAATGGCAGGAAAAAAAAACACAGCATAACACATTCTTGCTGTGATTTACATGGAAAAACATTTGCAATCTTAAAGCTGATTACAGAGATAAGTTCAAATGCTGAACTCAGGCCAGAAGTCCTCATTGCTATCAAAAGTGGACACTGCTCTTTGAGTAAAGCCACCTACACCTGACAAAGAAGTTTTATCTTAAGGGCAGATCACAGCCGTGCGAGTCTCAAAACCTGGGTTGTTGTCAGTTCATCCACTGAATTGTGAGGTGACACATTTCCTGTTTTAGTGGTGGAGCAGATGCTACAAGATGTAATGTGGGTAATACAAAGCTTACCCACATTTTGTGTTGATCTAACAGGTGAAATCTGTTCTATTTGCAGTTATCTTCTTGCACCTTGTTTGTACAATGGGCAGAAAGACATTAATTACTTTGACCAAAGTTTAATGTAAGATCTAGAGTCTTTCTTTCCTCATTCAAGCTAACCCATTGGTTAAACAGGTAGTTATGAAGCCCAAGCCAAAAGTCTTACAAGATTTTTAATGAAAATCAATATCTCCACCTCTTTTTTTTTTTTTTTTTTTTTTTTTTCTGTGGAAAAATCTTTATGTGACTGGAAATAGCTCCAGTGAGAAATAACTTAGCATCACTGATTAAGGATTATTACTGTTGAGAATTATTCACTGTGTTATTATGCTGTTGCTCATCACAGGTATAGGCAGGAAAAAGGCAGGAGTAGTTTGCATAGAGTTTGGGAAGAGGCATTCAAGGTAGAGAAGACTTTGGAGGAGGCACCAAGAAGACAGCCTGTGTTGTATTTAGGTGTGCTCCCTGTGCCTGCAGCATTTCTGAAAAGAGGATAGATTTACTTTAGAAGTAACTAGGCCTATTATGTTATAATCCAGCATGTGGTATATGAAACATATAGACAGGGGAGCTAGTGAGACCCAGCAAGGAAGAAAACGTAATTAAACTGTAAAGCTGAGTCAATCGCATATGTGCCAACTGGGCAGGAGCATCCAGTGTTGCAGTGTGGATGTGCAAGGACATAAGTGGTGTGTGACCTGAGAAATGCAATTACTAGTGATATGCTGTGCAATTACAATGGTGCCAACAGGCAAACATAAGGTGTTGAGGAGTACACAGGGAAACGTTTCTGGAAATCATAGTAGATCTTCCATTCATTGCTTGGCATCACATATTTGACTGAAAAACAAAACTGAGAAGGGAAAGTGTATAATCATTTTGGGCCCTGTTAGGAATTCTAACAGATTTTTAGGAATTCTAACAGATTGTAAAGATACATTTCATGGTGCTAGCATGCAGATGCTGATGGGGAAATCATGAGATTACTGGCAAGCCAGAAAAAAAAAAATACAGTACCAAGTAGATCAGCAGCCCTGTAAACTATCAAGAAAAGTTACAGGAAAGCTGAAGTTTTGTATCAGAAGCTCATATTTTCATAAAATAACTTGACAAAGATTGGAAGGAAGCACATTACCCCTACTAAAGACTGAATATGAATTTGCAGTATGGTTTTTGATGAGAAAATACTACATGGTAACGCCATGGTACTCCAGACTATGACACTACCAAACCAATCTGAAGCTGAGGAAAACTCAAAACCTTCTAATCAAGCATCTTATTGCTTCTGAGGAAACCTGGACAGCCCCAGGGAAACTAAAATTCCTAGGGAATGTCTAGACCAAAATATATGAAAGACCCAGGGATACTGTGAGACAAAAGTTAGGTTTTCTTGGAACCTCTCAGACTCTGTTATGTTCTGACCTCGAAACATTACATGATGGCACCATAGAGACCCAGAATACCAGTTTCAAGAAGAAACAAAACCAAATGAAAGTCTAAAACATCACAAAGCTGTGAAGCAGCTGGAGCAACCAAGTAATGCCTCTGGAGGAAACTTGGGTGCAACACTCTGGTAAACCTAACTTTGTTATTATGGTCCTGACCGGCACAGAAAAGATTAAGTTTGGATAAAAAGGACCTGCCAGCTGCTGATGTTCCAGCATGGAACAGATCTGTCATTGGATCTTAGCTTTTTGCAAAGGTACAAACATGTCACAAGCAACTAGAAAGCATCATGTAGAGGTATCCAGGTTTTGGCTGAGATAAAGTTAATTTTCTTCATAGTGGTTGGTATGTTGCTGTGTTTTGGATTTAGGAGAAAAATAATGTTGACAACACAATGATGTTTTACCTGTTTCTGAGCAGTGCTTATATTAAGTCAAGCACTTTTCAGCTTCTTACACTGTCCTGCCAGCAAGGAGGCTGGGAGTGCACTAGGAGCTGGGAGAGAGCGCAACCAGGACAGATGACCCAAACTGTCCAGAGGGATATTCATAGAACCATAGAATCACAGAATGGTTTGGGTTGGAAGAAACCTTACAGATCACCTAGTGCCAACTCCCCTGCTATGGGCAGGGACATCTCTCACCACACCAGGTTACTCAAAGCCCCATCCAGCTTGGCCTTGAACACTTCCAGGGATGGGGCATCCACAGCTTCTCTGGGCAACCTGTGCCAGTGCCTCACCACCCTCTGAGTAAAGAATTTCCTCCTTATATCTAATCTAAATCTCCCCTCTTTCTGTTTGAAACCATTCCCCCTTGTCCTATCACTATCTGCCCATGTAAAAAGCTGCTTTCCACCTGTTTTATAAGTCCCTTTTAAGTACTGAGATGCCACAATGAGGTATCCCAGAGCCTTCTCTTCTCCAGGTGGACAGCCCCAGCTACCTCAGCCTTTCATTGTAGGAGAGGTGCTCCAGCCCTCTGATCAACTTCATACTCCTCCTCTGGACCTGCTTTAACAGCCCCACATCCTTCTTTTGCTAAGACCCCCAGACCTGGATGCAGCACTCCATGTGGGGCCTCACAAGGTCAGAGCAGAGGGGGACAATCCCCTCCCTCCACCTGCTGGCCACCGCTCTGTGGATGCAGCCCAGGATGCAGTTGGCTTTCTGGGCTGCAAGCAGACACTTCTGGCTCATGTCAAGCTTTTCGTCCACTGGAACCCCCAGGTTCTTCTCTGTAGGGCTACTCTCAGTGAGTTCTTCTCCCATATAGTGTTCCAAAACATATGGCATCACGATCATCAAAAAAAGTGTGGGGAGTTGGATGTGGGGGCGGCTGCTGTTCAGGGGGTTGGGCATTGGTTGGCAGCTGGTGAGCAATTGTATTGTGCATCACTTGCCTTGCATATATATACATATTATTATTATTTTACTTTCCTTTTCTGTCCTGTTAAACTGTCTTTATCTCAACCCATGGGTTTTACCTTTCTCTGATTCCCTCCTCCATCCTACTGAAGGGGAATGAGTGAAGAGCAGCATGGTGCTTAGCTGCCTGGTAGGTTAAACCACAAGAGGCCACTGAGGTAATGTACTCCTTGTGACAGATTAATTGAAGAGGGCATATTTCTCTGATGCATCTTAAGTTTCTCTATATCTCAGGAAATTGAATGACATTGTACTTGAATTTTCCTACTTAGAGTGACAGGATCTATGTTGAGCAGCATCACCTTGTGTGAATGTTAGGAAGAGAGAATTATTTATGCCCTCAAACTGTCCAAACCATAAAGAGATAACATCAAAGGAACACATTTCTATCACAGGGCTGAGAATAATCTGTGCATTAATGACCAGGTAGTAAACCCAGAAAGTTTATAAACTGTCACTATACAATGGACATGCATGTCATAGCTAGGGGTACTAAAATTGTAAAATATGCATTCTGTTGAGAAATGAACATCCAATGAACCTTATGAGGTGTGTGAAGACTATAATATTCAGAACAATAGAATAATACTATACTGTTTGGAAATCCCAGCCTACCCATGGGAAAGATCAGATTGTTTTACTAACTGAAAATAAAGTCAAAGATTATTTCTCCATTCTTTGGAGTAAGGCCTACCCCAAAGATACTAAAACCAGTAGAGTGATTCAGGAAACAGAAGATATATGGCAACTGAAAAGCATGTTGGGATGTGTAATTCTCATGCCATGATTCAATACACTGCAGCAGAATCCAAACTGGAGCCTTTGCTGTGGTGTTGCCATGCCCAGAAATGTTGAAGAACAATAGTAATAACTTTCTTAAGAAATAAAACTAAAATAAGTGTTTACTTGGAATCTAGAGGAGTAATTTCCTATACCTGTGAGATTAAAGTGCTTTCACACAAAATAATTGAGCCCATCTTTTTGCATAAAACTTAGTAATGCTTTAAATGAAAACTGTGACCCTAATCACACACTTCCTTTTACTCTGAAATAAGGAATCATGAAAGACCATTATATGAAAACTACTAGCATTGTTTTTCTCAATGCATCATTTCTTCCCAAGGCTCCCACAAAACTGTGGAAGAGTCAAAAGACGATGCTGGTAAAGGCCAGAAGAAGCAGCAGGGGTTACCAATCTGCAGCACTGCTGTTCAGTGCAGAGCAGAGATCAACAGAAATGTGTCAGAAGATCAAGGCTCTGCTTCCTGCACCCTGTCATAACAAATAGTATATACAAATAGTTAAGACAACAGCTAGAATAGATGAGACAAGAAACAGGCTGCTAGGCAAAATGTTAGCCATCAAATACCCATGTAAAATAATAGCAAAAGAGGGACCTGTGATAAATGTCAAATGAGTTGGTTATAAACTCATGATAGCAGTGAGGCTGTAACTGAAGATAACTTCAAAGTAAAGACAGGCTATAAAAAATGAAATACTTTTTTTTTTTTTAATTAAAGAACTCTCTTGAAATTGAAAAATAAAAAGTAACAGGATCCTTTTTCCTTCCAGCAGCTAGAGGGGAGTGGAGTTTCAATTTTATAAATTGCTAACTAATCTGCAGCTAAAATAAATTTCTAATCTCTTACTTATGTCCCAGGTCTAACATCCTCCTCATTTCTGCATTTAAAAAATGTCATTCAAAATGCTTAGAAAGTAAAAGTTTCAACTTTTCTGGGGAAATGAAGAAATAACTGTGGTTTCTGAAGAATATTTTAAAATTATTTTCTACTTCATGAGCTGTTTCCAGAGCTAAATTAAAAACAAAAACATTCCAGAGTTAAGATGTACCTAAAATAACAAAATTATGATTGACATGATGATATGTCATCAGTGTTGCAGTCATCCCAAATAACAGAAAATCCCCTGATGTATATAATCAGGCCACTAAACCAACCTTAACTCTGCCCCATATTTCCATGGTGCAATAGCCATATGATTATGATTAAAGCTTCTCAGTGTCTGCAGTCCCAAAGCAGAATTACTTTTTCATTTCTTTTTGTTTTGTTTTCAATTCTCGTATGCTAACCTCTGTTACCTTTGCTGCAAAGAGTAGAATTTTGAAAGGAAATGTTTAAGATTACATATCATTTGATGCCAAGATTTGCATAGCTGAAAGTTCATCTGCATATTGCTATTTCCCTCAGTAAAGCTATCAAAAATCTTGTCTCCTTTGAAAGAGGTTTGCAGTCCCATTGTTCTTTATTGGACTGAGGGCAGATGTCCCCTGTTCTGTGACAGTCGGCCCCTCACTTTGTTTCCAGCACATACAAAGTCAACAACATAATGCTGTTGGTGAGTTAAGCGGCCCCTGTAGGTACGTTTAATTTGCAGGGTGAATTTGCCTGTGCTGAGCTCCCTAACTGTTCTGCTACCAGTATCGATGACAGCTAATCTAAATCTTGGCTTTTTGATACTGCATAGTTGTTGTTTAATAGATGATTTTTTGTCTACACTGTCAGAAGCCTGGAGTCCTTGGAGGACAATGTCCTATTCTGTGAAGAACACAAACAGATATTTTCTTCTAGCCCAGGCAACAGGCTTCCTGTTCTTGGAACAGAAATATTTGAGTTCAATTTTCCCTTTGAAGTTCCAAGTATAATGGCAAGGTGACCATGCATTTGTTTTATCTACTGTTTTGGTTCATCGTGGTGATGATGAAAGCCGAAGGAAGTGATTACAGATAGCCATTCCAGTAGAGCTCTTTGCCATTTTTCTGAAAGACAAGCTCCATCTGGCCTTTGTTTCCAAGTTTCTGAACTACTCATTCTTGCTCCCTCCCACCCCCCACTTTTGAGGCTTTTCATATTGTGAATTTTCTTTCTCTTTGTTTCTCTTTCCTGGCAAATGTTCTTTTTGCAGCTAAGTCCTTCCTTTCTGTTGCCAGGCACATTTTTTTTCCTTAGGTTGCTAGGCAATATTAGTTTTTTTTTTCTTACTTTACTACTCATGTGACTTATGCTTACCAGCTCCTTTCAGCATTACCCCCATACCTTTTATTCATTACCACCTCTGCTCATACATACACAGCTGAACAAAATTAAATGAGTGAACACCAAAAGGAGCTTAAATGAAGTGTCTTAGTAGTTTGCCTTAAAAAGTCATATTTTATTGCAAAATTCATATTTTAAGGAATGAGATTGCATATTTCCCCTAAAGAATGCTTTTTAATAAAATCCAAATTTAATGTGAACATTTCTAGTGGAGTGAGGAAGGTCTTGGCTGTAATTATCTGTTCTATTGTCATGCCTAATAAACATAGCACAAGAGGCCACTGAGGTTAAGCTATACTTCACCATGTTTGTTTAAAAAAATCATAGAGTCCCTCTGGGATCTAATTTATTAAACCCACTTCAGCAAAGAGTGGCATGAATAAAAAATCAATTCTTTTTCTTTCATCAGAAAAGGAGGGGCTAAATGACTGGTGTTTTATATCAGAAAAGTCAAGTAATACATCCCAGACATGCTGTCCCAGGTGACAGTACAGAAATTATCTAACAGTTGTGAAATATATGATTTTTTTGTCTTCAAAATTTTCTCCTAACTTTTTCTTCCACTGATGCTTCAGCAGAGACATGATTGTGCTCCCCACCTAAATTGCTTCTGACATATAACTTTACCATTGACTTGTGTTCAAAATGACACACATCAGCATAGAACAAATGGCTCGTCACTGCAGCTGATAAACTCAAGATAAGAGTTTCACCTCAATCTCTCCTTCAAAAAACGAAGTCTCCTTAAAGGCTGCCTACAAGAAAGAGACTTTACTGGAGTATGTAGTGATAGGACAAGGGGTAAAGGTTTTAAAGTAAACGGCAGTAGATTTTGATTAGATATAAGGAAGAAATTCTTTCCTATGAAGGTGGTGAGGCACTGGCACAGGTTGCCCAGAGAAGCTGTGGATGCCCCATCCCTGGAGGCCAGTTTGGATGGGACTTTGAGCAACCTGGTCTAGTGGGTGGCATCCCTGCCCATGGCAGGGGGGTTGGAACTGGATGATTTTTAAGGTCCCTTCCAACCCAAATCGTTCATGGAGCTTCTCAAGTTGCCTTTCCAGCCATCTGTTCTCTCCTATCCAAAGCTCCTGTTCTACAAGTTTATTTCTGATTTCTCATCTTCTGTTACAAGAGGCCCAAAGATCATGCTGGCCAGACTGAATTTTCCCCATTCATGGCAAAGACTCAGGCTAAGAGGAGCTGCCCTGATATGATGTTACATGCCTGTCCTCCTCTCCACCCTATCATTAACACAGATCAGACCTTCCTCTTCTTGCTTCTCTAGGGGCAAAGAGCAACCTTTGGCCATAGCTGGCTTTTATGAACTGTGATTCCACCTTTCTGCCTTTTGCATATCTTTTATAAAGATTATACTTTATTAGCTGCAACAGAATCACTGCTAATATAATGTTGGTATAAGAAGAAAATAGAGGCTGACATTCTGTTTTTGTTGAACAGCTTCCTTTTCACCAGTTTCACAGATAATACAGCCAGAAAGTCTCAGTTCCTCTCACAATCCAGATCTATAGTAAGGATAAGGGGAGGAGGGGGGTGGAGGAGGGGGGTGGGGGAAAAGGGAAGGGAAGGGAAGGGAAGGGAAGGGAAGGGAAGGGAAGGGAAGGGAAGGGAAGGGAAGGGAAGGGAAGGGAAGGGAAGGGAAGGGAAGGGAAGGGAAGGGAAGGGAAGGGAAGGGAAGGGAAGGGAAGGGAAGGGAAGGGAAGGGAAGGGAAGGGAAGGGAAGGAAAGGAAAGGAAAGGAAAGGAAAGGAAAGGAAAGGAAAGGAAAGGAAAGGAAAGGAAAGGAAAGGAAAGGAAAGGAAAGGAAAGGAAAGGAAAGGAAAGGAAAGGAAAGGAAAGGAAAGGAAAGGAAAGGAAAGGAAAGGAAAGGAAAGGAAAGGAAAGGAAAGGAAAGGAAAGGAAAGGAAAGGAAAGGAAAGGAAAGGAAAGGAAAGGAAAGGAAAGGAAAGGAAAGGAAAGGAAAGGAAAGGAAAGGAAAGGAAAGGAAAGGAAAGGAAAGGAAAGGAAAGGAAAGGAAAAAAGACTTTACCTGTCATTAAAAAGCAAACAATACTCACATATCAAAACCAAAAAAAGTTATTTGAAAAAACAAACTACAATTGCTAGGTATGGGATTTAGTGGTACAAAAGAAATCTATCCAATTTGATTTTTAAGGTTTTTATACATTTCATCCATCATAAATTTGCATTGCTGTCAGTGGGACCACTTGTTCTATATTGATTGAGAATTTACACTGGTGATTTTATATAATATATCTTCAAGGAATACCCAGAAACATGTTCCCTTTCCTTTCCTAAGCTTTGCTTAGTAACCTCTGTATCAGGAAATACTATCAAACTCCTTGTTCAAGCCTTGTAAAATCCTTTTTCTCTTACAAGCCACTCAAGGGCCAAACTGCAATCGTCTGCTTCCTTATAGAACTGTCTTTAGTGAGGAGTTGGCCTAAGGCTCATCCTTATGCCAGTTCACAGGTATGGATCCAATATCATATATGCTTCTCAGAATTAACTTTTATTATGATTATTATAATTCTATTTGATAATAATGAGAGCCTTTTGCTTGGTCTGTCAATATGTGACTATGTTCAAATAGTCTCTCTCAGCCCTGAGGTTAAAGATTCTTCTCTGTGTGTGAGTCTATCCATTTTACTAAGTTTGCAGGCTGAAATTTTGTTGAATTGCAACTGCTGCTTTATTCTGCTGATGAATGGGAAAGCACAACAAGCCAACCCAAAACAGAAGAGAACAATTTTTTTTAATTATTATAATTTTTATTTTTATTTTTATTTTTTTCATAGTAAACCTGTACCGGAAATCCATACAAGAGAAGCCTTGGAAATATATGGATCAAATCTGTATGAACTGTGAAACTCATCACGGTTTTAGAGTTGTCTGAGCTGGGAGGATATGAGCACTGCTATAGATACATTGAGTTTGCAATAGATAGCAGTAGACTTGCTTTGATCTTAAGAGTCTGTGTGGGCTGGTGTGTGATGGCATGCCTTTTTTCCTTTTCATGTATTTCATACAGCACTACAGGGGTTCTTTTCCAGGTATACTTACTTTCCAAAGAGCAGTAGATGGAAGAAACCATGCAGAGTAGCAGCTCCCTGGCTCTGCATATGACAGAGACTCCTGTTGAGTTCCTGAAGGTGAAGCAGAGCCCTCTGATTTGTCAGACCGTGTCTCCCATATTCCAGGCT
This sequence comes from Anser anser, assembly GCF_964211835.1. Lineage (NCBI taxonomy): Eukaryota > Metazoa > Chordata > Aves > Anseriformes > Anatidae > Anser > Anser anser. The sequence goes on from NC_139720.1 coordinate 167,292,886, forward strand.
GTAGAGTTCCCCCAGGGAAATACATAAACTCAGTTTCTGATTGGAAAGGTAAAGGTAAGCTGAAATCTCTAAAGGTGATACAAAGGATACATAGGGTCATACAAGCATATACATATAGCAAATTCAGAGGAGGAAGAAATAGTTCAGAGGAGGTAGAAATGGTTTGGGTTGGAAAGGACCTTAAAGATCACCTAGTTCCAAACCCCCTGCCATGGGCAGGGACACCTCCCACCAGACCAGGTTGCTCAAAGCCCCATCCAGCCTGACCTTGAACACCTCCAGGGATGGGGCATCCCAACTTCTCTTGGCAACCTGTTCCAGTGCTTCACCACCCTCTGAGTAAACAATTTCTTCCATATATATGACATAAATCTCCCCTCTTTTAAGTTAAAGCCATTCCCCCTTGTTCTATCACTACACACCCTGATAAAGAGTCCTTCCCCAGCTTTCCTGTAGGCCATCTTTAGGTATTGGAAGGCAACCAAGAGGTACCTCAGAGCATTCTCTTCTCCAGGCTGGACAACCCCAGCTCTCTCAGCCTTTCTTTGTAGGAGAGGTACTCCAGCCCTCTGAGCATTCTTGTGGCCCTCCTCTGGACCCGCTGTAACAGGTCCATGTCCTTCTTGTGCTGGGGACCCCAGAGCTGAACACAGCACTCCAGGTGGGGTCTCATGAGAGCAGAGCAGAGGGGGAGAATCACCTTCTTTGCCCTGCTGGCCATGCTGCTTTTGGTGCAGCCCAGGATACGGTTGGCTTTCTGGGATGCAAGTGCACATTGCCAGCTCATGTTGAGCTTCATGTTGAACCAACACCCCGAAGTCCTTCTCTGCAGGCCTGCTCTCAATCCATTCTGCCCCCAGCCTGTACTTGTGCTTGGTATTGCCCCGACCCAGGTGGGGTTGTTCTTCATGAGGTTCACATAGGCCCACCTCTCAAGCCTGCCCAGGTCCCTCTGGATGGCATCCCTTCCCTCTAGCGTGTCGATCACACCACACAGCTTGGTGTCATCAGCAAACTTCCTGAGGGTGCACTCAATCCCACTGTCCACGTCACAAACAAAGATGTTAAACAGTGCCGATCCCACCACTGATACTCGAGGAACACCACTCGTTACTGATCTGCACTTGGACATTGAGTTGTTGACCATATCTCTTTGAGTGCGACCATCCAGCCAATTCCTTACTCACCCAGTGGTCCATCTGTAAAACCCATGTCTCTCCAATTTACAGACAAGGATATCATGGGGGACAGTGTCGAATGCTTTGCACAAATCCAGGTAGATGATGTCAATTGCTCTTCCCCTATTCAATAATGCTAGAAACCCATCATAGAAGGCCACCAGATTTGTCAGGCATAGTCTGCCCTTAGTGAATCCATGCTGGCTGTCACCAATCACCTCCTTATTTTCCATGTTGCCTTAGCATAGTTTCCAGGAGGATCTGCTCCATGATCTTGCTGGGCACAGAGGTGAGACTGACTGGCCTGTAATTCCTCGAGTCTTGTTATTCATAGAATAAAAACTTCAGCTCCATGGTTATTTTTAGGAACCTTCTAGTTCCCATGGTAAAATGCTGCATCTGTGTGACTAAAACATTACTGTAAGCAGGGCTCACTTGCTGAGTTGGATTTGCACCAGGTTAGGTCACATTCAAAGCTGAATTGTTTCATGTCTAGTCAGCTCTGGTGCCTTGCTTCCTTGTGCTTACAGATCCAGAGCTAACAAGGTCAGAGAAAGCTCTAGACTGCTTTCAGCTGCCAGCAGAGATACAGCACCATAACTATATGTGACAGATGTGCAATCTCCCATATGGCTTGTTTTGGGGACACAAAGAGGCCATGCTGAAAAGCTTTTACCAATGCAAAGCAAAAGGAAATGCTCCAGCAGAAATTCTTGTCCTTCATTTCCTAATGTCATGTAACCTCAGTGCCATGCTGGACCTGGCTACTCCTGAACTGAAGTTCAGCTAATGCCAGGTAATGAACTTTGTCAAGGGCTAAAGAAAGCAGGCAGCATGAAGGAGAACATAATTTCCATTTTTATTGTGATGCTTAAAACTAGAACATAGATTGACAGAGATAAAAAGTGGTTTCAGACTGGTACAATATTGCCTTGTCACTACATTTTGCATGGGAAGGATGTTAGAGATGCTAGAAAGGGCAGCATGGAAGGAATCTCAGAATCACAGAATTGAAGGGGTTGGAAAGGACCTTGAAAGATCATTGGGTCCAACCCCCCTGCCAAAGCAGGTTCCTTAGAGCAGGCTGCCCAGGTAGGCATCCAGACGGGCCTTGAACATCTCCAGAGAAGGAGACTCCACAACCTCCCTGGGCAGCCTGTTCCAGTGCTCTGGAAGGAAGGTTACCTGAGAAAGATCGTGTGCTTCCCTCCTCCAGATGAATTTATTCTTTCCATCTCCAAAAGACCTTTCTGTCAAATAGTACCTTTGTGCTTAATTTTGTCAGTGGATCATGGGTTATTCCCAGAACAGATATTCTCATAGAAGAACAGCCAGTTTACTGATAGAGAGAAAAACAGTTAACCCTAGAAGGAGAAAGCAGATTGTACTGTCCAAGCTCTAGGCCATGAAATGGAGTAGCTGGATCAGTCTCCAAAGAAGTGATTGTGAAGTAGAGCTTCACCATCCCACCATCCCACATCTCTATGCCAGTCATTGTCTGTGTTTTTAATTTTTTTTTCAGTGTAAATCACTGACTTGTGGCATTGTACTCCGCAGTTTCTGCTCTGTTGTTTTCTAGACACTGAATTTACAGCCCAGAATTGATTTTCATGTAACTTGATATCTTTTGAATAAGGACTATAAATGCCTGAACCTCCCCACTGGTCTGTTTCTGCAAAACTAACCTTGACTTATCCAGTGTACAACTGATCTGAAGCATCAGGCCTTGACAGCTCTTCATTGATGGGATCAGGAGTTGAGTTTATGGTGCCTGGCTTCGTTGGGTATTTTTCTGCCTTCAGTGATCTGCGTTACAGGCTTTAACAGAGTTTGCATAAGCACATTGCTTGCCCCCATCTCACTTTTCCAAAACAGAACTTTAAAAGTAAAGATCATTGAAGAAATAAATACAGGTTGACAACCAGACCGTAAGTCATAACAATATGCTTAAGGCAGGTGGCATTGTTTACACAGCTCTTATCCCTTCCACTTTACTGGGTCATTTATGTGGGACATGTTAATAGCCCTCTACCATCAGGAGTATTTCCAGCTCTGAAAAAGGTAATAGCACGCCCACAGCTGTGCTCTAGAGATCTGGGGCATTCACCAGACCCCTCCAACTATCAGAACTCTGTGTCCAAAGGGGAAAGGAAAAACTGACTGGCTGTTATGGTCATACCAGGAATACTTGCCAGAACAGTGTCTCTGTTTACTTTATGGTAGGCCTAGAAAAGGATGCGGCACTATGGTTTTAACACTTAGCCCATTTTATCAATTTTGGATGTAAGTGGAGTGCTAAAATGAATGGAGAGAAACAGGGTGCATTTGCATGACTTTTTGCAGGATGATGCAGAGATACTGTGGTAGGGACAGAAAGGAGCAACTACCCATGTTAGGTGATTTCACCAGAGCTATCTCATTTGGTATTGCTCTGAAATGTCTCTGCATTGCCTCCAGAAAGAGATAGCTCGCTGATGGCCTGCAGAGTGCAGAACTGCTTTTGCTACTTGCAGGAAATTTAAAGGTGGAGGACTGACTCCTAAGAAGGCCTGAGGACAGGTGTATGCCATGTAGTAACCTAATATTTACACCTGATGAGAACTGTCACATCCCAACAGCATAGCACACGGTAACGAAGAATGAGAGGCCTGGGACTCCAAAGCAATACACCTATTTAATTGTGATGATACTTCTGGACTAATAAGTGCTATTTTTCAACCACGTCCCTGTTTCAAATGAGGCAAAACAAGCAGCAACCGCAGGCTCTGCATGGACGGGGGTTCCAGTAACCTTGGAGTCCAGCTCTGTAGTGATGACCTTGCTGGGAAGGGAGAGCACACCCTGCCCCTGTCAGCTCTTTCAGGCTGTATGGGTGATGTCACCCATTTCTTGAAGTTTATGTGCTTTGCAGCAAAAGTCTCTTCTTAAAGGAATTTTTGACAAGAAACAGGCCTCCAGAAGTTTGGAGCTAGCTTTAAATCTAGCATAGCTTAAAGTCTGTAAATAAAACATCTCAATGATCATTTGCTTTCTGTCAATCTCTGCTGCTAAGACACCTCAGTTCCAAAACCTAAGGTGTTAGAAGCCAGATTTGATGGAGTTTCCTTAACAAGACAAGCTCTTGCTGTGTGTGGTTGTGAGATCAGACCTGGGTCTGAAGGGTGGTGGCTGCTGAAGAGAAGAGATTCCCTCTGAGTTGCAGGGCAAGGAACTCAGCAGAGAACAGCACTGCCACTAAACAGAGATAAGAAGGCTGGGCACAATCCAGACCCTGATATAAAATATGAGATGCTCCCTTGAGCTAAAGGCTTTCAAGATAACTTTCAAACTGGAGGGAGGTTTGTTTCATACTGGAACACACAGGTGTAATTGAAAATAGAAATCTTTTTGTGGGACACACTCTCTTTTGCTCCTGTTCATCTGAGTCTCATATTTCTGCAAGGAGTTTTGCAGAAGTGTAACTCACCATAAAATGCCATGATTGCTTAGAAACTTGTCACTGCCCTGGTGGTTTCTGCCTGAAATACAGGAATAGATTACATGTGGCCATAAGCATGGGTTTACAAAAGGGGAAAGGAGCCTTTTCACAGGCTATACCCCTGTACATATGTTTAGCCATGAACTACTCTGAGAAGACAGGCAGACCCTATGTTGGCAGTAATACTTGCTTTCCCTAATGATGTCTTATGTTATCTACACTTCTCTGGCAGCACTGCCTAAGTGTGGGATGAAGCAAAGCTTGGAAGGAGTGAATGGCTTAAAAAGGAGGGACTTAACATTGTATTTGAGAGGAATTTAGGATGCAACTGAGAGAAGGGGAAAATTTAATCTCTTTAGGAGTTTTATCAGTTCAGATGCCATACCCTCTGGCAGTGGCTACCTCAGCCACAGGTGGGGTGAGAGAAATGGCAGGCAGCATATTCACAGTATAACCTGTGAGTTAGGTGCTATGATGTCAGGCATATTTACATCTGCTGGACCAAAATGACTTCACAAAAAGCAGTCTCTTTGCACAAGTGTCTCAAATGCATCTTGGTGAAAAATATACACTAAAAACAACTATCACAGCTTCTCTCAAGCCTTTCTGAAATCTAAACGCTCAACAACAGACAGAGTCAAGTCATTTCTTTATGGTGTTAGCATACTTAGGGTAAGAAGTATTTTTTTTTTTGTTCTGAGCCATCCCCAACACATTGCTATCCAAACTGTATTAGTGAGCCAACAGGAGAATTTATAGTACACAAGCTGCCTTGCATTAAGCATAATTGCACCAAGAACTTTGTTAGAAGCAACTCTTGTTGAAAGAGTCGATGAAGTATGTGCATCATTGTACAAAAAAACCCTCTCATTGAACAGAAGGGAACTTTAAAACACCTTCAAAGCAAGAGGCACTAGGCTGTAAGCCAGAGCACCTGGAAGATAGGTTTATACAGTGTATTTCTGAGCAGCTTCTAGAGTTTGGAATGTAAAGAAACCATCTTCTAGAAGAATAATGTTTTGCTGATACTCTTCCTGGAATGAAACTATTAGTGCATTTAAACCAAAGTAGCAAAAGTGCTGCTCCTACTACTTGATGTCTTCTGGGATAGATTAAAGCTGTTGCACTCATATTAAGTAAGGTACAAGTTGCAGTGTGTGTTAGATGAACTTCACTCATTAAAGATATTAGTCTAAATTTACAGGTCTCTTAAGGAAACACAACTCAGCTGGGCTCAACAGTCTTGCGCTCTTTTACATCAGCAGTGAAATTCAGCCAATGTTTCTCTGAGATATTTTTGTACTCTGTTCCCAAGCACTCATTTCATTTCCTGGACTTCTTGATACCATTGCCATTCTAGATAAACAAAGTACCACAAAGTACCACCAAGCTAGCTTGTTAGTCATTTAGAGAATTTTTGGCCAAAAGATGATACATTCAGTTCCATTTATTTTTCTTAAAATTCCGTCCCTGTTTAATTTAATTTAATTTAAGTAATTTTATTTTATTTATTTTATTTTATTTATTTTATTTATTGTATTTATTTTATTTATTTATTTTATTTTATTTATTTTTTTCTAGTGGAAAAATCTGCAAGGTAAGGTTTTTGTTCCTTTCAGTGGCAAGAATTGAACATTGGCAACTCTTACTGCATGTAACACAATATTCCCATTTACTTTACAAACATAAGGTCCCATTCTGAACTCACTAAGTGCTTGGAGGCCACACAGTTCCATAGGTATGGATCCAGAGTTTTGTGTTGACACACCTGCTTAATTTAAATTGTGGTACCTCAGACACCATGCAGCAGAATAGCTGGGGTGTCAATCTCCATGTAAGCACTCTGGGTCTCCTGTAGGCTGGGCAGCCCACAATGATGCTCAAAATGTGACGGTGATGGGTGCCTGGGTACGGCTGGTGTGCGTCTGGCTCCATGCTGCTGTCAGACCTCCTTCTGCAGCGGCATAACCTAATTCTGGCTGTAGATTCACCCAGCAATGGCCAACAACTTTTTAAAATGGGGTTCTGATCTACTAAAAGTTTCCTAAATTCTATTATTGCTTTCTGTTTCCTGTACTATTACAATAATGATGGCTTTATTTTATTCTTGCATGCTGTCATTCAGTACTTCACCTTTCCTCATAAAGTACTTCTTTTAGGTCCTTTTTTTTTTCTTTGTTATCCCTTCTTTCCCCTCCTACCCTCACTTTTTGTTTGTTTGTTTGTTTGTTTGTTTTGTTTCTGTTCATGCTTTTGTAGATTCATTTTCAGTGGGCAACTTACAACAGTCTCTCTTCTTTTTCACCAGGTCTAATACTGAAACTAAATCAGGAAAAAGGAAGGATGAACTGCTGCTGTAAGAAAAAGGAAGGACACTTTCCTCTTGTGCAGAAAAAGTGATGTCCACAAGCAGTAGTACAAGGTAGCTACAGAAAGGGCAAACAACCCCAAAATGTAGTCTCTTCTTCATGCTTGTACTGCCTCACTGTTTTCCTCAGTCTTCATGCTGCTGTCTCCCAGCAGGGTCTGAGAACTCCTTTCTCTCTTCCAGCACTCTTGGTTTGCAGTCTCTCAGAGTGGTATCAAGGGGACAGAGGTGGGTGGAAGGCTTAGTATGCTCTGTGTGTGTATGTGTGTAGGAAACCCACCCCAAAGCCTAAATCAGAAGCGGTTCCTCATAGCAGCCTCAGTACATGAATGTCATCTACAGCATCTCTGCAACTTCAGGAGCACCCTCCTAGGACTGCTGCAGGGTGTAAGTTGTCCCTTCTTGCAGCTTCCCACCCCCAGCCCACACAGCTGGCAAAAACCCGTATGACATCTTGTGTTGGAGTTTCCAGCAAATCATGCAGGAGGACTTAATCTGTTTTGTGCTACCTGGGAGACCCTTGGAACCCCCTGAAGAGGCACGTGCCTAATTGGATAACCACTGGTGCATACACCTGACTACACAGCTGACAGCTCATGTGTAGCAAAACCATGTGAATGCTACCACTTTTCATTGCAGCCTTTACAGCTCACCACAGAACAATGCTTCAGCATCAGAGCTTTTACCATAGTTGTGGTTTAACCCGGCCAGCAGCTAAACACCACACAGCCGTTCACTCACCCTCCCCCCTCCCTCTCTGGGATGGGGGAGAGAAACGGGAAAGTGAAGCCTGTGAGTTGAGATAAAGACAGTTTATTAAGACAGGAATATAATAATAATAATAATAATAGTGATAATGATAATAATAATAATGTGTAAGAAACAAGTGATGCACAATGCAATTGCTCACCACCCGCTGACCGATGCCCAGCCTATCCCCGAGCAGCCGGCCCCCCACCCCGGCCAGCCACCCCTATATATTGTTTAGCATGACGTCAGATGGTATGGAATACCCCTTTGGCCAGTTTGGGTCAGCTGTCCTGGGTCTGTCCCCTCCCAGCTCCTGCTGCACCCCCAGCCTGCTCGCTGGCAGGACAGAGCGAGAAGCCGAAAAGTCCTTGGCCTGGTGTAAACACTGCTCTGCAACAATTAAAACATCAGCATGTTATCAGCGCTCTTCTCATCCTAATCCAAAACATAGCACCCTACCAGCTACTATGAGGAAAATTAACTCTATCCTAACTGAAACCAGGACAACCATCCACAGTTTTAAACTTTCACGTTGAAAAAAAAAATACTACATTTGTATTCTCATTTCACAAAGTTTCTGAAAAATGTAGCTCATTTAATCCAAATATGCAATGTGGACATACTTTATACTAACTTAGAGCTGTTTATCCAAACCCACTGTACTTTGCACAGATTGTCACATTGATTTTAAATGATTTACTGGTGCCCAAAACTTGAGATCAATAGCACCATTGTGAAAAATCTACAGATAGCCTGAAACTATATGCCTAATGCTGACAATTTAATTCCCAACATCACTGACTATTTCATGAAGACCATTTCAGCAAAAATGTTCACTTACTCCCACTGCACAAAGCCTTACTGGCATTGCACATAGTTACAAATATTTGCTAGGGGACCAGAGTCAAGCAGTTCACAGATGTGATTCTGAAATGAAAAAATGAGAGTCCATCTCCTCATCACTAGTCACAATTTTTGGTGGCATGGTGTATTATCAGTGAAGGGGAAATAAGGGCATGCATTACATAATTTTGCTGGCATTTTCAGCACAATTCTGTAAAGAGAAGCCTGAGGAGAATTGACTCCATATGACCTAAATAAACCAATTACTTCACTGATGATCAATGTATATGCATTTAGACAAGTTCCTACTCTTACAAGTTTTTTGTTTTTTTTTTTTTTTTCAGTTCTTGGTATTTCACCTAAAGCACCTGTTTACTTGATGAATCTCTCATGCAACTTAGGAGTGGTGAGAAAAGAAGAAAAACAAATCAGCAGAAGAAGGAAACAGTTGATGATGGAGGCAACACAGGTGATGCCTGCTATGGTAGCTGGCCATCAGTTATCCTGTGTGGACTAACAGAGCTGTCTTCTACTGCAGAAAAAAAGGTGTTGATCAAAGTTACCAAGCTCATAGCTTCCTCTTTTTCCTGATGGGAAAACCTTTGACTTTCAGCTTAGCAGCAATGAAATGCCAGCCTCAGGTTTTGGTCTTTTATGGAGCAGGGTGCTCATCACTAAGATGTTCCTATGATCTCCACAGGAAATTGGGTGCTGCTACTGGTTGCAGGTGTTCAGTAACTTTTGGGAAAAAAAAAATATCCCATTTTGCTAATACAAAGAGCATTTCAAATTCTATCTGCAGGCAGCAATGGTGAGATGTGAGACAAAAGATATCATTGGAAAATCCTGTTTTCAAATCTGTGATTCAAATAATTTCTTTCATACAGCAGATTATACCTATATAATGTAGTAAAACCACAGTGGTTTGGTATTAATATAAAGATATCCTACAAATCCTATTGCATAATATGAGTGCAAGACCCCAGGAATGTTCTCTGATCAATAGGCCTACATGGATCACTTATGATTTTATGATTAAATTTCGCAGAAGAAATGAGAAACAAAACTATCAGATAAAGGTAAAGACAAAGCAAAACGTAAACAGTTTTTGCATTCTAATACCAGATCTATGAGAATTGTATCATTTCTTCCGTTAAGATGACTCAATCAGTAATTTGCAGCCTAACAAATACTACTATCCATATGGAGTGTAATAATAGTACAGCTTTAGGTTAGAGTTCATCCCTCTGCACTCTCAAACTCATTGGAGATAGTAAGAGAGATTTTAACTGGAGGGTTTTGCTCTCCATACCTTTTCTGCAGCTGGTTATGCACTCAGACCTACTAGTGTCAGCTCCACTCAGTCTCACTCTCCCATCGTTTTGGCTTCAGTCTACTTATAGGTAGGTAATGAATTATATTTACTTACAGTCTGCCCGTGTTTATGCATTGATTCCTGAGGTTTGCTGAAATGAGTTAAACTGAGGATTTGTAAAGGAGAAATAATCTAGTGAATAGCTTTCTGGCGAGTGAATCAAATACCTTGAGTTGGATTTTTTCTTCTGGCTGTTGCTATCTCATGTCACACACAGCAGCTGACTTACCTTACCATAAGCTCTTGCCTTCCAGGAGTACTCAGCTGTCTCAACCACAAAATAATGGACAGTGCATGAACCCCTTATTTGGGATTTCCTTATGATTAAAGATGAGGCTGTGCACATCTGAGTGCACTTAATAACACTGCCCTTTGAAAGATGAAGCCATGGAAGGATGAATGTGGTCTCTTCATAATTCTCTGATTTTGAGGTGGAAAACACAAGTAGTCCATTTTAAGCCCTCTCTCCAAAACCAAGAGCAACAGCAAAAAAAGCTAACAAAGTGATGAGCTGGATGGCCTACAGGGCAAAGACACCTGGAAAAAAACAAAACTAGCGGGGTGTCTAATTTTAGTAGATTGTTTTGAACAGCTCTAGCCTAAGTAAAAGCCCAAACCAAGATAAAAATGTCATGACATTGCTTGTCTACATTTTCATTTCTATTTCTTTATTCTGGATTGTTTTCCAACTAAGACATTCTGGTTTTCATAGCCGTCTCTGAAGGCAATGTAGGTAATAGACATCTTAGAGCTATTCTCTGCATACTTCTGCTTATTTTTTCTTCACAGCTAAAAAGTTATAATTTTCTGCTCACCAACTCACTGGTCTTTGAAAACTTTCCAGAAAAAAATAATAATTTGCAACTATTGTCATACAAATGAGAGCTGACTTGAGTGTGACTGTTGGGTTAGCAGGTCCCAAATTATTTGTATATTTTAACAACCAAACATGCCAGAAATGTAATAAACAGGTGGTAGAAGGCAGCTGCCAGGTAACTGCATTTTAGAAACTGAATGCAGAAGAGCAGTTTGCAGATGGTTAGAAGGAAAGCAACAATTCTAGGCTAGCCCACCTAGACGATGAATTCACTCCATGCTTACTGCTTGTTTTCGTAAAATGTTGTGTTCCTGTTTGTGCTGTTACAATATCCAGAGGCTCAAACCAAAATCAGGGCTATCCAGTGTTATGTGCAAACAAGGAACAGGTAGGCATGGTGTTTACTAGTTGGCCCAATGTAAAATAATTTTAAACACCTATGAGAGGATTCTGTACGTGCAATTTTAAAATGACCTTTGAGCAAGCCACTTACCAGGTCTGTTTACCCATTGAGATGATTAGAAAAGGACGAGAACTTTCAAATACCGGAATAAAGCATTTCTACAACTTTCTCACTGAAAATTTTAAATGAAGATGTATTCTGTGGTGAGCAGGAAGTATTCCTTGCACAAACTGAGGATCCCACTTTAGTCCATTGTTTTTGTGAGGTTCCAGTAGATAGAGATTCCTGCTGTACAAAACATATAAAAAATGCTCCAAATATCTCTGGAAGAGCTTATTTGTCTCCATCAACTGTAGGAGAAATCCTGGAAGACCAGTTAGTAAGCCTTAGAGTAGTCAATGTGAATATTCTCTACTAGTTTGGATTTTAGCTTTTAGGTAGTACCATTACATTGACATGAGGTCTACATCTTAACTCTTTCCTTCACTTTTTTCCTGTGTTACTTGAAACCCAGATACACTGAGGCCAAGACTGTCAAGTATATTATTTGCATGACATCTAGCAGAATGCTGTCCCTTCCAACTCACTTCTTGGTCTTTCCAGAGTTTTTTCATTTACAGCAACCCAATACTGAGGACATGCAAGGAAAACCCTTTGCAGTGCTAAGAAGATAGGCAGAATGGTCATAGGGAAGATAATCGGGTAGTGTGGGAAAATCAGAGCAGCAGTTTGCAAATAGACAACACATATGTGTGCTTTGTATGTAGGATTTCTCCTAGTCAGGATCAAAATTTTTGCTGGACAAAAGCCATTCTGCAGTACTAAATCCCAGCAAATAACTATGTGTACTATTATACCTTATGGCTGTGGTGTTCCTTTGAATCAGGATTCATCTTTTTTTTTTTTTTCTTTTTTCTCCAAAGGACCACAGGCTCCAGTGCTCAATTTGCTGGCTCCAACCTGCTGCTATTACCTGTCCTCCCCTCCCTTCCCAACATCAGCCATTCACAGAGCCTGGGAATGTTGTCCTTGAATGTTGTCTGACATGATTAGCACCTTCCCCCTCTTCCCACTTTGCCAGCATGCCTGGTAGACTTCCAGCTATTTTGTAAGTTCCACGACATGTCTGTCCTTCAGCACATTTCCTGGCTTGCTTCATCACTCTCCAGCTGGTTTAGTTTCTTGCTTGTCAGAGACTGTCGCTGAAAGATTTTTCTGATCAGGGGAAAAAACCTCTAACTAATGCCTCTGAATCTGGGTTTCACAGAACAGGCTCACCTATGGATTTTAATCTCTTTAATACTATTGCTTTCAGCTGAAATACTGCTAGCTTCTTTAAGAAAAAGTCTTAAACTGGGATTTATAGCACTGGAATCCACAATTTTACACTTTGCACCTGTGCACTGTTTCTACCTTTTTGTCTGTCCATATAGCCATCTGGAGAGATCTATTTTATAAGCAGAGAGTACTCTGGAATATTTAAATAAACTTTTGGGAGTACTTAGGAAGAAATAAACTGATTTGTGTGGAAAAGAAAAAGATGAGGCCACCAGCATAGCCTGAATAATTAAGCTGTGTAGGCTTATTTTGTTTAGCTAAATCACAACACATCTAGAATGCTTTAAGTACCTTTTATAAAGAAATAAATATGTATATTATTAGCTAAGCATTTGGGAGGAAGAAAACCTGCTATCAGCAGAAAGGATGCCGTTGGACACAATTTTTTCAAGCAGGAGGGCAAACAGGCAAACATTTTAGTGCCCAGTTCTGTCAAGCTTCTGGAACCATGGAGAACTAATCCTGAAATAATTACACAAGACCTACGAGAAAGCAGAACAGAGAAGTTAGAAAGAGAGGGCTAGAGCTGAAGCAGAAAGTGCTTTTGCAATTGAGCACAGTCCAATCCATATCCATAACAAATGTTTTACCACCACCAAAGATTTGTGCACCCGGATTCAGAAAGCGCCGAAAACCTCCTGGTGAAACCTCGGATGACGTCAGGTCCTTTATCTTGAGTATACTCAGATTTTACTGACAGAGGTAATATACATGCCTGTCCAGGAGCTGACAGAGAAATTATAACAGCCAGTGGACAGCTACTGATTTAGAGAAACTCAGTAACAGTCTGTTCAGAAAGCAGATGAGGTACAGGAATGGTATTGACATCATTTCAATGTTCTGACCTCACTTGTTTTAGCCTTTTTTTTTTTTTTTTTAAATCATCTGTGCTGGCTGTACTATGTCATACTTGCAGGAGGAAATTCAATAAGCACTACCAGTATTAGTGCATATTTGTCCCTCCCTTATGAGAAAACAGGCTCTTATTTAATCACAGCCAATGTTTTATGATAAAAGTCTGAAAAAGTGCATCAGCCATTTTCAGTTACTTACTAACATGACTAACATTACGCAGACTGTTCTGTAGTGTTTTGCCCAGTTTTGTTCAAATGCTTCAATGAGCATTTAAATGAGCTTCCAGTATTTCCACTGACTCTTCCACAGACTAATTATATGAAAATATTTATTAATAACTTGTGTTTTCAGTTCCTTGTAAAAAACATCCCAAAAAAGCTCAACCCTCAAGCAAACAAGGATCACTTCATTATAAACACAACTTGATTCAAATACAATTCACGTAATTCTGTACCATTTCCTCACTTTCTCAGCCAGTCTGTTCTTTCATATATAGATATATTGGTATGAAATTTGATTTACCATGTTGGAAAATAATTGGGTAGTAGATTTACAGGAGTTTGTATTGGGCTGTATCTTTTTTCATTGCTCCACTCTGACACAAATGTGATTTGCTGCCATATATAACAAGATTAAGTGATCTTTGTTCAGTTTCTGTGCCTCAGTTCTTTTTGTGCAATTTAGAAGTTAAAATTTGAAGGAAAAACAGCTGACAACAAGAGAATAACGCTAGTGTATTTGTGACCATTTTCGAGCAGCAGTATCAGGGAGAATATGAATATAGTGATGATAAGCTCATAAGGGTGGCATCACCATGGTAAATTGTCAGAGTAACTCCTCAATAGGGCACGGGACTAAATTTAGAAGACTACACTGCTGGTGAGTCATTGATCATTGCACAAGACGCATGGTCTTCTGTTATGAATATATATATACTGTGTTTTGCGTACATGGATATGCAGTTTGGTGGCGATCTAATTATACTGTTGTGCAAATTACGATATTTGACATTGCCACAGGTGAAACAGAGTAAACAACAACCTGCAGTGGATCCAGATATAACCTTTTATCCTCCTTGAATTCCTCCCTCCCTCCCTTCCTC